>NC_057390.1:20398136-21049617 GCF_019320065.1 Cervus canadensis | reverse complement strand
ACTGGACATGGAACAACAGACTGGTTCCAAATAGGAAAAGGAGTACATCAAGGCTGTATAATATCACCTTGCTTATTTAACTTAAATGCAGAGTACATCATGAGAAATGCTGGGCTGGATGAAGCACAAGCTGAATCAAGATTGCCGGGAGAAATAATTGGTAATTCAAGATATGCATCAGAAACCACCCTTATGGGCAGAAAGCAAGAAGAAACTAAAGACCGTTGATTAAAGTAAAGAAGAAAGTGAAAAAAAGTTGGCTTACAAGTTCAACAATTCAGAAAACAAAATCATGGCAATCTCGTCCCATCTTTTCATGGCCGTATGCCTGGGTGAAACAATGGCAGTGAGCAACTTTGTTTTCTGGGCTCCAGAATCACTGCAGATGGTGACTGCAGCATCGAAAGAAAAGACCCACTTCTCTTGGAAGAAAACTATGACACCTAACAGCATATGAAAGCAGAGACATACTCTGCACAAAGTTCCGCTAGTCAAGCTGGTTTTTCCAGTAGTCAATGTTAGATGTGAATTGAACTATAAAGAAAGCTGAGTGCCGGAAAATTGATGTTTGAACTGTGTGTGAGAAGACTCCTTGAGAGTCCTTGGACTGCAGGTGATCCACCAGTCAATCTAAAAGAATATTCAGTCCTGAATATTCATTGGAAGGACTATGTTGAAGCTGAAACTCAATGTTGGCCACCTGATGTTGAAGAACTGACTCATTTGAAAAACCCAAATGCTCGGAAAGAATGAAAGCAGGAGAAGAATGGGACAACAGGGATGAGATGGCTGGATGGCATTACGGACTCCAATAGCCATGAGTTTGAGTAAGCCTGGGAGTTGGTGATTGGACAGGATGCCTGGGTCACAGTCCTGGGTCGCAGAGTCGGACACGACCGAAGTGACTGAACTGAATGAAGTTTTTATTACAAGTTATGTTCATAGTTTAGAGCAGATGTTCAGTTATGGATGAAAATTTTTCTTCACTATGACCAGAAGACACAGCTTTATCACATCTTTCTGGACCGTACAGTTCAGTAGTTGCTAATGGAAAACAAAGAGCAGGAAAAGGGCATGTTTTTTTTTTTTTTTTTTGCCCACATCCCATTGGCAAGAACTAGTCTCTTGGGCACATCATGTTGACAGGGAATTGTCTTTTGACTGGCTGATTGCCTTCTAGCAGTAACTTCCCTACCGTGAAAGGGAGAGCGCAGATTTTTTGTGAATGGCTAGTCAGCTCTGTCACACCATAGTAATGTTGATGGTAATCATGTGTTAATTTCCTGTGGCTACATTTGCAAGTCCCACACTTGATGACTTGAAACAGCACAAATTTGTTCTTTTTTTTCTTTTTTTGCCTTTCTCTTTTAATTCCTTCCCTTCTCCAATTCTTAAAAAAAAAAGTACACAGAAATTAAACACAAGAAAGCTCAAAGAGCCAAGGCAAGCCAGCCCAAGAGTAGCAGGCTCCCTCCCACAGGAGCCAAATTCTGGAAGCTGGGGTCTCCACCCAGAGCCTGGTAGTAAAAAGTGGTGCAGGTAAGATAGTTCCAGAAGCTAGCAGTAACCCAGGCTTTCTGCGCAGGGTTACCGCTAACAGGGCCAGGCTGCATAAGAAGTGGTGTTTGTTGGACTTGTCAAAGAGCTCCTTCCTGTAGGCATCCGGAAACTGGGCTCCATGCACCTTGTAGGAGGCCAAGCCTAAGGCCCCAGCTCCGGACAAGACACCCAGGCAGCAGAAAACAGCCCCAGGACCGGCCATGGCTGTCGGTGGGCCACAAATTTATTCTTAATCTTTAAAAGTCCAGAGTGTGTTTCATTGGGTCCAGATCAGAGTGTTCACGAGGCTGCTCTTCCTCTGAATACTCTAAGGGAGAATCAGTTTCCTTGCCTTTTCTAGCTTCTAGAGCTACATTCCTTGCATTTGTTAATTCTTGGCCTCTTCCTCCATCGTCAGAGCCAGCGACATAGCATCTTGCTCCCTGCCTTCTTATAGTCAAGTTTCCCTCTGTGCTGCGCTCAGTCGCGTCCAACTCTTTGCAACCCTTTGGACTGTAGCCTGCCAGCCTCCTCTGTCCAGGGGATTTTTTAGGCAAGAATACTGGAATGGATTGCCATTCCAGTCTCCCTCTCCCTCCTCTTACATTTGATCTTAGCCACAAGATGGAGCAGTGATCCCCTCTGCCTCCTGTTAAAAGGACACTTGTGATTACACTTAGAAGGCCCACCCAGATAATTCAGGATAATCTCCCCCTTACAAGATCCTTAATTTAATCACACGTGCAAACCCTTTTTGCCATATATGGTAGCATTCACAGGTTTCAGAGATTAGCATCTGGCTATCCTTGGAGCCTCAGCCTACTAAATAGTTAACATTTTTTTTACCACTTAGTATGTGTCATGTTTATTCTGAGAACTTTGCATGTATTAGTTTGTATTTTTCTGTGTGCCTACTTGGTTTAGTCGTGATCTCTACTTCTAGGCTTGCCTATTTTTCTCAATTAGGTTTTGTTTTTATTTTTGCCATCCTCTGGAAGATGTATTCTTCACTTTCATGTCTGAAAATTTTACCAAAAACTCCTAAACTCTCAAAATTGGAAAGAATTTGCAGTATCCAGTTAGGTGTGCTAAGATTTAGGCGGGGAGGCTGTTGATTTATTCTTTGGAATATTTCTCTTGAACTTTGAAGAAAGTCCTTTAAGTCTGTTAGGCTCCTTTGGATTAATTAATGTAATAAACTGCTTTCTTTTTTTCTTTCTCAAATCTACCTTTTTCAGTTACCTTTAAAAGTAAAATTGTGAGTTTTTTTCCTTTGCATTTTTTTTCCCCGCAAAAATGTTGAATTTCATTTGGCCATTGTCCTAATCACAGGAATTGACTTAATAGGATAAAAAGGAAGCACTTTGTATCAACATTTCCTGGGAAAAGATACAGTTGAAGACTTAAAGTCACTCATAGGTTTTAGGAATAGCACAGGAGTAGCAAGCAAACAGTTGTATAAAACATGCTAATAACTGGATGAAATTAAACCAAAAGCCGATGTTCCTGATTTAGAGCCCTCAGATAGAGGCATTATGTTCTGTCATGGATTCATTCAGGCAACAGCATATTACTGATTACATATTAGGTGCTAGGGATACAAAGATCATAAAAGCATCATCCTGTTCTGTAGGATATAACAGTCCAGTGAGGACATAGACACGCAGACATCGATACATTGATGCTTGCAGATGTGACAGAAACTACAGCTCAAGGTGGCTTAAACAGTACAGGAAATTTATTGATCAAGAACAGGTATATCTGAAAATGACCAAAGCAGATGAGATTTCCAAGTTTAATTACATTGTCACATGCTTTTCCCCTTCTTCCCTTTTTTTGTTTCTTCTTGCTGTTTTCTGCAGATCAGTATCATTCTGGCTCCCTTAGAGGTTGTGTGATGACTAACAGCTTCAGGGTTGTCCCCCAAAAGAGAGCAGCTGTCCTCTAACCATTAAACTAAAGTCCTGGAGTTCACTTTATCTCAACTTTGATTTCCTGTAACCCAGTTAGCAGATTAGGGAAAAGGATAATCAAGAGGCAGGTGAAAAAGC
The DNA here is from genome assembly GCF_019320065.1 of Cervus canadensis. NCBI lineage: Eukaryota > Metazoa > Chordata > Mammalia > Artiodactyla > Cervidae > Cervus > Cervus canadensis. The sequence goes on along the minus strand of NC_057390.1, from coordinate 21,046,027 downwards.
AAAGTTTAGAGCTTTCAAAGTATTTAGTATATCCCTGAAAATTGGTATTAATCTCATTATGGCTTTATTATTTTTATCTTGGATTTTTCTTAATATACTGAAAATCAAGAATTCTTACTAGTGGAAAGTAAACCCAGCAGAATATCTTCCTGGTTTAGTGATTTTCTTTTGAAATTTTGAAGACATAAAAATTTCCTACTCTCCCTTTGGAGATCTTTGATTTTCATTTCAGTGCAGAAATGACAGATCTGACATACTGTCTCTTTGCTACTACTTCTTCCCTGTATCTGGGCCTGTAAGGTGGGTATTGAGTCCATACGTTTCACAGTTAGGCTACTTCAGGTCTCAGTTACATTTACAGGTGGAAAATGCCAAGAGCAGAAATGTCGGGCTTCTCATTACGCCGTTGCTTTTATGATTTAGACTGGTTTGGGAAGCCTCTTTTTGGCTTTGCCACTAATACACATTTAATCAGATTTTTCATAGTATATAATGCTTTAAAAACTGAATTAGTAATAAAAAGCTGCTTTGATTTAAATGTCAGTACTTCTGCATGTTCTTTTTCTGCATAGTCTCTGGTTTACATTTGCATTCATGGCAGTTCTTTTTCTCTCTATGATAAGTGTTCATTCAGGAGGCATGGTGTGTGACATTGTTATAGGATTGCCAGATCTTATTTCGAAGAATTTGGGCAAGGAGGAAAGGAGTAGAAAGGGAGAGATTATTTGCTTACAGTCTGCTCGGGCTTAAATACAACCCCATTCCACATCCCAGCACACCTGGGACAAGGCACTCGAATACAGGATAGGCCTGTGTGTGGGGACCACCTGGGAACCCAGTGACGCTCAAGGCCTCTCGACTCTACACAGAGAACTGTGGAGGTGCGTTTGATAGTCTGGGTGTCTAAGGTTCCTCCCCGACTTGAAAAAGAACTGCTTCTTTGTGTAAACTTATATTAAATGTTATTTGCTAATAAAGGGAAAAAATAATGTATTTCTAGTGAATTGCTTGATGATTATATCCAGGGCATAATTGTAATAATAGTAAATGCTTATCAGTGCTTTCTCTGTGTCAGATACTGTTCTAAGCATTTTACATATATTAGTTGACGTAACCCTTCCAACAGCCCTATGAGATAGGTTGTTACTATTTTTTATCCCCATTTTACAGAGGAAGAAATTGGCACAGAGAGATTAAGTAACTTGCCCAAGCCCACACGGCTTCGTCAGGGACAGAGTTAGGCTCCGAATCCACATGGTCTGGGGCCAGAGTTCATGCTTTTAATCACTGTACTTTACTTTCTGTCAAGAAGGGACTGAAGTTGTCATTAAAAATCATATCAGCATAATTTATTATGTTTTGAAACAAATTGACATTTTGAAATTTACCTACTAAATATTCAACATGCTTATTTTTTATTCTAGGAGAAGACTTTGCAGTTGTGCAGCAAGAAATTATTATGATGAAAGACTGTAAACACCCAAATATTGTTGCTTATTTTGGAAGCTATCTCAGGTACATTGTTTGTTTCCCTTATGACGAGCAATAATGATTTCTGTCACTTAATACATTTAACAAAATTAAGTTAGCGCAAATACCATGTTTTGTATGTTTCTTCATGCTTTGGAGATACAATATTTTCACATGAATGGAATTTTTATGACCTCTCTAATTCTGTAACCAGTACCACAGTCTGTGATATGTCTGTTGTACTCTTGGGAATTCTGGATGTAGTTTCACAAGCAAAAAGTCCTATGGTTAGTCTTTCTGTGGTAGAGATCTAAATAAACCATTCTTTTGCCCCTTTCTTCTAGTCTTGGGTGAATTTAGAAAGTATATCTTGTTTTTATTAGAACCTTTTTTTTCTTTTGTGCTTCTATCTTCAGAGTACTGTATCATCCCTTCCTTTTGTTTTATCCAAAGGACTAGGAATTATATTTATTTCACTAGCTTCTTATTTTCCCAGGTCCTAAAGTGAACTTAGAAAGACTTAATTTCCCACCCCTTGTTTTGGTTGGCAGGACCAGGCTGGGTTTCCCAGATCATATTCCATAAGCGAAGACCTCAAGGTCAAATCTTGTGTTTCATTCACTTCTGTATGTAGTTATAAGTTGAACACTGTGACCTAATTGTTTTTAAGGTTCCTTCCAAAAGGGGGAATTGCAGAATGTTTTCTTAGGTATTAAAAAAAAACCCAAAAACTCCTGTTTGGTTCCCATACATTGTAGGGTAAGTAAGATAAGGATGTAACTTATTACAGCGCCCATTCCATCTACGAGCCAAGTACAAAACACTTCTCCTCTTCTGATGCAGGCACAGCATATGGAAAAGACTGGGCAGTTCTGCCCTCTCTTCTTTCCAGCTTGTGAAAAGCCAGCCGGACCAACTCTTCTTGATTCTAACTACTCTTGGACAGCTTTGATTGCCCACCTTCATTGAGGTCGAAGGGTGGGTTTAATGGAGACTTTAGTTCACATAGGGACAGGTACTACCCCCAGGTCAGTGACTACTAAACATTTTGAATGGGTTCTTTAACAGCCAAGTTAAAACTGTTTTAATGGTGAGTGGTTCAGACAATACTCTAACAACCGTTTCTGCATCAGTTTTTATTTTATGGACAGACCCAGCACAGGCAGTTACTGTTATCAGTTCAAAGAAGTCTCTTAAAATCTTTTAAACTCATGATAGAAATAATCGATTGCTATCAATATGTTAAAATTATTTCAAAACAATTTGTTTTACTGTTGTTGGTTCTAACAAAATGACCCCGCTTAGACTCATTTGGGAGAAGTATTCCAAAGTTTTCTTCCTCCAAGGAAGAATAGGCAATTTAAGAGTTTCTGTGTTTCCCCAAAGACATTGAACTGAGTATTTCTCAAACATGGCCTGAGTCTTCTAGAAGTATGGGACCATCCACAGTCTAACCTGTTATTCCAAGATAGCTGCACCCATTTACATGGCAACCTTGGGGTGGTCTTTTTGCTAAAGAGACAGGAGTACAGTTGCTAGTTTAGAGAGTCTAGAGTTCTGGAGTCAGGTTGGTTGAATCCTGACGCCATCACTTACTAACTGTGTGACTTATGGCAAATTACCTGATTACCCTGTGCCTCTGTTTGCTCATCTCTAAAATGCAGATAATGTTAACAGATACAGGATGTGATAGCAAATGAGGGTAATTGGTAAATACAAGTGTTTAGAACAATGGTTACAACATGCTCGATCAATGTTAACTGCTATTACTACTACTGTTGGTACAATTGCTATTACTATCAGCTATTTTTTAAATACCATCAGGTCAGTGCCTTGTTTGATTTTTTCAACAGTGCTGTTAACAATATTACTCTGGTAAATATTCTTCCAGTTTTACATATAAGGTGTTTGAGAGAGTTTCCTACCAAGTATTTAGTTCCCAGTCTCATTTCAAATTATTTACGGAAGCTTTTTGTGATACTCTGCTCATGGACCACATGACTTTTGACTTGGCCTTTCTACTTCTTGGTGAAAGAGCTGACCAGATAAACTTCCAATATTTCACATCTTACCCCCCGCCCTGCCCCAGAAAATCCCCCAAGCTCATGTTACACTAAATTGGACATTAGACTTTCTGGCTTCCTTAGGCAGAAGCCTTCTCACACAGGTTAAGCAGCAGAATATTTGATCTTGTTACCAGAATGAGACTTGCTACAAGCAAGCCAGTTTGAGGTTGTGCCTAACAAAAATAGTACTTCGGTTTAGATTTCAGGAAACATGTATTCTGACTATATTTTGACTACCCTTCTTTTAAAAGTAAACTTTTAAAATTGAAAGATAGTATACATACAGAAAAGTGTGCAAATATCTGTTACGTGTATAACTGGATGGATTTTTTTTAAAGAGGGTACTTTTATTTTAATCTGAATATAAGAATGCAAAGGGCAAAACTGTCCAGAAATGACAAAATGAAACAGACAAAATTAAGGTTATTATTATTATTATTTTAAGTGAGTCTCTGTTCATTTAGAGTTGAATGATCTGACATAGGAATACTGGGATTTTTTAGGGAGATTTGTTGTTTGGTTGGTGGTAGGTTTTGGGGGTTTTGTTGTGTTTTTTTGTTCTTTTTGCCACATGGTAAGGCATGTGGGGTCTTAGCTCCAAACCCATGCCCACTGCAGTGGAAGCTCGAGGTCCTAGCCCCTGGAACACCAGGGATTCCCAGTACTATTGGTTTAAGTAGATAGCTTTATTCTGTAACTTGTATAGCTGATGAAAGTAATATGAAAGCAAATGGTAGTATTAATATAAAATAGCAATTAATCCTCTCTTTCTCTTTTCTTCAATAAATTCTTCCCTGCTTCCCTAGTTAAAGTCTAGACCCAGCCAAATTCAGACAATAGGATAATGATCACTAGCCTTGTAGGGTGTCAGAGCTGGAAGGGACTGAGGTCTTGTCACTTTAGCCCACTCTTTTTTTTACTGATGAGACGATGGAGTGCTGGATAAATGACTTCCTCAGGTTATCCACCTACTCACTGTGGCACTGGGATTTAAACCTGGCTTTGCAGATCCCTAGCCAGCGTTCTTTTAGGTGTAGGTATTACATAGTCCAGAAAGGGCAGATTTAGTCTCCAAGGAAACATGGCTTCTTGGATTCTTTCTCATTACTGAATGATTTTACAGAAGGCAAGGAACTTGTTTGTTTGAACTTGATACAGGCCCTCCAAAATGTATATTGTTCTTAGTGACTTTCTTCTATCTTGTTGCCATTGTAGCCTAGTGTAACAAATTTAGGCCAAAAATTGAGGAAATTTAACTAATTTAGTTTGTTAATTAATTTCCCCTCCAGAAAATTAGACTTAACCCTTGAATTTACTGAATAGATGACCAGCATATAATTAATTTCAGAAGCATAGTTTATAACAGGATCATAGTGAGCTATGATCACTTCCCAAGGAAATCTCAAGACTGAGCCTCCTGAAAGACAGGAATCTAATATTCTTGGTGGTGCCTTCCTTATTTGCTCTTCAATATCTTTAAAAGCCTGTGTTTATTCCAATAAGGACCTACTATAAAACACATGGAACTTGACTCAGTATTCCGTGATAGCATAAATGGGAAAAGAATTTGAAAAAGAATTGTTATTGTTGTTTTTCAGTCACTGAGTCATGTCCGATTCTTTATAACCCTGTGGACTGAAGCACGCCAGGCTTCCCTATCCACTGTCTCCCAGAGTTTGCTCAGATTCATGTTCATTAAATAAATATATATATATGTATAGCTGAATCACTGTGCTCTACACCTGAAGCTAATGCATAACTAATTAACTATGCTCCAATATAAAATTTAAAAAAAAATTTTTTAAAGCCTGTGTTTATTGAGTGCCTAATTATGCATACTATGTAGTAAGAGCTGAATATATAAAACATTTCTTTGGAAATTTAAAGTAAATAGTCCTGGTTCATATATATACATTATATGTGTATTTCTGTGTATATATTTATAAAACAACAGATTTAAATCACTATAGGCCTATTCTTTATTCCCAGAAGAACTTCTTTTAAGCTTCTTTTAACTATTGCTTCTTTTAAGCAAATTATGATTTTGACTTCACATTGCTTCTAAGCTTTCCTTAGCCCAGCATATCCTTTGAATAACAGCAAGTGCTCCTCAAAAGATAAGCCTTTGGAAGATCAGAGCCAAAATTGTAAAAACAATTTTATTTAGATGATGAGATATTTTAAACCTTTGAAATCCAGAGTACTTGAACATAATTTAATTTACAGTAATAATATACTTATAAATCACCACCACTTACAAAGTGTTTTTATATTATTTCTTAGCATGTCTGGAGTGCTGTATTGATTTCTGGAGATGTTAAGATAGATAAAACAGCCCTCGCCTTTAAGGAGCTTATTAGCCAATGGAAAAAACAAACATGAGCAAATAATTGCAACATGATATGCTAGGTGGGGCCCTCCAGGTGGCGCTAGTGGTAAAGAACCTGCCTGCCAGTGCAGGAGACGTGAGAGACCGGGGTTCAATCCCGGGGTTAGGAAGAGCCCCTGGAGAAGGGCGTGACAACCCACTCCAGTATTTTTGCCTGAAAAATCCCATGGACAAGAGGAGGCTGGCAGGCTACAGACTATTGGGTCGCAAAGAGTCGGACATGACTGAAGGGGCTTAGCACGCAATATGTTAGGTACAATAATCATTTGATATCAGTTACAAAGTGGTAAAGATTGTAGAGTATCTGATTTTGCCAAAGCAAATCAGAGAGAGCTCTTTGAATGATATGATTCCCAAATGGTGTTAAAGGGTTAGTAAGCATTTACTGTGGTGTGTGCATGTGTATAGAAGATTATAATTTCTGACAAAGGAAATACATGCATGAAAAAATCATGAAGTGTTCAGGTGACAGCAAATAATCTCACATTAAAGCTTAAGGGGAAAGGGTGTAGTTCAGAAAGTAAGGCTGAGGAGATTTAAGCAAAGAAAGAAACCTTATATGCCTTAATTAGGAGCTATAAGTGTAGAGCATACTTGTTGGAAGGCTTTAACTCAGAGATAGTATATTCTATCTCTGAGGGAAGGACTTGGAGTGTAGGAGATTGAGACGAGGAGTCAGTTAATTTTATACAGTATATTTATTACAGTAATCCAAAGAAAGAGATGGTAGTCTCTTGAGTTATACAGAAAGTGGAAGAAATTTCTTTTCTAGAGCCAGAGAGAGGACTTGCCAGGGAAACCACAGAATCTTAACTAAAAATGCCTTTTTGAATATTCACACTATGAAAATTAAAATTACAGTTAAGTCATTTTAATTTATACCTAGTTACTCTGTTTTTTAGAGCAGGACATGGCAACCCACTCCAGTATTCTTACCTGGAGAATGAGACAGAGGAACCTGGCAGGCTACAGTCCACGGGGTCACAGAGTCAGACACGACTGAAGCGACTTAGCACACACACTAATGCTAAGAAATTAGCATTAATACAAAACTATCAGTTAAACTAAGATACTTCATTCGAATTTCACCAGGTTATCCCTAATGGTCTTCTTTAAGTGAGAGATTTGATGGAACTACCTTACAAGGTACTTTCTTACACCAGTTTTGCTGGGGTATTTCTACTGAACATTTGTTTTGAGGGGTGCTCATATGTGGGTTTATGGAAAAAATAGTTTGGGGGCGAAGCAAATCAGAGAATTTGTATTTCCTCTTTCTCTTTATCTTCCCTCTCCCCTTCTGCTCTGCTTGTTCTCCTTCCTGCTCCTCCTCTCCCTTCATCCCCTTCCCAGCTTTTTCTGTCTCCCTTCCTCCCCCTTTTCTTCTCTTCGTCCTCGTTTCCCCACCTTTTCCTCCCTTTCCTCCCTTTCCATCTCCTCCTTCCATTTCTCCTTGTACTCCGTACCCCCCAACCCCACTGGTTTTCTCAGAGCCCTTTAAATATCAGTGGCATTGTTAATTTCCAAGAGAAGGCTAATATGTGACATTTCTAAAACTCATTTCACTGTTCAGCAGTTAATTTTGAGGGAGCATGCTTCATGTAGAGCTGCTGTCCTGGGATCCGTTCTTGGTCAGATACTGTGCCGAACTGGGGCATGTTAGGTAGAGTTACAGAGAAGTAGGTCACCCTGTATCCCCTGAATCCATAGCTACCCCTCATTGTTAAAGGGGAAGCAGATGGATGGGTTCCATACACCTTTTTGGAAGGCAGTCATTTTTTTGCGTATGTTTGAAAATGAACCAAAACATTTTAAATTCAGCTTCCATTAAGATAAGTTATGCTAAATTAAAACACCCAACAGTTAGTGAACTTTATATTGTTCACATGGGGTGGGAGGAGTAACTTGATGTGCCGGTTCGGAGCAGACATTCAGTAGCTGTTTATCCTTGGTGATCATGCTCACGTTTTATTTCTCTTTTGAAACATTGTTATATTTGGGCAAAATATATAAATAATTGTGCTTAGTTTGTTCAGTTAGGGTGGAAAGGTTTAAAAGGTGCTTTTTTTGATAGAAGTGATAAACTCCTCAATGAAATATATACTCTAGTAAACACTGAACTAGAAGGTGAGAATAGTGAATTTCCCCCCTACTTATTTTTCTATTCCTTGTCAAATAGAACAGTGATTTTAGAGAATAAGAAAGAAGAATTCTAAGGATTTGTTGAGTCAGGGAATTAAGAGACACATATGTTTACCTCAGTGATTAATTGTATTTCAGTCCCAAATACCCAGGGACAAAGATTTTATAATTTATTGGCCTGCATAAAGTGGGCTAATGTGATTCAAGTTCTTTCCTGTTAGACAGATGGCTTGGTGAATGACCAAAAGCAAATGAAGATTCACTATCACAAGAGAGACATTCATGGAACAGATGGAAGTCATTTTTCTAATAAACTCAGAATATTCAACCATTTTTTATAATAGCAGAGTTAACTAAATAGAGCATTATAAAGGTGAAGTATTTTAGACATCTTGAAAAGTAAAATATTAAATGTATTATTACAATTTTTTTCCTCAGTCTGTAAGTTGGAAAGTCATTTCACATAGAATGAAGAGAAAATTGTACTTTTAAGCAAGGTAGGCAAGGGAGTAGACCAACTTCAAGGAGAGGATGGTATAATACTGAAATATGTTAAAAAGCAGAGAACTCATTTCCTACATCCATTTTCTTTACTAAAGGAGAATTGTTTTCAAAGTAGCAGGGTAGGAAAAGCATTATTAAGAAGGAATTGAAGCACAGATAGATGAGTGGATAATTACAGAATACTAGACACTTTACATGAATCTAAGCCGTTTTAGATTTATATAAAGTATATATCTCATTACTATACTGAAAATATAGCAGACATGATTGTCATCCACTGTCAGTGAGTGCCTTTTGACGAATAGGAGAGATGTCAAAAGGTCAGTGATTAGCGTTGACCAATTTGGAAAGGAAAAGGTGATTTCTAGAAAATATAGACCGTTAAACTTGTTGTCAGTCATCTGTCCCCAACAAGCATATAAGATAATTAATCACATAATTAGCACTTAAAAGAAGGAAGTGGTGATTAACACCACTTTAGTAAGAAGTTGCGTCAAATCAATCCCATCTCTCTTCTATTTTTTTTTTTTCCTCTTAGAAGAGGGCAGTTTTATCTATTTACACCTCCTCTGAGTTCTAGGAGCAATGTAAGCAGTGTAAATAACTGCCCAACAAGATGAAATATAAGAAAAAGAGTAGAAATGCCTTAATATTTATTGGACTTATTAAATTCCAGGTCCTTTACTAAGCAGTTTACATATTATTTCTGTTTATCCTAAGCAGATCCCAGAACAACCATTCAGCCAGTTTTTGTAAGATGTGAGGAGTCCCTGCTGCCTGTTTGCATAATCACTTGCAACAGGAATTTTATATCAGATTCATGTGCAGCAGATGCAAAAATATTTTAGAGCCATAGTTCTCAAAACATTTTGGTCTGAAAGCTCATTTTTTTCTGCACTCTTAAAAATTATTGAGTACCCCAAAGAGCTTTGGTTTCTATGGGTCATATCTATTGATACTTACTATATTAGAAATAAAATTGAGAAGCATTTGAAATAAGAATACATAAGGATATATTCCAATAGCCATCAGGGGACTGACATCATCATCTCACTTCTGCAGCCTCTGGAAAACTCCACTGTATTCTCAAGAGAGAGTGCAAAGGGCAAGTAATTTTTAGTGTTGTTATGAAAATGGGTTTAACCTTGCTGACCCGCTGAAAGGATCTCTGGCACTCTTAGAGGGCCCCAGACCATACTTTGAGAACCATTGTCCTAAAGAAAGGATTCTGTCTAGAGAGATCAGGCTATGAAATCCTCCATCATACATCTTGAATTATAGTCTAAGCATCATTTCAGAGAATATTGGTTGATGGACTTGCCTGAGTCTTATACCTCTCTGTGCAAGCAAAGGTGCAGAGAGGTGCCAGGTGGTAATTCAGAGCAGTATATTTAGAGTGCTCTTCATGTCACTGAAGCTCATTAGTAACCTCACTTCTTGTTTAGTCGCTAAGTCGTGTCTGATTCTTTGTGACCCCATGGACTGTAACCTGCTAGGCTCCTCTGTCCATGGGCTTTCTCAGGCAAGAATACTGGAGTAGGTTGCCATTCCCTTCTCCAGGGGATCTTCCCAGCCCAGGGATCAAACCCACGTGTCCTGCACTGGCAGGTGGGTTCTTTGCCCCTGAGCCCCCTGAGAAGCCCAGCCAGGTCCCATTTCACCGTCAGCTGCCCTGTCCGTTTCACTGTGCGGGGACCGCCTGTGAGTGTGAGCTCCTGATTCCTTTCGCTGGCTTCACTCTCCTCAGCTTTGTAGAATCATGGCCGCTTGTACTCTTGTGTGCTGACCACACTCTTAACAGTTTGTGTTCGCCGGTTACATGGTGTGTGGTCCATCGCACCCAGCCAAGTCAGCTCACCCTCAGGCCTGCTTCGTCACACCAGCACTGCCACACGAGTCCACTCCCGACAGCAGCTCCTCTTGTTAGTATGCTGGTCGTGTACTGCTCTGACGGCTTCCCTTGTGGCCCAGCTGGTAAAGAATCTGCCTGCAATGTGGGAGACCTGGGCTGGGAAGATCCCCTGGAGAAGGAAAAGGCTTCCCACCCCAGTGTTCTGGCCTGGAGAATTCCGTGGACTGTACAGTCCGTGGGGTCACAAAGAGTCAGACACAACTGAGCGACTTTCACTTCTCACGTGCACTACTCCGAACAGTACTTAACTCTGGGTGCCGCGTTTTCGGAGACACTGACACGCTGGAGACCATCCAGATGAAGGTAACTAAACCGCGGCGTCCACGAACAGACCGTCGTTTTACAGGACGACCTCAGCCCCTTCTGGCTTCATGTCTTGCACTCTCTCTTCAGGTAGCCTGAGTTCAGCTCATGCTAAATCATCCTGTCTCTCAAATGTGGGTCTTCTTTCAGATTTTCATTCTTTTGCACAGAACTTTTCCATGTCTCTTGGCAGTGAGTTCCTACTTTACCTTCAAGACCCACCTCAAACGTTTTTTCCTCCCTTAAATATCCCTTAACCTTTGCTAGTTATTTTACCTCTGGGTTCTTGCAGAACTTATACATGGCCAGATTGTGCATCAGTCAAACTATCATCCTGTCCAAGGGTCACCAGAACTTTTCTGCAAATGACCATATAGTAAACGCTTTAGGTTTTGTGGATTTTGTGTGTTTCTCTCTAGCACAATAGCTCACCTTTGCTTTAAGTACAAAAAACAGTCACAGATAATATGTAAGTGAACAAGTTTGACTATGTTCCAATAAAACTTTACACGGATACTAAAATTTGAATTTCACATCATTCAAGAAACATTCTTCTTTTGACAACCCTCCCCCAACCATTTAAAAATATGAAAACCATTCATAATTCCTGGTCTATGCAGAATCAGGCAGCAGGTTAGATTTGGCCCACTGGCCATAGTTTGCCGACCCTGGATCTAATCAGTCTGTTTATTCTTTCAATCACTCATGCATTCGTTCATTTATAGAATAAATACTCATTTGCTGGATACCTAGGCACTATTGATACAGGGGTGAGAGAGACAGACATATTATGAAGACAGAATCTTCTGTGTTAGACTGTGCTTGCTGAATTCAGAGACTTTCTATTGCATCTCTGACCCCCAAGAATAGTACATTTCCTGGTACATTTTGAGATGTAATGAATGATTCAACAAAGGAATGAACAAAGGAATAAGCAATTATTTCTTTGCTAATTATTTCTCCTGTGACTTATGATTATGCTGTCTTATAATGTAAATGTGAAAGAGAAATGCTGCTAAAGACAAGTGAGTGATAGTTTTTTTTTTCTTTTGTTCTAAGTCATAAATTTTTAACAAAGGTTATTTTGGAAAGATCTTTGTTGAGTCTAGATATGAGGGTAAAATTTACACTTTGTCTATTTTGTTGATAAGAGCGCCATCAAAGTGATGTAGTTTAAGATGTATTGCTATTCTATGTGATAAATCATCTATATGATTTTTGGTATGAACGTTCTAATTAGCATTTAACTTTTATAATACAGTCATAAGGTAGATGGATAACTGATGGAAGGGAAGTTTTTAACTAAAGGGACATTTTCTCTCATTTGAATGTGCTGGATGACATCTTTATATCCTGCAAAAGGTGTATTTTAAGAATTAAAACCTTAGGTTGAGTTACGGTAGCACATAAGTATCGAAGATTCGTTTACTCATAAAGATTAGCTTCTCTCTTAAATAGCACATTGCATTTATGTGGTTTTTCAAAGTATTAACATACAGCCTTCAAATACTTGTTACTTCAAGTAGTTTTAATCATGAAAATGTGATAATGCTTATTTTCTTTTTATAGGCGAGATAAACTTTGGATTTGCATGGAGTTTTGCGGAGGTGGTTCCTTACAGGATATTTATCATGGTAAGACCAAAGTTATATGTTAAAGAGATTAAGTAGAATTTCTTAAAATACAGTTATTTACTATACTAAACATCAATATTTTGTGGAAAGTATGTTTTATCATTATACTGTATGGATACATAAGGAAATTTAAGATATATACAGGCGAAAGGAGCATTTGCTTTCTAAGTTAGAAAGCTGCATGCAGTGGAATTATTTGCTAATACTAAAGAAGGCATTTTATACATAGTTAGTTCAGTTGGAATAGGAAACAGGAAATGATAGATTTTCCAGAAGTGTTTAGAAGGCGTAATGAAAAAAGTGGGCTTTAAATTGGTCTTTAAAAGATTGGTGAACTTTGAGTACAAGGAAGAGATAGATGTACGCTCCTGGGGGTGAAGCAGCAGCACAGTGACATGAAGGTGTGATTCGAGATCACTCTCACTGTCTGGGTATATCTGGGATCAGATCCAGAGCCTTGAAAGCCAGAAGGAGGGACTTACAGGTAGTCTAGTGGCTGAGACTCATTGCTTCTACTGCAAGGGGCATGGGTTCGATCCCTGGTCAGGGACCTTTAAAAAAAAAAAAAAAAAAGGCCAGAAGGAAAAACATGAGAATATTGAGTATTTCTGCTTTATGAAAAGTTAATTATTTTCTGAGAATATTTTTTATTAAGGGTGGCTATTCTATTTGAGAATTTTTTCCTTTTTATTAATAGCATTTTGATTTCAAAGGTTCAGTGAAAATTGGAAAATATTTGGCACCATTTTGCATTACAGACCATAGTGTTTCTGGAAGTTTGTTATATTAAAAGCTATTTTCCCTTTTTATTGCCTTCATTTGGACTAATTTCTCTACTATGGTTTCCATACTTACTGATTTAATTTCCTTCTTTCTAAAGTTTGTTTTAGCTACGTCTCCTGGTGGTAAACTCAGTCTTTGATCCTCATTCTTAAGTGATAAGATTAAGTAGACATAGGCACATTTTCTCCACTGACGGATGTTCTCTGTCAGCATTTCAAAGATACTGGAGCATTGTCTTCTAGTTTCTGTAGTTGTTGGTACCTTCTGCTAACTATTGATCCTTTGCAGGTAATCTTCCTTTCTTTCTAATTACTTTTAAGATTTTTCTCTTCATTTCTGGTGTTTCTATTATCTAAATGTAGATTACTTTTCCTGCTTGAAACTTAAAGTGCTTACCTATGAGATTTTAGTTCTTTTATCACATCTGACAATGGCTAATTACTGTCTCTTCAAATAGTTTCTCCTTCAGTTTCTCTGATTGTTCCTTCTAGAATTTCCATTCCATGTCTCTTAAAGTCACCTTCATATTTTCCTGTCTTTAGTCCCTCAGAACACTGAGGATACTCATAGCCGTCTTCCAGTTCACTGATTGTACACATGTGATAAGTACATCCATTGGGTTTTAATTTTTGGTGACTGTGTTTTTCATTTCCAAAAATTGATTCTGTTTCAGGTCTCCTTCAGTTCTTTGTCTTATTCTTTTCTTGTAACTTTTCATCCATTCTTTTATATCTTTAGTTTTTTGAAGCATATTTATTTTTTAGTCTTAGATTGCTTCATAATTTAATCAGATATGTATGATTGGTCTTAGATGTCTGATTCTTCTTTCTTCATTAGGAAGCAAGAAAGCCGATTTTTACAGAAATAGGTTGTCATGTTATCTTTCCATATCAACCTTCTGATGGAAATAACATAGTAATATGAATTGTTGGTACTGATTTGTTTATGAAGAATCTATGGAAGAAATAATTTTGTATTAACTTGGGTGCTGTCAGACGTACATACTGAGAGAGAATATACATGCTTATACACAGCTCCAAAGCCTCTTTCTCTGCATTCACTCCTTTGATTTCACCTAGGTTTCTACCAAATAGCCTCCTCATGGCAATGTATACTTCTCTTTGGCTGTGGTCTACAGTGCTGTCTACTTACATAACCGTATAAAACGTGTACTTCCATTTCTCTGTGTGTGTCTGTCTGTTTCCTCCTCTCCTCTCTCTCTCATCATTTTGTCATTCCTTCGGGAGTAGTATAAAATATCCTGGATTACCTTGTTTGGTCAAAGAGATGTTCTACTTTTCTAATAACCACAGTGCTTATGGTGTTTTTGTTTGTTTCTTTGCTGGCATATACAAATTATATTTTGATTCATTATGCAATTTTTTTTATTAAAGCTGCTTTTAAAAAATTATTTCTGTTTATTTCTAAAGTACCATTAAGGGAATTTTTATATTTTTTCTTACTGTCCTTAATTCCATCATCTACTCAGTATGATTTTCTTAAATTTAAATCTTCTTGAAAGGTGAACCATATTAGTTATCTGTTGCTGTGCAACAATGATCTTAAAATTCGTTGTCTTAAAACAAACGTTTGTTATCTCACAGTTACTAAGGGTCAGGAATTAAGACTAGCTTAATTGGGTGATTTGCCTTGTAGGACAGGCCAAAACATGCGTAAGACATTTGGTCCATGCTAAAAGTCCTTGCAGTTTCGCCCTGTGCAGTGAGCGTATTTGGTTCATGCCACATGGTTTTATACAGGACCTGATATCAATCATCTTTTAGCATGGGCCAAATGCCTTAAGGACATTGTGGGCAGGACCAAATATGAACAAATACCAAGAGCCTTTTGGTGTGGATCGAAAGTCTTACGGAGGTTTTAGGCAGACCCAAATGTTTGCTAAAATGGGTGATTTTGGTTCATGGTCACTCATGAAGTTGTAGTCAAACTCTTGTCTGGAACTGTAGTCATCTGAAGGCTTGACTAAGGTTGCAGGATTTACTTTCTAGATGATTCACTTACATCAATATTAGCAGGAGGTCTCTGTTCCTTACCATGTAGATTTCACCGTAGGACAGCTTGAGTCTCTTCATAGGATGGCGACTGACTTCTCCCAGAGGAAATGATCCCGAAGAGCCAGGAGGAAGCCACAAACTTTTTATGATGTAGTCTTAGAAGTTGTATTCTGTCACTACCGTTACAGTTTGTTCTTTAGAAGCAAGTCACTTTTGTCCAGCCCACACTCAGGAAGGGAATTAAGTTGCAACTCTTAAGGGGGCTGTATCAAAGAATTCATGGACATATTTTTGACCACATGGCTGGGGGCAATGGGGCAAATCCTTCTTCTCTCCTTTTGCTTACTTTTCTTTGCAGAACTAACATTAGAACTTTATACTGTTGCAACATAATAGATTTTTTGGTCTCTGTTTTTCGTTGAACATTTTTCTTTCTGTTTGATGTTGTCCTTTAACAACTTTCTACACTCTGTTAAATCATTTATGTTGAATTCTTTTACTCATTCATTTCATAATTTTGAGATCATCTTCAGTGGGAGTTCCATATGACTTTAAAGAGTGTGTCCTTTCAACAATATTGGATTCTTTTCCCCAGGGCTCCAATGGCCTCGTTGTTTTCGATATATATTTGAACTCGAAACCTCAGTGACAAAGAGGCCTTATGAATTCCAAGGGAAGATATTTTTTTCCCCTGTCCAGATCCCAAGCCATGACACATCCCTAGTCATCTCCTGGTGCTTGTCTGCCGTTTTAATGAGGATGTAGCCTTTGAGGATTCTGGTTTTATGTGGGTGTTTGTTTTAACTCTTCCTTTGCCAGCCTATAACCTTTTCTTCTGTGCCCATGTAGGGGATAAAACTAACACCCTAGATACAAGATTGGCCTTCTCCTAAGAGACAGCTAGAATATTTGACATTTTTACCATCCTGTTTTTCATTTTTCTTTTTGCTTTTGGCTTCTGGGGAAGTCTCTTACTATTTATAAGCTTAGCTTAAAAATTATTAAAAATTATTTTAAAATGTTTACCTCGTGTTACTTTCAGGGTTTTCAGGTTATCTTATTTGTCATATTGTGGGAACAGACTTGTCAAGGAGGCCTTTCTTACTGGATGAGAGTAGGCTTATAAGCCACAGAAATTAGTTACTATATGGTTTATCCTCAGACACTGAAATTTAGCCTTGTGTCCCTAAAAGAATCTAAGTGAAATAGATTCTTCTCTCCCACAGTTGTAAAATACAAGCAGTCTGAGCTACACATGTTTACAAAACGGTTAAGTTTGTGTAAGTGGGAGATCACTATCTAGTATATGATTTCATCATTGGGATTTAATTCAATTTCTGGAATAGTTTCTCCCACCTAACTTACTTCTTATATTCTAAAGTGATTTAATAGTGAAAAAGAAAAAACTGTTTAAATGTTTTTCATAGTCAGCAGATGCACACAGAGGAAATACTATTCAAATATTATGATTAAACTATATGTATATAATATATATATATATAGAGAGAGAGAGAGATGGAAAGATGTCCGTGATAAGTGAAAAAGGCAAGTTCCAGAATTGTATGTGTAATATGATTCCATTTATGTTTATGTGTGTGTGCACCGCCTACCTGTGCTATATAAAACATCTGTGTTTAAAGTCATCTGGTAGAGATAGGCCACACTGTTGATTTTGTTTATTATTGAGTAATAGTGGTTTGGATCAGGAAGAGACCTATCTCTGTTGATTGAAATTTTTTATAGTGAACATGTGTTACTTTTATATCTATAAAGCAAATAATTTTAGGGGAAAAGTATTATTTTTAACTTAGCCAATAATTCATGTCTTGTCAGTTTTTTTTTAAAAGTTTTAATAAAAACTAGTTAGACATCTTGGCTGTGCTTTCTTTAACATTTAAGAGGTATTATGATCAGGTGTAAAAAATGAAAATGGAAATTAATTTCATTGACTATTTCACTGTTTTATTCATTCTGCAAATATTTACTCAGTAGCCTTTCCATGCCAGGCACTGTTCTAAACACTGGGGATACAATGAGCATATCAGACTTTTTTTAATTCCTGCCCTCATGGAGCTTACATTTCAGTAGAATTTAAATATATTAAGTCTGTTGCTTAGTGGAACTTTTACAACTTTGTCTTTTACTGAAAAAACACACTTTGAGTAATTTTTAATAAAATTAATTGTATTAATTTTCTCCTCTTATAGTAACGGGACCGCTCTCAGAACTGCAAATAGCGTATGTTAGCAGAGAAACACTACAGGTAAATTCAATGCTAATTGAAAAGTAATGTTCTTTATTAAACTAAATGTTTGATTATTGTGTATAACCTGTTAAGTAGAATAAGGATTAAATATTCCAGTTTGGAAAATTCTTGAATTTGCAAATTATATTTGCAAATAAACTATTTAAAGCTCTAGTATGATAATATACCTCCTAAAATTGGATTTACTTATTCATTTTTATATATCTCTTAGTACCAAAGAAAATCTTGAAAATTACACACTTTTATGGAATTGAAACTGATTCTGATACTAATTGGATATTTATTTTTAAAATGTTATTTCAAACTGAGCAGAGTTTAGTGAAAATTAATTGTCTTAGGAAAATTAGCAGTTCAGAGTGAGCTCTGCCTCTTTCATTTTCTTGATTCTTTTATCCTTTTGGATATTCCGGTAAAATAAAGTGATTGTCCCTAGAGCTTTCTGTGATGAGTAAATAAGTAAGAGAGACTACTACTCAGTTAACCACTTTAAATCGTAGAGAGTTTTTTGTAGTAAAGTCTTATTACTGTTTCTGCCTTTTTTTTTGTTTTGAAACTCCAGGGATTATACTATCTTCACAGTAAAGGAAAAATGCACAGAGATATAAAGGTATATGTCATATGTTTACTTAATGGCCCTCTTTTTCTTCTTAAAATATTTTGATCAAACTGAGCAAAATTGTCTCAGTTATTCTATTTGATGAATTTGTTGTCTTAATATGTTACTATAATAAAGTTGAGTGATACTTTGAAGATTTTCATTATTTTTATATAGCAACTCTATTGAGATACAGTTTACATACCACCAAATTCATGCCTTTAAAGAGTACAATTGTGGATTCATGTTTCAATAACACATTTTATCTTGTTTGTAGTTATTTATTTATAAAATGTAAATTAGGTCCATAATTTCCATTAATTTACAGACTTTAGGAAGTTTCTGGTTGGCTAAAATGTTTGTTCAGGTTTTCTTCTGTAAGATGTTTAGTAAATTTTAGCAGTCTTAAGGAACTGTCTTTAATAATGTATCAAGATGGATAAATTAAACCTTGACCTTTTCTGCTAGTCTTTACCTGGCAGGAGAGAGTAGGTGCACCAGGCGTGCTTGGTAAAACACCTCTATGAGGACGCTGAGGTTATTGCCAAAGATAACTGACATCTCCTTTCTTCTTCCTTATCCACCTTACCTCCTGCTTTTTCATTCCCCCTTTTGTTTCCTGAGCTTTTCTCTAACAGAAAGGTGCTAGCCCTTTTGGGGGGAGGGGTGGATCATGTGTTCTTAGAGTCTCTGATGAAAGCCACGGACTCTCTCCTCAGAAAATGCCCTTATGCACGTGCCTTCAAATAGTGCATGAAATTTCAGTGGACTCTCAGATCAGCTGCTGAGATCCTCTGCTTTAAGTGTGGTTCGTAAGCCACTTAAAAGACATAAGAAAAGAGCCTTGGATTCAAAGGTAGGAGGGATCCTAAGAAGATAAGTAAATCAAGAAAGATTCTGTCATTGGCACTTCAGTGATCTGGAAGAAGTGATAGATTTTTGTTGGAAATGGAGGTTGGAATGCTTTTTAAGCAGAGGGAACAGTGTGGGCAAAGATACAGAGATCAGAAATTGTGGGGTCATTTTAGGGATTGTAAAGTCTGCATCTTAGAGATTGAAGAGAAGAAAATGTAGGAGAGTGTTAAGAGATGGGGTTGGCCAGGAGGTTTGGTGCTCCATTATGCAAGAACTTATATTCTGGACTCCAGAGTTTGGGCCTGATTAGGTCGCTTCTGGCCATTGCCACTATTTCTCCCCTGTCTAAGCCACTATTATATCTCACCTGAACTTATGGAATAGCCTTCTAACTGGTCTTCCTGCTCCCATTCTTGAGTGATCCTACAGTCAGTTCTCTGCGTCACAACCGAAGTGACCTTTTTAACCCACATCTTTTCACCCTTCTGCTTATAAACTACCATTGGCTTCCCATGATACTCCATATATATTCAGATTTTTTAACGTGACCATTAAAGTTATGCATGATCTGGCCCCTGCTTTCCTCTCTGACCTCATTTCACACGTCTCTTCACTTTACTCATTCTGTTCTAGCCACACTAAACTTGCAGTTCTTGGAACATGTCAAGTTCATTCTGGTCCCAGGACTTTGTATTTGCTGTTACTGGAATGGTCTAGATTTTAGCATGACTCTTACCCTCTCTTCATCTGGATCTCTGTGTAATTATCACTGCCTTAGAGAGGCCTTTTCTTCCAGCTTTATCTTCAGAGTACTTACCCGTATCTGTCTTTGAACCATTTGTTGGTTCATTCATTCATTTGTATGATGTGTGCATGTGTGGGTTCATTTTTAGATTTTCTTTCTCTCCTGCTTGGATGTCAGCTCCATGAGAGCTATAACTTTTTTGTTACTACAACCCCAGAGCTTAAAATAGCATCTGATTGCTGGTAGTCTCTCAGGGAGAGAGGGGTAAATGGGTGTGTAGATGGATGGATGGATGGAAGGAAGCATCATAACTACAGGTGACCTGATATAAACTGTAATTTAAAAAAATTAATCTGGAGAGAACAAATTGAAGACTCTGCAAGAGTCTAGATTGCTAGGGCTTAATTCAAGTTGAAATCACTACTCTAGTTTTTTTTCCTTTTTCTCATCTCTCCCATTACTGCTTAGAGCTGCAGTAATATCGGGGTGCAAATTTTGGTTATTTCTTCCTCTTTGGGGTGTGGGAAGGGATTTCCTGATATTTTTTCCCCAAACTTACTCTTATGTAATTGATTGCATCCTGAACCATAGAGGCTGCTTGCTTTTGCTTTCTCATTTAAAAGTTGCCCAGAGAGGAGGGGGATGCAGCCTATAGTACCTTTGGGAGGCAGTATTTCTATTTAACATTTTAATTGGACATACTTTAAATCATAAATCATATTTCTAGGTCTGAGGCTGCCATTTGTTATTTTAAATATGTATGTTTAATGTATTATATGTGCGGTCTGATAAATGGTTTCCTACTTTAACTAAAATGTTCTCACTTTGAAGGGAGCTAACATTCTATTAACGGATAATGGTCATGTAAAATTAGGTAAGTAAATTTGAGCTTCATCACTTACACAAATTTATTTCAAAGCATAGTAAGTTTGTTTTCCTCTGTAGGACTAGGTTTCCCCTTTCTCAGAAGTGTCTATATATTTTTAGGTAGAAATTTCATTGCAGGACATAACATATATAATCTCTCTGTATCTGTTTCCTCTTCTCTTAAATGGGAATCAGATTTGTCCTTCACATATGACAGATTTGTTATAAATAATGATTGATGATATAATGAATAGTGAAATAATATACCTTGAAAATTCCTTCACCTCTAACCCTAAAGGAATGGGACTTCTAGTAAGAAATCTGTACAAAATTACCCTGTAACTAAAAAACAAGGTAAACAGACAAAAGCAAAAAATCAATAATGCCAAAAACCCTATCTACTTAGGTAAGCTTTTAAAATAAAACACAGTATTAACTTACATAAGAATGTAATTTAGATGCTTAATGGGCTTTTATTTTGTAACTTTCGGTTGTCACCTGATGATTAAAGCAGTTCAAAACCTAAATTATAACTTAATTTGAAAGTTTAAGATAGAAAACATGTATAGTATAGTAACTTTATAAAATTGTGTCTGTTAGGTTTGAAACAATTATTTTGAACTACATGCCACTATAAAACAAATCAAAATGCAAATATTTATTTTCTAAAAATAAGATAAAACTATTTTGGTCTATAGCCTATAATAGGACTAAGCAAATTTAAAAGTACAATAATTTGCATAAAAAAATTTCCTAAGTCACCTCTATATATGAGAAAAGCAGCTGTCTAACTATTGATGGCTTAGTGAACAGTTTCCATCTGCAATTTAATGTTTTGTGTCAGTATTATGTGCCTTAGAGACCTCCTATATATGTGTGTGTATATATATATATATATCTTAGTTTGTACAGATTTATAAATCATTCGTTAAAAAACTAGAAAATATAGAACTCAACATACTTAATAGCA
This sequence comes from Cervus canadensis, assembly GCF_019320065.1. Taxonomy (NCBI): domain Eukaryota; kingdom Metazoa; phylum Chordata; class Mammalia; order Artiodactyla; family Cervidae; genus Cervus; species Cervus canadensis. The sequence continues at coordinate 21,024,514 of NC_057390.1, read as the reverse complement.
ACATAAAAATAAACTAGTCTGTAAACTAGAAAATATAGAACTCAACATACTTAATAGCAACATAAAAATAAAGATAAATTTCTTGATAGTGATTGGTATTGGTATTAGAATGTATTGCCAAGGTAAGATTTTTAGAAAAAGTCTGTTTCAATGCCGTTTCATGGTAGATTTGCCAGTAGAGATTTATTATTATTATTTTTTAATGTCAGCTGTCGTGTGTATGGCAGGAAATGAATGGAATGTATTCCTACTTAAGGTCCCTTCCAGAGACTTTCCTTGAGTTTCAGGTCCTGGGAATTAGAAATTATAACATTAAGTCTGGCAGCTTAGAGTCTCTCAGTTGTTTCTTCATCAGAATTATTGATCTTGACTTTTATTATTGTTTGTTTCACATGGGGATATATGGGAATCCACATGGCTATCATACACCATATTTTGTGATATTTTAATGCTAGTCCACCTAAAGATTTTAGAGTGATGTTTGAGAATGTCTCATTTCTATGAAATTAATTAAAATATTGAAAATTTTTCATGTTACTTTAATTTTACTTTCAGTTTTATTTTCTAAATGTTTCTCTCTTTTTTTTAATAGCTGATTTTGGGGTGTCTGCTCAGATAACAGCTACGATTGCCAAACGGAAGTCTTTCATTGGTACACCATATTGGTAATTTTATTTTGACTGATAATTTAACTTTCTGTTTTTCGATCATCATTGTATGCAGTGTTTATTTAAAAATAGACTGAATGGTCTAAAACAGATTAAGAAGGTCATCAACAGGCCAAGTAATTTAGGCATATACACTGTGGATGAATTACATAATCACTGAATATTCTACCATGTTATTTTTCATTAAGTAGAAAAAGCATTAAAGATTGATGTGGCTTTTAGAAAACCTGATACAAACCTGATAGTTCCAGTTTTGCCCCCAAAAAACCCTCAGCTCTTGGTCCTACACATATTATATGTATTTTCATAGATCAGTCTGTATTCTGACAAATTTTTCAACATTATATTATTCATAGTATTCTCTTGCTCAAAACTTTTTGAACCAGCTAGTTGGAAGGAACCTAGTCATCAATAAAGTGATAATTGGCTTACATTAAATTTTGCTTATTTCTGGGGTTCTTGGCTTGCTCATTGGTCTTTTCCTCTACACGCTCTTAGATTTGTCCTTCCTCCTATTTGCCAGATCATTTACTATTATTTTACTTCTGTCCAAATATGTCTTCTAGATTTTTCAAAGATGCTATGTTTATATTTCTCTTTTTGTTCTCATTATTTGAGGTTGATTTCTGAGAGGAATAAGAGATTAAAGACTTATCTGTTACAACTCTTTTTAGGTACTCTGTCTCCTCAGTTTGATTTTAAACATCTGGAGGAGGTCTCATTCAGTCTCCAGGATCTAAGATGATTCTCCTCCAATTCTTCAGCTCTCTCTCTAATATCACATCTTTCCCACCTAAACTCTAGGGATGGAGAATATTTACAGAATCTCTCATTCACTAAGGTTGGCGGTTATTTCAGTTAATCAAAAAAAGTCTGTGATATTGGCAAATCTCAAAATTAATACACTACACATGTACCTTAAACATTTATTTCAACTTAAGGTGAGTGTACTTTTTTTTTGGCAGGGGACAATTTTCTGATATAGGATCAAGGCCTTTTCTTTGTGCAGATAACTAGTTAGATGTATGCAAATAAACCATGTTTTTTAGTTTGTATTTCTCTAAAGTCTAGTGAGAGCCCAGCCAGACAGGTTTGTTGAGGTATAAATGTAACATTTAGGTGTACCATTCTATGAATGTTGAGAAACTCTGTGGTTGTGAAAAAAGCCGCCACAATCACTGTAAAACATAGGTTTCCATCACCCAGAAAAGTTTCCTTTTGTCCCCTTTTTATAAATTATTTTTGCCCATCTCTAACCTCTGGCAGCACCTGATCTGATTTTGTCTCTGTAGTTTCGCCTTTTCCCCCAGTGTCATGCAAACGGAATGATGCAGTCTGCAGCCTTCCTAATATTTTACGGCTGTCCTGTTCGTAACCTGGTTTGCCAGGGTTTTTTGGTTTTTCATCTTTAGAAACTTGTCTTCAAGAATCTTTTCTAAAGCATACATTTTCATTTTCATGACAACTTATTCTTTTTACCTTCATAATAACTTAGTTTTTATAATACTTGATTAAATTACATGTTCATAGTAACAGATGTAACAGACAGGATCACAGATGACTCAGTTGACTGTGGTAAGGAGGCAACCTCACTGGCAGGAGTAGAAGTGCGCAGGGTGGAGTCTATCACTCATATTTTTGTAGAGGAAGAGGGAGCCTCACCTGTGAGCTCGTTAAGGTGCTGGCTGTGCGCACCTGCATCCCCTAGGGCATTTCCACAGCTGGCTGGAACCTAGCCGTCAATGAAGGTACAACCGTCATCCTTAAAAATTCACTTTTCTTAGGATAATCTGCATAGTCATAAGAGCTACTTTAAAGTTAAAAACCATCAAGGGTTTAGAAAATTAGAAGGAGTTTTATTGTTTGTTTGTTAACTGGGACTTTCCTGAAATAATACCGGGAAAATAAACATTCTTGTAAGGCTGCCTAGTTAAATCATACTTTTTTTTTTAATCATACTTTTGATACGTAAGAGTTGAAGTGTTTATCTCATGTAGTTATTTTCAGAACTACTGCTTAGGATTTGAAATTTTTTATATTTGAAAATCAGTGTAGGTATTTAATAAAAAATAGATTTATAGATATAGAAAAAGACTATAATAAAGTTGAAAGAAACAAAAAATTTACTGAATTTAGGTAACTTTCCTCTGAGTAAATACATTTCTTTAAAAAAAGCAGACACTCATTTTTATAACTTTCCACCACCAATTAAGTTTATAGTAAATACTAGTTAAGTACTAAATCAAGATTCTTGGTGCTCTGGTAAATAGTTTTGATCAAGTGAAAACAGTCAGAGACCAGATGGTTATTGATGTAAAAAGGAAGAGCTAAAAATGATAAATTATTTATTACAGTATGTTATTTCTCTATAGAATTTTGCATATACAGAGGAAGAGAGATTGGGGTTTGGACAAATTTAGTACATGTTGCTCTATTACATTTGTAAATTGTTATAAACCTTTATACGAAATAGCTAACTTAGCAAAGTAACAGATGAGAAACCAGTAGGGGCTTGGGATGAGGTCTTATGAGATGTTGCCATCTCATCTTATGAGATGTCACGATCTTGGGAAATATGAGCCATCTTAAGTACTACATACTTATTTTTCAGATGTCAGGGTCTAAGTAGGCCTCAGCTTACACAGTGATGGTTCCATGTGTCTGGTGGGAATAAGAAGATTAAAATATAGTAAACAGTTTTTTCTTTCTGGACTGTTTCCTTCAGGATGGCTCCAGAAGTCGCGGCTGTTGAGAGGAAAGGGGGCTACAATCAGCTGTGTGACCTCTGGGCGGTGGGGATCACTGCCATAGAACTTGCCGAGCTGCAGCCGCCTATGTTTGACTTACACCCGATGAGGTCAGTGTGCCAGGCCTGAAGAACGCTGTGCTCAAGTCAAGGTCCCGTCCCCCTCCCGATAGTATTTAGCATGCCATGACCAAATAGCGTTCTTAGTTTTGCTTCCCCTTATTTGGAAATAGTAGTAGTAGAATTAATGTTATATACTAAAGTATGCAGTCTTAAAATGCTGTGTAATGATTGTTGATTTTTCAGAGCATTATTTCTAATGACAAAAAGCAATTTTCAGCCTCCTAAACTAAAGGATAAAATGAAGTGGTAAGTATTTTTGTGCTACTTACTTTTATAGTCATGAGCAAAAAAACAGAATTGAAATTTTAAAATCTGATTTTCAAAATTTCTTAGGTCAAATAGTTTTCATCATTTTGTGAAAATGGCACTTACCAAAAATCCAAAGAAAAGACCTACTGCTGAAAAGTTACTGCAGGTATTTTTTTTTTGCCCTGAAAAATGTCTTTTTTCAAAAGGTAAGATGTCACTTAATCAAGACTTCTAATAAGTACTATATTGTTTTATTTTTATAGCACCCGTTTGTCACACAGCCTTTGACACGATCTTTGGCAATTGAACTGTTGGATAAAGTGAATAATCCAGATCATTCCACTTACCATGATTTTGATGATGATGATCCTGAGGTAGGAACTGTTTTTACCATTTTTACCAAGTGGTATATGTAATGTTTGTGTATATAAGTATATACATCTCGGAATCAGTTTGCTTAAGGTCTGGGTCTAATTTAAACTCATGAGGGAGGAAATAACCCCTTGATTTTGCCTGTCCTAGAGAAGTCATGAGCTGAGTTTTTTTCTGTTGACTCTTTTGGAAGACTGTTTTCTGAAAATATTAAAGGTAAAGGCTGGTGCTCGCTTCGGCAGCACATATACTAAAATTGGAACGATACAGAGAAGATTAGCATGGCCCCTGCGCAAGGATGACACGCAAATTCGTGAAGCGTTCCATATTTTTAACACATATATATGGAATTTAGAAAGATGGTAAAGATAACCCTATATGCAAAACAGAAAAAGAGACACAGAAATACAGAACAGACTTTTGAACTCTGTGGGAGAAGGTGAGGGTGGGATGTTTCAAAAGAACAGCATGTATACTATCTATGGTGAAACAGATCACCAGCCCAGGTGGGATGCATGAGACAAGTGCTCGGGCCTGGTGCACTGGGAAGACCCAGAGGAATCGGGTGGAGAGGGAGGTGGGAGGGGGGATCGGGATGGGGAATAAGTGTAAATCTATGGCTGATTCATATCAATGTATGACAAAACCCACTGAAATGTTGTGAAGTAATTAGCCTCCAACTAATAAAAAAATTAAAAAAAAAAAAAAAATAAAGGTAAAGGCTGCATTGCAGGCAGGAAGGTCCAATAGTAAAGGCAGAATCATCTAATCCACTTCTTGAAATTACTCTAGTTATTTTAAAGTAGTCATTTTAGATGAAGTTGCCAAATAAATAATCCATTGTAAAAGAGAATGCAAATGGGAACCACCTATACAAGATGTTAGAATATACACAAAATTTCTGTTCTGTTTTCTTCTCAAAAAGAATCCATGTACAGTACTTCATGAGTTATTAGTGGTTAGTGGGAAGTATAGGATTGACTTTGTTGGTGACTAATACCCTAATTGTCTGCTGTGTTTATCCAGTGTAATTAGAGAATTAATTAACCCTAGTGTATGGGAGAATAGATATAAAAGGAAGCTTTCACTTTGTTTGGCATATGTAACATTCCTAACTCAGCTAGTAATTGTGACACCAAAGATCAACTCCTCTATGTTACATGTCAGGATTCTGTTACTGATTATGTAGCTAAGGTGGATAGTCTTGAACTTGACTGGCTTTTAGAAGGTACTTAAAATGGTGTAAATTTCAGCGATGATACAAGAAACTATGGCTCTCAGTGGTCAGAAAGATGGTCTCAGCTTACCTTAGGTCAGAGAACCTTTCTATCAATTCACTATTCTAACTTATATTTAAACAACTGTAAATAAGCCACTGTCCTTTTGTTTAAAGGTCTGGAAAGATATTTGGAAATTAAAAAAACTTTAAAATTATTAAATATTATTGACTTTATACTAGGGAGAAATTGGGTTTTATTGTTTTGCTTTATAAATTCTTCTTTAATTTAATATATAGGTGTTGCCTTGATTTGGATGGTAGTAAAGGACTGTAAAAATGATCAAGTGAGCTGAAATCCTGCAAAGCAATCTAAATTGTCCATAAGGAAAATTATAATTGTTTTGTGATCTTAAAAAATTTTTGTCAGAAAATTAAAATCTCTCTTATTGTCAGTTTTAAATGTATAGAGAAGTGAAAAATAGTAAAACTAGTATTTTATTTAGTACATTGTGATATATTAGAACCTGTGAGAATTGTTTCTTTTCTTTGTTTAAATAAAAAAAAAAACACTTCAGTGGATTATTTCACTATCAAGTGGTCTGTTTATTGAGTAGATTGCACAGTGTCTGCCTTCTTCTTGTCATTTAACTTCATGACACAGAGCAGGAATTTTTATGCTTTGGTGAATGTCATTTTCCTAAATTCAGAGTGCCTCTAGCATTTTATCCTTTGAACTTTCAATGCATGAAATAATCTCAGTACTCTGTGATGTGGATTTTTTGCCCCTTCTTCTCGGGCGTCTTCATCCTTGTTATCAGAACGCTCCCCGCTGTCTCAGGTTCGCCTTCGCTGAGTTGCGTGGCTGTGTGTCTGCAGTCTCAGCGGCAATGGCAGCATTCTCACTATCGTCTGTTTTATCTCGTACTTTCATTTCCAACATTAATCCAGAGTGATCACTTTCTACTTCTTTGCAGCAGTTTTATCTTTGTTGGCTAATTCCCTCCTTGAGTTACGAGTTTTTGTAAAAATGCCACATGAGTATATTATCCCTGGGAGACAGGGAAACACAGCTACACGCTTTGCTGTCTGTGCATGAGTTGAGTAACAGATGCTCAGGGGTCGGTCACAGACGGACTTTGAAAGCAGTGATGTGATTAGCCACTGATCGTGATGTACACCTGTCATTATAGACAGACTATAAATCGTCTTGCCTGGTAGCTCAGTCAGTAAATAGTCTGCTTGCAGTGCGGGAGGCCCGGGTTCAATCTCTGGGTCAGGAAGAGCGATCCCCTGGAGAAGGAAATGGCAGCCCACTCGAGTATTCTTGCCTGGAGAACCCCATGTATAGAGGACCCTGCTGGGCTACAGTCCATGGGGTCACAAAGAGGTGGACACGACTGTGACTAACACACACACATAAATCTATAGTCACTTGTGGACTGAAGAGCTCACAGTAAAGTTTCTATCTTATGCAATTACAATCAATATACTGAATGTTGATAAGATACTAATATACTGAATAACATATAATTTATAATTTATAATATACAATTAATATATTGGTGACTAAAATTTGAATCATGTTATAGAGGACGAGTATAATTTAACTATGTTATAGTAACTGGAATTCGTGCGTATCGAGATTCAGACATGGACTACCTGCATTCTTCCAGTGCGTTAGATGCTGCACTGTTGTCTCTCACTTCATCCTGTTTACTTGTTGTGCTGGATTATAAAGTCCTTTAAAATGTGTTTAAAGAGGAGAAATAATAAACCAAATGTAGAGGCAAGCTGTAGAATAAAGGCTCTTCTGAAATTTTCTCATATGGCAGAGAAAGAAATTTCTCCTTATCAAGACTGTGTTATTGGTGTTTTAATTATAGGTTAAGGATGGGGGTAGCTTTTCTTCTGACCACAGTTTAAGATCTTTTTATTTTATTTTTTTTATCACTTTCCCCAGAGAAATTTATAGTAATTTATACATACATACTACAGTATATGTTATGCATAGAAGGTAATATCTAACAGTCTTATTATTTGTAAATGATTTGTAATTGCTAAATGCTGTGTTGTCACTCAGAATTTGAATGTGTTGAGTATTTCAGCACTTGCTGATACTGTATATATATTGTGGAAACTGAATTCTCTTGAAAATATTTAGCATGTGCACTAGTTCTACTTTAGTCTTTAGTTTTTCTTTAATTTATCATACATTATTCACAATGGAAGAAAGTCCACTTTTCATGTAGGGTTCCCATGTAATTTCTATTTTAGAAGTATTGCATGTTGAAGTAATTGTGATTCTGGTTTTTACTTGATAGTATTTTCTTCTATATGTTAACCCATTTATTAGGTACAACACTGTAAGATTTAACAACTTTATAATTACACCTTTGAAGCTGGGAAAGTAAAACAATTCTCGTAGAAAGGGCAGATTTCATCCATGTTCACTGATAACGGCAATATGTGTTACTAATCTAACATGACACCTATTTTTTGCTTGTTTTTGCTCCAAATATTGTTATCAAAGGTCCAGGGTTTTTCTCATTCTGCAGCTAACTAGCTGAATGTCCTCATCTATAAAATGAAGATAAAGATTTGTTTCACAAGTTTGAGAACAGAATGGGCTAAGGTATATGAAAGCACTTTGTAAACTACAACTCACTGTGTATGTTTGAAGTTTAAGTACTTACTTTTAAAGTTATTTTTGCTTCTGTTTTATTACCCACTGGTGTTTTAATATTTGGGTCTCTCAGATTCATATATCTTTATTTCCTGAGAGACGTCTACACTGAGAACAGTTAACTTGGGACCTGTTCTTGATTTGCCATAAAGAGTCTTAAGAATTCGAGCTCAAGTGTTTATGAATTACATTTTCCAAAAAGGTAGATGTAACAGTGTATCTTCCTCACAGCTAATAACTTCAAAGATAATGTTTCACACACAGGGAGAAAAACCTATTTGGTACATGAAATAGATGCTGGTATGTAGAGTATATAGAATGAAGTTGCAAAAGCTTTTCAGATAGAGCCATTTTTACTCCATAAGGATTAGAGAATGTCCATGTGTTAGTATTAACAGGAAGAACTCACCCCCACTTCCCCTCGCCTCAGGATACCTCTCTCTGAACGTGACAGTACACATAGAGAGGTTTTAATAAAGTAAAAGGAAAGAAAATAAAGTGCTACTTCTACAAGAAAAAACACTAAGGTGGGGGAAATGTTGTGTTTACTAGGTAAGACCATAAATCATTTATGCCTTTAGCATTATTTCATTTATTTTATCCTTGATATAAGAAGTTGAGGCAGATTTTTTTTTAATTAGTTTTCTCTGAAACAGGGAAAGCTTGCTGCAGCTTTTGAACACCTCTTGTATTGTCAAAATATTCATTTTTGAATATTTATTTATGTTCAACTCATAAGAACACTCCTATATTCACTTATAAGAATATGCCTGCAATGCGTGAGACCTGAGTTCAATCCCTGCATTGGGAAAATCACCTGGAGAAGAGAATGGCTATCCACTCCAGTATTCTTGCCTGTAGAGTCCCATGGACAGAGGATCCTCGCGGGCTACAGTCCGTGGGGCCGCAGAGAGTTGCACACACTGAGCAATTGGCACTTTCATAAGAAAACTTCCTGGGAACCTGCTGTGGATAATGTTTATCCCTAATCTCAAGCTCCCAATCTGAAGAGAAAAGAGTTTTCAATTTGCGGTTGCCATTTAAAAATAATAATAATAAAGTTGTATTTTGTTCCCATTTTACATGAAGTGAGAGATTTCTTTCATATGTGGGTAATTCTGTGGACAAGACAGTGACTTGTCTGTGACTTTGTTCTTTCCCAGCCTCTTGTTGCTGTCCCACATAGGATTCACTCAACGAGTAGAAATGTGAGAGAGGAAAAAACACGCTCGGAGATAAACTGTAAGTATATATTGTATAGAGTTTGTAATTTAACAATGAAAAATAAGATTTCAAGTTGTAATTTGGTTGCCGCTATTTTTGCTCCATTTTCTTCCAAATAGTTTTTATGTTTTAGATGCTTTGAAAGGTAGAGTTTAATTAAGGCAGTAAGAATTTTGTTTTCTTGCTCCTAGGAGCTTTCTGGCGGTGGCTGGGGATGTGTATTTATGTTGTTATTGTTTGGGAAAAGGAATAAAATTCCTAGAGTAGGCAGGATAGAAGGAATCAAGGCAGCGCTCCCTAAACTTCCTTGTTAGTAGCACTTGCCTAGAGAGCTTGCTAAAATGCCCTTCCTGATTCAGTAGTTCTGAGGTGAAATCTGAGGTTCTCTGCTTCTGACAAGCTCCCAGGTTACATAGAAGCTGATGGTCCAGAAGAGGAGAGGGCTGCAACCTTAAAAGCTAAGTAATGCAAATAGGGACAGACACTATCACCATTTAGTAGAAAATAAAAAAGAAATGCAAAGATGAATAGATCTGCCTGAGGGGTGGAGTCATACAACTGATTAGTAACAAGCCCAAGATCACTCAGCTTCCAGGCCAGAGGTCTTTGGCTCCACAGAAACCACCTCGGCACAGGTGTGACCTTCACCTCGGCACAGGCACCTGTGTGACCTTCACCCTGGAAGTCCTTTGTGAACCTTCCTTTGGAATTGTGGCTGGACCTTATACTGTGTATTAAGTTCTTGGCAGATTTTGGTGCTGGTGCTACCTAGAAATGCTCATATAAGATGGAAATTCTTGAAAGATAAGCACCATCTACTTGGCAAAAAGCCCAGGACTGGGATTTATACTTTGCCTACAGTCAGTTTTGTGACCATGTTAAATTACCTTTGTAGCTCCCACTGAAGCCATGTGGTTTAAATTTGCTAATTTCTCCTCAAAAGTGTTTTTCTGAAAATGACAACCTTAGTATACAAGCATTCCCCATTAAAAATAAAATCTGTTATTCTTATTTATTTTATTTATTATTATTATTTTACTTTGGCTCTGATGGGTCTTTGTTGTGGCATGTGGGCTTAGTTGACCCGTGGCATATGGAATCTTCCCAGACCAGGGATGGAACCCGCGTCCGCTTCATTGCAAAGTGGATTCTCAACCACTAGACCACCAGGAAAGTCCCCCATTATTTTTTAAACTCTAAAAAATTCATTTATTTTATTTTTGACTGTGCTGGGTCTTTGTTGCTACGCGTGGGCGTTCCCTAGTTGGTGGCAAGTGGGGCCACTCTAGTTGCAGCACGTGGGCGTCTCATTGCGGTGACTCCTTGTTGCAGAGCATGGGTTCTAGAGCACGAGGGCTCAGTAGTTGTGGTACAAGAACTTAGTTGCTTGGTGGCATGTGGAATCTTCCCAGACCGGGGATTGAACCCATATCCCCTGTATGATAGGTGGATTCTTAACCATTGGACCACCAGAGAAGTCCTCCATTATTTTTTAATATGTGAAAGTAATTACAATATGTCTTTGTCATTTCTTTAATAATACAAAAGGTGATTAGAGATGCCTTTGTAGTTGATTCAGAAAACCTTATGTGTTCAGTACTATTGAAAATCTGAAGTACTTTCTATTATGTTATCCAGTTATATTTTTAAGTTGTACTGTCAGGCCCTTTATTGCAAAGTGTAGTTACCTCTGGGTCCTTCTTTAGTAGTTTGTATCAGCTCCTAACTACATATGCGTGTATATTTTATTTAGCTAAATACCGTCTATTTAGCTAAATACTGATTTTTCTGAGATTCTGATACATCCTGTTTTTGGTGGGAGCAGGTGATACATGATGGACATTTTCTTCCCATTTACCTGTAAGAAAGGTGTCATGTCCCTCCAGTATGTTGAGGTAGTAACAGGATTAAAATCACCACTTCTTATAACTTGTGGGTTTGATATTTGAGCCTTTAAAATCTTATACAGTGTTCTAGTATATGCTTTCTTAGGATGTTTTATGATTTTATATGAGATTTATAAAGAATAGGCAGTCATGCTATTGACAATAAAGACAGGCTTTGAAAAATAACTTATTTTAGTAGTCGTATATCTTTGTTCCTTTAATAATGTTTTATGTTTACGATTACATGATGTCTCTTCATGTAACTGAGGTTTTCTATTTATTAAGCTAAACGGTGTTAAGGCAATATTTGTAAAAACTGACTCACTTTCAGAAAAGTCTTTCCCTCTTAGAAAGTCCCCTCTGCCTTCAGTTAAATATGATAAGCAAAGACTTGCTTTGAGAAGAAGTAATTCTGGGGCTCTTCTTGTCTGCCATAATAGGATCAGTTTTGACCCTAATAGTATGATGAGTCAGCAAGTGATTATGTCAGAGCTGTTTCAAAGAACTAAGAGGGAGTTTTCATCTGGATGCTGCCGCTTAGTCACTTCAGTCGTGTCCAACTCTGTGACCCTATGGACTGCAGTCCACCAGGCTCCTCTGTCCATGGGATTCTCTAAGCAAGAGTACTAGAGTGGGTTGCCATGCTCTCTTCCAGGGGACCTTCCCAACCCAGGAAATGAACCCGGATCCCCTGCGTCGCACACAGATTCTTTACCACTGAGCCACCAGGGAAGCCCTTTCATCTGGATAGTAAAACATAAATTTACAGTTTGTAACTTGACGTATGTTCAAGGAGATAGTAGCAGAAACAGAGATCAAGACAGTTACAGATAAGTAGGAATTTTCTACATTATTAAAAACATCATAAATAGTGCTACAGCCGGGGGTGATTGTCCAGCAGTTATTTGAACAGAAGCTGGAAGGTCCTGTGGCAGAAACTGTCGTAACTTTAGGGAAGTTGGAAAGAACAGAAGAGTGATACCAATGTAAGGCGTGAAGAATGAATCTCCAGAGGGGCTTTGTGACTCTTTCTGGGAATGCATTCCCACAGAGTATAAGGGTGTTGAATACCTGTGACAGTTGGGGTCCTTTCCTTGTTATGAAAGTTAGTCTTAAGACAGTATCACTTAAATCCACGCACCTTATCTTTGACAAAGGAGGCAAGAATATACAATGGAGAAAAGACAATCTGTTTTACAAGTGGTGCTGGGAAAACTGGTCAACCACTTATAAAAGAATGAAACTGGAACACTTTCTAATACCGTACACAAAAATAAACTCAAAATGGATTAAAGATCTAAATGTAAGACCAGAAACTATAAAACTCCTAGAGGAAAATATAGGCAAAACACTCTCTGACATAAATCACAGCAAGATCCTCTGTGACCCACCTCCCAGAATATTGGAAATAAAAGCAAAAATAAACAAATGGGACCTAATGAAACTTAAAAGCGTTTGCACAGCAAAGGAAACTATAAGCAAAATGAAAAGACAGCCTTCAGAATGGGAAAAAAATAATAGCAAACGAAGCAACTGACAAAGAATTAATCTCAAAAATATACAAGCAGCTCCTGCACCTCAATTCCAGAAAAATAAATGACCCAATCAAAAAATGGGCCAAAGATCTAAACAGATATTTCTCCAAAGAAGACATACAGATGGCTAACAAACACATGAAAAGATGCTCAACATCACTCATTATCAGAGAAATGCGGATGCGGATCAAAACCACAATGAGGTACCATCTCATGCCGGTCAGAATGGCTGCTATCAAAACTTCTACAAACAATAAATGCTGGAGAGGGTGCAGAGAAAAGGGAACCCTCTTACGCTGTTGGTGGGAATGCAAACTAGTACAGCCACTATGGAGAACAGTGTGGAGATTCCCTAAAATAACTGGAAATAGAACTGCCATATGACCCAGCAATCCCACTGCTGGGCATTCACACCAAGGAAACCAGAATTGAAAGAGACACGTATACCCCAATATTCATCACAGCACTGTTTACAATAGCTAGAACATGGAAGCAACCTAGATGTCCATCAGCAGATGAATGGATAAGAAAGCTGTGGTACATATACCCAATGGAATATTACTCAGTTATTAAAAAAAATGCATTTGAATCAGTTCTAATGAGGTGGATGAAACTGGAGCCTATTATACAGAGTGAAATAAGTCAGAAAGAAAAACACCAATACAGTATATTAATGCATATATATGGAGTTTATAAAGATGGTAACGATGACCCTATATGCGAGACAGCAAAAGAGACACAGGTGTAAAGAACAGACTTTTGGACTCGGTGAGGGTGGGATGATTTGAGACCATAGCATTGAAATGTGTATTATCATATGTGAAACAGATCGCCAGTCCAGGTTGGATGCATGAGACAGGGCGCTCAGGGCTGGTGCACTGGGACGACCCTGAGGGATGGGATGGGGAGGAAGGTGGGAGGGGGGTTCAGGATGGGGAACACATGTACACCCATGGCTGACTCATGTCAGTGTATGGCAAAAACCACTACAATATTGTAAAGTAATTAGCTTCCAGTTAAAATAAATAAATAAATTTTTTAAAAAAGGAAGACAGTATCACTGTGCCCCCGTGCTCAATAATTATGCAGTTCAGTGAAAACAGACATTTCCCATGTGATGATAGCAAGGCAGACAATGCATGAACCTGTCCTCATGTAGCTTTATTAGAGATGTAATTTTGCTATTTGGTGACAGGTGTAGGTGAGAGTTGTTCAGTAGGCCTCTATCAAGGTGAGATACATATATATGTATGTGTATATATATGTGTATGTATGTATAACATGTTTTAGTATCTTACTAAAAACTATTTTGTAATCTTTGATGTGTGATCATATGTGAACAGGCATGAGGAACCCATTATTGAAGAGCCTGCTTATCTCCAAGAGCCAGAATTTTATATCTAGCTCATAACAGCTATAAAGCATATACATAGCTCACACACAGCTGTGTATTTTTAGGGCTGTTTCTCAGCCTTCTTTACGTGTGCTTCCTATTGCTAAATGCTCAAATCTCATGATCTCCTTTCATTGTTATTAACATTCACAGTAATCATACATACTAAGCTAAAATCAAAACAGTTACAAAATGAGTGTGCTTTGACATATCACTCGTTCCCCTGCCTCGATTGAAGATTGTTGTTTTCGCTGGAGCTCAGGCTGTCCCTAGTTGAGCTGTAATATTCTGACTCTGTCTTGCTTCTTTTTCGTGTTTTCTATTTGTGCGCCTGCTTTTATCTCAGTGGTCTTGAATGCAGGTATAAAAGCAGATAGTGACAGTGAGATACAGAAATTAAAGACAGAGGTAGTGAATCATTCATTAAATTAGAATAGCAGGGGGAAAAGTGAATTAGTATAGTAAGTTTATGTTGGCTCTAATATTTAGGTTATACTTTCGCTGTAGAAATGTGCTAGTTATTTATTGTTGTCTAACAAATTACCCCAAAAATGTAGCAACTTAAAGCAATAAACGTTTATTATCTCACACACATTCAGGGATCCAGGACAGCTTGGCTGGGTGGTTCTAGCCCAGGGCCTGTCACGAAGCTCCAATCAGGGTGTCGGCAGGGGCTGCAGTTTCCCAAAGGCTTAACTAGCATAGCGGATTTGCTTCCAGGGTTACTCACATATTGTTAGCCCAAGACTTCAGTTCCTTGCAGTGTAGCCTGTCCATAGTGCTGCTCAACATGACTTCCTCCAGTGCCAAGTGATCAGTAGAGAGAGCACCCAGGACAGAAGCCTTATCTCGGAAGCTATATGCCATCACTGTGCCGTCTTCCTCTCATCACATAGGCCACCCCAGGATGTAGGAAGGGACTACACAGCATTATGAAGGTCAGGAGGCAGGACTCATCAGAGACCACCTTGCAGGCTGGCTTTCAGAAATACTCTGCCTGAATTGCTGTCTGTCTATAAAGTCCTAAGTTAAGATTGTCTGTGTTTAATGCTGGGTCACAGTGAAGTTAGTCCTGACATAATTTTGCTAATCATCTTTGGGTTAATAGATTAAGCTTTAACAGCTTAGACTTTCTTAGGTTTCTTCCAGCTAACAGATTGTTTATTTAAATCTTTGGATATTAATCAATCTATAGGAAATGGTAAAATTAAATGTGTTTTGCTATGGAGTAACTTTTTAAATTATTATTAAGAATGTTGAAACAGATCACAGCTTTACTTTTTTATCTTTTTTAGTTGGCCAAGTAAAATTTGATCCACCCTTAAGGAAGGAGACAGAACCACATCATGAACTTGTAAGTAGTGTAATCTTGGAATCTTAACACTGAAAATAAATGTTTTAATTAGTCTTTGTGATTTGTTGGCACTGACTACAAAAGCTAAGTTATTAAAATTTTCTAAGCCTTTGGGGAAATAAAAAGGTAAGTAATTCTAAAATTCAAAATAAATAAATCTGTGTTGCTGAGATTAAATATTTTCAAAATTACTTTAGGAGAAACTTAGTTTTGTACCATTCTCTGATTAAATGTTTTTAATGATTTTTTTTCTTTTTTCTTTTTGCTTTGCAATTTTTGAGGGGCTTTTTGCAGATATATTTGTTAGGATAAATGCCACAGTCTTAAACAAGAATTTTGGACCAGTGATAGTGTTAATACCTCTTCTCATTAAATTTATGGGCAACTTTTTAAGAGTGTCAGCCACTTTTCTAAACATCAAGGCAGAATCCAATCTTCTTGGAGTAACTGAAATTCAGGAGAGACTAGGTGTACATAGCAGATTAAGTTTATCATTTATTTAAAGATTGCTAAAATGTTCTTTTCATGATTCTTTTTTGTTAATTTTTTATATACTGCTTTCCAGATATATGATAAAACATTAAGTGCAATCTTGGAAGCAAAATGCTGTGCAAACTTATGAGATGTTAATAGTCTACAGAGGAATAAAAAATGAGACTTAGAAAACAAACAAAATCAATCTTATGAAATTACTTAACCAAAGTTCCAGATTGTATGTTTCTTTTTTTTTTTTTTTCCCTTTCCTGCTTAATAATGAGAAGAAGGTAACTTAATGAATGCTCAGGACTGAAGTGGGAACTTTCTTCTTAAATTTAATGCTTATCTCAATCCACTTGACTAACGGCATACAAAGAGAGTCTTTAGCTTTTAATCTAAAGAGTTGCTCTCAATATACCAGCATGGAAGAAAAATTCTTAACATGTTAAGAATGTTAAAAGAAAAATTCTTAACATGATCATGTTACAGTACTTCAGCCTGACCTTTATGGAGAATGGAGAAGGTTAACAAGAAAAAGTCATGATGTTTATAAATGCCAGTTGTTATTTTCTGCTTCTCTTTTTAAGTTAGCATTGCATGTATTTAAATTCTGTACTAATTTAGTAACTGTATTATATAGCAAAGTTGTTGTGCTATTGCTTTTTTAGAAGCTGCTTAATTGGATTTGACTTTGCATTTACTTTAATGAAATGATGTAGCGGGCCTGACTGACTTCCTTTGTGGAAGCCTCCCTGTGTGAATGTGTGGCTTTTAGTCTGAGTGTCAATAACTTGGGTTTCTTGGTCTCTGCCGAACAGCGCGACAGTGATGATTTTTTGGACAGTTCAGAAGAAATATACTACACTGCAAGATCTCATCTGGTATTTCTCATCTTCTGATTTTCTTTGTCAGCATTGTTTTAGTCTTAATTGTTTTTAGGTTTTTTTTTTAATCAACCATTTTGTTCAGTTTTAATGAATCAGTTTAAGCATTGTTTTATAAATTCCTGCCAGTAAGCAGCCTACCATATATTAAGGATTATGGCAATTTTTTCTACAAGGTAAACGTATTTACTCAAAGATATTATAATGTTACAGTAAAAATCAATTTTTTTATTTTTTGTAAAAACTTTTTTTTCTCACTCAGATATAAATTTTTTCTTTAGATATTGCATTTCCCTATAAACATGCCCAGTGTGAACAATGTAACTTGTTTTAGTGAACTATAAACCATCCGTGTATATACATATCCATATATTACAAAAATAAAATATATATAATTAAAAAAAAATAATTTACCCCTAATTAACAATGAAATCCATCTCAGATGAAATTTTAACTTGGTAATATTACATAATATCCAGTTTTCTCAGGCCAAAATTTGGGTTATAAGGACTTCCTGAAGTTTTAAATACTAAGACTGTCTTACCATTAGGTAAGAAAAGATGAGAAATTAACCCTAGCAAATATTAAATAGTACTTTTAATAGCTGTTATTAAGTAGTTTTTTCAATTTTTGTAGCTGGCCAGGGCCCCAAGTTGCCTCAGCATTTACTTCTAGATCTACTTTTCTGCCTTTTCAATTGAATTTTCCTTCTCTTTCCTTCCTCTCATACCCGTTTTAGTTCTGGTTAGTTTAAATGATTCTTTATCCAAATTTCTAAATCTATGCCCAATAACATTTGTAGAACATGAAAAGAGACTTAAGATATAGTTTTCCTTTTAGGAAAGTTGCTATCTTTATACGTGGAAAAGACTTGTATATGTAAACTCTTTGCCTGGCAACAAATGTATAGTGCACTGCCAGAGTTTCTTCTGGTGGTGAGTGTTGTTGAGGAGAGTCTAACATATAATAGGTACTATGGAAATCAAAGGAGAAAAGCTTTGGAGTTAATGTGATTCATCTGGTTTGTGGGAGGAACTAAAAGTCTGATTTCAGTATTGTGTAGGAATCATATGTTTTTCAGGGAAGGAAATGAACAAATGACTCCTGTGTTTCATGGGAATTAATATGGGAACAGTCATTGACAGTTTTGAGAGATGGCAGATAAAGAGCTGAAATTATGGAGTGGTTATACTACTACTAATTATGAGATTAGCTCAGAAAAGGAAGGTTCATGTCATCAAAGAGGAAATGATAGATGAAGCCATGAGATTGCATGTGTTCCCCAGTTAGGTCTGAAGAAAGAAAGTGCAGAAAACTAGTTACCACAGCAGTGATGCCTGTTTTGTGGTCAAAGGTAGAACCAGCACTGGAGGTAGGGAAGAAGCAGTTGAAACACTGAAAGAGTCAGTAAATGGCCCAGAGACGCCAGAAGACATGAGGCCAGAATTAATCATCTGAGGGGACAGGTGAGATGGAATGTCTGAAGACAACACTGCCAGTGATTCGTGGATAGAAAATTTCTTCAAAATTAGGCATATGCATATGACCCAGCAATCCCACTTCTGGGCATACACACCGAGGAAACCAGATCTGAAAGAGACACGTGCACCGCAATGTTCAACGCAGCACTGTTCATAGCACTGTAATAGCCAGGACATGGAAGCAACCTAGATGCCCATCAGCAGACAAATGGATAAGGAAGCTGTGATACATATACACCATGGAATATTACTCGGCCATTAAAAAGAATACATTTGAATCAGTTCTAATGAGATGGATAAAACTGGAGCCCATCATACAGAGTGAAGTAAGCCAGAAAGAAAAACACCAATACAGTATACTAATGCATATATATGGAATTTAGAAAGATGGTAATGATAACCCTATATGCAAAACAGAAAAAGAGACACAGATGTACAGAGCAGAATTTTGGACTCTGTGGGAGAAGGCGAGGGCAGGATGTTTCGAGAGAACAGCATCGAAACGTATATTATCAAGTGTGAAACAGATCACCAGCCCAGGTGGGATGCATGAGACAAGTGCTCGGGCCTGGTGCACTGGGAAGACCCAGAGGAATAGGGTGGAGAGGGAGGTGGGAGGGGGGATCGGGATGGGGAATACGTGTAAATTCATGGCTGATTCATGTCAATGTATGACAAAAACCACTACAATATTGTAAAGTAATTAGCCTCCAACTAATAAAAATAAATGGAAAAAAAAATTAGGCATATGTAGGCTAGAGTGACAATTAGTGAAATTTGTTGTGGAAATAAAAGACCATAGACTCAAAAGTTTAAAATGACTATTTTATGTATTTATATTCTCCAGAAAAAAAACAGCAAAACAAGAAATCATTTTAGAGTTACAGTCTTTTTCTCTGCCTTGTGTGTAACTCACCTAGTAACTTGAGTGAGTTATCATGGCTCTGTTCCCTTGAACTATGTCCCACACCCCTATCTCATGATAGTGGGGACAGTTGACAAGGGGGTCTTGTGACAGGGAAGAGCTTTAGAGACATTCAACTTGTGGATAGTTCTGGAAGAAGAGGAATGAACAAAATATTTGTCAGATCCTACCATTTATAAAATCAACCTTTAAAAATCCACTTTCATTGATAACACTCCCATTCCCCCATCCCCAGCCCCTGGCAGTTGCCATTCTATTTTCTATGTCTTTGAGGTTTTCTGTACTCTATGTAAGTGTATTCTATATCCCATGTAAGTGGAATCATGCATTATTTGTCCTTTTGTTACAAATAATATAAGTGAAGTGACTGGCTCACTTCACTTGGCATAATGTCGTAACATCTTCAAGATTCATCTGTGTTGTAGCACGTGTCAGAATTTCTTAAGTCTGAATAATATTTCATTGTATTTGTAACTGCATGTTGTTTGTCCATTAATCCATCAGTGGGCTCTCTTGTGAATAATGCTGCTGAGAACCTGGATACACAAACATCCGTCAAGTTTCTGCTTTTAGTTCTTCTGGGCACATAACTGGAAGGGTGATTGCTGGATCATGTGTTACTTCTATGCTTGATTTTGGGGGGATTTACCATGCTGTTTTCTACAGCAGCTGCATCATTTTACAGTCCCACCAGCAGTGCACAAGGGTTCCAATTTTCTCCACCTCCTCAATGCTTGTTATTTTCTGAGTGTATGTTTGTTTTATTGAAGTATAGTTGATTTATAGTATTCCATTAGTTTCTGGTGTGTTGCATAGTGATTCAGGTTTTTTGTAAAGATTATATTCCATTATAGGTTGTTATAAGATATAAGGTATAATTCCCTGTGTTATACAACAAATCCTTTTTGCTTGTCTATTATATATTTTGTAGTTTGTGTCAGTTAATCCCATACTTCTATTTTTCTCTCCTCCTTCTCTCTCCCTTTTGGTAACTATAAGTTTATTTTCTGTGTCTGTGAGTCTGTTTCTGTTTTATAAATAGATTAATTTTTATTACTTTTTAGATTCTGCATAGACTAGGCATAATATTGTATAGGCCAGTTCACATTGATGCTAATGGCAATATTTCATTCTTTTTTATGACAGCACTATTTCATTGTGTGTACAAACCACATCTTCTGTTGACGGGTACTGGGGCTGCTTCCATCTCTTGACGTTGTAAATGTGCTGCTGTGAACTTTGAGGTGCATGTGTCTTTTCACATCAGCGTTTTTGTTTTTTGGTGTGAAGTATCCATAATTATATCAGTCTCCTACTTTCATAGTTCTTAGCACTGTAAACAGGATTTCAACTCTTAATAAATACTTACTGCTGGCCGCTAAAAACCTGATGGGCCCAAAATGTCTGGCTGTTATCTTAGTAGACAGTTGGCACCAAGATGACGGCCCTAAATCTTTTGCGACCTAAAGAAGCATTTACCCTCTTAGAGACCTCACCACCTTACTTGTCATCCGTGATTGCTGGTTGCAATTATTTTCATCTTATGGGTTTTGTAAATGAATCCAGAATATTATTATACCTCAATTTTCATTACTATAATAGAGGTTTTTTTAATCAGGCAATCTTAATATGTGAAATATATATGAAATATATGAAACGAAAAGAACAGAGCGTGATTTTAGCATTGTTAGTTTAAAAAAAAAAAAGTCTTAAAATTTTGAAAGATGCCTGAGTTAAAAAAGCAAAGAAAAAACTCAGCAAAATTCGATAATAGTAAGAGTTTTGCCCATAACCATATAAATGGATATATCTCATCTGCAAGATGCTGTCTTTATGTTAAAAGAATATAGTACACATCTGTTCAGCTACTGCTGATTTTCCTAATTGTACTAGGCATTTTAGCCCATATACCAGTGAAAAATATATTGAAAGGTAATTGCAGTTTACTTTGAACAACAAAAGGATTAGGGACACCAGCAGTTAAAAGTCCAAGTATAACTGTAAAGTTGGATGTCCAGTGCTTCTGCATTTTCAGGTTCAGCCAACAGCATATCATGTGGTATTGTAGTATGTCCTTTGTGAAAAAAAGTCAGCATATTAGGTGGATGCATCCAGGTGGCGCTAGTGGTAAAGAACCTGCCTGCCAATGCAGGAGATGTAAGAGACTAGATCTGATAGACAGAGTGCCTGATGAACTATGGATGGAGGTTCGTGATATTGTACAGGAGACAGGAATCAAGACCATCCCCAAGAAGAAGAAATGCAAAAAAGCAAAATGGCTGTCTGAGGAGGCCTTGCAAATAGCCATGAAAAGAGAAGCAAAACGCAAAGGAGAAAAGGAAAGATACACCCATTTGAATGCAGAGTGCCAAAGAATAGCAAGGAGAGATAAGAAAGCCTCCCTTGGTGATCATTGCAAAGAAATAGAGGAAAACAAAACAAACAAACAAAAAAAGAAATAGAGGAAAACAATAAAATGGGAAACACTAGAGATCTCTTCAAGAATATTAGAGATACCAAGGGAACATTTCATGCAAAGATGGGCTCAATAAAGGACAGAAAGCAGAAGCAGAAGAAGATAAGAAGAGGTGGCAAGAATACACAGAACTATACAAAAAAGATCTTCATGACCCAGATAACCACAACTGTGTGATCACTCACCTAGAGCCAGACATCCTAGAATGTGAAGTCAAGTGGGCCTTAGGAAGCATCACTAGGAACAAAGCTAGTGGAGGTGATGGAATTCCAGTTGAGCTATTTCAAATCCTAAAAGATGATGCTTTGAAAGTGCTGCACTCAGTATGGCAGCAAATTTGGAAAGCTCAGCAGTGGCCACAGGACTGAAAAGGATTGCATTCCAATCCCAAAGAAAGGCAATGCCAAAGAATGCTTAAACTACTGCACAATTGCACTCATCTCACACGCTAGTAAAGTAATGCTCAAAATTCTCCAAGACAGGCCTCAACAGTACATGACCCGTGAACTTCCAGATGTTCAAGCTGGTTTTAGAAAAGACAGAAGAACCAGAGATCACATTGTCAACATCCGCTGGATCATCGAAAAAGTAAGAGAGTTCCAGAAAAACATCTATTTTTGCTTTATTCACTATGCCAAAACCTTTGACTGTGTGGATCACAATAAACTGTGGAACAAATTCTGAAAGAGATGGGATACACCTGACGTGCCTCTTGAGAAATTTGTATGCAGGTCAGGAAGCAACAGTTAGAACTGGATGTGGAATAATAGACTGGTTCCAAATAGGGAAAGGAGTATGTCAAGGCTGTATATTGTCACCCTGCTTATCTAACTTATATGCACAGTACATCATGAGAAACGCTGGGCTGAATGAAGCACAAGCTGGAATAAGGATTGCCGGGAGAAATATCAATAACCTCAGATATGCAGATGACACTACCCTTACAACAGAAAGTGAAGAACTAAAGAGCCTGTTGATGAAAGTGAAAGAGGAGACTGAAAAAGTTGGCTTAAAACTCAACATTCAGAAAACTAAGATCATGGCATCTGGTCCCATCACTTCATGGCAAATAGATGAGGAAACAGTGGCAGACTTTATTTTTTGGGGCTCCAAAATCACAGCAGATGGTGATTGCAGCCATGAAATTAAAAGACGCCTACTCCTTGGAAGGAAAGTTATGGCCAACCTAGACAGCATATTAAAAAGCAGAGACATTACTTTGCCAACAAAGTTCCGTCTAGTCAAGGCTATGGTTTTTCCAGTGGTCATGTATGGATGTGAGAGTTGGACTGTAAAGAAAGTTGAGCACCAAAGAATTGATACATTTGAACTGTGGTGTTGCAGAAGACTCTTAAGAGTCCCTTGGACTGCAAGAAAATCCAACCAGTTCATCCTAAAGGAGATCAGTCCTGGGTGTTCATTGGAAGGACTAATGTTGAAGCTGAAACTCCAATACTTTGGCCACCTGATGCGAAGAGCTGACTCATTGGAAAAGACCCTGATGCTGGGAGGGATTGGGGGCAGGAGGAGAAGGGGACAACAGAGGATGAGATGGTTGGATGACATCACCGACTCAGTGGATATGATTTTGGGTAAACTCCGAGAGTTGGTGATGGACAGGGAGGCCTGGCGTGCTGCAGTCCATGGGGTCACAAAGAGTCGGACATGACTGAGCCACTGAACTGAACTGAACTGAACTGAAGAGACACAGGTTTGTTGCCTTGGTCAGGAAGATCCCCTGGAGGAGGGCATGGCAACCCACTCCAGTATTCTTGCCTAGAGAATCCCATGGACATAGGAGCCTGGCAGGCTACAGTCGATAGGGTCACACAGAGTTGGACAGGACTGGAGTGACTGATTACGCATGCATACAGTTTAATCCCATTGTTGTGCAAGGGTCAGCTGTATGTGTAGAACACTATGTTAATTGCTTTGGAGGACCATCAGCAGTAACATAATCATTGCTCAAAGAACATGGGTCTCCTGCATTGCAGGCGGATTCTTTACCAACTGAGCTACAAGATTACCGCACAATTAAGTCAAAATTGAATAAAGTCTGTAAATAAATTTACTATGGAAAAGAAACAGATCAGCTTTTTTTATTTAAAATCTGTTAAGCTATTACTTACTATAAAATTTATGTTGTGTGGTCACATTTCTTACCTTTTGTAAATGAAGATAGTTTCTAGGGAGGACTCTTATAATTGCATGATGATAGGATTTTTGCTGGAAAATCACACCTAACCTGTTTCAAATATACTTCAACAAAATTAAAAAGAGAAAATAATAACCTACTGATATTCATTCCATATTTATTCAGTTTGCGTCCTCTTAAGTCTTCTGCTTTTATTAGTCAGTGTTCTAGCCCTACTTGCTTTTGTTTTTAAGAAACAAGAATCATCTAGGGTTCAGTCCCTTTTACTTATGTAAATTGTCTACCACATTAAAAAATATTTCCTAACACTTTACTCATGTACCATATTTTCTCTTTTTTTTTAATGAGAAAAAAAATTCTATTCTTGGTTAAAATATATTGCTAATTTAAATAAATGAAAAAAAATAAATTTTTTTTAATATATTGCTAAAGTATTTCTTTTGTGTTTTTGTAGCTAACTGTAATAATTCTTTCGACTTCCTGCTGTTTCCTCATCAGTTATAGATAGACTTTGTAATCTCCAGCTAAGTTTAAAAAAAAAAAACAATAATGAGATTTTCTTGGTCATATATTCTCCTTTTCCAGTGTTCTGCATCACATCCTCTGTTTATTTTCAGTTCTTGCAAGGACCTTGTTTTCTTAGAGCCTTTATCCTACTTCAGAAGTTTTCCCCTATTCATTAAAACATTTAGGACTTTCTGACCCCAAAAGATATTTTAATTGGGCCTAGGTTGATCATCTTAAGTTTTTTGCTGAATGTTCAGTTTGAATCTGTTCTGGGCTATTGCATGTTTGCAGTCTATGTTGTTGGCTTCTTTGTTAAACACTGTCACTCATTAATAAGTTGATACCTGATTTATGATGCTGAATTTTTTGTCTATCCAGGCATGTTCAAATATATCTTATTTAGCTTATAAAGAATGGGCTTATTTTATTGTCATTTTATAGGGTTAATTTGAGTGCTTTGCCGAAAGTTTTGGTAGCATTTTTCTATTCAGAATAGCTTCCAGGTCCCGTTGGAAAGCTTTTGAGATCAGTCTTTCTTAGACTGCCCTAAAGATACATAAATAACTATTAACTTTGCCCAAACTTCACTTTTCTTCCTTTCCTTTTCATTTCTTCTCATTTTTCTTATTTGATTTGCTATCTGAATTCCTGCCATTTAATAAGTGCTTGATAAATAATAGTTGAATTAAATAAGATTAACTGCTTATTAGAAGAACGTAGTATAGTCCTTTTACTTGATGACATGCCTAGCATATTTTCCCCCCACTTTGGATGCTAAAACATAACTTGATTTACAGAGAAGGAATTACTGAAGAGTGAAACCCTCTCAGATTTAGCTTTCCTGGTAGGGCTTAATACATGGCATATTTAATCATCAGACTTGGATCTATCAACAAATTCTCCCCAGCCTGAGTGTTATTCTGTATCGGAACTTAGGCTCCATTTTCTATTAAAATATTTCATTAGTTATTTTAAATCCTTCTCTTACCTTTCTAAATATCTCAGTTGATTTTTTTAAAGTTATTATCATTGACCTGATAATTGTCATACAGCAGATGAGCTAGCTATTCTTAGGACCTATCTATATTCATATAACACAAGCCACGGCCACTCTGCACAAATGTGTGCTTTCGAAAGCTGTCATTTGATTAAAGGCTTAAGAGATTATATTGGCTAAAGAGGTTGCTGGTCTGGCTTTTAGAAGGGCCCAATTACCAGTAGCTAAAGAAAATAAACTTGATTTCAGTAAAGTATGCATTGATACTAGTATTTTTCTCTTCTAAATACCAAAGCTTAAAAGTTCCTATGTAACATGACCACTTAAATAATACAGCATAATAATTTGTGTGGTGGTCTAATGATAGTAGTGATTTCATCCTATTAAAACGTATCATTACAAATTATAGAGAACAAGTGTCCTTTTTCATTAGGATTTTATGTGATACCAGTGTGACAGTTCACTAATCTTTTTTGTTTATGATATATTATCTTTTCTGTCACTGGTAAGAACATATATTATGCATGGAAGAGCACAGTTATTGAAGAAGACAAAATTTGAGCCTTGTCTAAACCAAGCTTTTGACTTTTATTTTCATCAGATACTTTTTTGGACAGGTCTTAGGGTATTTAAATGTTAAAATGCTTTTCACTTAAATGTGATATATTGCTTAGAAGTCTCATATTTCTCAGCTTAATATTTATGTGATCTATGTGTATCCTAACGACGCTGAATATTAGTTATTAACAGGAAAATAAACAAATGGCATTTGAACAAGCTTTTATTTAGGGCCTAATTACTGTGTGCCAGGTACGAATCTAGACCCTAGGCTATAGGGAAAAAAGATGGATTTAACAATTTTCCTATGTTCAAGGAGCTTACCGCCTGGCTACTATTTTTATAGACTTATAAATAAATTAATTAAAAGCCAGTGTAAATGCTAAAGGAGACATATGTGTTAAGTACTGTGGAGTCATGTCACATCAGTCTTCCTGGACAGTCTTGGAAGGCTGCTCCAAGAAGGTAACTTTTGCATTAAGTCCTCATTGTGCATCTGGCACTATCTTGTAAAATTAGAAAGCACTTTAAGTACACTAATGTATTCTAATGAAAATAACATTCATTTAAAATGTTAAATATTCCCCCCTTAATCATTAAAACAATGCTTGAAATACCCTGGGACAAAATGAAACTGTACTTTGCGTAGTTGTTGGAAGGCACTTTTTCTTCAAGAAGGCATTTGAGTCGAGCACACTTATTATTAGTTCCCTTAAATTTCAGCTTTTAACTCTGCAACTTGCAGCGTTCAGTGGAAATGTTTAAATAGTTGAACTACCTTAATAGTAATTACATGAAGTTTTGCTATGTAACTCTTTACAAAAGAATTAAAAGTCCTTAAGTGCAATTTATAATCTTGTGCAAGTTCACATGTATAATTTACTTTAAAAAAACACCTTATTTTTTAATCTTTAAAAAATTATTACCTGATTGAGGCCATAGTAGAAATATGTGAATGTGTGTATATGCATAATTAATGCAGATCTTATTTACAAAGTCAAACCAAGATTTTTGTTGCTTGTTCTCTTTTGTAATCGTTTTTGCTTCATTATAGCTTGAGCATAAATACCTTATTTAAGCTTTTTTCTTTCCAAAAACTTATTTTTACAAATGTTAATTATAGTAGCAGTGACCATAAATGAAACTTGCATATATTACTCAAACTAGTTGCCAGAAAATTTTTGGTAACTTAAATCATAAAATCTATAAAGCAAGACTACAAACTTCTGAAATCTTTTATTGTTGTAAGTCATACCTTGCCTCCTTTTTAAGAACATATAGCAATACAGATTTATTTGAAGTCTGGGGCTTCTCTTTTTAAAAAATATTTATTATAGTATCATGATTTGTGATATACAACTGTTTTGCTAAATATTGTATTTTGTACCATTAGGATCTACAGCTAGAATATGGACAAGGACACCAAAGTAGTTACTTTTTAGGTGCAAACAAGTAAGTAAAATCCTTTTAAAATTATATTTAAATTTAAGAATAATTAAGTTGCCTTTAAATATGTTATTAATTTTATTTTAAATATTTACAGTAGTAAATTTACTAGTCTGGTGGATTATATTTTATAATAATATGTTTTAAACTTTTTTTAAATTACTGCCTTGCCAATCAATAATTGTCATAATGGGGACAGTCACCTTAAATTTTTTATGTCAAGCTACTTTGTAGACCTTACCTGTTAGGGAAAGCTAAGTACATTCCAACTGAAGAGGAATATATGTTTCAGCAATGCATTTCCTTTATTTGCAGAGTTGACATGTTTATTCCTTACAAAACTTGTTCCGGTGCATCTTCCAATTGTGTTGGCCCGTGAAAACAGATGGAAATAGTCACACTGTTTAGAAATCTTTGTCTTAACTTTTAAAAAAATAAATAGATACAATGAGTCTCAAGTTTTTGAAGTTATCGTATATTTTATGCAAGAAATAAATCCAACAGTTAATGCAAGGTCCGCTCTATACCAGGCACTGTCTAGCTGATGCAGCCCAGCGGTGAAAAGGCACCTGGCTTACAAGGTGTAGCAATTGAAGATGTTCACAGGCCTGAGTTAGCCTGTTACCGGGCCAGGGTCTCTGCTGTTTCTCAGTCTCATTTCCTGAGTTCATGGATAAATTATCATTATAAAAGCTAATTTATAGGAAAATATTTAAACTGACAAAATCTCCCAGCTATGTGGCTATTATTTCAGTAGTCAGAACTACTTAAAATTTCAAAATATATTTTCAGTGAAATTAGAGGTTTGAGACATATTTTAAGTTAAGCAGGTGACTAAAAGACGGGCAACTCAGATTCTCATATTTAGAGATAGTAATGCAAAATCTTGTCTCTTGTTTTTATAAACTCAATGTTTAATTTAAATATTCTTTTTTTAACTCAGAGAAAGCTTTGAATGACAAGCTAGAGAAGTGCATTAGTTATGATTTAGCTCAAGGTTTTGTTTTTTTTTTTTCACCTTATGTTTCCTAAAATTTAAAATAAGTATAAAATTTCCCTGCTAGGAAAATGAAGTTTTGTCAAAATAGTAGCAATCTTTTATTTATAGTTTGTCCTGATTTATTGATGGGCAACAAAGGAAAGTCTATCTCATAATGGGTTAGCAAAAAAATTCTGATGTGTTTCTGTGTTATTTTTGCCTTAATTTCTCCCTAGTTTTAAGAATCTTGTTAGCAAATTTTGATGTGTTTTTATGAGATTTGATAATTTGGAAAAATATTTCATTTACCTTTTTTAGTTTATTTTAAATATATTTTTATATTATATACTTACTAAAATACCCCCAAAATAGCCTGTCACTAAGTGCTTTTCCAGATTCCTTGGTTCTCATTTGTCTGATTGTGGGTTTTTTTTTTTTTGATTGTTAAACATTTTCATATTATATAGTTTACTTTGGCTAGGTAAAATGTTAATAATTTGCCCAACCTTCATTTTTTGATTAATTGGATCCCTGCTTAAGGAACTGTATTCTATATAACGAATCACTGGCAAGGTAGGTTGGCCAAAAGTTTGCACTTTGGCTGTGTTTCATGTACAGGTATATACATACATGTGACATGAGCATGGATGTAGCACTTCTCTTACTGTACCGATATGTCTGCTTTATTCTTGTGACCAGGCAGTGTTTTAAAACTCACAGGATTTTCTGCTTTCTCCATAGGTGATCAGGCAGACAGATTTCCATTTATGGGTTTCTACCTATTCCAGACCACATAGGAACTATCTAAGAGAGTTTTTTTGTTGTTTTTTTTTAAAATAGAATACATATGTATTTTGACTTAGTTATTTTCTTTTGAATTCTGTTAATATGGGGGTCAACTTTTCTATTTAAAACCAATAAGATATTATTTTTAAAAGAAAAATTATTTCTGATTTCTTTTAATATAGAGCCAAAGTTCTAAAAATAAATTCTCTTCTAAAGACTTAAATAACAGTGAGAAGAAATTCCTGGCGTAATTAAGTAGAGCAGTGCACACGTCTGTGCTAAGTCACTTTAGTCGTGTCCGACTCTGTGCGACCCCGTGGACTGCAGCCTGCCAGGCTCCTCCATCCAGGGGGTTCTCCTGGCAAGGATACTGGAGTGGGTTGCCGGGCCCCTCCAGGGGATCTTCCTGACCCAGGGATCGAACCCACATCTCTTATGCCTCCTGTGTTGGCGGGTGGGTTCTTTTACCACTAGCACCACCTTGGAGTGCAGCAGTACTAAATGCCAGATCAGAGTCAGAACTGTCTCTTGCTATAACTATGTAACTTAGAGAAATTTACTTCAGTTTTCTCTAATGAATGGGGATTATAATAGTACCTGCCTCATAGTATGTTAAGGATGAAATGGAATGATCATTGCAAAACATTTAACACCTTTTTAGTAAAAACACGTTTGTCGCCATTACTTACAGTATTTACTCAGTAAATCTTGATTGTAAGAGTAAATGAGTATGAGTGAAAGAATAAAATTGCCTTTTGGTTTTAAAGAAATCGGGAGGTTTTTTGCTTTGTTTTTTAATATAATCAGGGCAATACTTAACAGTTTTGAGCCAGTTAGGCAGTTTTGAAAGAGTATACTAACAAGCAACTGATTCAGATGTGCTAAACACTTCGGTGGTGGCTTTTTATTTCTCTATCTGCTTCTTCGGTTCATCAGTTAAATATATGATCTGTTTACAGATTGTACCATTTGTAAACTCTTCATCCAAATTTTTTAGTCATTTTAGATTGACTTTATTTAATTCAATATGTGAGGGCATCTTTTTTGATTTGTTTTATTCATTACTGTTTCAAAATTCCATAAAAGGCATTTAAGTAGGCTAGTGAATAGTGACATAATTTTATTATGTTGCATCCAGTGTTGTGATTAAATCAATATCATATTTTTCTCCAATGCATTCAAAATATAATATTTAGTAAAGATGAACCTTTATGTAAATTTAGCCATATTTCATTTTCTCTTTTATAAAGGCTGAAAAGCAAACAATGTTTTCTCCTTTTCATTAAGACTTCATGAAATTCTATAACTTTGTTAACAAAATATCTTAACTCATCATAGGAGATTTACAAGTAAATAAATAAAAAATATATGAGCCCCTAGCCATAGAATGTCTGCTTATTCATGTTCTCTTATTTTTACAGAACCTTTAATGCCAGGAAGATAGTGTTTTAAAAAGTGAAATGCCATATAACTCCAATTAAATGTGGTAAACTGAAAATAAAAATACATTTTAAATTCTCCTTTTAATTATTTTCAAATGCTAATATTCTCTACTGGAAAAGAAATGGCTCAGAAAATATTGTCATATGCTTAAGAAAAACTTTTTTTCATATCTTCTAAGATGGCTTCCCTTATAGCTCAGTTGGTAAAGACTTTGCAAGACCCGGGTTTGATTCATGAGTTGGGAAGATCCCCTGGAGAAGGAAATGGCAACCCACTCCAATAATCTTGCCTGGAGAATCCCATGGACAGAGGAGCCTGGCAGGCTACAGTCCATGGGATTGCAAGAGTTGGACACAACTTAGCGACTAACCCCCCAAGATAGTGTGAAAGCCTACTGTAGAGTTTAGAAGAAATTATATTTCATTTGATAAATGTACAGCAGTGCTTCTGAAATTTTTAGTCTCAGGATCCCTTTACAGTCTTAAAAATTATTAATGACTTCAGTGAGCTTTTGTCTATATGGGTTACAAATATAAATACTTGTAGTACTGAAAGCTTCAAAAAATTTTTTATTTCAAATAATAATATACTCATTCCATGTTATCATTAACAAAGTTTTTTGTGTGTATTAAAAAAATTACTCATCTTTAAGAATGAAGTGAAATGCAAACTCTTAATGGTACCTTCTTTGTAACCCTAGTTGGTTCTTCTCATGAGACTTAGAAGCAGCTTATATATGGCAGTATAATACAGCAAACATTTTGATGAGGGCCACAAACAGCATTGTTTTATGAAGAATAGCTGGTTTTTTCTGAAGCAGAATAATATTAGGGGAAAAGGTGGCATTGTTTTATATTTTTTGCAGAAATTCTTAATATCTGGCTTGATAGAACACAGCTGGATTCTCATGTCTGTTACTAATCTATTATGATATACATCTCATGAAAACATGAAAAGAGAAAGTGTTAGTCATTCAGTCATGTCCAGCTCTTTGGGACCCCATGGACTGTAGTCTGCCAAGCGTCTCTGTCCATGGAATTCTCCAGGCAAGAATACTGGAGTGGGTAGCCATGCCCTTCTCCAGGGGATCTTCCTGACCCCAGGATTGAACCCAGGTCTGCCACATTTCTTTACCATCTGAGCCACCAGGGAAGCCCTTCACATCTCATAATCTCCAGAAAACTCTCCTGAGTTTCATTCTCAATGAAAGAATAAAAGTGAAAAAGAAAGAAAAAGAGTGAATGAGTATTTTTTTTTTTAAAGTGCTTTACATTATGAAAATAGTTTTTACCTTGCAAACCTCTTACAGGAGCCTAAAGGACCTCCATGGTTGCCAGACCATACTTTGAGAATTGCTAATTTAGAGCAGTGTTACTTGGTTGATAATAATAATGCTAAAAACCCCATTAACTGAATACTTACTGTACTCTAACTTACTGTTCAAAGCATTTTACCTATATTAATTCACTGTATTTTCAGATAGACAGTTTGATCTAGATACTATTGTAATTCCCACTTTACAGATATGGAAACTGAAGCTTAGGGAAATCATAGTAACTGATTGAAGGCCACATCACTTACAGTGGCAGAGACTACTTCCCAGCTTGAAATCATTTTGCTACACTGCCTCCAGGTAGAAGCTCTGTCTGTTAGACCTAGCCCTTGAAGAGCTTTGTGAATAGATAATACGTTTGGCTTAAGTCCCTCAATGTTTTTACGTGCAAAATAGGGTTTGCAATTAGTTTATGGTTCTCCTATGTCATTTACAACTCCAGAGTTAAAATTCTGTCATTTTAAAAGACTTAAATTGTTATTTAACTATCCTAATTAAAACACTTGATGGCTAAAATCTATTCTGTTAATTGTTTATACTAGCTAACCATACCTTTCATTTTCTCTGGTTTTATGCTTTGATAATTCTGAGGGTAGTTTTTTCCACTTTACATAATAGGAAAGGGAAATGATTAGAAGGTACTACCTTACAGTTTTTGAGGACAGTAAATTTTCTGCTGAATCACTTTTACCATAGTAATCTACCAGTAACCATATTTCTCTCATTCTCACTAGCTTTAAGAAGGCTCTTGAGTTTTATGCTTAAAAAATATAATACAGGAGGTATGCTGCATGAACAGGCAGGGAAAAGAAGTAAGGGACCTTCAGGAATGCTGTGAATTCTCTCTTCCATTCCTGAATACCAAAGTTTTATAAATTGCTCCTAATGATAAAATCCTCACACCTGGGCTGATGCAGGCTTAGTCTCCCAAAAGTGTAAATGTGTTTGCCAGTACACCACTGGAGAACAGATCCTTCAGGTAAGTGAGTGTCTTCTGTGAAAGCAAAGTGCTGCTACATTCATGTATTCACATCACATGCATGCATGCTTTTGCAGAGATCCAACATGTTGAGTTTCATTTTGTAGGATTGCCTGAGAGCATGATGTTTTTTTAAAGTGTGTCACCTTTCTTAAGAAAAAGAAAATATAATTTCAGGTGTCAGGTAAAATAGTCCAATAAAAATGTAAATCCTGGAAACCCTTGGGTGTGACCCTGCAATTATTGTTTTGTCAGTTCTATTGTGACATTTCATGGCGGGTTGTCCTTTGTTTGAATTGATATTTTTTCAGTAAACACTAGGATTTATTTTGTTCATTTAAAATACATGTATAAAGACATGAGCAGCAGAAAATAGAGATGTTTTTATTTTTATTTATTAAATGATGTTTTATGGTATAGAGATGATTGTTGTAGCAAGTTTTTAGTGAGTAATAAAAGTGTTTATTTGAAAAATTTACATATAAGGTTAATGTGATAAAAAATTGTACTTGGTATTTCTTTGCTTTATTCACATTATTTTTAATTTTTACTTTTCTCCAAAGGAGTCTTCTGAAGTCTGTAGAAGAAGAATTACATCAGCGGTAACTTTAATTTTTAATTAAGTTTAAAATATTTTATGTTACAGATGAGTCAAGTCCGTTTGCCCCCTTCTGTATCATATAGCCTAAGAGTGTTTTGTTGTTGTTTTAATATTCTGAATTCTGTAAAGATATAGAAATAAATTCTGTCCTGTGTTAGCTCTTCTTGCATTTTCTAAAATTTCTTCTTAAGCCTTTTGGTAAAGTCCATTTAGTAACAGTGGAATTAACCTTTTTTATCCTTAGAGGGCATGTGGCACATTTAGAAGATGATGAAGGAGATGATGATGAATCTAAAAAGTAAGTTCTGTTTCCATTTTTAGTAAAAGAAAGAGTGTCATTTGACCTGATTTAGTAAATCTGACGGCTTAATACTGAAGTAATTTTACTGTCTTTTATAATATAGTATCATGGGTTGTTTATAATATAGTATCATAGGACTTCCCTGGTGGCTCAGACGGTAAGGCGTCTGCCTACAATGTGGGAGACCCAGGTTTGATCCCTGGGTTGGGAAGATCCTCTGGAGAAGGAAATGGCAGCCCACTCCAGTACTCTTGCCTGGAAAATCCCATGGACAGAGGAGCGTGGTAGGCTAGAGTCCATGGGGTCACAAAGAGTTGGACACAACTGAGCGACTTCATCATGGGTTGTACCGGAGTTTCTTTCCTTTTCTCTGTTCTAGTTGTATTAGTTCGGGCATCCTTATCAAAATACCATAGACTGGTATTTATTTCTCATGGTTTTGGAGGCTGGGCTGCTGGTCAGTTTACTTCCTGGTGAGAGCTCTCCTCCAGGCTTGCAGACAGCTGCCTTCTCAGTCAGTATATCCTTAGACTTCCCTCAGTGTGTGCGTGCAGACAGAGAAATCTCTCTTCCTCTTTTTATAAGGCCACCAATCCTATTGGATTAGGGCCTCATTCTTATGACCTCAGTTAAATGAGCTTAATTTTTAAAAGCACTCCCAAAAGCACTGTCTCCAAATATAATCAGTCATATTGAAGTTAGGAGTTTAACATATAAATTTTGAGGAGACACAGTTCAGTCCAAAAAGTCTTATTAACTCATTCCAGCATCAACTCTAAAGTCCAAAGACTCATCTAAATATCATCTAAGTCAATCTGATATAGATCTCATGATCCCTAGATCACCTTCAGGATTTATTCTTTCCTTCTTTTGAAGAAGCATACCTGTTTGGAAAGCTCTGTCATCCTGTCCACAGCCTCCCTTCATTTTGTCTTGTCCATCTTCCATTCAAGCTGCCAGTGTTTGTTCTGGTACAATCCCATGAATTCTTCTCTGAGTGATAGTTCAGGCATACCCGTGGTGTTCTCTCCAGTACATGCTTTCTGATGCCATCCATTTCGGAGCTAATACGGATAGGCTGAGAATTTTTCAAATTTCAAGTTCTGGCTCCTTTTTGCTTAATAATTCCTTCTTCAGTTCATCTCTCTTCTCTCATTTCACTGTAAACAATCAGAAAGAACCGAGCCACTCTTTCAGCAGTTTGCTTCGAAATCTCCTCAGCTAACTTATCCAGTTTCATCCCTTGCACATTTTCCTTCCACAGAACACTAGAACAACACAATTCAGCCAAGTTCTCTGCCACTTTTTATGAAGGATTACCTTTCCTCCATTTCCCAGTAACTGCATTCCCATCTTGAAACCTCACCAGAATAGCCTTTAATGTTCACATTTCTACCAGTATTCTGTTAATGACTATTTGTGTATTCTCAGAGAAGATGGAAGCTTTCTCACCAGCTCTCCTGTTTTCTCACTGACCTCTCACTCTTAGCATCCATATTTAACTCTTACAGTCTTTGCTTATTACTCAGTCTCAAAACTGTTTCCACATTTCTAGGTGTTTGTTACAGTAGCACCCCACTTCTTGGTACCAAAATATGTTTTAGCTCAGGCTGCCATAACGAAATATCATAGACTGAGTGGCTTGAGCAACAGAGACTGGTCACAGTTCTGGAGGCTGGATGTTCAAGATAAGGCGCCTGCAGGTTCAGCTCCCAGTGAAGGCCCTCTTCTTGGCTCGGAGACAGTGGCCTTCTTGCCTTGTCCTCACACAGCCTTTTCTCATCTGCACACACACACACACAGAAGGAGATCTCTTCCTCATCTCACAAAGCCACCAATCCTGTTGGATCAGCTCCCTACCCATATGACCTCATTTAACCTCAGTTACCTCCTAGAAGCCCTATGTCCAAACGCAAGCACATTGGCGGATAGAGTTGCAACCTACGAATTGTAAGTGGACACAGTTCAGTCTATAGCAGGAGTTGATTAAAAAAAAATAATAACTTTGAAAAATGTTTACAGAGACAGTAGACATATCCTGTGGTTTAATGTTATAAATTAGTAATTGGTTGCTGCTAGAATTATTACTGTAACTACAAAGAGTCTTACTATATGGTTGGTTAAATTTCATCTGATATGTGTCAAGTAAGCAAATCCTTTGGGTACAATTTATTTATTTTTTTTTTTACAATTGTATTTTTAAGGGGAGAATATTTTCCCTTCTGTATTTATTGATGTTAGTTCTTTGAGAGAGGAGAGGGAGTTTGTTTTTGTTTTTTTAAATAAGGATGCAGTTTCCTGGCAGAGTGACGAAAACACCTGAGAAGCCATTGGAAAATTGATTTTCTTTCCTACCTCACCACTATGTGACCTTGGGCTGGGTCACTTAACCTCTCTGGGCCTCAGTCTCCTCAGCTGAGAATTTATGCTCAATAATCTTTTAATTTTAGTTCAGTCCTGAGTTATAATGAATCTCAAGTAAATTCTGCCATTAGTTTCATAGAGCATGTAAATGAAAAAAGCATGAAGCTTTTGATGAGCTTCATCAGAGATATTTCCTATCTAATAGTAGTAAAAATGAAGCTTATATCGTGATATATTTTTATATCATTTTGCTGTCTTTCCTTAAACCAATTGTTGCTTGTGTTTTTATATGAATTACATTTCAATTGATGTGAATTGGAATTAGAGCTATCTGTTCCAGTTTTAATTACTAAATATTATTTGGAAACAAGAAAGCATATAAACTCAGTTACTTCTCAGTAATACTTCATTCCGCATAACATGATCATTTCACAGAATATTTTGGAAAACACTCATCTTAGAAAAAGAAACCTGTATATACAAATCATCTATATTTTTGAAAAATGAATCATATTTTAATAATGATTTATTTGTAAAATGAAGAGTTCTGATTCTAAGTGTTTATGTTTTTATAGTTCAACCATGAAAGCCAAAGTTCCACCTCCTTTGCCACCAAAGGTAAGAAGATTTGTATTTCAGTAGAATTATGTTTGCGTATGTTATTGTTCTGCCACTTTAATACTGTATTAGTACTTACTCTGTAGCTTATTTTCACTTAGGATTCACAAAGAAAAATCTTGAAGTTACTAATCATGATATAAGTAGATGATTGTAATTGTTTGTGTCTTTTTTTTTCCAATTTTCAAATTTATTATTTGATGTTAATTCTAAATAATAAGTTCTAGAAATTCATAAATAAAAATGATTATTTCACTTGGGTTAGAAAACTCATGTATTTAATAAGATTTTCTGTCCTCTAAATCTATAATCTACAAGTAACTGATTTCCTGAGAATGGGTAAAAAAAAGATAGTTACCATTACAGAGATTTAATTTTCAGAAGATACTTTTAAATAAAAAATACAATATAGGACAATAATTTAAAAATAAAATTTTACCAACAGAAGCTTTTTGTCAAACAAAACAAAGCATCATTAGAGAATTCCCTGGTGCTTCTATGGTTAGGACTTGGCACATTCCTTGCAAAGGCCCAGGTTCAATCCCTGGTGAGGGAACTAAGATCCCACAAGCTGTGTGGCATGACCAAAAATAAAAGGAATCATAAATAATAAAATAATCCCAACTGATGGGATATTTTATAAGTAAAATAAGTTGATAGATATGGTAATTAAATTTATAAGCTCATATGCATAGCAAATTTTAATTATAAAATGAACTGTTTATAAAATGAGTTGTTATTAGGTTTGAAATCAGGAGTTATAAGTGAGAATTGGAGTCCAACCAGTCTAGATATCCAATGTACTACTATATTTTGTTTTCATTTTATACTTTTTAAAAAATCATGATCCACACACATAAGTAATATTGTTCTTTTTTGTTTAGTTTTACATTAGAAATAAGAGATCTGAATTTCAAAGAGATAAATACGGCTCAGTCTCCCTAATAAGGGATACAGTATAAAAATTTATAAATACTGCAAACCTTTGGCTGACTGGAGGTTTTTCCATTGTCTGCACAGAAAGTCTCTCAGGTATCCTCTATTGCTGAGTTTGTGTTCTCTGATTTAATAAAATTTTAATCAGCATCTTCTCCTGTTGCGTATCTGGAAGATTAAGCATTAACATTAAAGACTTTCGAGTCATCTGAAAGAGACAGTTTAGAGATTAGCCTTGAAAGGAATTGAACTTTGATTAGCCT
This sequence comes from Cervus canadensis, assembly GCF_019320065.1. Taxonomy (NCBI): domain Eukaryota; kingdom Metazoa; phylum Chordata; class Mammalia; order Artiodactyla; family Cervidae; genus Cervus; species Cervus canadensis. The sequence goes on along the minus strand of NC_057390.1, from coordinate 20,986,553 downwards.
GAATGTTTAAAATAAAAAGAGATTCATTTAAATTGGAGATCATAAAGACCAGACTATTTTTATTTGGCAAATTTAAGTGGGTAGGCTTGTGAGGAATTAATAGAGAGTAGAACAAGGTCTTTTTTCTTGAGAAAACATTTTTGTGTACATTTTTAGGATATATATTAAGATTATCTGAATCAGATAGTTGAATATCCTTGAAACTCAACTATTAAACACAGTTTGAAAGCCTCTGATATATAATAATATTTACTTCAGGGAAGATACTTAATATTTTTCATGTTTAATGAAATGAGTGATTTCATGTTTAGTCATTGGTCTCCTTTTCTGTATTGTTTCAGCCTAAGTCCATATTCATACCACAGGAAACTCATTCTACTGAGGATGATAATCAAGGAACAATCAAGAGGTGTCCCACATCAGAGAGCCCAGCAAAGCCATCGCAAGTACCACCGAGGCCACCACCTCCCAGGTTACCGCCTCAGAAGCCTGTGGCTTTAGGTAATGACGAAGAGGAGGTGAAATAAGAGTGTTGCCAGGTTGTCATAATGCATGGAGAAAAGTAGAAGGACTCCTTCTTTTAAGAGATGCTTTGACATTCCTTTGAGGAGAAGAGAAGGAAGCAGTGGCTATAGAGATGAAGTCTGCTTTTTGCCTCATAGTTTGAAGTGTTTTTATGGCAGGATTACCTATGACCCAGGCTGATATTTTGCCCCTTGCTTCTCATTTCATGTCTAGCTTCCCTCTTTTAGAGAATTATTTGTGCCCAATTTGTCATTTATCTGTAGAGTGAGGCAACAAAAGAAATTAAACTCTGAACAAACAAGGAAAATGTGTTTTGGTCCTAGGCTACTTCTTGAGAAAAAGACGAGGACGCCTTGTCTAACTCTTGTTTTATTTCGGTTAATCATTTTAGAAAAACGATTGTCGGTATTTGCCTCCAAATTAATCCTCAAAGGTGCTGTTTTAATATTGTGAAGTGTCTTATGTTTATGCAAAAGAAGCAATTAAAAAATAGAGTAGTAATGTTCCTTGGATAACAAACTATAAATTGCTTCTTTCCTGAAAGTAGTTATGTATTCAGTACTTTTTTCTTTTTAGCACAAATATATGTACTTAGATACAACCTGAATTTTAATTTGCCTATATGAAAGAAATAGAGATAAAACTAGAACATATATATGATTGTTATACTACTAAATATTCTGACTGGATAATCCCAAATGAAGGCTGAAACTGTCTCAGAGATAATATATTTTTTTCCTACTTGATAATTTTCTGAATGAAAATTTTCATGAAAATTAATCCTTTTTTTTAATATATTTAAACATATCTTATTGAAGGAAATGGAGTGAGCTCCTTCCAGCTAAATGGTGAACGAGATGGTTCATTATATCAACAGAATGAATATAGAGGCACTAACCTTTCAAGGAAAGAAAAGAAAGATGTACCAGTAGGTATTTATGTTCATAAGCTCTACTTGTATTTGTTTCCTTTTTGACTATTAGTTTTGCAGTTTTAATTAATGAAACAATAGCAATTATATATTTTATAATTAGTATATTTATATTTTAGTATGTTAATAGTAGGTTGTTTAAATCTTGAAAAACATTACTTTGCTGTGGTAAACATGAATGAAGGCTTTCTACTCTTCAAATTATTTAGGCCAATTGGTTATACTGCATATTATAAAATGTGGCCTTCTAACATACTGGTAAACCCTTAATATTTTTGTGATTGTTGAGAAATATTATTCTCATTAATGAGAATGATTCTTACACGTTTCTTTTATGGTCTCAAGAACTTATGGAAGGAAAGCCATACCTTCTACCTCAGGACAAATTTCTGTCACATAATTTGTGATGTTACTACTTTTACCAAAGAAAATAGCTATCAAGGAAGAAAAATTAAGGTTATTTCTAGTAGATATAAGATACCACTTCAGGAAAGATGCAATTAGCCTTAGCAACTGTTCCTATTAGAAAAATTTGATAAAATACCATGACATAACTACTAGAACATAAATAGAATTTATCAGGGATATTAAAAATTTGTGAAGAATTTATACTTAATCATCAGAAGACATTCTATGATGTCCATCATCATAGAACTTAACCAAAAAATCCTTAAAATTCCCAATTCAGCGGATGTCAACAAGATCATAAGTCAGTATTTTGGGGGAATTTTTTGTGTATACTAATTTTTGTTATTCTTCTAGAAATTCATAGACCATTTAATATGTTTATGTGCATATAGCTGCAATAACTTTGTATGCTAAACACATTGCTAGATGGTTTTGTAATGTATCTGTTATTTTATAAGATTTCACTATAGAATGTGACATACCATTTTTATGATTCAGTTAAAGCATTTGACTGGGGTTATGCATTGTGATTTCTGAAACAGGACATTTTTAACAAAAGTGAAATGTCTTTTAGAAATCATAGGGTTTATGTAGTCTCTCCAACTGAGTAGTGCCTTTTTCATCAGCTTAAATTTTAGCAATCCTTCTAATGTAGTAGTTTAAAAATTCACTTAATGACTGTAACAGTATAATAACCTTTGAGAAATGAGTACTTTTTTTAATTTATGTATTTTAAATTCACTTTTTCTATTACCTTATTAGAATATGGAACTAGTAGTTAAACTAACAGTCTCAATAATTCTGAAATAAATATGTCATGACTGTATCATAGGATAAAAAGTATCCATGGTATATTGAAATGTGATTAGAGTTTATGCAGCTTCTTGAAATTATTTACAGCCTCTTGAAATTATTTACAGCCAATTCTGTCAGTACTTAAATTAAATCCGACAGCTAAAACATTCAGAGCTCCCTAATTAAAAATGTTTTGCTAAAATAGATGATATATGATAATTTAGGGACATCTATATAAAATTATGTACATAAATTATTTGCAGAATGAAAAAAAATTATCAGAAATTGATGGCAGTATGTACATCCTCATAAACATATCTCCAAAGTAAAATTTCATAGTCTTAATTTTAGAAATGTCTTAAAGTTACTCATATAAATAGTACTATACAGAATATTTCATTTGTATCATGTATATGAAATCAGTTAACAGTAGCTTTAAAATTTGTATCTCATTTAAATAATTCTGATTTATATTAAACTGAGAAAAATTTATAATGTCATTCCTTAAAATGCTGTTATTAAGATTAAAAGAAACTAGACTATCAGAAAGCTTATGTTTAAATTATAATCTCACCCAAGAAGATTCTTTCTCCAGGGATAAATCATAAAATTGAAAATAACCTGTTCTCGTGGGGTAAATCATATACCCCAGGAATGTAGCCCCTTGGAAAAATATCTGGAACTCTTGAGGATGTTGTCATAGATGAATGATGTGATTGTTTTTGCTCTCCTTACATTCTCATTATACTCTGACCAATGATTCATGCATTTGAGTCCATCAGAATTTAAAACTTCAATGGACAAAGCACTTGGTAAATGAGGTTAACAATCTACAGACTAGGAGAAAACATTTGTAATATATAGCAGATAAAGTATTTAAGTCTAATTTATATAAAGAGCTCCAAAAAATAAATAACTCAGTGTTTTTTTTTTTAAAAAAAGCAAGGCAGGGAGGGGAGAATTCACAGAAGAGGAAATACAGTTAGCCAATAAACATTTCTTTAAAAAAGTTCTCAACCTTCCTAGCTGTCAGTGGCATGCAAGTTAATGAGAAACAAAGGGGAAAACTTTTTTTACTCCTGTAAAAACTGTTATAAATTTGATAACATTGTCTGTGAGACTGTGAAGAACCAAGACTTGTACATGCTGATGGGAGTGATACAAAATGGGCACTTGGAAAGGCAGTTTAGCAGTCAGTATCCACTAAAATGCTAAAGCTACAGACCCCATATTCCAGTATTTTCACTTCTCACAGCATATTCTTTAAAAAAACCATTTCCACCTTGTGTAGTAAACTATATGCGAGGGTGATGATTTCCACATTGTTGTTGTAGTGAAAAATGGAAAATAGTCTAAATATCCAGTAACAGAAAGTAGCTAAAGTTTGTTGTATTCATACTGTGCTGCAGTTAAAGCCAATGGCAAACAGGTCTGGAAGGATACACAGATATGTGAGTATTTTGTAACGTAATATAATTGCCTAGAGAAAGATTTGGAAGGGTACACAACCATTTGGGGGGGCAGGTTCTAGGAATAAGTGGACTGTGAAAGGATTATAGAGATCTTCAGTATTATCTATAATGTTCTGTTTGACAAAGAAATGTATTTGTTTATTTTATTGGGACACATGAGTTTGAAATAACAGTGTTGATAAACTAAACAAGAAGTATAATCATGCATGTGTTCTTTTTCTAGAAGCCTATTAGTAATGGCCTACCCCCAACACCTAAAGTGCATGTAAGTATAAATATCAAATAGGCTAAGTTTTCAAACTGAATACAATAACATATAATTTCTTGAGTATGTGCCTTTGGTTGGATTTTTTTGCCTGTTTGAAAGAACCCCCATTATATTGAAAAAATCTTTAAAATTGCTAATTTAAATACTAATTGATTATATTTGAAAAGTATAGCTTTTCAAAAGAATTATGATACATAATACATTTTATAGCTTCTTTATTTGAAAATTACGAATGTTTTTGCACATATTTTTGAAGGAATGTGAAAAATGCAGTTATCAAAAACAGAATTTTAGAACTAGGAGGAGCATTAAAGGAGCATCTGGTCCTAATTTTATTTTGTCCATGGGTAAAACGGAGACCCTTTGGATCCAGTTTGGGTCCAGAATCCTGTTTGCTGAAAAACATGGAGAACTCATGGCTCCTGACTCCTTTTCTCTCTTCAGTCCCCCAGTCTGGGGAAGGAGCATTCAGCTCCTTTGGACGCTGACCCAATGGGAGCATGGGGTCACAGAGTTGGACACGACTGAGTGACTATCACTCACTCACTCAAAACTGAGACCCAAAGATATTAGTCACCAAAATCACAAACCGCCGCCCAGCTCTAACCAGAACTAAAACTAGACCTTAGATGTCCTATATTATAGTCCTTATCATTTTTTATTTCTGTATATATACCATGCTGCCTTTTTTAGGATTAAAATTATGTTGTGCTCAGTCATGTCGGAATCTTTGCAACCCCATGGACTGTAGCCCGCCAGGCTCCTCTGTCCATGGAATTATCCAGGCAAGAATACTGGAATGGGTTACCATTTCCTTCTCCAGGGGATTTTCCCAACCCAGGGATCAAACGCATGGCTCCTGCATTGGGAGGTGGATTCTTTATCACTGAGCCACCAGGGAAGCCCTTAAAATTATATTAACTCAGTTTAATTTTAGTTAAATATGGATAGAACTACATTTTGCTGATCTCGATCTATAGCCTGAAACTTCGTATAACACTAGTTTAGACAGTGTCCATAGTTTTTCTAGTTTGTAACCTCTCAAGTCTACTTTTTAGACCTTTTACCTTTTAACTCTACTATTAGTATAAAAATCTGAGTAATTATGCCTCATCTTACAAAAAGAAGTTATGCATGTAGAGGGCTCCCAGGTCTAGGAGATACACATGTACGATAGGGGTGAGATTTATTGTTGGGCTAAGGATGAACCTCCTTTATCAGGCATGCAATTGACAGGGAAGAGCTGGTGACTGTGGACACAAGTTAGGTTTAGGTTGAAACTGGTTTGATTGTTGTGTACCTCATTCTGTCATTTAGATTTTTAGGAGTTTAGCAGTACCTTAACGTAGGAATTTGATGTACCTATCTTAAAGGGTAATTATCAGGATTAATTAAATGATAGAATTTCTGCCCTATACCATAGAAACATTTCTTATTGGCCTTCTGCCACGCACTGGTATTGCCAGGCTACTGTTCTTTTTGGAGAACTAAAATCTTAAAAATACTGGTTGCTAGGTTTCTATGAATAAAAAGGAAATTTTAAGATCAAATATTTTGATTATTTTGTGTTATTATTTTTAATCCACTGTAGTCAACAATAATCACTGTATTGTTTCTGTGTTTGTGAAGAAACTATTCCTGCTGTAAAATGATGCACAGTAGAATTCCCTGGTGGTCCAGTGTAGGACAAGGTGCTTTCCCCGCTGTGGGCCTAGGTTTGATCCCTTGCTCACAAGCTCTGTGGCATGGCCAGAAGAAAAAAGAAATGAGCCACAGTGCTGTTGTTCTGATCAAATGCTTCTGTATCCTTTTTCCCCTCCAAGTTATTTATTCTAACCAGAACAGTCATTTCAAAATTAACATCTTACTCTTTGAAGATCAAAAAACATTCAAATGAGTGATATTATATTTCATTATAAGGTATTTATTATCTGAAAAGTTTGTAAATGAGCTTGATAAATATTAACATCAAAGAATAAAGCTTTTTGTTGACTTCTTCCAGGGAGAATAATCAGATTGCTCAATTTTTTTTTTTTGTAAAGTACATCTCTCTGTTTTGAGATTAAAGTACATATATGAGTTTCAAATCAACTGTACCTCTTCCACTTTGTAATATGAAATTCAGTGATTAATACTGTTTTTAGGCTCATGAAACCAAGTAAGAAAATTTTCACCTTTGTAGAAATTATGGGTTTCCTTATCAGAGAATATTGTATTAGTGTTAATGTGGGATATGTAAGTAATACTTCTATAAGCAAATTATTGTGCAGAATTAATTGCTATTACTGCTTTGTTTATTTGAGAAGATAGGAAGAATAAAGTGACTTTTAAGTAAAATCTTATCTAACAGTCGTTGTGCCTGGAACCTCCTTGATATCACTGTAAGGCAAATGACTAGGACTTGATAGATTCATTTAGTTATTTTTTTTTCAGATGGGTGCCTGTTTTTCAAAGGTTTTTAATGGATGTCCCTTGAAAATTCACTGTGCAACATCATGGATAAATCCAGACACAAGAGGTAGTACTATATGTTTTTAGCTATTTTTATCTTTCTGATTGCTTACTGTTTTCATGAGGCTAGAACAGCACTCAGTTTTAATCACTTTATGCATATCTTTCTGAAAAATAAATTTATTATAATTTAAAAAAATTCAAGGTAAATCCGTTTCTATGTGTTATTAGCAGTGTTTGAGGTGACACATGATATTAAAATTTTCCTGTATAGTCACCATATCAACATACTGAAACCGTATGCTCTGTGCCATCTATCTGTATAAAGATGTTCATAGATACACATGTACACACATATGCACATGCTCGCTGTTTCTTACACACACGCACACAGATTTACTAAACTTTTAAATTGCCAAGATGTAGGTACTTTTATTTCACAGGTAAAGAAAACAGCACTCAGAGAGGCTCATTGATTCACAGCTGGTCGGTAGTAGAGCTGCAGTTTGAACCCAGTTCAGTCCTGTCTGAGCACAAAGTTTATGCCTTTCATCCCTCAGTACTAACCCTAAATACTGGGCAGTTGAGGAATGCTCTTGACATTCTAAGTTGTTCTTAGGATGCTTCAGCTTAGTCTGGAGAAGTTCTTCACCTACTTTTTGATATTATCATAAAATGTGATTGATCAGGACCATGACAAGACTTGTAACATCTTCTAGATACCCTAGCAGGTATCCAAGTGTAGTTAATTTTTTAAAGAGACAGTAGTCAGATCTTGGTTTTTTGATGCTGTGCTTATAACAGACCATCTGCAAAAATTGTTTGAGTTTTCATCAACTGTTCCTGGTTTACATTTTATGTGTCATTTGCACATGATCCTCTCCAAGAGGGAATTTAGAAAAGGAGTTGCAGATTCTCTGTCAGTTCTGAGAACCCTCCAATGAATGAGGAGTCCTAGCATGCTGTTCTTCAGAACCTGTTTTCCTAAAAGTTTTCTTCACTGCTTTGAGGCTGATATTTGCATATAAATCAATTCTTTGAGCTAGAGTCTCTAACTACTTACTTGCATTAAAATAAGAAACACTGCTTTATAGACAATAGCAATTCTTTTTTCATATGTTAATGTATATATATATATATATATATATATATACACATTATATAAAAGATTATATAAATCTTTTGTAAAAGAATTTTATACATCAAAATCAGTGGATTATTTTTGTCATTTCAGATCAGTACTTGATATTTGGTGCTGAAGAGGGGATTTATACCTTGAACCTCAATGAACTTCATGAAACATCAATGGAACAGGTATGTTATAATGTGTTTCTCCCTTTTTAAAAAAAAAAATTCTTAATTTATTATACATAGACACTACATAAGGAATAAGTTTCAAAGTTTCAGTGCTATGATTTGCTGTCTCTTTTGTTTAGAAAACCTTCCTAGAGCATGTTTTATTTACTCGGTGCTGGAGACGCACCTAAATTTTCCACAGTTTGTTGTGGTCCACACGGTGGTTACTCACAGGTGTAGTGCTCACTTTCAAGTGGCTCATGATCTAACAGAGGAAATAGGCCTGTAAACTGGTAACTGCAACATATTGTACTTCCAGTTAGATGTCACACTAGGAGTGAGTACAAAGTGTAACCCCCAGAGGCGGTTATCACTAGCACCATCGATGGAGAGAGGAGGAGAGACATTTTTTAAGATGGACCATAAATGATGATGAACAGAAGGTTGACAGACAAGAGAAATGGAAACCGCATGGCACAAATAGGGAGCTATGAATGGTCCGTTCAGTTGGAGTGCAGAATGAGTATAGAATAATAGCAATAAATGAAGGTGGCTGAGTAAGCAGGTGCCACACCCCAGGGCTTTGTGTACCATGCTGATGACCAGTAATGAATTCTGTGTATATGTCCTTTATGATTTATAGGTTTTCAGCATTTTCTCTCAGCTTTTTTTCCTCCATACCTAGTGTTTCCGTACTCTTATGTTTTACACCACCATGATCTTTTTTCCTCTCTTCTGCTCCAGAAGCCAGGCATGTCCATACACCAAGATAAGACCATTTTTTGGAAGTACACAGGAGAGTTTTAATTATTTAAAACTCAAAAACCAAAATAAAGGAATAGACATTGTTTGAAAATGCCCTTTTCCTTGTGTAGTTTGAGATTACATAGTCTGTACCATAAGGAGAATAGAGCTAATCATATAATGTAGGAACTTAGATAATGAAATTACACGAATTTATTTTTCTTCCATATAAATATGTATATGTAGCATCTTGTTTTAAATATCTTATAAAATGAGTTTCTATTAAAAATAAATTTCTTTTTAAAAACTGGCCTAAAATAAATAAATAACTGGCCTAATGATATGACAGCTACATGGTTAATATGTGAATATTTACACTGCTGTTATCTATTATCCTGTGTAAACTTTGTGCTTTTTTTTATCAGCTGTTTCCCCGAAGGTGTACATGGTTGTATGTAATGAACAATTGCTTACTGTCAATATCTGGTAAGTCTTCTTAGTTTTTAAAAACCTTACAGCTATTGTTCCTATTTATGTTATCAGCTTTTGTGACACATTTATTTTTCTCTACAGGTAAAGCTTCTCAGCTTTATTCTCATAATTTGCCAGGGCTTTTTGATTATGCAAGACAAATGCAAAAGTTACCCGTTTCTATTCCAGCACACAAACTTCCTGACAGAATACTGCCAAGGTAACTGTACATTTAATTGTTTTCATCCTTAGAGATAATACGTGAATTCATTCTAAAAAAAAAAAAATAGATATACTGCAGAAATTGAAAAAAGCTCTCAGCTTGGGTTTGTAGAAATCGTGTATAATGAAAAAACTATAAAAAGTAACATATTTTCACAAGTGTCTATCATATTCTAAAATTTTCTACTTTATACTTTTCCACTTATATCAAACATTTTCTTTCGGAACTGTTAGTTTTTCTACGTTAAAACTAATTTTTTTTTCCTCTAGTTTGCTTGTAATTTTACATCACATATAGTGCTTTTGATTTATTTGTGTCAATTTGAATAAATTGAATTTTTTTCAAAGTAGTTTCTAAACTTAGAAAATTTAAGTGACTTATTAACTGAAGATTTTTATAGGAAGATACTTACTACTTAGAAATTAGGTGTTTTGTTTTTCTGCTTACAGGGATTTTTAATTGTGTTTGTTCTTCTGTTTAGTCATTATTATTATTTTGGTTATTATTATCCTGGACCTTATTTGTTGAGTAAAAGTCTTCTGAGTCTGGTATAAATTGTACTTTACAATACTTTTGTAATGTAACCATTCTTCCTTTACAGTATTAGTTGTAAAGCAACTAATATAGAACCTTAACTTTTAAGTACCTCAAAAATTTGTCAATTGCTGAGTTTACAGTATAGTGAAGATTTGCCACTTTGTGCACAAAAGCTTTTTAAAAATTAACTTTTCAATGAAAATCATTTTAAAGTATACTGCAAGCTTTTCTGTCTTAAAATAGATTACACTGAGTTTAACTGGATCTTTTCATGATGAATTAGTTATGATTATGAACTTGATTTATTATGTTTGTAAAGTAGTATCTGCAGTTGGACTTAGGGTATCAGGGAGTTGCTTTCTTCCTGTATAGTTTATGTGCCCCATTTCTTCTCCCAGCTGCCACTTTCTGCTGTTGTTTTTCTGCCTACTTAGAGCATGACTCCATTCTGCTTTCTAACTTGATAAATCTTAAATTCCTGTGGGCATGGAAACTGACCACCAAGCTTTAAAATCGTATAGAGCTCCCAAACAATGGAAGGCATATGAACTTTAATATATTAACTTTTTGATACCATTTTTATCAGAACAGAGTCCTATTCTTTTCCCAGTTTGTGGCTCGTCTTTTTACTTTCTCAGCTCTGTCTTTTGGTAAACTAAAGTTAATAATTTACTAAATACATTCAACGAATTAAATGCCACTCATTGTTTGAGGTGCTAGGGATACATCAGTGAAAAAAAAATCAATCTAAGTTTATCATTGTTTTCCTGTATAATCTCTTTTTGCTTTTTTTAAAGTAATCCTGTGGTCATATTCTTCAAAAATCTGTATATTTTATAGTTTCATTTTTCATATTTAAATTCTTTATCCATTTGGAATACTGGAGGGGGGTTGAGAAAGGTATCCAGTTTATTCTTATTTTTAATAGATGACCCATTATGTCCGGACCAGTTTTTAAACAACTCATCCTTTCTCCACTGTTCTATAACAGTAGTATTTTCATATACTAACTTCACCTACATATATTATATATTCATTTCCATTTCCATTTAGGAAATTTGCTGTATCAGCAAAAATCCCTGAAACCAAGTGGTGTCAGAAGTGTTGTGTTGGTAAGTAACCCATGCAAAATCACACAGCTCTCCTGCTTTGCAGAGTGGATAAGAAGATGCTGTGAGGCTCATTTGTCAATCTAGTGTAAAACCGTAGTACTCCAGGACATCCTGCCAGTAATAGTTTACTTTTCTCCCTTAAGTAAAATAAATGTATTGGCCATTCTATTTCCCTATAAACTAAACCTAATGTACAACTTTGCACACATAGTTGTTTCGCAAATAATTTATTGACTAAACATATGGAGAGTGACTTTATTACAGCACTTTACCATACCTGTTCTCTGAGGAGCCTGTTACTAATCATTCACCATTCTGCTTAGTAATGGCTTCTGAGACTGCATTTGTTCACTCACCATACTTGTTATTTACTCTCATACCTTTAATACATGAAACTTTATGCTTGTGATGTGCAAGTCATAGTCTCCTTGTTCACATACCACGAGCCTAAAGTCCTCCTCAATCCCCATAACAATTAGCTGGTTGATTTGTATCTAGGAAAAGCAAAAAATTGTTTTCTTTCCTCCCTTAAAAACCTGTGAGGCAATTCAGTTCTTTTATTTGTAAACCTGCATCTTGATTAATGTCTCCATCTAATGAAGACCAAAGCAGTACTGCCTCTGAACAGTACTACCAAGAGCACCCCGAATCACCTGCCCCTAAATGTGCTCCAGCTGTCTGTGTGGGAACATTTCCCCAAATCTGCTTTAAACCTGTCTTCAGGATCTTGCTGTCTCAGCTAATCTATCTGCTACCATAAGACCTAGAGTTCTTCTTCCCACCCCCTGGCCCCATAACAACCAGCAGTTTTTGAGCATACAAATAAAAATCCTAGAAGTGATGAGAGTTTTGCTCTCCTATCTGAAAAAGTATTTCTTTTTCACTCTGCAGACTAATTAACAAATTGAACTGGCCTCCACCTTTTGTTTGTTTTTGGGGCAGGCAACTATTACTATAAAAAATTTGCATTATAAGACAACTTACATATACTTTTTTGCCTTGACAGTGAGAAATCCTTACACAGGCCATAAATACCTATGTGGGGCACTTCAAACTAGCATTGTTCTATTAGAATGGGTTGAACCAATGCAGAAATTTATGTTAATTAAGGTAAGCATGAATGTCAGCCTACATCATTCTTAGTATAAAAGCTTATCAGTTTTCCTGTTCTTTCAAGAAAACTTTTTTTCCCAATTAATTCTCAAGACAATGTAATGATTTTGGATTATATGGCAGAGTGGTGAAAATCTGCCTAATTATTAAAAAAAAAACTCCATTGGCCTGATAGAAGTTTTAAAAGAGACTAGATAGATAGTTCAGGGATGTGACAGTGGAAGCCTGAAATACTGAATCACATACACAGTCTGATATCAAGAACAGGAGGTACCAAGAAAGCAGTGAAATTTTATCTGAATATGTTCTCTGGTTGACCTGTTTCATTGTAGCAGAGGGACAAGTCTACAGATTGGCATTTGGCTTAAAAGTCAAGGAATAACCAGCATGAAGGGGAAATAATTTGTTTTGAATATCTGCCATCCTATTAATTCACCTAGGCCTTCCGATGGGTCGTTTTTTGTGCCTTTGTGTCTCTAGAATCTTTTAATGAAAAAAAAATTTTTTTGGCCGTGCCACATGGCTTGGGGATTTTAGTTCTCTGACAAGGGATCAAACCCTTGCCCCTTGTAGGGGAAGCATGGAGTCTTTACTACTGGGCTGCCAGGGAGGTCCCTTTTAATGAATATTTTTTAAAACATTTAATATTACTCAGCTGTAATTTAAATTTAGAGGAAAAGCTAACTGAAAATGTATGAAGTGCTGGCTCAGTCACTCCAAGGAAATACCAGATGAATTTTTTATGCTGTTTCCTCACTATTTTATATAGATTAAGTAGTATTTCATGAGCATTTGCTATCTCCATAGAAATTGGGATCACAATAATTGGAGTGAATTCTTCCTAAATTATATAATACAGAATTAGGATGTTAAAAGTATTGGCTTCCTGTTATTTAAAATTTTATGAGTGACTAGGGAATCTAGTTTTAATTTTCACATCAGTATTTATTAACCTCACAATTAACTAGGGCTAAAGAAATGAAATAGTTTCAAGAATTTACCACCCATTGAAGTAATATTTCCACAAATAAATTCACTGAAACAAAAATTCTTTAAACAAAAAGCTGAAAGGCAAAATAACCTTGTAAATTGTGCAAAACAGAACTTCTGAAGCCAGCCCATTTCTGTCCACCTGGTTTTGTTCTAAGTTCCTCTTTGTTCTTATCTGTTTGACAAAAGCACAGCATATCCTAGATGGAGTGGTAAAGTGTATATAATTATTTTTCTGCAGCCCTTCCCTTCCCAGTCTTTATCCTTAGTCTGTTACAGTATGTCCTTCCTATTCCTTTCTTTCCTAACCTCTATCAAAATGAAAAATAGATTCATTACATCAGTTGTTCATGGATACTAACAGTCTGATTAAACCTTAGTATGAATGAATTTTATGTGTCACCCGATATGTTAAACTGCTTATCTTAATACATAGTGAAAGATCCTCTCTATTAAAGGAATTTTTTGTATTAAGAACGTACAGGTGCTTGCTTTGATAGCACATATACTATTAATAAAATTGGAACAATACAGAGATTAGCATGGCCCCTGTGCAAGGATGACATGCAAAGTCATGAAGCATTCCATATTTTTGTGATGTAATTATCCTCTAATTAAAAATAAATATACAAAAAAGAGCATGCAAGAGAGAATATATATTTTGAAGGCATGGGAAGCTTAAAAATTACCCATGCATGTTTTCTTTTTTCTGGGTACCAGGGAACTTGGCCCTGACTGATAAGGCCTATTGCCAGGATTCTAGGGTGTTCGCCTTACATACAGTTCTTCTTGTAGGCCTTCTTTAAGACTTCTCACTCTTCCCACTTTCCTTAAACTCCTGAGCAACATGCCCTTCTCCACTGTTCTTCATCTAAACCCAATTCTCCTTTCTCTATCTCTCTGCTTTGAGATTTCTCTTGAGTGTATTTTGTTTCTATATTTGATATTATCTCAATTAGTATTTATGATGTTTCTATACTATAAGTCTTACCAGATGTATTCAAAAACATTCTTATGTTTTCTGTATTCTTACTCTTCAAGACATTTTCTAAATTTTTGCTTCACTACACTGTTTTATTTTCAATATAAATAAAAGTCATAAATTGAAGCAGATATGCATGTACTTATTACAAATCAGGCACAGTGCTATTTAATTAGACAGATAAAAATGAGTAAGAGAGAGGGTGTGGAGAAAAGGGAACACTCTTGCACTGTTGGTGGGAATGTAAATTGATACAGCCACTATGGAAGATGGTATGGAGATCCCTTAAAAAACTAGGAGTAAAACTATCATATGACCCAGCCATCCCACTCCTAGGTATATACCTTGAGGAAGCCAGGGTTGAAAAAGACACATGTATCCCATTATTCATTGCAGCACTATTTACAATAGTTAGAACATGGAAGCAACCTAGATGTCCATCGACAGATGAATGGATAAAGAAGTTGCGGTATATATACACAATGGAATATCACTCAGGCATAAAAAGGAATGCATTTGAGTCAGTTCTGATGAGGTGGATGAACCCAGAACCTGTTATACAGAATGAAGTGAGTCAGAAAGAGAAAGATAATTATCATATTCTAACACACATACACGGAATCTAGAAGAACGGTACTGAAGAACTTATTTACAGGGCAGCAGTGGAGAAACAGACATAGAGAATAGACTTATGGACACGGGGAGAGGGGAGGAGAGGGTGAGATGTATGGAGAGAGTAACATGGAAACTTACGTTACCATGTGTAAAACAGACAGCCAGCGGGAATTTGCTGATGGCTCAGGAACTCAACCAGGGGCTCTGTGTCAGCCTAAGGGGTGGTGGGGAGGGAGACGGGCGCGAGGTTCAAGGGGATGTGTGTATACCTGTGGTTGATTCATGTTGAGGTTTGACAGAACAACAAAATTCTGTAAAGCAGTCAGTTACCCTTCAATAAAAAGATAAAAAGGAAAAAAATGAGCAAGAGAGAATTATTTCCCTCAAGGACCATTATCAGTAGCAACTGGCATTGAAACTATTTTATGGGAACACTATTCTGCTAGTGACTTATACATATTGTTTAGTTACTATTGGACGCTAAGTAGAAGTCACAATCTGTTGGTTTTCTAATTTACTGAGGAAAAAATACAGAAGCATTGTTTTCTTCCTGTCCTACTGCTGTTTCCACATTTCAAAGAGAATTATTTTAAATATTTTACTTTATTGAAAATAGGACAGATTTTATCCAAAGCACGTCCCCAGGTAGTAGGGATGCTCCCAGCAAGCTTGTGAGGAGGGTGTTTGTTGAAGGCATGTCTAGAGTTCTGGGATGGAGGTACTTAGGCAGTTTCGGGTAAGGAGCTATGTGGGAACAACAGGTATGGGCAGTTTCACCTTCCAGTCATGAGGATCACACTGCATCTTCTGACGCTTTAAGACAATTGGCTGTGGTAGCCCCGTTTCAACACCTGTTTATTTTCTCTGTAATTTATTTTCTTTAGAATTTATAAGTAAACTACAGAATTTTAAAATATATCAATTTCAGTAGCTTTTAAAGATACTAACAGTAGTCATTGGGAAATACAATGAAAACAGCCCATTTATAGGAGCAACAAAAATAAATTATATTAAAAGTAGACTTAATAAAATATGTGTAAGACTAATATATTTTTTAAAAACCTTTTTATTGTAAGGAAGAACACTGCTAGCACCCCAGAGCTCCTCATGGCACCACCCCCCTACAAATCAGCTCCCTTATTTTCCACTTTTACCATTGTTAGCACATACCCCTAAACATTAGCATTAATCTTACATGATGTTTCAACAGTATGGAAATGGAATCATATTCATTTGGGTCTGACTTCTTTTGTGCAGCATTGTATTTGTGTACTTGTTGGATATAGCCATAGTTTGTTCATTTTGATTGCACTCTAATTTCTGATTGTGTGAAACTCATCATTTTATCTGTTTTAGGCATTTGGGTTACTTCCAGTTTTTTTGTCATTCTTAGCAGTGAAGCTTGTGTATATACTTTTGGATATGTCTCCTGTGTGCGTGTATAGTCATGTTCTGTAGGTTGTATAACTAGGAGTGTTTTTTCAGGGTTCTGAGAGATGCATATCTTTGGCATTAGTAAGTGATGTAATTAACCACTGTGGTTGTACCAATTTGTTCTGCCACCGTCAGTGTTATGAGTGTTTGTCTGCTTTTCTCTGAATAATATCCCTTATTATTCTCGTTCTTGTGGTGGATGTGTATAGTTATCTTGGTTTTATTCCCTGATTACTAATAAAGTGAATGTTTTCTATTTTTCCAGAGTTTCAGAATGTGAATTTAGTCTCTTTGTAGTAAAATAAAAATAATTTTAAACTTACGTATAATGAAAATCAGTTGCATTATAACTAAGTTAATTTATTAAATAGAATCACTTGAAATACAGGGCTGATTTCTTTTTGTCGGTTTTTTTTTTTTTTCCTGTCCACACTTATAAGAGGAATGTCTCTTGCTAATGAGCATTTCAGTTTTCTCACCCATGTTTGCTCAGTTGGATAAGAAGGCAGAGGAGTATTACTGAAGCGCAGTGTCCAATTAGGAAACAAGAGACTGTACCTCAAAGGGTGGAGGTGGGGGACTCTCAGACCAGCCACGCAGTTGCTGGATCTGTCTCCAATTCTAATGCTAAAATGTGTGGTATTTAACTTAAAAATTACAGTGCTTAACCTAAAATCTTTATAAGATGTTTCATAATTTGGATTTTTCTGCATAACCTGAGTTTGTGTGAGAAGAAGCAATCTTTATAGTAGAGAGTACTCTGTTATGTATTTTCATGAAACTAAACATTCTTAACGGCATTCTCATGAAATTATTTGGCTTCTGTTTTCCCTTTTTAATATATTTTGTCTTCTTTCTAGCACATAGATTTTCCTATACCGTGTCCGCTTAGAATGTTTGAGATGCTGGTGGTTCCTGAGCAGGAGTACCCTCTAGTCTGTGTCGGTGTCAGTAAAGGGAGAGACTTCAACCAGGTGGTTCGATTTGAAACAGTCAATCCAAATTCTACCTCTTCGTGGTTTACAGAATCAGGTTTGTGGTTTTTATTTAATTATTAAGGCCAGTGCATAGACTGGTTTTGTAAGTAATAAATTTACTATATTTTTCATCAGGCAAGTACAGTGCATAAAAATCCAGTCTTGAGTAACTTATTGAACTGGAAAAAGAGAAGATGACTTGCTTTGAAATAGCTAATTTGTTTGACACATTTAAAACATTCTGGTGGCTCCCAAACTTGAGTGTGTGTCAGAATCACTTGTCTGGGTCCCACCCCCAAGTTTTTCACTCAGTAGATCTGGGTGGGGCTTGAGAATTTTCAGTGTGTAAGTTCCCAGGATGTTGACGATGTTGATACAGGGACCACAAGTGGAGAACCACACATATATATACAAACCTTGTTGTAGTGCAAGTTGTATCCGACTGTTTGGGACCCCGTGAACTGCAGCACACCAGCCTTCTCTGTCTGTCACTTACCTCCCTGAGTTTGCTCAAACTCATGCCCACTGAGTCAGTGATGCCATCCAACCATCTCATCCTCTGTCACCCGTTCTCCTCTTGCCCTCAGTTTTTCCCAGCATCAGGGTCGTTCCTAATGAATCGGCTGTTCACGTCAGGTGGCCAAAGTATTGGAGCTTCAGCATCAGTCCTTCCAATGAGTTATTCAGGGTTGATTTCCTTTAGGATGGACTGGTTTGATCTCCTTGCAGTCCAGGGGACTCTCAAGATTCTCCTCCAGTATCACAGTTCAAAAGCATCAATTCTTCAGCACTCAGCCTTCCTTATGATCCAACTCTCACATTCACATATGACTGGTGGAAAAACCATAGCTTTGACTATATGGACCTTTGTCAGCAAAATGATGTCTCTGCTTTTTAAAACACTGTCTAGGTTTGACACAGCTATTCTTCCAAGGAGCAAGCATCTTTTAATTTCATGGCCACAGTCACTGTCCACATTGATTTTGGAACCCAGGAAAATGAAACCTGACACTGTTTGCACATTTTTCCCATTTATTTGCCATAAAGTGATAGGACCATATGCCATGATCTTAGTTTTTTTAATGTTGAGGTTTAAGCCAGCTTTTTTACTATGCTTTTTCACCTTCATCAAGAGGCTAATAGAAAAGCTGATTTATATAAAAAGGAAAAGCTGCATTAAGTATATTTTCCAGTATATTTTTATAATTGATACACAGGTACTACCTGGGAACTTTAATAAATATGTTTAATGATTTGTAATTAGGATACAAATTATTAAGTAAATAGTAAAGCACCTCCAAAGTGTTGAAGGTGCTTGAAAATAATTCTTTTATATAATTTATTCCCTAAATTTTGATCTACAATGCCCAGTTGTAGCAGATTTCTTCCTTCATAGCTTGTACCTTAGGAAATAATAGCTCCAATTAATGAGTTTTTTACAGAAATTTGTTCATAGTTTGAAACCCTCAGTTGCATTGTTGCAGTCCATACACATTGGCAAAACTTGGCTTTGGTGGTAAATAAATCTGATTAAACTGTTACACTTTAAATAAAACATGACCTTAAAGGTCTTTTTGTTTTTAAAACACTGTGTTTGTTATGAAGCTCCTTTTGTGTTTTTGCCTAAAGAATGACATTGTACAATGTTTGGCTGTAAAATAGGCATGGCTATTTTTGAAGGTAATTTTTAAAGGTCTTGCAAAGGCCCTTTGCTCAGAGTCTTTGGCAACTTAGAGAAGTGTTAAAGAACCAACTTGCCAATAAATATTGATTAGTCAGGAGTTTGTTGGAAGCCTGAAAGTGTTCATAAAAGGAAAAAAATTAAGAGACGGAGGTTTTTGGCATTGAAAAAAAATGATCACACATTTAGACACATTCAACAGAAGTCTAAAGACAGTTTCATGGCTGCTGAAGCCCAGGGAATTTGGAACAGCTTTCCATTGAAGGAAAGCATGGCCTGCCCTTGGCAACATTATGTGGCTTCTCTTTGGCTTCCTCAAATTCTCTTGTTAAATTCTCCCTTTAGACAGTATGTACCCTTTCAGACACAGGGTTAACTCCTGCTTTCTAATTTCTTCCCTTCTATTGTTGGTTGACTAATATTTTATTTAGTGAATTTCAGTTGTCTTATTTTTCCCAACCATTTTAACTTTAAATCCTTTTCTACTAATTGTTTAATGAAGGGCCTTTCATTTCCTGACACAAGAGTTTTATCACCTTCCATCCCATGAACTTTTCTTTTTTTTTTCTTTTTGGAAACCTTGAAACAATTTATTGTGTTGCTTTATACAAGATTAACAATTTCCACACCACCCCCAACACCAACATAGTCGCTGCACAAAAGCCACAGCCCTTTCACACCCAAGAATTGCCAGCAAGGGGAGCCCGCAGCGTGGTGGCCGGGATGCCTCCGCCTGCAGCCCTCCTTGCTGTGGCTCAAGTCACTCACTCTTCCGTTACCACAAATAAAGCATCAACAAGGAAAAGAAACCTCATCAACTCCCCATCAAAGAAACGTTTCCCTGAGGCAAGAGGCATCGCTAGATTCCTAAGGAGGAGGGCATCCTGCTCCGGCCGCAAGCTGGGTGGTGCCGGGAGGTGGGGCACGGCGGGAAGGGGCACCGCTCAGCGCTCTCGGACGGACGGCCTCTGCGCCGCTCTGAGCTCAGCAATACCAATCTCTTCTTTGGCTCTTTTGCTACTACCTAAGACTAGTCTGTAAACTGGATACCCAAGTTGCAAAAAATAGATATAATAAAGGGACAAGGACTCCACTTGGCCCCGTGTGACACACGTGTTGGTTTTTCTGTTAAAAAAAAGTCAGAGCAGAGGCCTGGCCAGCTGGCTGGCTGCGGTCTTGCTCCCCGGGGAGCCGCGCAGCCTCTGAAAAATCACGAGACACCAAGCAGCATATCCTGGGAGTCAGGACCCAAAAGAACTGCCCGTATCTCCACGTAGGCAGGCGCACATTCTGAGGAGGCTGTTTACTCTCAACATAAGGGAAATGACTTAGCTGGAGCAGTCAGTTCAGACTTCACAGGACAAGCAAGTGCCTGAAAATCCTTGAGAAGCAGCCACTGGCTGAGTGGGGCGCTGCCCCGTCCATCTCCCAGTGAAAGCAGAGCCTGCTGTCTGGAGAGCGCAGACCTCAAGGCCTGCTTCTGCACGGCAGACACTTCCCAAGGGCCTGTGCCCGCAGCCTAAGCATGGTTTTACAATAAACTGGAATGTCTACCTGTAGCCTGGAACTCCTCACATCCTCAGCCCTCAAAAAGAGGAAGAAGGAATTTGGGGCTCTGCAGCCTACCTGCATGAACTTGGGAGAAACAAACTGGAGGCCCTGGCTGAGCTGGGACCTGGGAGGCGGGGGCCTGGGTGACCTTCCAGTCAGGATGGCCCAGGTTGTGATGTGCAACCATAGAAAACTCAAAGAAGCTGGCTCTGTCTTAGATACAGACATGTCTTTAAAAAGGTCTTCATCTGAGACCCACTCAGAGGGCCGAGTCATCCCATGAACTTTTGATTGCTTATCTTAGCATAATGAAATCCCTTTATTAGAAGTTAAATACAACAGATATAATTCATTTCTGATTTTGAGATGATGAGGTTCAGTAAGAGGGAGAAAGTATGTTTAAGGTTTTGTATGAGCTGAAATTATAAGCTGTGGTTTCCTAAACTCTGCTGCAATGTGGAATCCACTTGAGAAGATTTTAACACTCTTGATATATCAAGTCATACACACATACCCCCATTTAAATTAGAATATCTGGAGGTGGCAGCTGGACATCAGTAGACCTCCAGATGACTTCAGTGTTTGGAAACTAATTATTATAATCAATTTGTAAATCTCATTTTCCTGGCTTTCTATCTAGTAATGCTAGACTGACTTCTTGACTAATTTTCACCAAATGTGTAAGAGTTACAAAGATCTGGTTGGCCTGATTTACAGGAGGCCTGTTCCATATCCTTCCAACCCTGGCTAGTCACAGAATATGTGTGAAAGTCTGAACTACAGCTGCCCTTGGATTTATTAAGATTCTAAATACTGTGGGAAGTAAAAAACTAGACTGATAGACTAGACTTAAGAACCACACTCCAGAAACAAAGGCCTGTAGCTCAACAGTTTTAGCTTTGATATTCGTACAAAGTTTGGGATATCTTACTTCTCACTTCCTGGAAAACTAAGTCATTTAAATGTTTTAGGTTTCTTAGAACTTGGATAAATCATTATTATAAAAATAATGCCTCTGCATTTTTATGGTGCTTCATACTTCTGAAAATATGTCAGTATTTTTTTAACTCATTTGTATTCAAAGTGATTAACTCTGATACATTCATTCAGTAAATATTTATTGCATGTTCTAGGCACCACATATAATGATGTATGAAGCACAACCCTTGGTCTTCTGAGCTTAAAATCCAAAATTAATCATTGCCATAGTATAGAAGATTGGACTCCTAATCTCACATATGAATAGGATAGTGGCATCACCGGTAGCAATGACGATAGCTAACCCTCCATTAAGCAGTCTCTCAGTTTAGCTCTCGTGTCAGAGTTTGAACCCAAACCCACCTGAGTCAACCACTGCATGTGTATGACTAAAAATATATACCTATTTCAAATTCAGTTATATTCAGAATTCTTTTTTTAATGTCTCTGTGCTTTAAATATTACTGTTTCCTGTAAGTTTTATCAAGTTTGTTTGTGTTGTAGATACCCCACAGACAAGTGTTACTCACGTAACGCAACTGGAGAGAGATACCATTCTTGTATGCTTGGACTGTAAGTTTTTGTTTATGAATATCCTTATCTTAATAAGATTTCTTTTATCTTAGTTTCTGAGTGACTTTTTTCCATTATAGGTTGTATAAAAATAGTAAATCTCCAAGGAAGATTAAAATCTAGCAGAAAATTATCATCCGAACTCACCTTTGATTTCCAGATTGAATCAATAGGTAAGTCAGAGTTTTGTGTTTCTTGTTTGATTGCATTATCAGCTGCTTAGAATAATTTGTCCGATAGTTATTTGAAATTATAAAAATATATTACTAAGGACTCATTTTTTAAAATATAGGATATAATGAATATGAGGTGTCAGTCTTTGCTTTTACATATTCCCTAAAATAGTTTAGCAACTTTGATATAATCGATAAATAATGTTGTCTTCCCTACAGATTGGGCATTTTCAAAATAAATAATTAAATATTGTTATTCATAACCTAGTTATGAATTTCCATTTTCTTTAGACTCCTGTAGAGTTTCCCAATAAGTGCTTTACAGTTGAGTATAATCTATTATTTTTGCTGTTGTATCTACTGATCACAGATCTTAAGCATGTGGAATTTCCTTCTTGCTATTTTTACATTATGCTTGGTAAGAATTTTTTCTGGAAAAAGATTTCTTACAGAATCAGTATTCTAAAATGATTGCATTCAGGAAAAATAAGGTTAAATGACCATAATAGAGAGAATGCTGATGAACATGATTCGGTAGTTAATTTAGCTGTACACTGGTTTTTCTGGTGTCCTTTATCAGTAAAGATCCTTGCATGTATATGCATTAGCAGAAGGTAAGGGCCAAGGGCAGATAGTTCATTTGTCTTTCTTAGTCCTATTTTTAATCTTTCTCCAAGTTAGAATGCCTCTCTCCAACAAGCAGACACTGATGATAATAAGTCAGTCAGTTTTGAGGGACATCTGCTCAGAATGTTCAAATGGAATCCATACTTTAAAACGCATGGCCAGATCAGAAAAAAAAAAAAGACAAAGAACAGAAACTCAAACTGATACACCCTCATGAGTGGTAAAGAAAACTAGCGGTGTCCCACAGAAGATGGGGAACCAGAGCCAGGCATGTTGTTTGAAGCACCTACTAATTAAGACTCCCCACATAAGGCCTGGTGGCTTTATAGGGGATTTTTATCCGCTGTTAAAAGAAGGAATAGTCCCTTTCCTATATACAAACTGCTTCAGGCTGTAGACAAGAAAGGAATGCAGAATAAATCAGTAACACTCACTTCAGTTCAGTCGCTCAGTCATGTCTGACTCTTTGTGACCCCAAGGAGTACAGCACACCAGTTTCCCTGTCCATCACCAACTCCTGGAGCTTGCTCAAACTCATTTAGCACTGTTGATAGTGAAATCAGTTAAATTACACAGACAACAAAGTTTCCCAATCTCATGAAAACAAATTTTGGAAAATTTATATAAAATACTAGCAAATAGAATTCCGTATAATCAAATAGTAGACTTTATCTCAGAAAAGCAAAGGTAGTTCAGCAGCAGACAATTTATTTATGTATAGCACATTAAAGGCAAGAAGTTATGTAACTCTTCAGCAGATGTGCAAAAAGCATTGGGTAAAATCTAAGTCATTCTTGGTTTTTTAAAAAGACAACTTTTTAGAAATTAACAGTAGAAGGAAATGTCCTTCATATAGTACAGCCTATTAAAAATATTGTTTAATGGTTAAACTGATTCCCATTAAATTAGCTAATGAGATAGGGAGGTTTGCTATCATCATATTACAACACAGTCTCATTAGACTATGAAAAGGGAACTATGAGAATTAGAAAGAAATAAGCAAATACCCTTTTTTGCTGATGGTATGATTATCTACTAGAGTATACAACTCTATTAGAACCAATAAGAAAATTCAAAATTGCTAGATTTGAATAACATAGATGGATAGCTTTCTGACATGCCAGTAAGATGCATAGGAATAAATGTAGTCAAACATGTGTAAGATCATTACCTAGGAAATTCCAAGTTATCTTTTAAAAGCATAAAAGAAGATTTGAACAAATGAACTACACCGTGTTGATGAAGACTGAAAATGGGAAAGATGTTAGTTCACAAATTAATCCACTCATGCAATGCATTTGCAGTAAAAAAAACCCCAGTAAGGTATTCTTGTGCCACTTGATAAGA
The DNA here is from genome assembly GCF_019320065.1 of Cervus canadensis. Classification (NCBI taxonomy): domain Eukaryota; kingdom Metazoa; phylum Chordata; class Mammalia; order Artiodactyla; family Cervidae; genus Cervus; species Cervus canadensis. The sequence goes on along the minus strand of NC_057390.1, from coordinate 20,962,279 downwards.
TGATCTTAAAATTCATAAGGATAAGCCAAAAGCCAAGAATAGTAAAATAAATTTTGATGAACACTTGCCCTCCTTGATGCTGAAACTTACTCTGAAGCCATAGTGATTAAGACAGTGTGGGCTCAACACAGGGATACATGGAAGACTGGAACAGAAGGCTCAGAAGTAGACCTACGTGTAATTGGGTATTTACATCATATGTCAGTGGGGAAATGATGTTTGGTTCAACAGATGATGCCAGGACAATTTGTTACCTGTGGGAAACAAATTAAGATTCTTCACTGAATATACACCAAAATACATATTAAATATTTAAATACAGAAAGCAAAACTAGAATTTTTAGAAGGCACATATCCCAGTAATTCTATTTCTAGGTATCCACTCCAGAGACAATTTTGCACATGTACGTAGGGAGAGGTACAAGAACGTTTAGGGCTTTCCAGATGGTGCTAGTGGTAAAGAGCCTGCCTGCCAGTGCAGGAAGCATAAGAGACATGGCTTCGATCCCTGGGTTGGAGAGACCCCTGGAGGAGGGCATGGGAACCCACTCCAGTGTTCTTGCTTGGAGAATCCCATGGACAGAGGAGCCTGGCGGGCTATAACCCATAGGGTCTCACAGAGTCGGACACAACTGAAATGGCTTAGTACGCACACATGCACAAGAGTGTTTATTGCAGCATTGTTTGTAATAACAAAAAAAAAAAAAATTAGAAGCATCATTTGGTTCCTCACACTAAATATATGAAAGTTGGAAACATACAATATGAAGTTCACTGATCATGTGAACTCACTGTGTTCTAATAGTAAAAATATGCATGAGAACAACAGATACCAAATATGTACGGTGGTTATCTCAGGGAGGGAGGAAGGAAGGGTTAATGGAACTAGAGGAGGAGTATATAGGGATGCTGGCAGTATTCGTTTTTATTTAAAACAAGGAACAAATATGGGAAAATGTTAGGATTTAAGTGTTGAATGGCAGATACATGTGTTTTTGTGTCATTCTCCTATTTTTCTATATGTTTCAAATATTTTCGCAAAACAAAACTTCCTAAAGCAAAAAATACTTTCAGTGAATTTTCTTTTTCTTGCCAAAATATGAATCAGTTCAATAAAGTATTTATGCTGTTTAGTTTATACTGTGTAGTATGTGGTGTGGTAAAGATGCCATTATAAATCTGGAATGACTAACAGTTGTTAATTGAAATATTGTTATTCAAGGGAGAAAGAGGGGTGAAATGATGCTTATTGGTTGAACTTCTGTACCATTAACAGTAACTGAGCTGTTCTTGCATGTTAGTTTGCCTACAAGACAGCGTGCTAGCTTTCTGGAAACATGGAATGCAAGGTAGAAGTTTTAGATCTAATGAGGTAAGTGATCTTTTTTAAAATTACAACCATTAAATAATCCTGAACTTTGGAAAATTCCTGATTGGTGCAACAAAATTATATTTTCTGTATTCCATTTAGTGATAAAATCAAGAGCACATACTTTATAGCCCCCCCCCTCTGTCCATTAAGTCAAACAAGTTCAGTGCATTATTTTTTTGTGCTTCCAGATAAGCACCCTTATATTCAGAACAGGAGCTTCCTAAATATTGCTAAAAGTGAGCCAGCTCTGATGTTCTTTCAACTTTCCCAGACCATCACCTGGAGCAAGAGTGCAGATGCGGGCTCGCTGTGTCCCCGAAGCACCTTTTCTACTTTGTATTTCAGAAAAATGACCAGTGTAGGCTCCAAGTAAAGGGTTTCCCTGGAAGTCAACTCGCCTCCTGTTTCTGGTACCCTTATCTCGCTATCCTTCCTTCCTTAATTTAACTCCAAGTCATATGATGTATTCAATTCAGTTCATCATTTATGCCAGAAAGTGCTGGGGTTACAACATGAGCAAGACTTGGTACTTGTCCCTTAAAATATTACAGGCAAGTAAAATCATCCTGAGTTCTTTCAGTAATCCCATGCCAGTCTCAATAGTATGACTTCTACTTGAGCACTGGAGGGAAAGGAAAACATTAGGTGCCTTGAGTAAGAAAATAGCTTATTTGTGTTTTAAACTGTTACACATTAAGCTCAGAGCATTTCTCCTGACCAGTAAACAGTACTGGTAGGATGATCATGAGTGTGGGTTTCAGAGAAGATCCTGGGATTTAGTCTCAGTTTTCCTCTTCAGTAACTGTGACCTTGGCACTTCACTTCACTTCTCTTTGCCTGTATTTTTTCATCTGTGAATTGAGGATAACAGTATAGTACTTACCTCATAGGGTTGCTAAGATTAAATGAAAGGAAATAAGTAATGTGCTTGGCATAATGCCTAGCCTATAGTAAGTATTCAAGACAGGTGGCTGCCAGTGTGTTTCTAGGAGTTATTGCCACAAGAGGACTCAAGAGGAAGATTTTTTTTTTTAATCACCTGAGGGAATGGAACCTAGAGATAAGAATAGTCAACAGCTAATAAACACTAGACAGAGAAAGAAAAGCATTGTAGGCTGGATAGAAGAGAATGGTTTAAAAAAAAAATCAGTTTGTCCCAAAATATCCTGAGGTACTTTTTCAGACTGCTTAGATACCCCTTACTAAATACAACCCCTCCGAAAATGGTCTGTCCTTTAAGTAGGCAAATCCCAAAATGCATTGACAATCGGTAATGATGAACTGCTACTATTGAAGTGAGCATGTTAGATCCTTCAGGCGTGCTGAGTTACAAAAGAAGTCAAGAATCACTGCTGTTTCCAGAATAATTTTATTTTCAAAATCAAATTGTTTTTTTCAGCCTACCAGATTTGGGGGAGAGGCTACTGCCATTATAATTGGGAATGTTTTGCATTTAATAAGCAATAAACAGTGGGTTTATCTTTCTCCTGTAGACTTATTCTCAACTCCCCAACTGGTGCTTGGTCACACTGAGGACTTCTTTAAAGATGTATGCCATCAGAAAATATTATTTCAGGAGACTGGGAAAGAAATGGGAAAGAGAATTGTTATCTACTGAGCATTTCCTTAACTAGGCATTAAACCCACTAATACTTAAAAGAATATGCAAGATACCACTGAAAGGTAGATACTGTCTGTCCCTTTTGGCAGAAGATAAACTACTTCCAACAAGTTACATACCTTTTGCAGTTGTCACTATTAGTCGGTGGGAGAACTGGGACTGAAACTGGAATCATGAGTTTGTCCCGTCACACCACACTGCAGCCTCTTAAGTGGAAGGACCAGATACAAGTGCCTTACTGCTGCGAGAGCCTTGCTGTTAGCATTAGGGTAACTGATAAGAGGTTTCTGATAAATAAAATGGACTAGGTGCTTTGCTTTTAAATTTTTCCCTGGGAGCCTATATTCCAGGCAAATGGTTTACTACGCTCATGTTTTATGATTGATTCAAAATCAGCCATATTTTTCCTAGACTAACAAATGGACAACATACCTGTGCGCTGACTTAAGAAAGTTAATGGTCATACAGGGGTTCTGTTTCCATCTTAGGAATTATATTTCTTTTCTATAGAGTTATAAATTAAATGCCCATAAAAAATTCTTCATCTTTCATTTCAGAAGTTAAATTGGTATTTTCCTTGAACAGGTAACACAAGAAATTTCAGATAGCACAAGAATTTTCAGACTACTTGGATCTGACAGGTAGGAAAAGTGGTTGTATTAAATACATAGTTCTAAACATGTTTTATAAATCCAACATAAAACTAGCTTCTTTTTCAAGAGAACTGGAATTTCTGCAGTAATATATTCATTATTATATTTTTCATGCTATAAGTATTCACAGAAAGTTATGAAGCCTTTGACAATGAGCCTGATCTTCCAAGTAACAGGAATACATAGATGTTGTCAGTACTAGTTTTGCATTAAACATAATATCTCAAATATGATTTACAACACAAGAAAGAAGAAATACCATATGCTAGCAAACAGAAAAGTTTTTAGTTATAGTACCAAATAGGATTTGGGGTTCTATTTTGATTTATTTTCTGACTCTTGAACTACACATTGTTTTTAGAATTCATAATAAGAATTAAGTTTCCCCTACTGATTCCTAGTTATAGTTTTACCCCCTCTGGCTCTTAGAACCACACTGGCTTAAAAGAGAGTGGCGGGCAGCAAAATTACTTCGCAGAGCTAGAACTGCCTCTTTAATCATAGTGATTTGCAAATGATTTCTGCCCACATAGCAAATAAGCAGCATTTATTAGAGGCATATGATAAAGAAGCAATGGAAAATTTTTCTGGTAACATTAGTTTGTAAGAATAACTTTGTTTTGTTATATGTTTTTTATGTGTTTGTTTACTATTTTAGGGTCGTGGTTTTGGAAAGTAGGCCAACTGATAACCCCACAGCAAATAGCAATTTATACATCCTGGCGGGTCATGAAAACAGTTACTGAGAAATGTGCTTTGACAGTTAACTATAGAAGGAAAGAACACTACCACTGCAACATTAACGGATGCTTGAAGCTGTACAAAAGCGCAGTTACCTGGCTTCAGTGACTTGTAATTTATTGTGGCATGAGACAAGATGGGGCAGTTTTTTGTTTTAAGTGGTATGGATATATTTAGCATATTGAACCACACAAGTGCTTAATTCATTGTTATGTAATCTTTGTACATATAGGCAGTATTTTTCTGTGAAACTTCATATTGCTGAAGACACACACTAAGAATTTATGTAGATAATGTACTTTTATGAGATGTACAAGTAAGTGTCTTATCTGTACAGATGTAAATGTTGAAAATTCAATTGGGATTAATATTTTAAGAATTCTTTAGTATATTCTTGGGTGTGGCTATATTACAAAATGGGATGCTGGCAATGAAACCGTACCTTTAACACTATTGTATTTTTATTATATGTAATTTAGTAATATGAAGATAAATCTGGTAACTTTTAAAATTGTAATGGAGGCTGTAATCATTTTATAATCTTGTTTTTAATTTTAATGCAAGTACACTGGTGTGTTTATATTTGCACAAAGTATTGATATGTGATGTATTAAGTCACAAAAGTAAGCTGTGACATTGTCAATATGCATTTGGTTCCACAACATCTTTTTAAAATGTATTTGGATTGTTTTCTACGTGAAACAAACCAATCAACCCCTTGTTGTAGTAACTGGTCTTTTTTATATTTCAGCAGAATCCTATAAGATTGCTTGTCTCTGCTTAAAAACAATACCTTTGAAAAATTTTTGAATCACAGAATAGCGGTACCGTGATGTAGCACTGCAGTTTGTCTGAGTTACAATATGCACAGAGTATGTTAGCATTATCAAAGAGTCCACACTAAACATTTCATATAATCACTTTGAAGAACTATAACATTCCATAGAGTGAATCAGTTCAAATTTCTAGTGGAATTTTTACTTTTGTTGGCCTTATTTTATGATCATTTTCATGTTTCTTTTGATTTAGAGTATTAACACTTGGCCAAAATAATTTAGTTACTACCTCATATATACAATATAATGGTTACTACACATCACAGGAACTTAGTTTTGGTTAAAGTCATTTTTGATTGCTTTTTTCCCAGTGGAATATGTATATACCAAGTTTTAGAAAAATGCACACTTTTGGCTCTTTTTTGGTATATGTTCTTTATATTTTAATGTGAGTATATACACAAAGAACAAACTAAATTGTGATTTATGGTCTTCATTTATTTTAATTGACAATGCTTTTAAATATGTTCCTGATTGTACATAGTGTAAAATAAATATGTTTTTTAACATGCTGTTGTATAGTAGCTTGTCATCTGGCTTAATCTGTATATAGTAAGATTAAAACATATTAAGGAGAAAAATGTTTTTAATTACTCTGCATTAAATCCTTAAGTAACCATTGTGATCCTTCAGATCTTGATATTTCAATATGATCTGTCATCTAGATTTCATAAAGGAGTAATATTCCCACATTTGCAGGCTCTTCAACTTTCTGATCAGGAAAATCACAACATTCATAATTTTTTAGTTGGAGGAGAAGTCGGCAAACTGCATTCCTGAGCCCAGTCCTGCTTAATGCCTATTTTTATAAATTAAATTTACTAGGATAAATACATTTACATGTTGTCCATAGCTGCTTTCACAAAAAAAAAAAAAAAAAAAGACAGTTTTCCCCAAAAAAGTACATGACCCACAGAGCCTAAGATATTTACCATCTGACCATTTATAGAAAGAGTTCGCGGACTCCTGGTTAGAGAAAGGAAAGAATTCTGGGGAATGCAGTTCTGAAGGCAAGGAGGGCAAAGTTAGATGTAGGAAAAATGAGTTGGGGACTGAGAGGTGACATTTCAACTCTTGTTAATGCTTCTGCCTGTTATTATGATCTTGGATAATCTCCTTGACTCCAGAACAGTTTCCTTATCTAAAACTGACTTCTAAATCATACAGATGTTAAAAATTAGCAGTCATGTATATTTATCACTTTGCCCAAATACATTGTGACTAATCTTAGCATTAATAATAATGATTGTTTTAAGGCTTCCTTGATGGCTCAGACGTTAAAGAAATGCAGGGAAACCCAAGTTCGATCCCTAGGTCAGGAAGAGCCCCTAGAAAAGGGAATGGCAACCTACTCCAATATTTTTGCCTGGGAAATCCCATGGACAGAGGAGCCTGGTGGGCTATAGTCTGTGGAGTCGCTAAGAGTAGGACACAACTGAGCGACTAACACAGTGACTGTTTTAAAAACAGATCTTTATCAGTATAACATGATCATCAATTTGTTGAAAAACAGATTTCCTGAAAAAGATTTTTAAGAAATCAATATTCTGTCCTTGGCATTTATAAATGAGATTGTTCATCCTTTTCCTGGTCCACGTATTTCTAGTTTCCAAATCCTGTAAATTATATAAAGGGTCACATCTCAGAAAAAGGTAACCTTCACATTTAACTGTCTAGCATTTCAAAATATTTCCAGAAGATAAAATACACAACTGGTTGTGTGTTACACATGGGCTTTTTAAAACTACAGACCCCTGGAATCAGTCTTTGAGGGAAGGGCTCAATAACCATGTTTTTATAAAGTTGTACAAATGACTCTGATGTGCAGTGCTTCATGAGAACCACTGGCCCAATGTTGAACTTAAATCAGTGTTTCTGAGTGTGATCCAAGTATCACTTGACTGAGAAAGAATAATCAGCGGTGACACTCAAGAATGCAAATTTGAGGGCTCCACCTACAACTTGTGATTGAGAATCTTTATTTAGTAAACAGGAAGAGAGTCACTAACTGAAATGTTGGGAAAGATTTTATTTCATTGAAGTTCAGAGTTGTCCATCTTGTGAGCTAGTTTCTTGGACATTGGTGTTGAAAATGATACCAATTGTTTCTAGGCCTTATTGGCATCATTCATTGCTAGTGTGTTACTGACTTCAGTAGAGACCAGAAAAGAAAGGACAGGCATCACTTTTCACCATTACTAGTAGATGAAAGCATGCGATACTAAATAGTGGGTAAACACTAAATAGTATTACATGAGGGAGTATAATAATAAGTGCCCGATGAATGTGTTTGTGCTCTTCCACATATTTTCCATAGATTCTCCCATGGAAGCCCCAAAACAGCCCAATGAGGTGAGTATCGTTAATGCCATTTTACAGATGAAGAAACTAAGGCACCGAAAGATTAAATAACTTGCCCAAGAATATAGCTGGGAAATAGTGGAGCTAGGATTTGAACCTAGGCACTTGGTTCAGAGTGTATACTCTCAACTACTATGCTAAACTATGTACTGCACAGAATATATGCAGTATATCCACTACCCTCTGAAATACACCCTAGCCATTTCTGCCCTGAAATTACACTTACTTTCTCTAGGAATTGGATTTCAGATTCTGATTTTCATGGTCTCTTTGCAGCAAAAGAAATTAACTTTCTGTCTTTTAATTTTTCACTTTATCAAAAAAGATTTTCCATATTCAAAGTGTTTTGTGTAAGAATAAAAGGATTTGCATATAATTGATTTTACCAGTAAACCTTATGAAACACATCTAGTCAAAACTCATTACAAAGACTTGACTTTTCAAGTTTCCTCTGGTGAAATAATTGTTTAACCAGCAAACACTGATCATTCACAGTGCATTACTAGATCATCATTCCCAATATTCCAGGAGCACATTTGGATGAATAGTAGATTTGAAGAACAATAGTAGATTTGAAGAACAATACAAAAAAAGGCTGTGCCTAATTCTGCTTTGGGAAAAGAAAAGCCTTTATGTAGAATGTTACATATAAACCAGGTTGTTAATAGATGAGTTTATCAAGTGCAGAAAAAAATCAGGGTAGGGAGCTGTAGGCTAGACTAAGGCACATGCAAAAATGCAGCTTATTCAAGGAATAGTGACGTTAAATACAGTTGAACTCGGGGTGTGTGGAGCAGAGTAACAAGACATGTTAACATACTACTGCAAAGCAGGGATGGGCCTATTTGTGAAGAACTTCCTATTGAGAAAAGTAGTTCTAATAGTCAACAGTTACAGAAACTGCAGAGATTAAATACCATGATGAAAATAGCCATTGGCCAAAAAAAAGACTTTCCTGGCAGTCCAGTGATTAAGACTCCATGCTTCCAATGCAGGGGTTCAGGGTTTGATCCCTGATTGGGGACCTAGGATCGCACATGCTGTGTGATGTGGCCAAAAACAGAAAATAGGCGTTGGGTCTGTATCTAAGGTGATGTGATCTCTTGTACCCTTACTCGGAAAATTACCTATATAGCATGATGAGGGCAAAAATAATAGAGAAATAAGTTGATATAAGCTTATGTAGATTTGAGTTCAGGGGGATTATGTTTGGTCTTAAAGGCAAAGGAGGTAAAAGTTTCTGGGTTTGCTTTTGTCTCTGTCTTTTGTTTCTAAAGATGGGCAGAGATTAGAGGATATGTCTCAGCAAATGAAGAAAGTGGAGCATTGAAGATAGAGAAGAAAAAGGAAGAAGAGTTACTTCTGAGGGAAGCAGAGAAGAAGCGACATCCTAAATCTGGGCATGATGGGGGAGCATTTTACTGATGCCAAAGTGTGTATGTGCTCATTAACACAGTGTTCCCCAAAAAAAAAAAAAAGTGTTCCCACGTTCATCTTGTAAACAAGAGTAGCAAAAATTATCTTTTTCCAGTGTTAGTACCTGTGACCCCATAGAGCATTCATCACATTACTTGTTTGCTTGACTTGCTTTCCTACTGGGTGGCAAACATGCCTTTCACTCTGAATCAGCCCCATGTAATAGTAACAATGCTTGCTGAATTATCAAAACAGTAGCGATGGACCGCAACCAATAGGTAAAGCTACTTGTTACGGAAAAGCCTTAAATCTGCTGAGAAGCTATGTGGACACTAGGGCAGGACCAAAGAGGAACGATTAAAAATAGAGCATCTGGCCACCTCAGGATCTAGGCCCAGGTAGGGAAACGGCCTACTCTAACTTCAATGCTTGTATGTGCTAAATTTTAGTGCTCCTGCGGCCTGGAATAGGAACAGTACTTCGTGTGATGGCAATGTTCTGGCAAAGTTAAAACGTTTCCCGAGCGCCTCCTTCAGGGCAGCTTAAAAAGGGTTCCGGGAGGAGAAACTGCTGCTGCGTCCGCACTCTGCTGCTAGGGGCTGGCCCACAGGCGACCCACCGAGACGCTGAACCCAGGCCGCGGGTCTCCCTGCGGCGGACGCCGGGGGAGCCCGCTCCGGAAGCCGCCCTGCCCCGCGCGGCCTGAGCGTCCGGTTGCCCGGGAGACGCCGCGCCGCCTGCGCACAGCGCCCGGCGCCGGAGTCGCTGCGCGGGGGCCGCTAGAGGCTGCGTCGCAGTCGCCTGGTCCGAGCCGTAAGTGCGGCGGTCGGGAGGCGGGAGGGTCGGTGCGGGGGGCGATGGAGAGAGAACGGGGTCTGGATGGAGGCTCCCAGAGAAGGGGAGCGGGGCAGCCTTCCCGATTGGGCTCCTCGGAGGGACAGGCAGGGATGGGCGAGGGGCCAGAGGTGACGGGTGGCGCCGGCCGACTGCACGACCCAGCCGGCGCGGCAGCGGAGCGGCTGTGCCTGGGGAGATCGACCCCTGGCGTGGCCGGGAAGCTGGACCGTCGTTAAATGGCTGGTCCAGACTAGTTTAGAAGCTTGGAAATCGAGTGGATTATGCCAGACTTTCAGATCTGTTATGTGTTCACGTGAAATGTGAGGCTTTTAAACAAAGTTCGTTTCTTGGATTATGTGAATGATGTGGTCTTTGGTTTTCTGGGGTGCTCTTAGTTAATCCTGTTGTACTGTCATGAAGACAGATTTTTAAACGGGTGTGTGTACTTTTGAAGTTCTGCAATTTGGTATGATGTTTATAAGACAGATGGAGAATGGTTTTATAGCCCATTTTTCTGGTCAGTTTTATTAAATATAAATACATGTTTGTTGCATTGGAAATAATAACAGCGTAGCGGACTGTGACTTTTAGCCTGTAGAATCTGTAACTTGTCTGTCCTGGTCTTGAAAGGGTCTCCTTACTCCCCTATTCGTAATGCCATGATTTACATGTTTCCTATAAACTTTTAGATTAGGAAATTAACATGTTTTTTCACCCCATTTCCTCTCCTTTTCTTAGTTTTGTTTTCCTTTTTTCAGTATTTTCTTTAAAGGCTGGCTTGAACCCTCGTGACCTGCCTTGTGGTACAATCATGGAAAATAATCTGCCTCCAAGTGTTTTCTCAGGTTGTATTTGCATCCTTTTGCAAATCCTCAAGACTGAGGAAGTTAAATAGAACATTTTCAAAGAATTTAATGATCTGCTCAAGTATCTACCTGTTTGTCTCATATTCACCAGCCAGCCCAAGTCTATACCTGTTTTTGCCTTTGTACACAGAACTTCATTAACTTTAATAGTCAAACATTTGGTACCTTAGCCAAGAAGTACATAGGTTCAGATTGAAGGTGACTAATGACTGAAAAATATTCTCTGTCAGTTGCTTCTATTCACTGCAAATAACTGTCTCACTGTTTAATATTGATTTCCTGCCCAGGTACTATCTTAACAACCAATATGTATTACTGCTTTTGTTTAAAGCAGAAAGGCACATATTTAGTGGAAAGGTTAGCAAATAAAATTACCATATGACTGCAACAGACAGGTTGAACACCTACTGTGTGCCAGACAATGCACAAACAGAGTACCTCAAGTCTAGTAAATAATGTGTAAAGGAGTGGGGAAGTTGTTAACTCAGGATGTGTGGAGAGAAAGGGCTTGCCTTTGGGGATCAGGGAAATGATAAGTAGAAAAGGCATTTGAGTTGAACTGCAGAAGATGAAAGGGTTTGGGGAGTCAAACCTTCCAGGCAGCGGTTAGTGTAAGACTTAGACTTGACAGTGTTTGGGGAAAAATCTGAGAAGCCCTGGGGAGAAGGTACATCGGGACCAGTGTTGAAAGGACTGTAAATGTCATACTACAGTTTGAACTTTATTCTGTGACAGTAGAAGCCATAGCCATTTTTGAGAAAGGACGATATCTGATTATATTGATGTTTGAGAAAGATGTTTTGCTGTCATTGAACTAGATAGGCATAAAAAAAGTGAGTTGACACTATAGTCCCCCAGTATATAGGTTTCTAAAATAGCTCTATTTTGATATAATAATTTCAAACCTGAAAACATAGTACAATAAACTCCTATACATTTATATCCTTTAAGTGTTTACATTTTGCTCTATTTTTTATTGCTTTCTTTCTGTGTGTGTGTGTGTGTGTATATATATGCATATTAATTTTTCTGTACTGTTTGAGAGTACAATGTAGACATCATATTCCTTTAAACAGTTCAATGTATCTTTCCTAAGAACTGGGACATTATCTTATATAACCTCAGTAAAGATTACCAAAATCAGGAAATCTGATAGCTGACCCACAATCAATATTTTGGTTTCACCAGATATCCCAGGATGATTCTTTATAGTTACATTTTTCCTCATTCCAGAACCAAATTCCAGATCACACATCACATTTCATTTTTTGCTTCTCTTTATTCTCCTTCACTCTGGAACAGTACTTTGACCTTTGCCTGTCATGACCTTGATATTTTAAGAACACAAGCCAGTTATTTGTAGAATGGTCTTCAGTTTGTCTTTGTCTACTATTCCCTCATAATTGTATTCAGGTTTCCATTTTTTGGCATAAGTATCACAGAGGAGATCCTGTGTCCTCAGTGGCTCATATGACTCTCCTAGAAATTTCATGTAAATGGAATCCTGTGTGTTCCTTGTGTGTGTGGCTTTTCTCACATGGCATTGTTTTCTTTTTTTTTTAATGTTTAACACGTTATAGCATGTATCAGTACTTTGTTCCTTTCTATTTTGTTTTTAATTTTTATTGTACTGTAATTGATTTACAGTATTGTGTTCGTTTCTTTGTTCTTTTTTATTACTGGTATTTTGAATTGAATGAAATGAATGGTATTTCATTGCGTGGATACTCATTCATCAATTGATGGGCATTGGTTTGCTTTCAGTTTAGGACTCCTATGAGTAATGATACTATAAATATTTTGGAAATTCGCTGGTGGTTCAGTGGTTAGGAATTAGTGCTTTCACTGCCGGGACCAGGTCCATCCCTGGACCCAGCCACGAGGCACATCCTTTTAATTTCTTTTACTTGACTTATTGCACTGATGAGAACTTTCAAAACAATGTTAAGTAGTGGTGGTGAAAGCAGACATCTTTTTCTCAGTCTTAGGAGAGAAAGATTAAGCATGATGCTAACTGTAGGTTTTTCACAGATGTCCTGTAGGGAATTCCCTTCTAATACAGTTTGTTGAGATTTTTATTGTGAATGGATGTTGGACTTTTGTCATACCTACTGAGATGCTCACGTCCTTTGTTTGTCATATTAATATGATGTTTTACATTACTAATTTTCAGATATTAAAGTAACTTTACATTCCTGAGATAAATCCTTTGTTGTCATGGCATACATCCATCTTATATGTTTCTACTAATTTTGTTGAGGATTCTTCTATCTATGAGAATAACGATGTATAGTTTTCTTGTGATTTCTTTTTCTGACTTTGTATCAAGGTTAATTTTGGTCTTACAGAAGCGGCTGGGAAATGTTCTTTCCTCAATATTTTAGAACAATTTGTTAAGAGTTGATATTAATTCTTCTCAATGTTTGGTAGAGTTCATCTATGAAGCCAGCTGAGCCTGGACTTTTCTTTGTAGGTAGATTTTTAATTACCAATTCAGTGTCTGTTTTTTAAGGATGTAATCAAATTTTCTATTTTTCCTTGAGTTAGTTTGATATTTTGTCTTTTTAAGCATTTGGTCAACCAAGGTGTCTAATGTGGTTGCCTGAAGTTGTTCATAATATTCTCTTTTAATCTTCTTCTGTAGGGTGGTTCTGATTTTGGTAATTTTTCTTTGTTTTTTTTTAGTCCATCTAGATAAAAGTCCATTAATTTTATTGATCTTTTTAAAGAGCCAGCTTTTTGTTTTATTGATTTTTTTGTGATTGTTTTTCTGATGAAGAGTTGGTCAGTGAGCATGTTGCTATTCCCTTGTATGTGAATCATTTTCCGTCACAGTTTTTGAGATGATCTCTTCATCTTTGGTTTCCAGAAGTTTGATTGTGATTTATCTAAGTGTGGCTGTCTTCATGTTTATCCTACTTGGGGATTTATCAAGCTTCTTGAATCTGTAGTTAGTGTTTTCCATTACCTTTAGAAAGGTTTTGGCCATTATTTCTTCAAATGTAATTTTCTACCCCTTTGTCTCACTCTCTCTTTCTGAGAAATCTCATTACCTGTATATTGGTACTGTTGATTTTTGTTCCAGAGGTGTCTTGAGACTCTGTTCATTAAGGCTTTTGTCCCTCTTTCCAACTGGTCATTTTTTATTAACCTGTTATTAAATTTACTGCTTCTGTCTTCTGCCATCTCAAATCTGCTACTGAATCCATCTGGTGAATTTTTCATTTTAATTATATCTTTTGACCCTAAAATTCCCATTTGGTTCTTTTTTATGCTTTTCATTTTTCTGTGGAGATTCCCTGTTTATCTGAGTCATTGTTGTCATATTCTCCTTTCATTATTTAAATTACTTGAACATATTTATAATAGCTGATTTTGAAGTCTTTGTCAGCAAAATCCACCCGCTCAGCATTATTTTTATTGACTTTTTCCCTGAGTATAGGTCACAGTTTCCCTTTTCTCAGCACGCTGCATATTTTTTTTTTTTATTGAAAACTAGACATTTTAGATAAATATTATCCAGAAATTCTGGGTTCTGATTTTCTCCCCTGGGTTTTTGTTGTTTTTTTAAATGGGTGGATTTTTGTTTTTGCATTCTGCCCGTATTCCAGAGTCCATCTCCCAGATTTGTGGCTGCTAATGTTTCTACTCAGTGTGTTAGTTTTTTAGCCTGGCTTTCTAGAAGTCACCACTGTCTTGCAGAACTTAGTGGTCACCAATAATTTGGGCAGTGCTGGTACTCAAACATCTCTAGCCATAAGTCTTTCACCTCTTCTAGGAGATCAGTATGTGGGTTGGAGAGAGGGATTCAAAATTCAATCAGTCCTCCAACCTACCAAGCTTTAACTTTTTTTTAAGACCTTCTTCGGTCTTCCCCGTGCATGCCAATAGTTTCCAAGTTAGCCTGAGATGTGTGGAAAGCTAATCTAGCCCCTCTATGGTTCTCTCATTTTTTAGGATCTTCCCATAAATTCCTGGCCCGCATGGGAACCGAATTTTCAGGCTTGAAAAACTGTTTTCTCTCCCATTTGTTTCGTATCAGTTCATAAGAATTTCCCTGACATTGTTGTCACAGGTTTTCATCATCTGAGGTATATCAAAGTCATCCCCTCGGGAGCAAGGCTGCTGGGTCATGGCCCGTCCACACTGGTCTTATTACTGCCCTCATTGAACTGGGGGGCAGGGGTAAGAGGAGGAAATGATGGACGCCTCAGGCAAGAAGCCATAGACCCCCACTGTTCTTTTTTTTTTTTTACCCCCACTGTTCTTAAGTAGACTTCTAGCAGCTTATCGTAAATAAATACTTCCCCATTTGCTTTATGCTTTTACTCAGTTTCCAGATCCTTAAAATTGTTGTATTTTTGTTTTTGTTTCTTGGACAATTTTGCTTAGTCTTATACTTGTGTTTTCGGAAGAAAATTTGCCAATCTCTTTACCCCACCATAGTCAAAGTCTGACCTCTTGTGCTTTTCTGTGGGATTTTTAAAAAAAACAAAAAAGCTTCCTCTATTTCCTATACTTAAACCAGTCTAGATTCTCAGTCCCTAATTGGACAAATTTTGGTAAACTCTGTCTTTTGAGGAAATTATCCATTTCATCCAAGTTTTCACACTCATTTGCATAAATGCCTACAAAGTAGTCTCATGATCTTTTAAAACTTCTTCTGTTTTGATGGTTATTCCCTCTTGTGATTTCTTATTTTGCATATTGTTGTTTCTCCTTTTTTCCTTCATTAAGTTAGGTAATGATTTGTCTATTTTAAATTTTTCAAGGAACCAGGATTTAGGTTTATTAATTAGATCTACTGTTTTTTGTTCTCTGATTTATTAATTTCTATTTCAGTTTATTAATTTGTTTCCCCTTTTGTGCTTTACTTTGGCTCATTTTGTATTTCCTTTTCTATATTTTAAGTTTTTGAACTTAATTTGTTAATTTTTAGCCTTTTATCTTTTTTCCATATGTTTGTTTTGATCTCTGGCTTTTCTTCTCTTTACTGCTTTATGACAGGGTACTTCAACCGTGTTATTATTTTAGATCAGATAGTTGTTTATCATGGGGGTCTGTCCTGCACCTTGAGGAATGTTTAGCAGCATTCCTGATCTCTGCATACTCATAAAAATATGTCTTTAAATGTATCTACCACTACTTTAAATGTATCTTCTAGATTTTGATATGTTGTATTTCATAATCTTTTTTAAAAAATTTTATTAGTTTAGTTTGTGTTTCCATCTTTACCCAAGAGGTATTTAATAGAGGTCTTTTTCATTTCTAGGTAGAAGATCTTTTTTTATTTTATGTTTTTAAAATTTTGTTCCAATTTCTTGTTTGATATTTTATGACCAGAATGTTATTTATAATATTTCTACTTTTGAGATTTCCTGATGCTTTCTTTGTGACTTAATATAGTGACTGACGCTGAAGCTGAAGATCCAATACTTTGGCCACCTGATGAGAAGAGCCAACTCATTGGAAAATAACCTGATGCTGGGAAAGATTGAGGGCAGGAGAAGGGGGCGACAGAGGATGAGATGGTTGGATGGTATCATTGACTCAATGGACATGAGTTTGAGCAAACTCCGGGAGATAGTGAAGGACAGGGGAGCCTGGGCGTGCTGCAGTCCATGGGGTCGCAAAGAGTCAGACACGCCTGAGCAACTGAACAAAGACAACAGTTTTTGTGACTATTCCCTGTGTGCTTGATAAGAAGGTCTATTCCATATTATCAGAGTATAAAATTCAATTTATATCTCTCCTCTAGGCTCACTTTACTGGTTACGTTGTTTGGATCTTCTGCATAGATACATATTTTTTGTTCACTTGCCTTGTCTTTTACTGAGTGATGTATTTAAGTCTGTCATCATTAATTTGTTTCTATACATGTCTCCTTGCGTGCCCTAGAGTTTCTGCTTTACAACAGTAATTGCTGTGTTATTTGAGACTATTATAGCTACATTATGAATTTTTGCTCTTAGCATTAAAAACTGCTCCCTTTTGTCATATATAATACTTTTTTTAGCTTTAATTTCTTTGTCTGATACCAAGATTACAAATTCCTTTCTTATTGTTTCCATTTGTCCAGTATACCTTTGCCTGTCTTTTCATTTTTAACCTTTCTGAATGACTTTATTTTAGGTTTGTCTCTTGCATATAGCTTATAACTGAATCTTGTTTTGTAAACCATACTGAAAATTTTTCTCATTTAATAAACGACTTAAGCCCATTCAAATTTATTGATACAACTTATTTTTGTTTCTATTCTGCCATGTTGTTTTCAGTTCAGTTCAGTTCAGTCGCTCAGTCGTGTCCAACTCTTTGTGACCCCATGAATTGCAGCACGCCAGGCCTCCCTGTCCATCACCAACTCCCGGAGTCTACCCAAACCCATGTCCATCGAGTCGGTGGTGCCATCCAACCATCTCATCCTCTGTCGTCCCCTTCTCCTCCTGCCCCCAATCCCTCCCAGCATCAGGGTCTTTTCCGATGAATCAGCTCTTCGCATGAGGTGGCCAGAGTATTGGAGTTTCAGCTTCAACATCAGTCCTTCCAATGAACACCCAGGACTGATCTCCTTTAGGATGGACTGGTTGGATCTCCTTGCAGTCCAAGGGGACTCTCAAGTCTTCTCCAATACCACAGTTCAAAAGCATCAAGTCTTTGGTGCTCAGCTTTCTTCACCGTCCAACTCTCACATCCATACATATATTGTTTTATGTTATGATGTACAGAATGTAAAATTCTCTGTCTCTCTATGTATTGTGTTAGATTTTTTTTTTCCAATTTCTTTTGGTATTTTGGAAAGCTTACATTTTTGTTTCAGTAGTTACCTTTAGACTAATGCTTTTTTTTTTTTTTTTGGCGGAGCTGCGCAGTTTGTAGGATTTTAGTTCCTGGACAGGAAGTGAAACCGCAGTAAAAGCACCAAGTCCTAACCACCAGACTGCCAGAGAATTCCCTAGACTAATACTTTTTTAAAAAAAACTTCTCATAGTCCTTGTTTTCTTATTTAACCTTTTGTTCTCTGATTTGTCCAGTTTTTTTTATAATTTTATTTATTTATTTTTTATGTATTTATTTTTGGCTGTGCTGGGTCTTTGTTACTGTGTGGGCTTTTCTCTAGTTGTGACAAGAGGGGGCTACTCTTCATTGCAGCGCGTGGACTTCTCCCTGCAGTGGTTTTTCTCGCTGCAGAGTATGGGCTCTAGGGCGTGAGGGTAGCAGTGGTTGCAGCTCATGGGCTTAGGAGTTGTGGTTCCTGGACTCCGGAGCACAGGCCCTATAGCTGTGGCGTACGGGCTTAGCTGCTCCTCGGCATGTGGGACCTGCCCAGACCAGGGATCAGACTTGTGTCTCCTACACTGGCAGGCGGATTCTTTACCACCAAGTCCCTAGGGAAGCCCCCAGTTGTTTTTTTTTTGTTTTTTCTTCATATATTTTTTTTTATTCCTACCTGTTCAGTTATCCATGAACTTATTCTGCTTCCCTTTTCCCCCATTCTTTTAACAAATTTTTAGCTGCATTACTTCCTACATTATCAAACCTTGTAACATCTACAAGTTGTTTTACTTATATATTATTCTTCCACTTTTGTACCTCCCTTTCTTTCAGTCTTTGAATCCTTTAAATGTATACGAAGTCTTTGAATACACTGAATACATTAAATGTTCACTATAAATCCTTTCGCTGAAGTTTTCCCAGTCACCTCTTGGTTGGGTGAAAGTTATCCTCTCAGATTTTTTGAGAAGAGCTCATGAATATAACATTACTGGAATTCTTGCTTGTTTTACACTGCTTATCTATTACCTTGAAGGTCAGCTTGGCCGAGTTGAAATCCTTGGTTTTCAGTTTCTTCCCTTGAATTTCTTCAGAATGCTGCTACACTCTCACTTTGTGCTGTATGTTGCTCTTGATAAGTTTGATGCCCCTCTAGTTCTCTTAGACTGAAGTTATTTAGTCTTTATAACTGGAGGCTATGAGAATATTTTATCTTAATAGTTTTATTCAAATATGTTGGTTGTTTTGAATTAGTTAGCCAATTACCTGATGGGCCCTTTCAGTATGTATATTCAGATCTTATTTCCAGAAGTTTTTCTTGGTTTATAGTTCAAATATTGGTTCTATTCCATTATCTTGTTTTCTTTCTTAAGGAACTCTGGTTATACTTTTGTTGTATCTTCTTTGTCTATCTTCCATTCCAGCTGCTGTCTCTCTAATCTCTCTTCCTTCTCTTCCCCTCATTTTTAGCCTCTTAACTGCTAGTCTGCCTTTGTTTAATTCCCCTTCTTAAATTTTTATTTCTGTTCTCCCGTTGGCATCTTGTTATTTAGTCTGTATTTCTGAGATCATTTTTCTTTCTCTTCTGTCTCTTTCCTGAGTTAAATCAACTATCATTTTATTTTTTTTTATCAACATTGTTTGTGTGTTAGTCACTCAGTCGTGTCATACTCTTTGCAACTCATGGACTGTAGCTGACCAGACTCCTCTGTCCATGGGATTCTCAAGACAAGAATATTGGAGTGGGTAGCCATTCCCTTCTCAGGGGATCTCTCCATCCCAGGGATCAAACCCAGGTCTCCCACATAGCAAGCAAGTTCTTCACTGCTGAGCAATCTAAAGTGGTTCTTTCTATCTCCAAATCATTGTTAAAGGAAATTTAAATCAGATATTGTGTTAGTTTTCTTCTGCTTCATGGTTAGGTTTTTTGGAAAGTTCTTTTGTTTTTTTATTTTTTCAGTTGCTCTGCTTCAAAGACCTCAATTCCCCAACCAGGGGTTGAACCCAGGCCACATCAGTGAAAGCTCTGAATCCTAACCACTGGACGGCCAGGGAATGCCCTCAACCTATTTTTTATTCCTTTATCACTCTTCCAGTGGAGAAGGAAATGGGAACCCACTCCAGTATTCTTGCCTGGAAAATCCCATGGACCGAGGAGCCTGGCAGGCTATATAGCCCATGGGGTCACCAAGAGTCAGACACAGCTTAAGCAGCTTAGCATGCACTATTCCAGGGAACTCCCTGGAATGATTTTTATCAGCTGAGATGTTTTCTTCTCATTTCTGTTCTCTTCTACTAATAACTTTGTGTGGAGATTCCTTTTTTCTGTTGTATTTCTTGGGCAGGTTTAGGCTTACAGTAATTGGCAGCCATCCTTGTTCAAGGAACCCTGCCATGTCACTGTGTGAAGCGCAGTGTCTCCAATGGACTGCGCTTTCTTTTCTCAGTGGTGGAGGAAGGCTGACATATCCTTCCATTTTAGAGTTCCCTTTTGTCTTGCAGAATTGCAGATTTATCCTCTTGTTTCTTTTTCCCTTCACTTACCTAGTCTCCAACAAAGACTGAATAAGTCTCTCCCTTTCCTGTTACCCCTGTCTTCCCCAAGAGTAGGACATGTTGACTGAGGCCTCCTGGATACCCTTGTACTTTTAAGTCTGCTCCCTGTAGTGAATGCTCAGATCTGCCAGGACACTCTCAGTACTTTTTGCACTTGTAATGTGTTTTTCTCTTCTGAGGAGTGATGCCAAGTCTATCTTAGGCCCTTCTTTTACTCTTCTCTCTTCTTTATAGTTTTTCCAGAACTTATCCCACTCCCATCTTTGCTCTCTGCAAGGGCTTAAAAGAGCAGCTAAAGAGGTATCTCTTCCAGAATTGGGTGTTCACCTTTCTATTTAAGTTTGGACTCCCCTGTGTCCTTATAATGTTGAGGGTATTGGATTTATGTGGTTTTTTTGCTTTGGTTGACTTCTGTAGCTTTGTGAGAGAGATTCCATTTAAGCTGCTGCCCCTCTCCTTGGCTGCCTCAGTTTTCACTATGCGTATCTTGACAAGCCATTTAGGAACCGTGTGGAGCAGGTTTGGGAACTTTGGGTAAGGGTAGAGGATTAGAAAGAAGACATTTGATTTAGAATGTATTGATTTTGAGATGTTTCTGTCCATTCATGTAGAGATGTTCATCAAACAGTGAGATATCTGATCTGAACGTCATGTCAGAGATAGGAATTATCGCTTCTATAAGCTCTGGTGGAGTCCTGGCAAGCTGGAGTTACAGCCATAAATTCCTTTATGGAATGCCTGCCTTGTTCTAACTCCTACCTATGTACTCAGATTCATCTCCTATGAACATATAAGGGCTTTGGAAAACAGGTAATATGGGGGTGTTACTCAGTTCAGTTCAGTCGCTCAGTTGTGTCCGACTCTTTGCGACCCCATGGACTGCAGCCTGCCAGGCCTCCCTGTCCAACACCAGCTCCCGGAGCTTACTCAAACTCACATCCATCAAGTCAGTGATGTTACTAGTAAAGTACTATTGTCTGGTGCTTTATATTATCATATTCAGCAGTTTGAGTGATATAACAGAGATCTAGATGATATTCTGAGCAATCAGTCTTTGCTGCTGAACCTGTTGAAAGAAAAGGAAAATCACAGATCAGTAGATCAGATCACCTCCTTGATGGAAACAAAATAACACTAAATAGACTAAACTATTATAGACTAAAACACTAAAATAGACTAAAACTTCATAATTTTTTTTGTCATATTCAAAATTTCCCTCAGTAACCATAATGCTCATTAAGTGGGTTAAATTCATAAATCTTCAACGTTCTATGCCAATAACTTTCTAAAGCAACTGCCGTTTCTCCTGTCCTCTTCCCAATCACCCTTTACTTGGCTGGTGATGGTAGTTTAGTTGCTAAGTCATGTCTGACTCTTGCGACCTCATGGACTGTAGCCCACCAGGCTTCTCTGTCCATGGAATTCTCCAGGAAGGAATTTTGGACTGGGTTGCCATTTTATTCTCCAGGGGAATCTTCCGACTCAGGGATCAAACCCATGTTTCCTGCATTGCAGGCAGATTCTTTACTACTGAATCACCAGGGAAGCCCTTTACTTGGCTACAGAAAGACAGATGTATGCATGCTTATACCTAAATGCCTTAAAGATAATAATATCTATTTAAAAATTTTTTCATATTTGTTTTATTGATTATTTATTTGGCTGTGCTCAGTTGCAGCATGTGGAATCTTTGATCTTTGTTGACGCATGCGGGATTTTTTTTAGTTGCAACATGCAGGATCTTTAGTTGTGGCATGCAAACTCTTAGTTGCAACATGTGGAATCTAGTTCCCTGAACAAGGATTGAACCCAGGCTCCCTGCATTGGGAGCGAGAAATCTTAGCTACTGGACCACCAGGGAAGTCTCAATAATCCCTGTATTTAAATACAGTGTAATTAACAGAGTTTTCAGACTATAACCTGTGATGGATTTTCCATGTGTTACTTGAGTGTGTGCTTTTCTTCCTTTTATAAGAGAAAATAAAATCAAAAACAACAACAAAGAAATGGCATTTGTAAAAGCACAAATTTTTAAAAGGTAGTACTCTTTTACTTCTTAAATACTTTTCCCAGTTGTGTATTTTTATGGTTGCAAGCAAGAGTAGATGATTTCTTTCTCCACTGAGATATCTTTAGATGGAAAAGACAATAATAGTAAAGTGAAGTAAAAAAAAAAAAGTGTAAGAATTTTTTTAAGTGATTGGCTCTTTCACTTGACATTTTATTAATCTGAATACCTGGATAAAGTGGTTCTTCAAATTGTGCATTCTTTTGAATTCACCAAGAGGCAGTGTAGTGTTGTGATTCAGATTGGGGTCTCTGGAAGCCTACTGCCTAAGTCCTCATTCCATGCCACCTTTACTGTGCCGGCTTTCTTATATGTATAATTGAATAAAAATAACACCTACTTCATAAAAATTTGTGCAGATGATATGTAATTTGCATGGAACAATGTTATTTAATTGCTAACTATTACTGTGAGATTATATCAACAAGATTCTGGGGTGGGATTTTTGGGACTAGAATTTGTGTATCTTTAGTATTTATTTATTATTATTATTTTATTTATTTATTATGTATGTATTTAATTATGTTGGCTTCATGTATGACTTAACGTGTCAACCAGTTAGCACAAAATTGATGGATGTATGATGCAAGACAGAAAAAGCTAGTATTTTCATAGAAGACTGTATGGATATGAAAGCATTCGTGAAGAATTAAAGCTGCCTTAATTTTTGTGCTTTTTTGTTATTTTCCTTAGGATCTAAGAATTTAAGGATCCATTCCTTCATATATAGAAAAGCTAGGGGCAATAGATGATACTCTAGGAAGATTTTGTTCTTGTTTTTAATGGCCACTTTGTTCAGCAGCCTTCTCTCTTCTCTCCACCAGGTGGCAGTCGAGCACTTTGTATCCATACCATGTCCTGGTCCCACCCTTTCTAGTCTGCGGTATTGACCTGGAATAGGACCAGAGAGATAAACACCGTACACCAGAGTATGCAGTGTTCCTTCAGCTGGGTTTTACAGCATCATATTTTAAACATTTTATTGAGGATAATGACCACAAGAGATTGGATAAGATTCCTTCCCACAAATTCTTTTAGTTCCACTGAAGTACATACAAAATCGTGATGAGAAACATATGTGTAATCTTTGCAGTAGCTGGAATAACTACATAGGACTTAACTGAATTAACAAAACAATCTCCAGATATTTTTTAGTGTATTTAAGGTTAAATGGAAATAAACCTTTGGCATCCAAGGCAAATTAGTTTTAGCTGGTAAACTGTGAGAGCCCTGTCCTTGGTAAAGTGGTTAAACCAAACCATCTTATTTTCCAGGTGCAACACTGAGCTGCAAGTCAATCAGTACAGAAATTTAAATCACTTCAACACCAATGGAGAAGTATGAAAAATTAGCTAAGATTGGGGAGGGATCTTATGGCGTTGTATTCAAATGCAGAAACAAAATCTCGGGACAAGTGGTAGCTATTAAAAAATTTGTGGAATCCGAAGATGATCCTGTCGTTAAGAAAATAGCTCTAAGAGAAATACGCATGTTAAAGGTAGGTTAACTTCCTCTATACATCTATAATATACATCTATACATCTATAATATCATACATCCATAATATCACAGTACTGGACCAAACAGGTATGCCAAAATTACAAAGAATTTTTAAGTGATTTTTTTTTTCTGTTGGACTTAAATTTCTCTGTATCAGCAACTCTGTAAATATATCATCACTTTGGGCTTTGGCCACTCTAATATTTAAGTGATATTATGAGTACAGTTAGAGATTGTTCAAATTTTGATTGTTAAAAATTTGTTCAGGTTGGTAAATATTCAGTGTCCTGAGTCCTCTCATCTGCAGTGTTTATCCTCCCCTTCAGCCTTGACCTTTCCTCCCAACCCCCGCCCAAGTCCTTCTCCACATAAACCAGCGACTAAAAGGGCTTTTTGTGGTACTGTGGGACCCACGGGGCTGTGTCAGAGTGCCTATAGTCATCGATCTGGTTTGGGCCCACCTGAGCTCCACTGAGTCTTAGATACATTGACTATCACCCTCAGCTATGTATACACACTTTACACAAAGTCTTTACGTTGCTTTTACTCTGATAGGATTTAATATGTAAGAGTCACAAGTTCTCGATGCACATTTTTTCTTTTTAAAAATCTTACAAGTTTAGAGCCGTAAGAGAACTTAGAGATGCTTCTCATGCGACACCCTGATTTTATAGGGGAGGAAACTGAGGCAAAGGGCAGTGCAGCAGAATCCCGAGGACCTTGTCGGAATGCAGATTCTGAGTCCAGGTCTGGGGTCAGCCTGACATTCCGTGTTTCTAACAAACTCCCTGGTGGCACAGATGCTGCTCGTCTGCGGACCACACTTTGAGTAACAAAACTGTGATTTCCTCAGGAACACACAGCTAGCCTTTACTTTTTGGCATGTGTCACCTGTTTATAGGAAAACCCCAGAAATCCAGTTTTTAAAGGGAGATAAATCTCCCTTCCCTTTAAAAATATTTGTAGCAGGTTTCCTCAACTAAAAAGTCTTAGCATTTTGTTTAAAATATGACTTGATATGCACAGAGTTTTCAAGAGCACATCCACCATGGTTTTAACCAGCTCCCTGTTACCCCGTGGCCAGCAGAGTGCTGAGCAGACGTCGCAGATGAACTGGGTGTGTCCGAACCGGGCAATGGGTTGTTTCCTAATAGGAAAGCTTTTTGTGCACCCGCTCCCACCAACCCTTCAGATACAGTTAATGCTCAGGTAGCACCTCCTGGGTTACAAGTGTCCAATTTGAGGGTGCACTTGAGGGTAAAAAATAGCCAGATTCCAACTCACTTTGGTCTCCGGTGATGGCTCTCTGATGGTAAAGAATCTCCCGGCAATGCAAGAGACCTGGGTTCAATCCCTGGGTTGGGAAGATCCCCTGGAGAAGGGAATGGCTATCCACTCCAGTATTCTTGCCTGGAGAATCCCATGGACAAAGGAGCCTGGCAGGCTACCAGTCCCTGGGGTCACACAAAGTCAGACACCACTGAGCGACTACGCACAATGGCTCTCAGAAGGCGCGCCTCTCCTGTCTGGTGTGTTTCATCCACCTGCGCCCGAAGAGATCCCTTCCGTGATAAACCTACCTTACTTTCCTCACGTACTCCTGCTATTTAAATTTCCTTTGATTTCCTCCTCCTCACTACCTGGTTTTCTTTACATAAGTCACTGTTTTCTGATCTAAGTTCATTTGATTTGCAAAGAGGATATAAATTGCCAATCTACTCAAAGATAGAGCTGAAAGCCTTGCCAGCACATCTAACTGCAGTATCTGTGCACCCCTGACTCTCAAGAGAGACTGTTTGGCTCCCGGTCTGCAGTTTTTGCCTTAGCATGAAGCATCTGGCTTACCTGTGTGGCCTGTTCCCCCCACTGTTTGCCTTCCTGCTCTTTTAGGTGGTGGAGCACATAGGAAACAAGTTGATGCGGTGCTCTGGGTGTGTAGTTAATGTGTAATGCGTTCCCTTTCCCCACACTCTTGAGCAGCAGGCACATAGTCAGTCACAGGGTGATACTTTTTGTTCTGGGTTTTGTTTTTTTTTTTTTGGTTGGTTGATTTTTTTTTTTTTTTTTTGATTAAGCCATGCTTACAGATAAGAGAGAGTATACTGTACAAGTTGCCGTATTTTAAGCCTCTCTACTGGGCCTGCAAAATATTTGTTGAGTTTCTACGACATACAAAATACTACGTATCTTTCTGAGTAAATGGTGTCTAGAGTTTGGAAAGTTAATTTGTCTACTGTACTGGGAAAACAACAGGAAGATGACTCAAAAGTAGGAGTGATCAGATGTCCTGGTTTATAGCTTCTGTCCCTGTGTTCAGTGTGGTTAGCATCCCTTTTTGTCTGGCTAGCATTTTCTTTCAAAAGTGTACTGGTTCATGTGTGAAATTACACAGTCACCTTACCTACAGGCAGACTGACCACATGTGCCGATTTGCCTGGGACAGTCCTGGTTTACACTCATTACCCTGGTTGGATGACAAATTATGTAGTTACTTTAGTGATATTATCTTACTTAATCGGGGTTTTTCCTTTGATTTGCGACATTGTGAAATGCTTGTGAAAGGCGGCCTTGTGAAATGCTTCAGTCTGGGAATTGAATTTAACTCATTAAACATCTCAGAGTAAGACAGAACGAGAAAATCAAAGAAGAGAGCTGAAACTGTGATAGATTTAGACACAGACTAACCCTAGGGATTCCTAGAATATGCAGTTATTTCAGATTCAAGGGTTGAGATCTAGCCTTTCTGAGCACCAACACTGAAATCCAGGCTGGATTTAAATGCAGTTGTTTACATTAAATCTATGACAGTATAAAAGCTAAATGGGTATTGATGATTTTTATAGTCTTTTACTCAATAATTCCATTACCATTCTATATTCAGATCATCTTACAACTTGTATATTTAGAAATTTCCACTTAATTCATAAAGCATTTTTAATTTTAGTGCTTATATTTTAAGTTGTACTTTGCTATCTTCAGAGAGATTCAAGCAGCTTAGTTACCCTTTACTATGGGGTATGTTAGATAAATTCTTTCTTCCAACTTTGAGATTCTTTGGTACTTACTAAGAGTAGTTTCTCTTTTGAGTAACTGTAATAATTTCTCGGCAAGAAATGCAAAGAGAATGATTAGCAAAGCCTTTGGCTCTTTAAATTGTAAGGGGTCTGGGAGAAACTATTACAAGAAATGAATCACCAACCTTTGTATTTCAATTCCTTTGCAGCAATTAAAACATCCAAATCTTGTGAACCTCATTGAAGTGTTCAGGAGAAAAAGGAAAATGCATTTAGTCTTTGAATACTGTGATCACACACTTTTAAATGAGCTGGAAAGAAACCCAAATGGGTAAGTAATCTAGAACACTGAAGTTCTGCTGGCTGGTTCCCAGTTTCATTGTATGTGGGATTCAGTTCAGTTCAATTCAGTGACTCAGTCATGTCCGACTCTTTGTGACCTCATGGACTGCAGCACGCCAGGCTTCCCTGTCCATCACCAACTCCCGGAGCTTACTCAAACTCATGTCCATTGAGTCAGTGATGCCATCCATCTCATCCTCCGTCATCCCCTTCTCCTCCCTCCCTCAATCTTTCCCAGCATCAGGGTCTTTTCAAATGAGTCAGTTCTTCACATCAGGTGGCCAAAGAATTGGAGTTTCAGCTTCAGCATCATTCCTTCCAATGAATATTCAGGACTGATTTCCTTTAGGATTGTCTGGTTGGATCTCTTGCAGTCCAAGGGACTCTCAAGAGTCTTCTCCAACACCACAGTTCAAACGTATCAATTCTTTGGCGCTCAGCTTTCTTTATAGCCCAACTCTCACATCCATACATGACTACTAGAAAAACCATAGCTTTGACTAGGCAGACCTTTGTTGGTGAAGTAATGTCTCTGCTTTTTAATATGTTGTCTAGGTTGGTCATAGCTTTTATTCCAAGGAGCAAGTGTCTTTTAATTTCATGGCTGTAGTCATCATTTGCAGTGATTTTGGAGCCCAAAAAAATAAAGTCAGCCACTGTTTCCATTGTTCCCCCATCTATTTGCCATGAAGTGATGGGACCAGATGCCATGATCTTAGTTTTTTGAATGTTGAATTTTAAGCTGGGTTTTTCACTCTTCTGTTTCACCCTCATCAATAGCCTCTTTAGTTCCTCTCCGCTTTCTGCCATAGGGGTGGTGTCATCTGCATATCTGAGGTTATTGATATTTCTCCCAGCAATCTTGATTCCAGGTTGAGCTTTATCCAGCCCATCGT
The DNA here is from genome assembly GCF_019320065.1 of Cervus canadensis. Classification (NCBI taxonomy): domain Eukaryota; kingdom Metazoa; phylum Chordata; class Mammalia; order Artiodactyla; family Cervidae; genus Cervus; species Cervus canadensis. The sequence goes on along the minus strand of NC_057390.1, from coordinate 20,934,429 downwards.
TTTGCATGTTGTCCTCTGCATTTAAGTTAAATAAGCAGGGTGACAATATACAGTCTTGACGTACTCCTTTCCTGATTTTGAACCAGTCTGTTGTTCCATGTCCAGTTCTAGCTGTTGCTTCCTGACCTGCATACAGATTTCTCAGGAGGCAGGTCAGGTGGTCAGGTATTCCCATCTCTTGAAGAATTTTCCACAGTTTATTGTGATCCACACAGTCAAAGGCTTTGGCATAGTCAATAAAGCAGAAGTAGATGTTTTTCTGGAACTCTTCTGCTCTTTCAATGATCCAAGGGATGTTGGCAATTTCTGGTTCCTCTGCCTTTTCTAAATCCAGCTTGAATGTCTGGAAGTTCACAGTTCACATACTGTTGAAGCCTGGCTTGGAGAACTTTGAGCATTACTTTACTAGCGTCTGAGATGAGTGCAGTTGTGTGGTAGTTTGAGCAATTTTTGGCATTGCCTTTCTTTGAGATTAGAATGAAAACTGACCTTTTCCAGTCCTGTGGCCTCTGCTGAGTTTTCCAAATTTGCTGGCATATTGAGTGCAGAACTTTCACAGCATCATCTTTTAGGATTTGAAATAGCTCAACTGGAATTCCATCACCTCCACTAGCTTTGTTCATAGTGATGCTTCCTAAGGCCCACTTGACTTTGCATTCCAGGATGTCTGGCTCTAGGTGAGTGATCACACCATTGTGATTATCTGGGTCATTAAGACCTTTTTTGTACAGTTTTCTGTGTATTCTTGCCACCTCTTCTTAATATCTTATGCTTCTGTTAGTTCCATACCATTTCTGTCCTTTATTGAGCCCATCTTTGCATGAAATGTTCCCTTGGTGTCTCTTAATTTTTTTGAAGAGATCGCTAGTCTTTCTCATTCTATTATTTTCCTCTATTTCTTTGCACTGATCACTGAGGAAGTCTTTTTTATTGCTATTCTTTGGCACTCTGCATTCATATGGGTATATCTTTCCTTTTCCCCTTTGCCTTTTGCTTCTCTTCTTTTCTCAATTATTTGTAAGGCCTCCTCAGACAACCATTTTGCCTTTTTCCATTTCTTTTTCTTGGGGATGGTCTTGATCCCTGTCTCCTGTACAATGTCACAAACCTCCATCCATAGTTCTTCAGGCACTCTATCAGCTCTAATCTCTTGAATCTATTTGTCACTTCCACTGTATAATCATAAGAAATTTGATGTAGGTTATATCTGAATGGTCTAGTGGTTTTCCCTACTTTTTTCAATTTAAGTCTGAATTTGGCAATAACGAATTCATGATCTGAGCCACAGTAAGCTCCTGGTCTTGTTTTTGCTGACTGTATAGAGCTTCTCCATCTTTGGCTGCAAAGAATATAATCAATCTGATTTCTGTATTGACCATCTGGTGATGTCCATGTGTAGAGTCTTTTCTTGTGTTGTTGGAAGAGAGTGTTTGCTATGACTACTGCATTCTCTTGGCAAAACTCAATTAGCCTTTGCCCTGCTTCATTCCATACCCCAAGGCCAAATTTGCCTATTACTCCAGATAGCTCTTGACTTCCTACTTTTGCATTCCAGTCCCCTATAATGAAAAGTACATCTTTTTTGGATGTTAGTTCTCAAAGGTCTTGTAGGTCTTCATAGAACTGTTCAACTTCAGCTTCTTCAGTATTACTGGTCGGGGCATAGGCTTGGATTACTGTGATAGTGAATGGTTTGCCTTGGAAACGAACAGAGATCATTCTGTCATTTTTGAGATTGCCTCCAAGTACTGCATTTCAGACTCTTTTGTTGACTATGATGGCTACTCCATTTCTTCTAAGGGATTCTTGCCCACAGTAGTAGATATAATGGTCATCTGAGTTAAATTCACCCATTCCGGTCCATTTTAGTTTGCTGATTCCTAAAATGTCGCTTTTTTTCACTCTTGCCACCTGTTGACCACTTCCAATTTGCCTTGATTCATGGACCTAACATTCCAGGTTCCTATGCAGTACTGCTCTTTATAGCATCAGACTTTACTTCCGTCACCAGTCACACACACAACTGGGTGTTGTTTTTGCTTTGGCTCCGTCTCTTCATTCTTTCTGAAATTATTTCTCCACTGATCTACAGTAGCATATTGGGCACCTACCAGCCGGGGGAGTTCATCTTTCAGCGTCCTATCTTTTTGCTTTTTCATACTGTTCATGGGGTTCTCAAGGCAAGAATACTGAAGTGTGGGATTAACGATGGCAAATTTCAGATCTAAGCCCCCTTCTACCCAAATGCATCTGCTGACTCCTTCTCCCAAATCTCAGGATGTGCTCAAAGGGCAAATGAATATTAACCAAAGGTAATATTAACCTAGAGTAAATATAATGTATAGTATTTAATAGACAAAATACTACAAATATAAATCACAGTGTATTTCAAAGCTAAATTATATGTTGGATTGTCCGAATTCAAGGAATGAACCATAGTTCTTTCATATAATTCACTAAAGGAGAAAAAATAGATATTTGATAAAATTTGAAAAGGCAGTTGATAAATTCAACATCTTCTCCTGGTTATTTGGAGGAGAAAAACCTTAGCAAACTAGAATTAAAATACTTTCTTTATACACACACACACACATACAGACACACAACTTCTCCAAATTGACTGCAAATTGTATATTCAATGATAAAACACTAGAGAAGCCATCATTAAAGTGAGAAATAAAACATGAGAACTCTAGCCAGCATACGTACTAAGAAAAACAAATCGGATTTAAAACTTTGGAAAACAAGATAAAATTTCCATTATTTGCATGATATTATTGTAGTCTAACAGAATTACCTAGAGTTACTAAAACAAATGGAATTCAGTTTATAAATAGATAGATAGATAGACTCAGCTATATATATATATATATTTTCACAAGTATGTGTGTATATATATATGTACATATATATGTGTGTATGTACAGCACTCTAAATTCTGTACACAAAAAGTAATGGCTTTTGTATCAATCAGTACTTTAGAAAATCTAATGGAAAAGGATCCCATTTAAATGTCAACAACAAAAATGTTTAGAAATAAAGATACAAAAGAAATGTTAAAACTCTGCCTAAAAACAATTACAAAACTGAGATACATAAAGGATTTTATTTAAATGAACATATATTTCTGGATGAAAGTATTCACTATTATGTTTTGGCTTCCTTCCTGATTTATTTATTGCATAAAAATTTAATCAGAATGCCAGTGGTTTTTTTTCTTTTCCTTTTTAAATTTATTTATTTTTTAATTGAAGGATAATTGCTTTACAGAATTTTGTTATTTTCTGTCAAACCTCAACCTGAGTCAGCCATCGGTTTTTGTTTTTAATTTGAGAAAGTTCAACTAAACCAAGAAATTTTTTAAAAGAAAAAATGCAACTTCAACTGCCAAATAATGCCATATTAGTTTTAGAGAGCCCCTTTGACAAAAAGTATGTAAACAAAACTAAAAAAGAAGTGGCAAATTGGGTAAATCTTTGCAGATAAAGAATTAATATCATTTCATACCTACATATGTAGATTTTGCTAATCAAATTTCTAAAAAGATTAACACCCAATTAAAACATATATTCATTCAGAAAAATTGAGTGAACTCCTACTGTTGTTCTCGGCTGGCTGCTGAGGGTTTCTTAGTGAACAGAATATGTGAAAAAAGCTGCCTAATGTGAAAAAGCAAATCATAAAATAAAAAGGGGGAAATGACCAATATGCCTATAAAAACATGTTTATCCTCGCTATTAAAGATAGAAATTTAAATTTTAAAATAAGGTATACCAGTTTTCACATATCAAATTGGCAAATATTTTTCAAAAATCAATGTACCCAGTATTGTTAAAGTCAAATCCAGCACTCACATTCACAGCTAGAGAATGTAATTAAGAGGGCCATTTGCTATATACATGAAAATCTTTTAAAAGGTTTTCTTCTGCTAAGAAATTCCATTTAGAGAAATTTATGGTAAGAAAATAATCAAACAGGTACAAAATTTATACATAAAAATGGTCAACACATCATTATGTACAAAAAAAAGAGTAGGGGACTGATCTAATTTTCCCATAGTAAAGATCTGGTTAAATGCAGTTTGATATATCCATACAGTGTGACCGTATGTGTTAAGCACATTAAAAAGCAATCTGTAGAATAGTTGACGTCCTGGAGAAATGTTCATGAAATGGTATGTGAAAAAATGAGGCTGAAAAGTAGAATGTTCAGTGTAATTAAAAATTGTTTTGAATTATCACAATATTTTAGTGAATACATGTATTTTACTTTTTGTTCTTGTTCATTGGCTCAGTCATGTCCGACTCTTTGCAACCCCATGGACTGCAGCACGCCAGGCTTCCCTGTCCTTCATTACCTCCCAGAGTTTGCTCAAATTCGTGTCCACTGAGTCAATGATGCCATCCAACCATCTCATCCTCTGTTTCCCCCTTCTTCTCCTGCCCTCAATCTTTCCCAGCATCAGGATCTTTTCCAATGAATTGGTTCTTCACATCAGGTGGCCAACATTGGAGCTTCAGCTTTAGCATCAGTCCTTCTAATGTGTATTCAGGGTTAATTTCCTTTAGGATTGACTGATTTGATCTCTTTGCTCTCCAAGGGACTCTCAAAAGTCTTCTCCAGCACCACAATTCAGAAGGATCAGTTCTCTGGCACTCAGCCTTCTTTATGGTCCAAATCTCACATCCATACATGACTACTGGAAAAATATAGTATTGATTATATGGACCTTTGTCAGCAAAGTGATGTCTCTGCCTTTTAATACACTGTCTAGGTTTGTCAAGCTTTTCTTGCAAGGAGGAAGCGTCTTTTAATTTTATGACTGCAGTCACTGTTCACAGTGATTCTGGAGCCCAAGAAAATAAAATCTGTCACTGTTTCCATTTTTTCCCCATCTATTTGCCATGAAGTGATGGGACCATATGCCATGATCTTAGTTTTTTGAATGTTGAGTTTTCAGCTGGGTTTTTCACTCTTCTGTTTCACCCTCATCAAGAGCCTCTTTAGTTCCTCTTCGCTTTCTGCCATTAGGGTGGTGTCATCTGCATATCTGAGGTTATTGATATTTCTCCCAGCAATCTTGATTCCAGGTTAAGCTTTATCCAGTCCATCATTTTGCATGTTGTCCTCTGCATATAAGTTAAATGAGCAGGGTGACAATATACAGCCTTGACGTACTCTTCCCAATTTTGAACCAGTCTGTTGTTCCATGTCCAGTTCTAGCTGTTGCTTCCTGACCTGCATACAGATTTCTCAGGCGGCAGATAAGGTGGTCAGGTATTCCCATCTCTTGAAGAATTTTCCACAGTTTGTTGTGATCCATACAGTCAAAGGCTTTAGTGTAGTTCATAAAGCAGAAGTAGGTGTTTTTCTGGAATTCCCTTGCTTTTTCTATGATCTAGTAGATGTTGGCAATTTCTGGTTCCTCTGCCTTTTCTAAATCCAACTGGTACATCTGTAAGTTCTTGGTTTATGTACTGTTGAAGCCTAACTTGAAGTGTATTTTAGCATTATATATTGCTAGCATGGTTAATGAGTTCAGTTGTGCGGTAGTTTGAACATTCTTTGGCATTGCCCTTCTTTGGGATTAGAAAGAAAACTGACCTTTTCCAGTCCTGGGCCACTGCTGAGTTTTCCAAAATTGCTGGCATACTGAGTGCAGCCCTTTCACAGCGTCATCTTTCAGGATTTGGAATAGCTCAACTGGAATTCCATCACCTCCTCTAGCTTTGTTCGTCATAATGCTTCTTAAGGCCCACTTGACTTCACTCCAGGATATCTGGCTCTAGGTGAATGACCACACCATCATGATTATCTAGGTCATTAAGACCTTTTTTGTGTAGTCCTTCTGTGTATTCTTACCACCTCTTCTCAATATCTTCTGCTTCTGTTAGGTCCGTACCATTTCTGTCCATTATTGTGCCCATCTTTGCATGAAATGTTCCCTTGGTATCTCTAATTTTCTAATTTTACCTTTAAAATAGAAATTAATTTGAGAGACTTGCCTGGTGATCCTGTGATTAAGACCCTCTGCTTCCAATGCAGAGGGTATGGGTTCCATCCCTGGTTGGGGAACTAAGATCCCACATGCCTCAAGGCATGACCAAAAAAAAATTTTTCTTAATAATTTAAAAAATGGTTAAAGGAATGAATTAATTCATATTTCAACTTTATTTTGAGCTAAATAGGGTTTTGTATGTTGGCTTTAGAGGACAGATTTGTTGTTTAATTTAAATATAAGTTAATTTATAAATTAATATACATTTTCATAAAGTTAGACATGGTTGCTTAACATCATGCATTGTTCAAGGCCCTGAAAATAAAACCTATAATACATTCAGTCCATGTACCAGTTTAATTGAACTGAACATATCTTTCTTCCTTCTGTGAAAGGAAGGAAGTCTGCTGCCTGTAGGACTTAGCTTATGCTGTTCCTTTTGACTTTGTCCTCTTTCCCTATCTGTATCATAATCTCTAAAATGTGAATTCCTAGATATTCTGACTATCTCTGAGATTCCTGTATCTGAATGGTATTGCTTCCCTCCTTTGAATATCCGTGAACTTTTGTCTTCATCCCTGTTCTAGTACTTGGTACTTAGTACCTTACAGGTTTTTAAGCACATCCCCTCTCCCCTTTGAGTGCAGAACTCATATCTAATTCATCCTAATAGCCTCCTTAGTGTGCAGCATGCTTTGATTCATTCATTCACTTCAGAAATATTTTACTGAACACTTCTGCTGGTGCAGAGGCTAGAAAGATATAATGGCACAATCCTGTGCTCAAGAAGCTTAAAATCTAATGAAGAAACCAATACTCAAACTGGCCATTTCAAATGATAGTGAAGATTGAGTTACCAACAGTGCTTTGGATACATGAAAAGAACAGCTCCAGCATCTGTTGGTCCCAGAGAATCGGGGAAGTTTCTGCCCAGAAGGATGCATTTGGGCTGAGACTTTGAAAAGGGGAAGAACTGGCCGGGTGGGCGATCTTGGTGGAATGCACAGATAGAAGAAAAAACAAGGCATATTTGAGTAACTCATTTGTCTTGTATGTATTTAGCAACCACGAGGATCTCTGAACTACCCTGCTTTCCTTTGGAAAGTGTATTTGGTGTATTTAGTGTGAGGAGGGCATGGTAACCCACTCCAGTATTCTTGCCTGGAGAGTCCCCATGGACAGAGGAGCCTGGTGGGCTACAGGTCACAGGGTTGCAAAGAATCAGACACCACTGGGCGACTAAGCGCAGCAGAGTGGTTTTACTGGTGTATTTAGCAGCGCCAGTGTATGCGGTGTGCCTTGGGTCAGCCCTAAGGCTTGGATCTACATGAAGGAATGCAAACAGGAACAATGCAGGATACACCACTGTTTCTATGAAATACTGGCTACTTCCAGATAACTATGATTAATTTAAAATATTTGTCTGCTTTCACTCCCTTCCCAGAATCTACAACAGTCAAAAGAGTATAAACCCAATGAATAGCAAACAGAGGCAAACAACTCAACAGCATACATCCCAAGCCTACTGGACCACTGTTTGTTCAGTAGTAAGTTGTATCCGATGGTTTGCAACCCCGTGGACTGCAGCACGCCAGGCTTCCCTGTCCCGGAGCTCGCGCAAACTCTTATAGGCAGTGATGCCATCCAACCGTCTCATCCTCTGTCCCCCCTTCTCCTCCCACCCTCAGTCTTTCCCAGCATCAGGGTCTTTTTCAGTGAGTCGGCTCTTTGTATCAGGTGGTCAGAGTATTGGAGCTTCAGCTTCATTGTTTATCAGGGTAAATTCACAGTTTGAAGAAATAACTGGTGTGTAGATGTAAGATGATCAAGGTAATGGATGTTTGGGATGAACTGTGAGATGGTGAGATTGTCTAGAGACTTGGAGACTAAATTATATCACAAAGAAGAGCTAATTTAACACTGAAGTAAGATGGTGAAAATGTACTGCTGCCCCTGCCAAATGAAAGCATCTGGTTTCCTCTACTTTTTTAATAGAGGGAAAAGCATTTGTTAGATCAATAGCTGCAGAGTCAGCCCTGAGACTGTGCTTGATTTGCTTCAGTTAAGAAGCTACATGTACCAACACAATATTGTCAAGCAATTATCCTCCAATTAAAAATAAATAAATTAGAAAAAGTGGGGTGGGAGGGAGGCTCAAGAGGGAGGGGACATACGTATACCTATGGCTGATTCAAGTTGATATATGGAAGAAACTACATGTATGTAAAGCAACTGCAACTAGTGTCATCTGATTAAATTTGAAATAATATATTCCCATTCTCTAAAATCCTTCTCTGTTCAAAATAGGTCCAGTAGGTAAAGTAGTTGGCAATGTGATAGAAATTACCACCTACCAACAGGAAAGATTTCCCTTCCCTGTCATTGCACTATACATAGTGGAACAGTCCTACCATCAAGAAATTTAAAATCTAATGAAGAATTAGATATATAAGGGAACAATTAATTATAAACAGTCTTATAAAACTACTGCTCTGCACTTCTGGCTGGCAACAGCACATCATGTACATCTGTAAATAAGGTTTCAATTTCTTTTTTTTAAATTCATCTTTACCCAGGTGTGATGGACATATAAAAGAATTAATTTCTTTCTCAGTAAACTGATCATAGGTAATTTCCTGTAAAGCTATGGGTGTGGGTTGGTGGAGGGGCGGCAGTGAGTCATGAGCACTGAGAAATGCTCTAGCCAGAAGAGCAGCAGCATCGTGTCCCACATGCTGAAGCAGGGAGCGTCTTCCTTTGAAATGACGTCCTGGTTTCCTAGGAATGATGGGGTCCCTGGGTGACAGAGGCCAGGAAGGAGTACTGCACTTCCAGAAGTTACTATAATAGACAACAGAGCCAGCGCGGTGATCAGAATGATTTGATCTGACCATGGGTTCTCCCACAGAAGATAGATGGGCAGGTCTCTAAGGTTCTTTTCTACATAATCTAGTGACTAGAGGCTTGGCTTCAGCCACCGTAATAGCCCCAGGTGGCGCTAGTGGTAAAGAAAGTGAAGTGAAAGTGAAAGTCACTCAGTCTTTGCGATCCCATGGACTCCATGGAATTCTCCAGGCCAGAATACCAGAGTGGGTAGCCGTTTCCTTCTCTAAGGGGTCTTCCCAACCCAGGGATCGAACCCAGGTCTCCCTCATTGCAGGCAGATTCTTTACCAGCTGAGCCACAAGGGAAGCCCCAGTGGTAAAGAACCCGCCTCCCAGTGCAGGAGATGCGAGAGACACAGGTTCGATCCCTGGGTCAGGAAGATCCCCTGGAGAAGGAAACGGCAACCCACTCCCGTATTCTTGCCTGGAGAATCCCATGGACAGAGGAGCCTGGTGGGCTATGGTTCACAGAGTCGCAAAGAGTTGGACACTACTGAAGTGACTTAGCGCACACGCACACCATAATAGCCAAGACCCAGGGCCTCGTGAAGGAGGCAGTTATCCTTGGGAAATAGCCCTGCATTGACATCTTGTGTATGTACTTAATTCTTGCTCTTAGCCTATCCCCAAATGGTCTGTGGCCATTTATCAGGGTAGTTGTGTATTGGGAAAAGAGAACTATCCAATCTCTCAGGAATTTCTGAATCATGCTCTAAAGTAAAAACTAATCACCAGTAACTTTGAAAGTCCCTGTGGTTCGGCAGTTTTATGGGGATGGGAAGCTTATTGAGAGTCCTCAGTGAAATTTAACCTGAATCCGTCCCATGGTAGTCTTGTCAGGTCCATGAGTTCATTCTTGGAGCTGTTTCCCCATTTCCTAATCAGATAGTGGAAATAGATACACTAGAAAATGCAAAAAGAACCAGTAGGTTCTGAACCAAGGAATGAAGGCAGTTGTGGTAGGAGGAGCTAGTAGAAGTGTCTGGCACCAAATAGAAAACTGAAAGCAATACTGCAGATTTGGGGACAAACACAGGCTTCCCTGATAGCTCAGTTGGTAAAGAATCTGCCTGCAATGCAGGAAACCCCAGTTCAATTCCTGGGTCGGGAAGATCTGCTGGAGAAGGAATAGGCTACCCACTCCAGGATTCTGGCCTGGAGAATTCCGTGGACTGTATAGTCAATGGGGTCACAAAGAGTCAGACACAACTGAGCTTTCACTTTTCATAGATTACTGCTGCCATTAACACTTTGGGGAGACATAGCTGGGAAGTAGATGAGCATGTTGCATGTGATAAATCCTCTCCAACACTCCTGCCTCCCCAAAACTTTGGATTTCTTCCTCTTCATTTTACTAATGAACTTCCAGCATTGCAATTTCATTTGGCACAGGTACCCATCTAGCCCAGGTTCTGATCAACCAGTTCATTAATCAACTCCTCTCACTCCTAGCTGCTCCAAGTAGTTTACTGAACCAGGCTCGGCAGCAAGTGTGCCCATAACTGTTACAATCAGCCCAGTATAAAATCGTGTTTCCTCCTTTCTGGTCCGACACTTCTGAAATCTCTTTCCTCATACATGCTCCAGTAGAGATTAGCAGCATTTTATAGTTCTCTTTGCTGTGCAAATCTTCTCTTCTCTTTGACTTTGTAATAGGCCCTTTGGAACATGCTGAGATCTGACTTTAGTCAAAGTTTGGAGACATTGACGGGTGGCGGGGAAAGGAGGCTTGAGGAGAATTGACAACACCCATGCTATAGAGCTGCCTTGAGTGAGATCATGAGGGGCCCTCCACAAGGCAAGACCGGTCTCCATACCAGTTTGGGGGCTACTTCATGTAAGAAGGGACATTTGGGACTTTCCTAGCGGTCCAGTGGTTTAGACGCCATGCTTCCACTGCAAGAGGTTTGATCCCTAGTCAGGGAACTAAGATCCCACATGCCATGAAGTGTGGCCACAAAGTAAATAAGTAAAAAGGAAGGGATATTTGGCAGGAGGTTAGGATGCTCTTAGTTCCGTGAATACTCCCAAGTGTCGCATTTCATTTCTCAAAGTGTATGTCTCAGTTAATTAACTGAGAAATTAATTAACTTCACATAAATTCAGTCTGTGTTGTCATTTAGCACCCAGCAGGACTATTCTCAGCGTCTGATTTTTTAGTCACTTCTGGGATAATCCCAGTGGTCAATGGAGCGAGTCTTAAAAACACAAGAAATAAGGGCAAGCATTGAAACTTCTGGTTTCCTAACTGTGCCTCGAACCAAAACATCAAAGCCTTACCTAAAGCTATCCTTTTGTTTCCTTCAGTTTTTCCAGCGAAGTGAGAAGCACCCAGCCCAACCCCACTTTTGTTACTTTCCTATGTGTCCCCATTTTGTTTGATCACTTTCTGTCCAACAAAACCCTGCCCTGAATAGGCACTTTATTACAGATGACCACACGTGATTGTGTACATAATTGGTTCCTCACTGGGTATCCATTCACCAGTGTTACAGCCACTTATGGTAATTGGATCCCCCTGCCTTCAGACCCAACCAGTCAGATAGCCTGCCTTCCCAAGGCCTTGACTTTGCTTCCCATGCCCACTTCTGGTGTCCTATTCTGCACAGATCAAGATTCAACAACAGAATTCACTCTAGCCAGTTTAAGCAAAAAGGGATTTATTATAGGGTGTGAGTTTATATAGTTTCTGAGTGTGCCAGCGAAGGAAGCTTAGTTGAGGACCTGTTGGGTACCAGTTACAGTTCGAGGCCCTGGAGCTACAGTAATGGACAAGGTAAAAGAAGCCCTTGCGGAGTTACAAGGCTTTGGAGGAGAGGAAAACCCACTGAGGAGCTAGAGAATTCCTGGTGAGGGGAGTAGGATGGACAGTAAACACAAAGCTTTGGCGGTCTGTTGCGGGAAGAGCAGACGCTAACAGGCCAGAGTGGAGGTCAGTGAGAATGTGGTAGGAGATAAAGGTAGGGGAAAGGGGTTAACAGAAGTGAAATCATTAAGAGGCTGGTAGGCCACGATAAAGTTTGGATTTTATTCTAGGATAACAAGGGTTTACAGAGAAGGGCTTGGTTCATCTTGGGCACTGATAATGAAATTGTTTTCCTCATCAAGTTATATATAAAACTAAAAGATAATGGGCTCTGATGTCAGCACCAGGATTCCCCTGAGTGGCTGAAAGAGCAGCCTCTAGGCAACCCAGTCTGAATTCCCTACCCTGCCAATCTCCCTAACACCTTTGGTTTTGAACCAGGATATCTTGGGGGTTTTTGTTGTTGTTGTTGTTTTTAACATTTAATTAGTTTTGAACCAGGATATCTTGGTTTTTTTTGTTGTTGTTGTTGTTTTTAACATTTAATTAGTTTTGAACCAGGATATCTTGGGTTTTTTTGTTGTTGCTGTTGTTTTTAACATTTAATTAGTTTTCTGTTGTTGTTCAGTTCTTTGCGACCCCCATGGACTGCAGCACACCAGGCACCATCCTTTGTCCTTCACCGTCTCCCAAAGTTTGCTCAAATTCATGCCCATTGAGTCGATGATGCCGTCCAACCATCTCATTCTCTGTCGCCCCCTTCTCCTCCTGCCCTCAGCCTTTCCCAGCATCAGGGTTAGTTACTGGCCACGCCTCACTGCATGTGGGATCTTATTTCCCTGACCAGGGATGGAACCCACGCCTTCTGCTGTGGAAGCATGCTGGACCACCAGGGAAGCCCCCAGGATGTCTCGTTTTTGCTTCCAGACCTTCATGATTATCAATTCTTCTATTATATGTTTGTCATTCATCCACAGTATACGAAGCGTTGCGTATCAGTTGGTTTCTGTGGAAGGTTTTATTTCACCAAATGCTTTGAATAACTACTGAGTGTGGCTGAATAATGTCACAGTGCTCTGTGTTTCTGGAATGAATGTGTGTGAATCTGTGTTCTCTTTGATAACTATCTTTGTAAGATCTGTGGTATTTGTAGTTGTTATTTTGTGTAAATGTTGTTTTGCCTAAAATGGAATCTGCCTTCCTGGAATCTGTGCTCACTAAGGATTCTGTTTTGAACCGAAGCCATGACTCTTTCTGTGAGATGCCCTGAAACAGGACATCAATAGAAAAGTTAGAGGGAATGTAATTGCTGCAATTTATAGAAATGGTTAAACAAAATAGACTAAGTACTCTCAGAATACAAGTTGCCCAGATCCCCCAGTGGAAAATACTCCCCAGTATTTTCCACACAGGAAATCTGCAGAGGCGGGAAGCTCCCAGGCTCCCATTCTCATGGGCTCTTGATTTCTCCCCGCCTCCCTGGCCATGTACCTGCCTGCTTACCAGGCGTAAGTTGCTGTTGATCAGTCACTACCCCGTGGACTGCAGCACACAGGCTTCCCTGTCCTTCACCATCTCCTGGAGTCTGCTCAGATTCATGTCCATTGGGTCAATGATACCATCCAACCATCTCATCCCCTATCATCCCCTTCTCCTCTTGCCCTCAATCTGTCCCAGCATCAGGGTCTTTTCCAGTACGTCAGGTCTTTGAATCAGGCAGCCAAAGTATTTGACCTGCATCTTACCAGGTGTAAGTAACAGTTATAAAAACAACTCTTGCATATGCTTGAGTGTTTACCCCCAACCTGAATTCGATGAATTGAAGGTCACTCTTCACGGATGCCTTTTTTCCTGCAAAACCAGGTCTCAGTTCTACCTGAAGATCATACCTGCAGGATCAAAATATATCATAGATATATGCCTCCCATAGATCCCAGAAGTCCCACTTCTAGAACTTACCTTAAAAAGATTATTGCACAACTGCCATATATAGATGATTGGATATTCACTGAAGCGTTGTTTCTAGAAATGAAACTTGGATCAAACCTAATTGCTTGTCGATGAGGACTTACTAAATTATGATACATCTATATAATGAGATCTTTGGTCACTGAAATAGATGTATGCATATTCTGTATATATGTATCTGTACCTCAATGCATACAATGTTTCTGAAAGAGGCAGGGGAATTTGCCAAGGATGAAATGATTGGCTAGGCAGATATGGGAGAATTCTTCATGGATATTCTTTTAACTTTAAAAATATCAAAGCTTATGAATGCATGTGTTTAATATTAAAGTTAAAAAGTAAATTCAGAAAGAGGAAGAGAACCAGGGATTCCCAAAGGGACAATCACTATAAGTTACAGCAATTATTTTGGGCTAGCAAGATTTGAATGAACATGTTTTATTTCTTTACTTTTCTATATTGTTTGAATTTTCATGTAAAGAGTTAAAAATTTCAAGTTAAAAAGAAAAGTTACATAGCTATAATGAAAAAAGTGGTAAAGCAATTTTCATTAAAACATTTTTTTAAAAGAACATTTCCAAGATTCCCTTTGTACTGCATCCATTGGCTGTGACAAGCCCCACCCATTCCATTTCTATTCCCAGTTCTGCTCCTGAAAACACATCTTAGGAGTTTTCATTTCCTTTTTTATTTTTTTCCCCAGAGTTGCTGATGGAGTGATCAAAAGTGTGTTATGGCAAACACTTCAAGCTCTCAATTTCTGTCATAAACACAACGTAAGTAACATTTCCTAATGTATTTGCTAATTTCTTCATGTCTCTTCTCTCCTAAATGGCTTAGGGGTCTATTTGAAGAGCTAATGATGGAAGGAGAATAAGAACCAGAAGAGCAAAACAAAAGAAAGTTGCAGAATACAAGGAAAAGTAATGCATTATTAATGGATTTTTTGCAATTTCTATAAGAATCAAATTATTCATTCCTTATGAATTAAAAGTTTGTATAAACTTAAATGTTTCCTTTTGCCCCAGTACTAATGATTCCTATGATTATTTTTAAATTGTATTAAAATAAGTTTTCAGAATATCAGTAGCATAACCCTCCATGGCACTTGATTTTCTTTTGTCTTTAATGTCTTTTATACTGTAAAGGTCTCCTTTCCCCTATCTTTTTTTTTCTTTTTTCCATTATTAATTTTTCAGAGCCATGGGTGTCAAAGTTGAGCATGCATCAGAATCACCTGGAGTTCTTGTCAAGACACATTTTGCTGGACCCACGTTCAGAATTTCTGATTCCGTAGGTCTGGGATAAAACCTGAGAATTTGCAATTCTAACAGTTTACCGATTGATACTGAAGCTTCCAGTCCTAGAACTGGAACATGCTTTGACTTCTGTGTTATAGAAATCCTCTTGGCTGGTTGCTTCCTATGTGTTATTTAACTTGTTTTTTTGCCTGTATTTACTGTAAATTGGTGTTTATATCTAGAGGCTTGTCACACTCAGGCTCAGTCTTTTTAGACAGAAAGGCTTCACATATAATACCGTGCACTTCTTACTGTGTCAGCAACCTGAGGCATGATAATGTCTGGCCGTCTTTCCCACTTTTGATTGTCTTAAAATAGATGAGTAGGTTCAAGAGATGTTCACTTGATCCCCTTCTTTAGCACTTTCACTGTCAATCTTTTTTTTAGTTTTAGCATTTAGGGATCATTATTACCTCTCTCCAGTATTTCATTAAGGTTAAAAGGTGGCAATTTTCTAATTCTAATATTCCTTCTGCATTTACTGATTGGAATTCTATGGAGAAGAATTTACCATGGACTCTGGTTACTATAAAGTACAGTAAGATAAATATGTGATTATTCCTTTTAGATGTCAATACTCACAGTGATAAAGTGGTGTCAGCAAGAGTGTCTCTAAGCAACCTCCAAGAGTGAGGGGTTTTGGGGAGGCGTAGGGCATCATTATGATTTTATGTATGCTGTGTGTTTCCATCCTTTGCAGTCATTGTTCTCTCTGATGTTCAGGTTGTCCCATCCTAGGCCAGCGGGAGCTTCTTTAATAAGCCCTTGGGTGCTTTTGCTATAATGATAGCTTGTTTTTTTATTTTTATAAACTTTTGAGTTGGTGCCTACATAAAGGCAGTATTGAGGCAAGGATGCAGACTACCATATGGTCAGTTTTGATGCCAAGAGCAGAATATCTATCCTAGTAATCTAGGATTGCTGAAAAACAGTACACAATCATGGAACTAATTTCCAGTACTTAAGGAAAGCTTCCCTTAGTGTTCAGAAGAAAGTCAGCGAAGGGCTTCCCTGGTGGCTCAGTGGTTAAAGAATCTACCTGCCAGTGCATAAGACATGGGTTCAGTCCCTGATCTGGGAAGATCCCACATGCCAAGGAGCAGCTAAGCCCGGGTACCATAACTATTGAGCCAGTGCTCCAGAGCCAGGAGCCGCAACCACTGAACCCACAAGCCCTAGAGCCTGTGCTCCCCAGCAGGAGAAGCCAGCACGCTGCGGCTAGAGAGTAGGTAGGCCCTGCTCCCCACAACTAGAGAAAAGCCCAGCGTAGCAACGAAGACCCAGTACAGCCAAAAATAAATAAAATTATCTAAAAAAAGAAAGTGAGGTTTTTGTTGTTGTTAGGGTAAGTCAGAAAAGCTTTGACTTTTTATTGATAAAGTATATGGAATACAGAGACATATTGCTCACAAGATACATATTTTTCATGATGCAAATTGTGCTTTCAAATAATTACTGAAGATGATGCAGAATTGCATCCACATCTTTGTTGCTTTCCACCATGCTCTGAGAGGTATTCAAGTTCACCTAAGTGTGGTGCTGGAGTTTTATGGGTAATTAAAATGATTTTTTAAAAATTCTATTTACCATAACTATTTGTGTATTATCCCTGTATAATCAGATTATAAGCTTGAATGCAGTCTCTGTGGCTGATTTATCTTTGTATGTGTCTCTTTAATGCCTGGTCTGGATCTTTTTATATAAAAGGTGCTCAGGAAACATGTGTGGAGTAACTGGATGAGTGTGTGAATGAATGAGTCCATCGGTCACCTTACCTACCTGATGATGACTGACCGTTTAGAGTGAACCCAAGTGTTATTGTAGCTCTGTGCAACTGCCTCCTTTCCTCTGCTGGGAACAACACGTTCTGTACCTTAAACTTTAAAATATTGAAAACCTCCCACTTATAACCCATTATTAAAAATGGATAATTTTTCAGACAAACTATCTTCCTCTGACAAGAAAATTACTTCTGAACTCTGGTTATCCCATTTTTCTTACACTGTGGTAAGTCTTTATGTATCTTTTTAAAATAAACCTATTAGCTGAAACACATGCAAGGGAAAAAAATCTAAATCATATATAAGCTGTTACAATACTACATCTAAAACCTTTATACTCTCCTTATTTTAAAGGAACCCTCATGATACTCTCAAATAGGAAAGGCAGTCCCATCCATGGTGTTGCTGAAGATTCACAGTGACTATCTTTTATCTCCAGAGCGGTGATCCCAGCCAAGGTCATGGTAGTAAGGGATTAAGGCCTTGCTACTCAGAGTGTGGTTGGTGAGGGTCTCCTCAGAGCTTATTAGAAATTCAGACTCTCAGGCTCATTCCAGATCTACTGAGTCAGAATCTGCATATTTAACAAGATCTCCCAGAGGTTCGTGTGCACATTAAATTTTGAGAAGCACTGGACTTAAGAAAATACCTACTCATTTTGTTCTTTTTTTCACCCTATAATATGGCTAGAGTGAGGTAACTAAAGTGACCCTTTGACATCATTATCAACTCATGAATTTTTATATATTTGATGTATCAATTAGAGAAAAATAATATCATGTCTGGGAATTTCCTGGCAGTCCAGTGTTTGGAACTCAGTATTCTCACTGCCGTGGTCCCCGGTTGAATCCCTGGTTGGTGAGCTAGGATCCTATAAGCCGTACAGTATGGTAAAAAGAGAAACAACTCCACATCAAAATGGCAAAATTACGGTGACTTCCAAAATGTGCGTGTGTCTGGCTGTAAGATCCATTATCATCTTGTTGGTATCAGTGTCCTAGTTGTCAAGGAGGAGGTTTCTCTCCTCTCTGATTATGAGTGTCCGTCCATAAGGCTCAAAGAACAACCTTCTCAGATGTCCATTCAGGCTTATGTAAAGAGGCAGCTTCTGTCAGGGAAGTTTCTGGAGATGGTTCTTAGAATTAAGGATCAGGTTTAAAATACCATGGATACCTCTTCCTACGGGCTTGTGAGTCTGTAAAAATGAGATTGTACATCAGCCACCATAACCCAGTTTAAGCAATGTTTGCTAAAAGCTGTGTATGAAACCCAAGTTTATTAAAATGTTTTGATTCCCCTGACTTACAAGTTGCTTGTTCTTTGGTGAAAAATAAGTTGATTGCAAGAGGCATTACAGAGTTTACACTTGAGTGCAGCTTTGCATTGGAGAAAGTGAATGCTGTTTGTCAAAGCATCTTCTGTTCTCCATGCTCTGGTTCTTACTATTCCTGTGATTTTTTTACTCTCTTTTTCTTTTATTCTTTTTTTATTCTTTTATTATTCTTTTATTTATTATTAATTATAATTATATATACTTTTATTATGTTTATATATTATATATAATAAATATATAATATATATATAATTACATATTATTCTTTTATTTATTCTTTCTTTTATTCTTCTTTATTTGTAGCTTCTCTTACCTGTACCTACACTAAATGATTTTTTCTGTTTCTTTGGGACTTGTCAGTACTTCGTTTGCCTTTGTATATATTGGTTGGAAAACAAGTGGCTATAAATTTCACAGGGGTTTGCATATTTCGGTAGGCCACTAGATAGGTAGCCAGAGAAGGCAATGGCACCCCACTCCAGTACTCTTGCCTGGAAAATCCCATGGATGGAGGAGCCTGGTAGGCTGTGGTCCATGGGGTCGCTAAGAGTCGGACACGACTGAGCAACTTCACTTTCACTTTTCACTTTCATGCATTGGAGAAGGAAATGGCAACCCACTCCAGTGTTCTTGCCTGGAGAATCCCAGGGACGGGGGAGCCTTGTGGGCTGCCGTCTATGGGGTCTCAGAGAGTCGGACACAACTGAAGTGACTTAGCAGCAGCAGCAGATAGGTAGCAGTATAAGTCCGTTTACTTGGTAGTACCACACATAATCCAGAAACTTAGAATTTGCTGCAGACTCATCTGAAGGACATAACCTGTTCTTATTAAATCAGTAGCTATTATAGGTGAATATGACTCAGTGTTAATCCAGTTTTCATAAATGTGTTGCCTAAAAGGTAGGATGAAAACTATGTTGGTTTATGTCAGAACAGTGCAGCTTTAAAAATTACTCTCTAAGGCCTTAGGACTTTTAAGAGGCCTTAAAAGGTTTCTTCTAGATGATGGCCGTACAAATGATGAAACAGTTGACAGTAATTGAGACTAAATACAAACAAGCTTGTAGTATGAGTGCCGTTTCTTTTTTTTTTTCATGACCCAGAATTTAGCATTCAACATTTTCTTTTCTTAGATAGCTATTATAAAAGCAAAATTCAAAATCATCAGTTTGAAAGGAGTACTTAAAGGGACTGACATCACAACAGAGAAGTCAGGCAGAGGGAACTGATTGTTGTGGGACTTAATCAGGAGCCCAGCGGTAGCCACCTGCCATCACAGGATCATTGCAAGGATGCAATGTGGAAGTGCTCTGAAAAGTCCAGAGCTCCGTGTGAGGACTGAGTTGTAGAAGAAGAGCAAGAGCGTTTTTAACCTATTTGCTTGTTTGGAGGGAGAATAACCTGGAAAGCTAAAGTTCTGAAGACGAGGGCCTGAGCTGTTTTCTCCTGGGGCATCCACAGCATGCAATAGCCATTTCTGGAATAACAGTGGATGGGGTTCACTCAGCCCACCATCATGCACTCCCCCAGCTTAGCCCTCTCACATCCAGAAAGGAGCATTTGCTTCACTGAGGGTCCTGGGATGATGCAGCAAGTTGCAAGTTCTCCACACGGAGAGGACTCTAAGGGGAGAATGCCTCCCAGTGGTGACCTGGTCTCCCAGGAGCGACTCCATCATGAGGTCATATCTCAAGAAACCTGTTCATGGTTCCAGACTAGCTCACTGTTGAGGATACTCATCTCCTGAGGCTGAATCTTTGGTATATCTTGTTAGTAGGTGGCCATAGGTTCCAGCTGGCCTAGGACAGCTATGGTCTGTTGCCCTCTCGGAATAATTAGCTCCCTTTCACACATCCTGACCAGATGATAAATAAGATGGTCACTCTGATGTTTTCTTTTTGTTATCATTTGAATGTTTTTCCAGTTTCTCAAATCTGTAATGTTTATGCAACCTGAATTGTGATTCTTGGGTGGCAGCCGTTCTTATTAGAGGCACTCTGGGTGTAATCTCATTCAGGGTTTGTTTTTTTTTTAAAGTATAGTTTATTTACAGTGTTGTGTTAATTACTGCCGTACAGTAAAAGGATTCAGTTATACATATACATATATATTCTTTTTTAAAATATTCTTTCCCATTATGGTTTATCATAGGATAGTGACTATAGTTCTCTATGCTATACACTAGGACTTTGTTGTTTCATTCAGGATTCTACCTCTTACTATTCAAATAGGGCTCAGTAAAAAGTGGAAGAAATAATTATATGATACTCCCTTCTCAAAAAAAATTTTTTCAGTTTTCCCATCCAATAATTATTTTAATTTTTTCCCTAGTATAGCAACTTTTTTGTTATGACAAGATTTACAAATGAAAAATTGCCAATTTAAGGTTTTAGAAAAGAAGGAACACCATGTTTGTAACCATAAATAGGCTGTGTTTATCATTGAAACTAATAGTTAATGTTTATTATGCTTTGTTGTTTTGATGACTCAGGGAAATAATTAAATATTTTCTTACAGTGTATTCACAGAGATGTAAAACCTGAAAATATTCTAATAACTAAGCAAGGAATAATCAAGATCTGTGACTTTGGGTTTGCACGAATTCTGAGTAAGTAGCAAGTTTTTTACTGTTATACAATACAGATGATTATGAAATGATATAGTTTAAATTCTTACTTTAGATATTGAATTATGCTAATTGTTATAGTGTTATTATTCAGAAAAGGAAATTTCACTTTTTTAGTCAGTACATTAGTTCATACTTCAGCTCCATCCAATCAACTACAGTTGATTAGCTGTTGAAAGCCACATTTATGTGCTGTGCCCGTAGGAAAGGAAGAGAACTAAAAGATGCGTTTCTGGTCTTCATGCACTTATAATCTGAAGTAAAAGAAACAAACAACTAATGCAAGATGATTGGCAATAAAGTACTAAAGTGAAGAGGCAGATGGTCCCCTGGAGGGAGATACTAACGTGATCTAGAGTGGTTGGGGAAAACTTCATGGAGCTGATGAGACTGGGAGAGTAAACTATAAATTACAGAGAGGATTCAGAGACAGTGCTGAGCAACAAAGAAGTCATCCCAGAGAGAGAGGAACCAAAGGAAAAGGGGGACAGATAATGATCTCCCCCTGAATCTAAAACTGTGCAGCAGGCGGAAACATGTATTAACAACGGACACATTGCAAGGTGGGCGTGCACATAGTCAGCTTATTGATAGGACCCCAACATAGGTGACCTGACATTGCATTGGGAAGCTGGTTTATTCTTGAAGTCACACTACAGAAATTCTCCCTGTGCCCTCACCCTGGTGCTCTCTCTCTGGGATCACATAGATGTTAAATAGCTCAGCTACCTTTGGAAGTTGAATTTTTTTTAAATGAAGTTTAGTTGCTTAGTAGTATTATGTTAATTTCAGGTGTACAATATAGTGATTCAGTGTTTTTACAGATTATACTCCATCATATTGATAGCTTATTACAAGATAATGGTTATAATCTCCTGAACTACACAGTATATCCTTGTTGCTTGCCTATTTTATATTAATAGTATGGAAGGTGAATTTACTCTCTGAGTATACAGTGTAACAGTTCCCTAGGTTAGTGCATCACTGCGTGAACTGTTAGGAGAAGCCTAGCTTCTGAGAATTATTGATGCGGATCTGTTCAGAGAGCCTGACCTGCTCTTGATGCATTTGCAGTTCCAGGAGATGCCTACACTGACTATGTCGCTACAAGATGGTACCGAGCTCCCGAACTTCTTGTGGGGGATACCCAGTATGGTTCTTCAGTCGACATATGGGCTACTGGTTGCGTTTTTGCAGAGCTGCTGACAGGCCAGCCACTCTGGCCTGGAAAATCAGATGTGGACCAACTTTATCTGATAATCAGAACATTGGGTATAAGTTACATTTTATGGCTTACAGAGTTGCTAACTTGTAGTAGAAGTAGTATGTCATTATAATGAACAAGAGCTTTCTGTTGTCTCCAAAGTGCTACTGAGGGCGGCTGTTCTGGACTGTAGCCAAAGCCCAACCCTTTTCTCAATGCATGGAGCCCTAACTCCTCTCAGTGAGGAGTTTTCAGATGCCTCTCCAAGTCAAGTCAATTAGCTGTGGAATAAACTATACATTTACTTTCCTTATCAGGCTAAGATGGGGCTAAGGGTGTGAGTCAGCTGCATAGAGCTTACTCTGAAGACACTCAATCAAATGCAGTTTCTGCTTTTTCCCCCCTTTCCTCTAGCACAGGGATAAGCAAACTTTTTCTACACAGGGCCAAATGGTAAATATTTTAGGTCTTGTAGGCTGTACAGCCTCTATTGCAGCTCTCAACTCTGTTCCTTTATACTTAATATTGACAAATTGCTCTCACACACACCATCTCTTTCAGTCTTAAGAAAAATCCATTAAGGACATAATAACATTTTTCATTGTGCCTGTTTTCACAAATGAGGAAACTGAGGCTCTAGGAGCTTGCATGAATGACCTGAAGTCATACAACTAGTTATTAATAAGTGAAGAACAAGAGTGACTCCAATGCTGTCTTTCATGAGCTTTCATCCCATGTCAGTGTCCTTAGCGCTTGTCCCCTTCCACCTGGTTGGAAGAGGACATAACCCAAAAGACCAGCTGCAAGCTCACACCGTCAGCCTGGATGCGAACAAGGTGGCAAGCCGCACACAAGATGGGTATTTGGTCATCGCTCCCCGTGGCTCTCCTGGCAGCATGGCTGCCCAGCAAGGGAACTGCTGCTGTCTGGTTCCCTGTGGTTCCCACACCTTCTTCTGGAGAATTCCACGGCCTGGGAGATGGGGAGTAGTGTTTCACTACAGGCCACACCTTAAGCTCATGCTGTTTAACTGGTTTCCTATAGAAATTTACATTAGGCAGATATTAGACAGATCTGGGAGAAGGCAATGGCACCCCATTCCAGTACTCTTGCCTGGAAAATCACATGGACGGAGGAGCCTGGTGGGCTGCAGACCATGGGGTCGGTAGGAGTCGGACACGACTGAGCGACTTCCCTTTCACTTTTCACTTTCATGCATTGGAGAAGGAAATGGCAACCCACTCCAGTGTTCTTGCCTGGAGAATCCCAGGGATGGGGGAGCCTGGTGGGCTGCTGTCTATGGGGTCGCACAGAGTCAGACATGACTGAAGCGACTTAACAGCAGCAGACAGATCTGAGTTTGAATCTCAGGCCTATCACCTAATGACTGTGTGACTTGAGACAGGTTATCAAACCTCTGAGCCTCATTCTCTCACTAGGACAGTGGAGGTGAAAAAATTGCAACCATCATGAGATAGTTATAAGATTAAATGAGATCATATGTGTCAAGCTCTCCACACCACTTGCTCACCTCCTCCTCTGATGGCAGCTGAAAGACAGACTGGGGCTTTCCAGGAGGCTCAGTGGGTAAGAAATCCACTCAGTACAGGAGATGTGGGTTCGATCCCTGGGTCAGAAAGATCCCCTGGAGGAGGGCGTGGCAACCCACTCCAGTATTCTTGCCTGGAAAATCACATGGACAGAGGAGCCTAGTGGGCTACAGTCTGCAGGGTCACAAAAAGTCAGACACAACTAAAGTTAACTGAGCAGACACGCACACGTGACAGTGCAAGCCACATGTGGCAAAGAGAGTTGGCAGCACTGATCTTGCCTGAGGAGGCACAGTTTTTGCGGGGACCAATTTCTCCCAAATCAGGCTCAGTATTTCTTTTATCTCTGGACCTCGGAAATTAACTGTTGAAGCATGATGCTGTTTTTAACTAAATTAATCATGAGTTATGTGGTTTGTATTTTTACAGGAAAGCTAATCCCAAGACATCAGTCTATCTTTAAAAGTAACCAGTTTTTCCATGGCATCAGTATTCCTGAACCAGAAGATATGGTAAATTGCTCGATTTTGGTGTTTTGCTCTTTGTGTTGCTACTTTCTTTAAAGGGGTGGTTGTTTCTCTTTTAATATTTGTGCTTTGGACTCCTGTCCTCCTTATGACACTCTGACACAGGTCGAATAAACCATGTAAAAACTACATAAAATGAACCAGGAGAAGGCTTTAAAAGTTTTCTTACCCTATCTATTCAAAGATTAATTTAACTTTAAATGTGAAGTGAAAGTATATTTCTTTCCTTCATAAATATGGTGATCCTTTTAATCAAAACACTCAAGTACCTTTCCCTGAAATAATTATAAAATAATTATTTTCTCATAAAAAGTACTTTCTGTAGTTATATTTATTTTGAGAAACAAATGCATTCTCTATTTTTTCAGCTTCTGAAACCTCAATACAAACCATCTTTTTATCACATGTATTTTCACATAGAAGATCATTCCACAAAATGATCTTTACTGTATTGAAATCAAAACTGCAAACCCCAGTAATCAACTCTACACCCTCGCTGTGGTCTTTGCCTTTCTTTGGGAATCTGTCAATGACTACCCAACCTTCTTACTCTCTGTAGTCATTGATTTCTTATCTGTGTTACTCCATGTGGTCTGTTGCTAAGTTTCATGTCCGACTCTGCAATCCCATGGACTGCAGGATGTCAGGCTTCCCTGTCCTTCACTATCTCCCAGAGTTTGCTCAAACTCATGTCCGTTGAGTCAGTGATGCCATCCAACCATCTCATCTTCTGTGGCCCCTTCTCCTCCTGCCCTCCGTCTTTCCCAGCATGAGGGTCTTTTCCAGTCAGTCGGCTCTTTGCATCAGGTGGCCAAAGTATTGGAGCTTCATCTTCAACATTAGCTCTTCCAGTGAATATTCAGGGTTGATTTCCTTTAGGATGGACTGGTTGGATCTCCCTGCAGTCCAAGGGACTCTCAAGAGTCTTCTCCAGCACCACAGTTTGAAAGCATCAATTCTTTGGCACTCAGCCTTCTTTATGGTCCAGCTCTCACATCTGTACATGACTACTGGAAAAATCATAGCATTGATTATATGGACCTTGCTCGGCCAGTTGATGTCTCTGCTTTTTAATACATTGTCTAGGTTTGTCCAAGCTTTTCTTCCACGGAGCAAGCATCTTTTCATTTCGTGGCTGCAGTCACCATCTGCAGTGGTTTTGGAGCCCAAGAAAATAAAATCTATCACTGCTTCCACTTTCTTTTCCATCTAGTGCCATGAAGTGATGGAACTGGTTGCCATGATCTTAGTTTTTTGAATGTTGAGTTTTAACCCAGCTTTATTCTGCCTATACAATGAAAGGACCATCAGGGGAGGCTTGTGCCCTACTCCCGATGTGTTGAAGACAGTGATGTGGAGGAAGGGAGAATCTGTTAAGCCGGGTCATATTGACGGCACCTGTGAGCCATTGGGTTCAAGGGGTCCTGGCTTCTTTAAACACCTGTTCATCTTAAGTTTATTTCATATAATACCTTGATTTATATACTGGGCTTCTTTTTTATTGTGTTTGTTAAGACTCTTAACACATATAATGAAAGGTTAAATGTTGAATTACAAGTATAGAGGTTGAATTAAAAATAATGTTCATAAAACATATTTAGTTTAAAGACTAAAATACAGTAGTTCCCTGGTAGTGCAGTGAATAAGAACCTGCATGCCAATGCAGGAGACATGGGTTCAGTCCCTGGTCTGGGGAGATGCCACGTGCCTCTCGGCAGGTAAGCCAGAGCTCCACAGCTACTGAGCCCATGAGCCTCAACGACTGAGCCTGCGTGCCCAGAGCCCATGCTCCACAATGAGAGAAGCCACCGCAGTGAGAAGCCTGGGCACTGCAGCAAAGAGCAGCCCCCACTTGCTGCAACTAGAGAAAGCCCCCGCAAAGCAACGAAGACCCAGCACAGCCAAAAGAAAATGACTAAAAGACAACAAATTCACATGTACCTGCTGCCTAGTTAAGGAAGGAGAATGACGCCATTAACTTGGAAGCTTCACCCTCCCCATGTACCCTTCCTCAGCCCCATTCTCTCCCTTGCTTGCTGTTTTGAGTTTTGCATTCATCATTCCTTTGCTTTCTGTAGTGCTCTTATTCATGCAGTTGAGTGTATTTTCATTAATGTTCAAAGCACCCCTATAAGTAGATTAAGGATCCCTCTAAGTAGATATTATGGTACTGAAGGGGACATTTAGAATGAACATTTACCAAACACCAACTGCAAGACATTGTAAAATTAAGAAAATAACTTCAGCTTTTTTCATTACACTGTAGTATAAAATCATGTAAAAATATGATTTTAAAAAATCTTTGAAAGGAATTATATAACCTACTAAGGGGCTTTCTCCAAAGTATTCTTAATACTAATATATTTTAAATATCTGTTACTTTGTTGTTACATAACATTGAAATGCTTTACTCTGTTTTTTAGGAAACTCTCGAAGAAAAGTTCTCAGATGTTTATCCTGTGGCTTTGAATTTCATGAAGGTACCTAAAAATCAATTTTAACCATATTGACTGCAAATCATAATGACTGAAGCTGGTAACTCTGGGATGGGTGGACAGGTCAAATAATGCCAATGTAAAAATGTGGTCATTGAAACTATTAAAGAACTGTAAAATAATTACAATTAAAGGAACATCAGTGGTTTAAACACTAAATCTTTCCAACATAACCTTTAAAATTAGTAGACAGTGAAAGAGAATAATTACAGCTGTGATGAACACCATGCTTCTTTTGTATTTATTAGGAAATTTGACAGTTAAGTCTGTGTATTCAGACTATGGAAATTTATGAGAATGAATGTATTCCTTTTAAGTTAGAAGATCAAGAACTATGCTATCCAATAGGGTGGCCACTGGCCATGTTACTACTGAGCAGTTGAACTATGGCTGATTAGAATTGAGATGTTCTATATTTCTATGAAAATTACTTTTTAAAAATATAAACTATTTCATTAATAATTTTAAAAATATTACATGTTGAACTGATAACCTTTAGATACACTGGGTTCACTAAAATTCTAAATTGCTTTTTAAATAAATCAGTAGAAGATCAGGCAAAATCAGAACTAGGTAGACACCGAATATAGCCCCTGTACCAGGGTCAAAGAAAGAACAAGTTCTAATAAAAAAGCAGAAGAAGCTCCTCTATGACCAGTCTGCCATTCTTGCTTGACCAGCTGAGACCATGCGAGAAAGTGTGACTCTTCCCTTCACCATGGCTACTGAAAGCCTTTAATGGGGCAGGGATGGAGATACTAGTATGAGTATCTATCTTTAATGACCAATTAAGTCATATTTATAGCAATGGCTTCCATACCACTCATCAGAATGACTACTCATCAGAATGAGCTATTTAAAAATACACATTCCAGTAAATAACCTCAGATTTACAGAAGCAGAATCTCTATGAATAGGACCTTGGAGTTTACATCTTTAAGCCTCTCCCTAGGTGATTATGATGAACACCATAGTTTGAAACTCTTCTGATCTAGGAAGTGGAGCCATCAGAGTGACCTAGAGTCAACTGTGCAGACGAGCCTTTGTGCTGGTGCTGGCCACTGCCCAGGCGCTATCCAGCGTGCTGGCTTCCTTCAGCCTGGGTCCTCCTGAGACCAGGAGCCCCACGCCTCTGAACTCTTAGATTGCCCTTACCACTGCTCCACTGGACCTCACCTGCTTTCTGCCTCTCACTGCTCTAACCCAGCATTTCGCAGATCCTGTCCTGGAAGTCTAATTCCCCAACTTTGTTGACTTGTTAAACACAGATTGAAAAAAAAAAAAAAAAAGCCCGCAGATTGCTTGGCCCTACCCCCATGGCATTTGTTTCAGTAGATTTGAGGTTGGACCAAGAAATTTGTATTTCTAGCAGTTTCCAGGTGATGCTGACGTAGCTGGCCTAGGGACCACATTTTGTGAATTTCTACAAACGATTTGCCTTACAAGTGACAGACACCTGACCTACCCTTCGAAACATTGACTGTGCATCAAGTCTGCCCTCAAAAGACTTTGAATTGGCAAAAGAAGAGCAATTCTAGCTATTAACAAGTTTCAAGTTCTGGATACTATACAAACTTGAAGATTTTCTAAACTTGTGTTTGCTCTACCAAATTATTATTCAGAGTTTTAGGGTACAGTAACAAAACAGGCTCCTCTTTTTAATATCTTCTTTGCTCTTCCCGTCTTCCAAAGGAGTGTCTGAAGATGAACCCAGATGACAGATTAACCTGTGCCCAACTCCTGGAGAGCCCCTACTTTGATTCTTTTCAAGAGGACCAAATTAAAAGAAAAGCACGTAATGAAGGAAGAAACAGAAGACGTCAGCAGGTAGCTCAGTTCCAAAGTTAAAGTGCTATAAAAATGATTATTTTCCTTCTCTACCTTTCAAAGTGAGACTAGGCGGGCACCAAGATCTTTTCTTTGCATTGGTTTAGTTGTATTTGTTTGTGTAATAGAAATTGTGATTGATGTAATAAAACCATAAAACTGAAAGTTTCCAGATTGCCGCAAAGTCTTATTCCAAGTATACTTAAAGTTATTGCACAGTTCTTTTGTTACACTATTGGATATCCTCCCCACCAAGTCATGTACCCGAACCACAAGAGTTTCATACAGCTAAGCCCTGATTACAGCTGAACCGAGTTTGACGGGCATTATGGAAGAATCCTTGTACCTTTCTGTAGCCTCCATGTGTACAATAAGAAACTTGACTTTTCTGTTCTTTCACCCATGGCAGGCACCTTAGTCTGCCTTTCCTAGGCTTTTCCTGGTAGCCAAAGACAAGCTCTGGACAGATACAAAAAGATGAAACTCAGATATCTGAGAACCAAATCCTGTCCTAAAATGTGCCAATATTATAGATTAATATGGTGAATATAAAGATGGATGTTGATTCTATGGCTTATTAGGCAACTACCATTTACTTGCTTTCAGACAACTTTGGAAACATAAACTCCATGGAAGTAGGTTTCTTTGGATTTAGATTTCTTTTCCCCCTCACCTGCATCCCCAGCACCTAAAACAATATCTGTCACATCGAACATACTTAATAAATAGTATTCAAATAAATAGTGGGTAACTACTCCCTTCTCCAGGGGATCTTCCTGACCCAGGGATTGAACCCAAGTCTCCTGCTTTGTAGACAGATTCTTTACCATCTGAGTCACCAGGGAAGCCCAGTAAGTAGGTAAACATTGCTTATTGATAAGTCAAGATGATGTTTCCATTTCTCAGAAAAGTGACAACCATCACATTTTGCGTTTGCTCAGTTCTCCACCTCTGACCTACTTTCCTGTTCACCTATCTTCGCATTAGCATCTTTGCCATAAAGGAAAAAAGTAGTCTCTTTCAATAGTTAAAATAGAAGTTTTTTGGGAAAGAAGGGTCAAACTAATCAGTAAAATGAAATGTTAAGATGATGTCTGTGTATCCCAAATCTTTATCCAAGATAAAAATCCAAATTGTTCTTACATAGGCCCTGTAACTGTTCAAGTTACGTGTTTGCAAGTTCAAGCCCAATGCAGTTTACTTAACCAAAACATTAGGGTTTGTTCAAATTTTAAATACAGTGTGAATTGTGTGTAAGAACACTGTCCCCTCCAAACCGTCTCACCAGCTCCTGGACCTTTGCCCTGCGAGAGGGGATGGGCACGCTCCACCCTGCCTCTTGGTCCCCGACCACTTTCCATGCGCTCGCCCCCAGGTGGGTGGGGATGCTGCTGGCCTTTGACATCTCCAGTTCACAGCTGCGCCGCCCTTTCAATACTTCGTAACTCAGCTGATACTGATTAGGGACTTCACAAAAGCCCTTCCCAAAGACACAGGACAACAAAAGGGAAAGAAACACCTAGAGCAGCATGCATCTAGAGAATTTCATTTACGAAGATGATGTCATGTTCTCTGTCCTAGCCAGCTGCAGCCTGTCCATCTCGTGTGGTAGCCCCTCCAGAGCTCCCCTCACCAGACCGTGCCTAACCATCTCCCTCCATCAGGTGGAGACGGAGAAGGCCCAGGGGCAGCCTGGCACACCAGAAGGCCCTAGAGAGCAAGGCCAAGAGAAAGACAGAGATGTCTTCCAAATTTTTATTTTCTTTCTGAGCACACATCTTTTTCTTAGACATCTTACCATATCAGAAAATAAAGTTTCTGTATCTCTGAGTGATTGACCAACAATCTCATTAAGTCTAAATATTGTTTAAAGTTGATAGTAAGAAGAGATTTTAAATCTTTGCTGTTCTGCCAATATCCTAAAATTAATAATCTGAAGTTAAAAATCTGAGATGGGTAAAATGTAGACTCTTGCACTTGTTGTTTAATAGCTGGTGGGAAGTTTTCTTTTAAACCCTGACCAGATACTCAGAAATGAATTCATTGAAACAGTTCATAGTACATCCCTGAGTATCCTAGAATGAATAATATAAACTAATTTTCAAGTATCAGAGAACCACAATTTTTGGATAAGTAACTGTTTAATTTTTTAAATTGATGTCTTTTGACATCTTTGTACTGTATGTATCCTTTTGTTTTACCACCTTGAAATCAAACTATACCAATAGGAATTGTTTTCAATTTACTTTCTTATTTTTGTCTTGTTCTGCTATTAGAATCAACTGTTGCCTCTCATACCAGGAAGCCACATCTCCCCCACACCTGATGGAAGAAAACAAGTCCTCCAGTTAAAATTTGATCATCTTCCAAACATTTAGTTCTTTCAAGAGGAAAGTAATTTAATACGTATACACATTTTTGTACCAGAGAGATAGGGAGTCTCAGTGTTTCAGATGCAAATGAGCCATATGAAAATTAAGATGCTTTCTAGAATTGTTTTGCTCTGATCATTACTGATTCCTCTGCCTGTGTTTTTCACATGCCAAGTTTATCTTTTAGAACATTTTCTATAAATGTTAACAGCGTTTGAAACTGCACATATGGAGGAGAGATTTTCGATTTTATCAGAGCAGCCCCTCTTGAAGCAACTTGTATTGAGAATTTGTGAGCTTATCCTTTGATTTATGAAAAAGATTTACATATACCATCTTGCTTCAGCTGACCACATACAGGCTTAGAACAATATCAGATAGCTTGCCTCGCCATTGTTTGTGTAAGGAATGGCATTATATTTCTGCATTTTAATTCGCTCTTGTTTCAACCAGGTCTGTTGAGTTAATCCTGGTATTTTATTCTGTGTTTTTATATTGGTGTAGGAAGGGAACCTTGAAATGTCATCCAGGTTTATCCCTTAATTCCAGGGCAGACTCTACTTTCTCTGTCTCATAAGACATTGACAATTCTATTTTTAAAGCTAGCTAGAGAACATGCCGTACATTTACATAGAAAATAGTGGATGAACTGCGAGGAATTACCATCCTTGTGACATCACGCCCTAGCATACCTGACTGCTGAGCCTTTGGCTGTCCTTTGGTGCATCACAGCTCCTTATCCTTTTCTCCTCCTGATTAAGCCATCCCAGTACCTAAACCTATCCTCCTGGGTGTATTTTCTAAACATCTCGTTGTCAACAGTCTTTTCCAAACATTTGCATCCACACGCTCTATAAACTTGTCTAGCCCTACACCTGGGCATCATGGTCAGGTCAAGTTTGTAAACACTTCTGAGAGCAGGAAGATTATCATTCAGTTAACTTCATTTTGTGTCTCTTGTCAAAAAAAGACACAAACAAACAAAACACCTCAATAAGTGAGTTGAATTTATGTTGGGACGTTTTCCCGAGTAAACTTGACACACATACATACTTATGTGTAAATATATATTTATAATTATAAATTTTGAAGCATCAGAGTAGATCCCTTTTATCCTGGACATCTAAAAATGGTATAGACAATTCGAAAGTACTTTTAGTTTGCTAGTAAAGAACTCATGTAAAATAATAGCATGAGGAAAAAATAAATAAAAATAATAGCATGAGGCTGTCTATCACTGACTGACATAAAGGCACAAAATAATGGCATCTTTATCAATAAATATTAAGATTATTTCATTAACTTTTTTCTGCTTCTGGGTCTGGCATGCATACCTGAACATTGTTAAATTTTGCAAATACACCTAATTCCAGAAATTCTTTGTATTTGACACTGAGACACCAAGCATAAACTGTTATTAAGGAAGCACAGTTCCACCTCATGGTCATCTCTAAAAGTCTGCTGCACATATAAACATGGCTCTATGAACTTTCAGAGAATCCCATTCAGTTACTTGGGTACATCTCTTTATTAAGGAGTTATGACATCTAAACTATAGTTCTTTGCTCACTAAAGATATTTGAGGTGGGCTTATTTGACCATTTAATATTCTTGGTGTGAATATAGCCTGCTTAGGATCTTCTTTATTTTCATTTTATTATCAGAATGTGTCTCTTCAGACTTTTTGCATTTTTAGTAGGATGATACCACAGGTACAAGAACAATGAGGAATAAAAGATAAAAGCAACATTGATGAAAGATTTATTTTTAGCTTTCATAGTGGGTTTTTTTTTAATCATTTAAGCCTTCTTATTGCCAAACCACTCATGATGCTCAGGCTCACCTAAATGTGAGCTTCGTGCAGAAATTAAGACAGCGTAAGACCCCATTATCCATTTTATAATTGTGCTTCAAACAACAGTGGAGTTTTGGGCAGAGGTTGGTTGGATAATTGTCTTCCCTTAATTTTTGCTTACATTTAAGAATCCATTTAAACTAGCATCTCTGTCTCCATTCTGTTCCTGAGACAAATTCATCATTTAGGTATCATGGGGGAGAAGAGAGGTGAAAGCATCTAATGCTTAGAAAAATGTTCCAGTGTAGTCATATTACCTTGAAGAAAAGGAATCTTCTGATGGACATTTGCATGCTTATCTCTCCCTGGCTGGCCCAGACCACAGAGCATCTCAGATGCCTGGGTCGCTCAGGGGCACACATCTAGAATTGCGACTCTCTACAGAGTGTGGATTTCTCACCTCCGTACTTTGCAGGTTCCCTCGCATTTCTCAGCTGCATGGGAGACAGCTGTACTTCTGCCCAGATTAAGTAATGACTTTTGTAAAAGTTCTCCTCAGCAAATAGGCTTGCTCTTTGCAGAAGCCCACGTGATTCTATAACCACACGTTTCCTTTTACAGCCTTGCATGCTTTCTGGCTTACCTGGGGCATGTCTCACCCATGCCAACTGCCAGGCTTTCTAATTTACTTATAGAGCTCTTTCCCAGGGCTGTCCAAATACGACACCGTCATGGTGAGTGGCACCATCTGAATACTCCTTTTCCTCCACGTCAGTGTGACCTCTTGGCGCCCCGGTTTTCCCACGCTTTCCACACACATATACCTGAGACTCTCCAAGTTGCTCTCTTTCTTTCTTTCTTTTTTCTTTCTTTTTCCTTCCTCCCTTCCTTCTCTTTCATTCTTCTTTCTCTCCTTCCTTTCTCAGGGCACTTGACAGTTACAAATGCAGACCTTATTTATTCTTAGTGCTGCTGCTGCTTCAGGGAAGAAGAACGTATAATACATAATATAGAGAGAGGACATCAGCCCCGTAGGCCTCTTTGCTTGGACTCTGTCTTTAGTCCCCATTTTGGTCCTGATGATATATCCATGCATTTGTTCTGACTTGCTCCAACCACAAAGCCCTTGAGGGGGTCACTTTTTAAAGATTGTTTTAACAAGACTGAACCACTGAAAAGTGGTATTCAAGAGGCAGCGGTCAGATGCTTTGGATTAGGGAGGTGACTGAGTGAAGGGGAACAGCAGAGTGCAGGGATGAGGAAGTGAGCAGAGACAGTGTCCCTCTGCTAAGGAGCTGTCTCACTGCCCTTTAGTGCTCTTGCAGGTTCCCCAAACTACAGGACAGAAGAAAATTAATATGTTCTTTTTAATAAGATGAAAAATTTTCAGTGCCGAACATGTTGTAAGGTCCTTGTTCATACTTGCCGTAGAATTATGGTTTTTTTAAAAGGTGGCACTTTCTTTGTCATTTGTTACCACCAGCGATTTCCAATCCTGGTTTTGGAACAACTTGAATGGCACAGAATTCTCCAAAAAATATAAGTATATATTTTAAATTAAAACATACTACCAAAATAGGAATGATCCTAAAACTCCACAAACAGTAGAATCTTGGAAAATTGGAGTACTAGTGTAAGGTAATAGAGAAATCACAAGTATACAGATTTTAATGCATATAGTTAAGACGTTAAGATGTCACTGAGACATTAACACTTGCAAGTTAAAGTAGTATTCTGGGTATATATGTGTGTTTGTTTTCTACTAGAATCGTTAACTCAACAACGTCATTCTTGTTTTGACAGAAGATGAAAAGTCATCAAGAGTGGTGGTTTAGAGAATAATAGGAATACCATTTGGTCTGGAAGTTAGGACACTGGTTCTAGGTCTGTGTAGCCTTGTCACAATATGTAACTTTCTTTTGCCTTCATTTTCTCATTTGTAAAATAAGAAAGTGGATAAATGAGATAATGTGTTAGGCTCCCCTTCAGCTCTAAGCTTCTGTGATTTTCTGTAGCGCGTGGTATTTGTGTCTTGGACTTATCTTCCACCAAAATAGTCTTTCTAGAAACTGTTTAACAATATCAAAACACATTTTGCTCTTTATGATTTAGCCAGGAGCAAGGAGATCTCCCTCTTTCTCTCTCTCACCTGCTTTCTTTCATACTCACACAAACACACACACACCACCCCCTGCTAGTCCTATCAACTGAATAGCAGTTTGCAGACAACCACCTAACGGAGGTCAATTTGAGAAACAAAATTAAATTTTAAAGCTAATTATCACTGGATTTTTTTAATTAATGTAAATCAAACAGGTGTGCTTTCAAAATGCAGAGTAATATATAATCATTCTTTGCTGTTTTAATCTAATTAGCTTGGAAATGACATATGCTGTGAAATACTAATTTAAGATATCCATTAAGGCAAAGAACATTCAGTACATTTCTAACTTCAGTAAAACTTTTGGTAGTTTCAGTAAATGATAACTTAATGGAATTCTACAAATAGAGCCGAATTTTATCTGTTTTATATTTCAGCCGCAGGGACACAGGCTCAGTCAACCTTATATTTAACTTATCCTTAAAGCTTATAATCAAGCCAAGAATTTGTTATCCTGTTTAACAGGCATATAAATGACTTGTATTTATAAAGTTACAATTCTTCTTTTCTGTCCTGAATACTAGTCACTGACTGTATGTCTGTATATTGTTACTTTGAAGATGTTGTGTGTCTACTTATGATTTTAGGACATGTTTGTATAAAGGCAGGTCTGCTTCAAACCACATGAACTTATAGCTGTGATTCAATTAGTATTTGATAGTTAGCATAATGACAATTTATACTTCTAGATCTAATGTACTGCAAACAGTTTTAGTTGTATTATGTTAAATATACATAATATTTTTTTATTTATCTTAAGATATTTGTAAAACCTAAGAATGGGATTAAAAACTTTGGTGACTTTATATTCAAATATATCACTTAACCTGAATATGCTCTTTAGCTTGTTTTAATAAAAGTTAGAACTATTTCTGTCTCCTAATTTTTGTTCAACTCAGCTATTAGTCCATTGACTATTACTTTGTATTTAAGTTAGAAAAACTGTCATCTTCATATATTAATTCCAGAATTTGTTATTTAATTTCCTATCAGTTGGAATATCTGAATAGCTGATGTAGCAAACTGTTCCTTTTTTTGCCTGGGGCTGGGAATTTTTACAAATGGAAAAACTAGCAATAACTTTTCCAGTCTGACTGGCTTGATGTTTATCTCTGAGAACATCTTTACAACTTTACTTTGAGGCTCTAAGATTCTTTTTCCTTCAGTTCAAATATTTCTCTGGCCCTTTACGATACTTAAGCTGCAAGATGTTCTTGTATCTTCAAGCCCAAGCTAGTTTCTGTTGTAAGTTTAAAAACACAAAAAGGCTCAAGACCAAACTTAGACTAATGATCAGAGAGAAAAACAGTTGATAAAATAATGGAAGAATCACTATTTAAATATACTTCAATTCTTTTATTTTTTTCTGAACTAACCTTTCTGCTTTCATTAGTTTTAATCGTACTTATGTAAAAAGAGGGTGGTCAGTTATTTCCAATGGTAGCTGCAACAATTTCTCTCAACCTACCTCGGTTTTACCATGACACTTTCCACTCCTCTTATCAAGAGATGAAGTCTCCCTCCCTCTCCTCATCTTATGACCTGTGTCTTCCATAGATGTCCTGTGCCATTTCTGGGCTTAGCCCTTGAAAGGTCTGGCAGCTTCTTCCCCAGACAGAGAAGTCTGCCGTTTCTCTCTGGGGTAGCCAGCCTCCATGCTGTAAAGAAGCTTGAGCTAGATACAGCTAAATAAAATACCACATGGAGAGGAAGAGGCTGCTGGAGGAGCACCAAGGGAGCCAGTCATGTGAGTGAAGCCTTCCGGGACTTTCCAACTCAGTGTAGCCGCCAGCTGAATGTCCCCACATCAGCGTCCTAGCCAGCGTCAGGTAGAACAGAATAACTGCCCAGCTGAGCCCAGTCAGCCTACCAAACTATAAGAAATAATAAACCAGTGGTTTTAAACCACTACTTTTCAGGTTGGATTTGTTATGCAGCAATAGATAACTGAAACAGTATGTTTTTAAATTGTATACTGTTTAGTGGAGAAACATGTTCTCAATGTATATGCAAACTTTAAGTAAGGCATAAAGTTATCTTTTTAATTTTGTTGAAGTATAGTTGATTTACAGTGTTGTGTTAATTTCTGCTGTACCTCTAAGTGATGCAGTTTTATATATATATATGTATATATATTTTTTCTTTTTCATTATGGTTTTTTCACAAGATATTGAATATAGTTCCCTGTGCTATACAACAGGACCTTGTTGTTTATCCATTCTATATGTGATAGTTTGCATCTGTTAATCCCAAACACTGGAGAAGGAAAGGCAACCCATTCCAGTATTCCTGCCTGGAAAATCCCATAGACAAAGGAGCCTGGTGGGCTACAACCCATGGGACTGCAAGAGTCAGACACAGCAACTGAACAATCCCCAACCACCAGGCCTTTCTTCCCCCAGGCCCCTCCCCTTTGGCAGCCCGCAAGTCTGTTCTCTCTGTGAGTTTGTTTCTGTTTCATGAATGAATGAATGAAAGTCGCTCCGTTGTGTCCAACTCTTTGCCACCCCGTGGACGACACAATCAATGGAATTCTCCAGGCCAGAACACTGGAGTGGGTAGCAGTTTCCATCTCCAGTGGATCTTCCCAACCCAGGGATCAAACCCAGGTCACCCACATTGCAGGCAGATTCTTTACCAGCTGAGCCACCAGGGAAACCTTTCTATTTCATAGATATGTTCGTTTGTGTTATATTTTAGATTCCACATGTAACTGGTATCATACATCCATCCATGTTGCTTCATATGGCATTATTTCATCCTTTTTATGGGGGAGTAATAGTTCATTGAATATTCATTGGATATCTGTGAATATTCACTGAAAGGACTGATGCTGAAGCTGAAGCTCCAATACTTTGGCCACCTGATGTGAAGAGCTGACTCATTGGAAAAGACCCTGATGCTGGGGAAGATTGAAGGCAAGGAAGAAGGGAGCAGCAGAGGCTGAGAGGGTTGGATAACATCACCAACTCAATGGACATGAATTTGAGCAAACTCTGGGAGTTAGTGAAGGACAGGGAAGCCTGGCATGCTGCAGTCCATGGGTTCACAGAGAGTTGGACACGATTTAGAGACTCAACAACAACAAAACATTCCACTGTATGGAATACCACATTTATTGTATTCATTCCTTATCCATTCGTCTGTCCTTGGACATTTAGGTTGGTTCTATGTCTTGGCTATTGTAAACAGTGCTGCTTTAAACACTTTTTACATGTGTCTTTTCAGATTATAATTTGGGGGTCAGATGTTATTTAGCCTAGAATATACTCTAGGGAATCTAAAAATCCTTCTACCCGGTTACCCATTGGCCTCTGTTTTTTATTCTTATTTGTCTTAGTCAATGCTGCTCTACTTCCCAGGGGGAGATCATCTTCTCATAAAACATGTATAACCACCCTATGGGGGAAATCTAAAGCACCATAATGAAGAAGTGGTCCAGGCATTGTATTCTATCAAATCTATGAGTACATTCTAGCTGGAAATTTGCTTGATAATCTTCACAGTGTTCCAATAGGAGATCTCCTTCTTTTTGCAAGAAAAATATTTGCATCTATGTTAGATAACTGGATAGATGCCGAACTACTCATGTTCTATCCTTTGTCACTCTGCCAAAAAGGAAAAAAGAAGCAGTCAGTCAGTTTGGGTCCTGATGAGCGTTCTTTAACCAGCGCTCTTCACTGATGATCGCACTCACTAGACATCAGCTAGATCACCTTCTGGCTGTTAGCAGAAAAACTGGTCTACACTGAATGAGCTTCTCCTCATAACCAAAGATCTCTAGCACTTTTGACTCTTCAAGGTAACTGGTGCCATTGTCTTTCCACATTTGCCCTTTTTCTTTTAACCTGAAAGGCATCCAACCGGAGGTCAGATTTTGGCTTTGCCACTTACAGGTCATGACCTTTGGTCATCAGTGTCTTCAACGCTAAAGTGAGAATTTTTAACACCTGAAGTTGTTAAAAGTATTAAGTTAAACAATTATGTTAATATGCTTGGTAGTATAAGGAGCTATGTAAATATTGATTATTATTTTGAATACCTTCTAGAACTTTTGAATATATTAACTTCTACAGTTTAATATGTGATCCCTTGAAATAAATCCATAGAGTTGTTTAATTACACTAGTTGCCATATTCCCTCCCAAAGAAGTAGGAAAACTCATCTTACTCAACAACTCCTGTCTTCCATTTGGCAGCTCTTGCATTTCTAACATGAGAAAGAGCTTACCTTCTAACAAATAAAAATGTCAAGTTTTTCTACGTACACAACTTAGTTTATTGGCACTATTTAAAATGTCCACAATTACCTGGCAAACACTGTCAAGTACTAGGAAGAAACAGAATTTTAAAGCCCTCAGTGGAATATGTAACCACGAAGAAGAATCCAGTTAATGGGATTTAGCCAAAAAGGTACACATTAAGACCTCACCAGAAAACCTAAGGACACCAACACAAGCACCATAAAATTATCTGACCATGACTCTGAGAGATTTGAGAGATTTCCTAAAAGTCAGAATCATCAGAGATAGGAGAGTTGGCTGGGGAAGTACAACTCAATTTTGAAGAAA
This sequence comes from Cervus canadensis, assembly GCF_019320065.1. NCBI lineage: Eukaryota > Metazoa > Chordata > Mammalia > Artiodactyla > Cervidae > Cervus > Cervus canadensis. The sequence goes on along the minus strand of NC_057390.1, from coordinate 20,895,230 downwards.
AAAACATTTTTAAAAAAGAGTTTGGCTGCATGGGCACTTCGTTGCATCACACAGGCTTAGTCGCCTGTGGACTTAGTTGCCCAGAGGCATGTGAAATATTACTTCCCCGACCAGGGATAGAACCTGGATTCCCTTCATTGGAAAGAGGGTTTGTAACCAATGGAACACCAGGGGAAGTCCCAGAAAAAGCATCTTAGGTATGGGAATACACAAAACAAATTTAATATTGTGTGGGTTAAACAGCCCAGGATGATTAGCCATGGAAAACTCAACTAGAGAAAAAGCAAGAGATCCAAGCTAGAGATGCAAATCTTTTTTCTGTCTGTTTGTTTTTATTTTTCCTAACTTTAAACTTTTTATTTTGTATTGGGATATAAATCTTAATTTAATTTGTGTATTCTGGCAACTGAGGTTGTATAAACAACTCTTATTCCTGAGGAAGTGCTGTGAGTGAGAAGGAAAGTCCATCCTAATCTTTGAGAAATACTTGCACTGAGAGAAAAAAAGGAAAGGAGGGGAATTGTCAGAGGTGCCAGTTGGAGAAAGAATCAGTATCTGTCACTTGTCCAGCGACCGTCCTGTCAAGATCTCCTTTCCACTGTCCCTCCCTTCCTCCTTCCTAATTATCCTCTCTCTAGCCACACAACTACTGTGGCTACTTTTCTTGGACTTGAATCCCTGTCTTTTGTCACCAATTTCTTCCTTTACCAAGTACACATCGCTCCACTCTGCTCTGACAAAGACCTGCTCATTATTCAATTTCCCTTCTCCTGATTTTGCTAACCTCCTCCCCCTACCACCTGTAGTCTTTTAGTCAGAGAAAACCATCCTGAATTTAATTTTGTCTTATATAAGAACCTCCTGTAAAATATCAGCACTATCTTATGTAAACTAAATTTGGAAGTAATCTTAGGTTGAATTCAAATAAATCTCTAAAATATGTTTTTTTAAATGATTAATGTCTCCTTGGATGTCATACGCTGTGTTATTTTTTCAGTGTAATCCAATTTAGGAAAAACTCTCACCAAAATTGACTCGATCAGACATTCCCTCTAAATTGTGGGGTTTTAGCCATGAGTTGGCTTGAAGGGGTCCACTGGAAGTCCCTTCTTCCATTTAAAATTCCAGATTCCAAATGTAACCTCTGGCTATTATTTCCCCAAACTTCAGAGAGCTTTGCTGGGTTAATACCTGGACGGTTCACAGTGCCTCCAGTCTCGGACAAAGGACATCTTCCCGTTTGCCCTGCTACTCACCAACTTGCCTTTCCCTGCATCCTGAACACTTTATGACTTGAAATAGAGCAAAACCATGACTAAGTCTACCTTACAGACTGACTCGCTTAGAAGAGATAAAAATCCCTTCTTCATCCTACCTTAACATTTAGAAATGCACCTGGGTTCCAAAATAACCCCACTGAGAAGCTATTAGGGAGAAAAAGTACCAGTTAGAATTTTGGTGTGAATTTGCTTAAAGGAATAACTTTCCCTAGAGCGGTTTGTCATCAGAATGTTGAGAAAAGGGCGGTGTGGGCTACAGTGGGTGGGACTTTTGGGTGACTGGAGGGTAATGTCAGGCATGGGGTCTTTCTTTAGGGACTGGGAGTGAAGGACACCACGAGAAGTGGAAGTGGAAATATGCCCCCATGTCCACTTTGAAACTTACCAGTGCCATAGCTGACCATCATTTCTTACCAGGAGCATGCATCGGAATGGCATGGGGAGGCAGACAGATACTTTGGTGGATTCCAGAGCCAGGTCTACTGCTAACTATACTGTTTTGAAGTGTTCCCTTCTCTCTGTGGCTTTTCAGCCTACTCCTGTAGGAGTCCTCGAGCCGGGTGTTTTTAAGGATCCCTCTGGCTAATCTATTTTGTGAAGTGACACGCACAAAGAGCTACCACCTCTCTTGTCCTGTCCCTATGTCCTCTTCCACCCTCCTTTTCTCAGGTCTGAGGACAGACTAATGGCCTATAGCTAAGGATCTTGCTCTATTGGCTTCACAAAGAAGGAGCCAGTCCAGTGACCTTCCACCTTTCTGATCCACTCTGAGATCTCCTTTCTCTGCAGAGAGCTGGCTCCTTAGTGGCAAATGCAAGATCCTGGGGGTGCAATTGCTTTGCAAGAGGCCAGTTTTCACTTTGTAAGCAAACCAAAGGTGTGTGAGGTATTAGATAGTTTGCACCGGGCTTGAGGCTTGTTCTGCAGCTGCAGTTCTGTTTCGTTTCCCCGCAGTAAGCACTTTCAACTCCTCGCTGCCGTAGATGGTGGCACCCCATAGATAGAGGAGCTGGGCACCACTCTGAAGAGGAGGAACACCATCGCTGCCCATTAAGTGCACACAACATGCCCTTTGATCAATAACATCGAAAAAGAAGACGACACATGGCTGAGAGAATAGCTCTTAAGTACAAGTGAAATTGAAACTTCAGTTTTCAAATTGCACAGTTCCTGAGGATTAAAGTAAATCCTTGGCCAGGATCCCATGAAGACTCCATCAAGCAACATCGCCAGGAAATTTTCCAGCACTCGCAGTATGTATAGCTCCAGAACATTATTTACAGTACTTTTATTTTATCTCAACTTGCTATCCACCAGTTACCTTATCTTGCACAAATTTACAGTGTGGTTTTTTGTTTGTTTGTTTAATTTTTCAAAATTTTTAAACCCATATGGGAGCAATAATCACCAATGCAATTGAATATTTTAGGAAATTGATGGGTTCACACCTAGAGAGAAGCTTTAAATAATGTTAGAAATCTCAAGCCTTATGTAGTAAAAAGGAAAGAAATAGTTAAAATCAACATTCTAAATATAAAGCAGCCAGCATATGTTGAAATGCAAATCACTGGAAAAAAAAAAAGAAATACAAATCACTGATACATTATGGAGGCCAATTATGGCTTTTTCAATTCATCCTTAATTTCACCAACTTATGCATTTCCACATGTGTATTATTACCTCTTTTCTGTTGACTTTTATGTTCTTGGTAGATTAACTGGTCCAAGGGAATTAAATGACTGTCAGTGGCAGAGGATGAGATGGTTAGATAGCATCACCAACTCAATGGACATGAATCTGAGCAAACCCCAGGAGAGAGTGGAGGGCAGGGAAGCCTGGCGTGCTGCAGTCCGTGGGGTCACTGAGTCAAACAGACTTAGCAGCTGAACAACAACAGCCCTTGTCGGATGCCAGACATTGTAACAGATGCTTTACATAAACACTGTCTAACATATTCCACCAAACACCGTAGGAAGTAGGTATTGCTACCCACACTGTACAAGTAAGAATCTCAGGTTCAGAGACATAGCCAGAAAAGTAGCGGAGCTGGATCTAAACATTTCAGAAAATTTCCACCAAATTTTTCATTTCTTTTTGCACTTAAAAGTGGTAAGCATTTAAAGGTCTGAAGCTAAGTCCTTTGTTGTGGGGCATTTTTAATTTTTGCTGAATTCTTATATCCTGATATTTGTAAGTTCTCTAAGGCCAACCTTAACTAAAATACCTATGGGAAAACACTCCGTCCTTAGTTAAATATCTAATCTCAAACTGTAACTAGGTGTTTGGTCTCTCTGCCCATAGATCTCATTGCATCTGTAATGAAGACATCTGCATATTCCTTTTCTGAATTTGCAGGGCTGGGCTCTAACCAAAGTGATGGTACTGAGATTACCATGAAATTCGAGCAGTCTGAATGCCACCTAAAAAGGTAAAATTTAAAACAGAGTCTCCTTTTGTGAGATTACTCCAATCTGATTTTTACAGTTAAGGAAGCCAGGGCCTTGAAAAACTAAGAAACCCAAAGAAATGTCAAACACAGATTAAACAGGTGGTCAAAACTTTGTTTTAACTACTTGTGTCTGTTCATTGCCTTGTTTGATAATGGATTTGAGGCAGTTTGTATGTATAATAATTATAAAATGGGAGAACAGTTTCCCAAAGCAAGAATGGTGAAATGTTTTAAAATTAGAAAGTGGTTGCACAGTCTGTGAATATACTGGAAAACATCCAGTTGTGTACTTTAAAATTGTATAGTTTTTATGGTATATGAATTATATATCAATAAAGCTTACTTTTTTAAAAAGAGCATGACTTTATTTTTTTAACAGAATAGAGGATAAAACCAAGGATTGATGACTTTTTAATTTTTATGTATTTTTATCATTTACAGTCTCTTTTCCTGATTCCATATTAGAATATCACCAGTGAATTGGCTCAAGTCATGTTTAGCTTAATGAGTCAAGAACATTGATCTATTGCCTCTGATTCTCTATTGTGGAGTATTCAGCCAGGTTACAAAGTTTCTACTGGGACTGAGAAATTATTTTCGAGTAAGAATCTGGAATACATTTCCAAAGAGAATGCATTTTTTTCCCATGAGAAATCTCTGAGTCAATTCAAAGCCATAAACTAAGGGGTCTTGATTTCTATTGTTGCGGTTGTTATGTTAGTCGCTCAGTCACATCCAACTCTTTGTCAGGCTCCTCTTTCCATGGAATTCTCGAGGCAAGAATACTGGAATGGGTAGCCATTCCATTCTCCAGGAGATCTTCCCAACCCAGGGATCGATCCCAGATCTCCTTCATTGAGGGTTGTTTCTTTATCATCTGAGCCACCAGAGAAGCCCCTGGCGATTTCTATTAAGAAAGTTAAATCTGTTACTCAATATACAGGCACACATTTGTATACAAGCATACATTTCGATTCCTGGGTCAGGAAGATCCACTGCAGAAGGAAATGGCAACCCACTCCAGTATTCTTGTGTGAGAAATCCCACGGACAGAGGAACCTGGTGGGCTACAGTCCATGGGGCCACAGGAGTCGTGTACAACTGAGTGACTAAACCACCACCACCACCATACGTTTCAAGCAAAATCTTTTAAGATAGTCACATAAATTGGTCTAGAAATCACATGTATCATAGAATATAATGAGCTCAGAAAAAGGCTTGAAAACAAAGATATTCATCCTAGCATTATTTATGGTAACAAAAAAGTTGAAACAAATCTAAATGTCCAACAGGAGAACTTCAGGGTGTAGTGGAATATTGTACAGCACTTTAAAATGAGGTTTTCATTTATTTTAAAATCTATACTACTTTTCTGATTACAGACATAATAATGATATGCATATTATTTTAAAAAATTAAACCTCCAGACATTTTCATACAGCTCCTCCTCATAAGACATAACCCAAATTAACTGCTTGGTGAATATTTTTTGTGACCATCCGATAACACTGCTTTGCAACTTGCTTCCTTCACTTCATAATGAATCTTTATATATAAATTCCTGCAGATCCACCTCGCTAGCTTGTCTTTGTTTTTTAACACTGTTTTAAAAATTGTTCGACTTAGGGAGATGTTCATGACATAATGTTAAGTGAAAAAAAAAAAAGCAGGCTAGAAAACATTACATATGTTATGATCCTAAATTGGTTAGGGAGGGGGAGTGGCAAAGATTATACACAAATTCATATAAAAGACAAAGAAATATAACAAATTGTTAATGGTGATTAGTTTAAGTGGTAGAATTGGGAGTAACTTTATTTGCTTCTATATAATATTTTGTATTTTCCAAATTCTCTATGATGAGCATGTTAAAAATAGCATTGGCTTTTTCTACTTCTAAAAATAACTTAGGTTTCTTGTAGGCAATCTGGAAAATACAGATAAACTCAAATAAGAAAATAAGAAGTCACTCATGATACAACTACCCTGAGAAAATAATTTTTGCCTTTTAGATACATTTTTAAAACAACTCTGTGTATGTGTGTGTGCATGTTTTACAAAAATAAAATTATGCTGGCCATAATTTTTATAGCTGGCCTTTGTCACTTAAATGTAGTGTGAACATTTAAAAAATTCACTAAACACTTTTCTACAAAATGTTCTTTTGGCCACACAGGACCATAATTCATACAGAGGATTTAGTTATTACCATTTTTGCTTTTATAATTGATGTACTGAACATTTGTATGATTAAATCTTGGTGCATATATGCCACACAATACTTTCATCTGGATAAATAGCTAGAAATGGAATTGCTGAGTCAGATGGTCTGCAAAATTTTAATGCTTCAGATACTTCTTGCCAAGACATTCTTCAGAAAAGATTTAGCAACTTTTCCTCCCTGGCCTGGAATGAAAAAGTGGTCATTTTCCACACTTTGAGCAGTGTCAGGTATTAGTAATCTGGAAACTGACTTTTATTATTTTTTCTGTTGGTAAGAAAATGATAACTTTATTACAGAGAACTTAGAATGTACAAATAAGCAAAAAAAAAAATCATAAGGATACCATCAACCACTGATTCTTTCTCTGTGTATATGTGTGTATACTCATATGCATATGTACATATTTACTTATTAACATAAGTAAATCATGTAATTTTTTTGTTGTTCAGTTTCCAAGTCGTGTCCAACTCTGCAACCCCATGGATTGCAGCATGCCAAGCTTCCCTGTCGCTTACCATCCCCCGGAGGTTGCCCAAGTTCACGTCCATTGATTCTGTGGTGCCATCCAACTATCTCATCCTCTGTCACTGTGTTCTCCTTCTGCCTTCAGTCTTCCCCAGCATCAGGGTCTTTTCCAATGAGTCAGCTGTTTGCATCAGGTGCCCAAAATACTGGAGTTGCAGCTTCAGCATCAGTTCTTCCAAAGAGTATTCAGGGTTGACTTCGTTTAAGATTGACTGGTTTGATCTCCTTGCTGTCCAAGGACTCTCAGCAGTCTTTTCCAGCACCACAGTCCAAAAGCATTGATTCTTTGGCACTCTGCCTTCTTTATTGTCCAGCTTTCATATCCATACATGACTACTGGAAAGACCATAGCCTTGACTATATGGATCTTTATCGGCAAAGTGGTGTCTTTGCTTTTTAACACACTGTCTAGGTTTGTCATCGCTTTCCTGCCAAGAAGCAACTGTCTTCTAATTGCACATGGCTGCAGTCACCATCCACAGTGATTTTAGAGCCCAAGAAGAGGACTGCTTCCACCTTTTCCCCTTCTATTTGCCATGAAGTGATGGGACCGGTTGCCATGATCTTAATTTTTTTAATATTGAGTTTTAATCCAGTTTTTTCACTCCCCTCATTCACCCTAATCTAGAGGCTCTTTAATTCCTCTTTGCTTTCTGCCAATAGAGTGGTGTCATCTACATATCTGAAATCATTGATATTTCTTCCGGCAATCTTATTCCAGCTTGGACCTCATCCAGCCTGGCATTTCAAATGATGTGCTCTGCATATAAGTTAAATAAACAGGGTGACAATAAACAGCCTTGTCATACTCCTATCTCAATCCTGAACCAGTAGTTGTTCCATATAGGTTTCCAACTGTTGCTTCTTGACCCACATACAGGTTTCTCAAGAGACAGGTAAGATAATCTAGTATTCCCATCTCTTTAAGAGTTTCCACAGTTTGTTATGCTCTGCACAGTCAAAGGCTTTAGCGTAGTCAATGAAATAGAGGTAGATGTTTTTCTGAAACTCCCTTGCTTTCTCTATGATCCAGCGAATATTGGCAATTTGATCACTGGTTCCCCTACCTTTTCTAAACCCAGATTCAACATCTGGAAGTTCTTGGTTCACTTAATACTGAAGCCTAGGTTGGAGGATTTTGAGCATACCTTACTAGCTTGGGAGATGAGTGCGATCATCCAGTGGTTTGAACATTCTTTAGTACTGCCCTTCTTGGCAATTGGGATAAGGACTGACCTTTTCCAGTCCTGTGGCCACTGCTGGGTTTTCCAAATTTGCTGGCATATTGAGTGCAGCACTTTAACAGCATTATATTTTAGGACTTTAAATAGCTCTGCTGGAATTCCATCACCTCCACTAGATTTATTGGCAGCAGTAGTTCCATACAGGGTTCTAAGTGTTGCTTCTTGACCTGCATACCTAGACGGCATGACTTATAGCCTCCTTCAGTTACTCAAGCCCCTTTACCACGACAAGGCAGCGATCCATGAAGGGGAAATCATGTAATAAATGGCAGCTAATACTTATTAACTATTAACTATTAGACTCTATGCTATGTGTCTAAAGTGAATTGTCTCACTGATTCCTTATGCCTCTATATAATAGTACTTTTAGTAGCTAATATGTTTTTATTTTAAAAAGAAAACTGAGTAGAGAGATTAAGAAATTTGCCATATATAGCTAATATGTGACAGAGCTGAGATTAAACTATCTCTTTTAATGTTCCTTGTTCTTATGTCCATTAGGAGCCCCTAGAATGTTTTAGTGGTAAAGAACTTGCCTGCCAATGCAGGTAGATGTAACAGATGTGGATTTGATCCCTGGGTTGGGAAGTTCTCCTGGAGAAGGGCACAGCAACCCACTCCAGTATTCTTGCCTGGAGAATCCCACGGACAGAGGAGCCTGGCGGGCTATGGTCCATAGGGTCACAAAGAGTTGGACACAACCTAAGCGACTTAGCACACACAGATTTTATATTCTCTGTCATGGGGGACAGTCAACTTTGTTGAAAGCATAAGTACTGGCCTAACCCCCTTACCTAAATAAGAGCATTTATTATTTTGATAAATGAAAATGATGTTTGTATTAATATATCAATAAGTGATTGAACAAACAAACAAATAGGGAAGGAGAGACAAATATTCATTTCAGAAGAATTCCAAATAATATGTATAGATACTATTCCCCCCAAAAGGTGAAGCTCAGGTCCCCTCCCCTGAGTGTGGGTTACACACTGACTCTGTTGCAAAGATTCAGGCCTAAAAATGGTGACTTTAGAGTAGAGGGACCTGGCAGAGCCTACCTACCCATGTAATCCACATTAATATCACCAGGGATCACTCGTCATGGTGATAACATGGACCCCCTGATCTGGTGTGAAGAGAAGGATCCTTCACCTCTGATATTCTTCCCACAGCCCAGTATAATCATGAGAAAAAACATCAGAGAAACCCAAACTGAGGGCCAGTCTACAAAATACTTGACCTGTACTCCTTAGAACTGTCAAGGTCGTGAGAGACAAAGCAATTGTCACACAGCAGAGGATACCAAGGAGATATGATAGCCAGATGCAATGGCGGGGTCCCAGACTGGGTACTGGGACAGAAAAAGGACGTTTATGGAAAAACTAGTGAAACCCAAATAAAGCCTGGAATTTAGAATAATGTACCAATGTTGGTTTCTTTGACAAATGTACCACAGTAATGTAGTGTTAACATTACAGGAAACATCAGGCATGTCTTTGCAACTTTTCTGTAAATCTAGAATTATTCCAAAATAAAAAGTTTGTTCGTTTGTTTGTTTTTGAAGAAAAGGATGCTTGTTTCAACATGACCATCACTTGTGGGTAGCAGAAATAAGGTTCCAGCTGTGGCAGGCTTTTCAAACTATCATGGTCTGAACTGGTCTCCTGTCTTTCTGTTCTTGCTTCCCAGTGAAGGGTCCAGTGGCCAGCCAGAGTGCAGCCAAAAGGAAAAACTCTGATGGGGCAGGTCAGGCTGATCTCTAAAGCTTCATCCCAGGGATCCAACTAGTTTTTCTATTAGGATTGTTTTTTTTTAGTTTCTGCAGAACTGAAAGCCCTCTGGTCACTGTTATTGATTAGTCCATTTCTCTGATATATTTCTATTGACTTCAAACAGGAGGGAAATCTGGGGTTGGATGGTTCTACTACAGTGCTGGCTGGCGTCACAAATGAGCAGCGAAAGGAAAAGTATGTTACAATCACCAAGCCTTTCCCACCTGATCTAAGCAAAACTGCTCCCACAAAGAAGGATGGAGAGAAGAAGGAGGTGGTCCACAAGCAAACCAGAGAATCACTGTTCACAAGTACACCATGGGGTGGGCTTCAAGAAGAGTGCCTTTCAGGCACTCCAGGAGATGAGGAAAATTTGCCTCAAAAAAGGTGGGAACACTCCAGGAGTGCACGCTGACACCAAGTTTTGTGGACCAAAGGAATAAAAAGTCTCACATTCCAGGAGGGGCTGAGCTTAGAAGGTGGAGGTGGAGGGAGACTCAAGAGGGAAGGAATGTATGAGTACAAACAGCTGATTCTCATTGTCATATAGGAGAAATTAATGCAACATTGTAAAACAATTATCCTCCTGCAGGGTTTAATATAATAGTCAACCACCTGTTGCTCTGGCTAGGCCGTGAGAAAATCACCATGGGAAAAGAATAAAAGCAAAATAAAGCAATATAGCATAACCGAAATAAAAGTACATTGGGTTGATTAGTTGGGGTCCTCATACCCTGCTAAGCTAAAAGAAAAACATAGTGTGGACCTTGGAATGTCAGGTCAGTGCAAGTTCAGAACGTTGCTTGTATACACACCAAGATGTTTTCCCAAGGCATACGCAGGCCTATGGCCTCCAGCTAGGTGATACCCATTGTACAAGAAACTAACAAAGATAGTTTAAAGTAATCAGTAAAATGGGAGACATGACCAGGGACACAGGAGGCTGACTTCACCATAGTACAACAGATACTTTCTGCTTGACTAAACAATAAATAAGAGTGATGTAGCTCCAAGGAATGGGGCTCTTGATCCAAGAGGTCTTGAGTCCACCAGTCCCATCTTTAAAACTTTAATTCTGTCTCTAGTTTCTTTTCCCCAAGCTGTGCGTCGACCACTTTTGATCCCTACCTACTGTGCTGGCTGTAGCATGCTCCAATTAAAAATAAAAAGAAATGTCCCATATGATATCTATGTGCAGCCGTCCAGAAAAGGTAATGAGGGTGAAGATTACCATACAAGTTCTATATGGAGGTTACCTATGTACCTGTCACCACTTTGAAAAACCTACAAACAATGTGGGTGATAACCAACTGCTGATTGTCAAAGTCATAAAACCAGGGAAAAGAGAGATCACCACGTACCCACAGGACAATGTAACCCTGTTTGTTATCTTTAGCTGGACTATCTCTCCAATATTTCTTCAGATCATGAACCAGGGCTGTTTCCCTGGTTACAAAGACCAACTCACTAGGACAAAGGGCACAGTGGTTGTGTTATTCCAGGAATTTGTAATGGCAAATGCCAGGCTTTCATGTGAATATGTGTATGTGTCCTGAGCTTTTGGAATAGACTATTTGTAGATTTGTAGACTATAGCTCTCTCAACCACTTTGTAATCTGCTGCTTTATTTATTTATTTATTTTTGCCTTAAATAAAGCATGAACATCTATGCATGTTATTAAATGTTCTTCTACAAATCTCCCACAAACATGATCTTCTCAAAATGACTAAATAAATTAAGGGGTTCATATCAAAGGAATACTCTGTGGTTGTTTAAATGTAGCTCTCTATGTGCTCATCTTGAACAACTGTTTTCTTCATATTGAAGAATTAAGGGTAAAAAACCAAGGGCAGAACAGTGTGGATAGTAAGATACCACAAAAGAAATAAAAATATAGGCATATATATTATTATATGTAATATTATGGAAGAATGTCTCTGGAAAGATTGAAAGGGAAACTGGTATAAGTTGTCTTCAAGAAGGAAATTCAGTGGCAGGAAGATAGGAGTGGGAAAAGGTTGATTTTATTTTCACTGTATAGACTTTTATATCTTTTAAACATTTTGTGAAACACTCATGAACTATTCAAAGTGATAATTTTTTAAATTACATTATAGTTAATGCCTAGTGTGTACATTAGGTTGTTTCTGGTTTTTGCTATTACATGTAACATATCTTTGCCTACATTACAGTGATTTCCTTCAAATAAATTACTGCAAATGAAATCACTGAATCAAAAGGTGGGAACAGGACTTCCATAGTGGTTCAGTGGTTAAGGCTCTACACTTGCTGGATGGTCGGGAGTGGTGGAGGGGGAAAGTTTTTAGGATTTTTGATAGGCTTCACTAAACTCCAGAAATCAATGAACTTACATGTTTTATTTTCCTACAGTCTCATTGGGCTTCCCTGGTAGCATAGCTGGGAAAGAATCCACCTGCAATGCAGAGACCCCCAGTTCAATTCCTGGATCAGGAAGATCCCCTGGAGAAGGGATAGGCTACCCACTGCAGGATTGCTGGGCTTCCCTGGTGGCTCAGATGGTAAAGAATCTGCCTTCAATGCGGGAGATCTGGGTTCAATCCCTGGGTTGGGAAGAGCCCCTAGAGGAGGGCATAGCAACCCACTCCAGTATTCTTGCCTGGAGAATCCCCATGGACAGAGGAGGCTGGCGGACTACAGGCCACGGGGTGGCAAGGAGTCGGACACGACTGAGTGACTAAGCACAGCAGAGCACATACTCTCACCAACAGGAAAGAGGTTTCTTTCTTCTTACTTGGGTAGGATAAACTATAATGGGATGGAGGTGGGGGAGGGAAATCCAAGAAGGAGGGGTATATGTTTATGTATAACTGAAACTATACATAGCAGAAACTAACACAACATTGTAAAGCAATTATATTCCAATAAAAAATGTATATATAATGGAATAAATGTACATATATATTATTCCATTATATTTTATACACGTACACATAAATATATATGCATAATTATACGGTTGTTTTGCTTCATGAGGAACACATGGATGGTAAGCATTGAAGTCTCTGCATATACGATTGTATCTTCATGAAAGTGAAAGTGAAAATGAGTCGTGTCCGACTCTTTGCGACCCTGTGGACTGTAGCCCACCAGGCTTCTCCGTCCATGGGATTCTCCAGGCAAGAATACTGGAGTGGGTTGCCAGTTCCTTCTCCAGGGGATCTTCCCGACCCAGGGATCGAACCCAGGCCTCCCGCATTGCAGGCAGACACTTTAACCTCTGAGCCACCAGGGAAGCCCATAGTTTTTTTATCAGTTATAGATTTTAGAGTCAGATAACTTCCTCTCACAACTTTGAAGACAGGGCTCCAGTACCTTGTTGATCTTAAAGTCTGACTTTGTCGACTTTGGACCCTTTGTAAGTTACCAAATTTCTTTCTTCCTCTCTGAAAGTTTTTAGAGTTCGGGATTCTCATTAGCTGGCTTTCATTAGATTATGCCGTGTAACAACCTCAGAATTGTAGCAGCTTACGACACTAAATATTTATTTCCTGCTCATGTTACTGGTTGGTGGCTGTAGTTTGGCTGTTTTGGTCTGCTCCAGGTGGTGGGTTGATAATGGACTCCTTTATCTCCTGGTTCAGGGATCCAGGCTAAAGGAGAAGCTCCCACAGGGGCTGACCGAGAGGACGCCGGAACAGGAGGCCTGGGGGAAGCTTGCATTGCTCCTAGAATCTTCTGCTCAGGAGCAGTACGGGCCATGTCTATTCAACATTTGATGCTGAAGGCAAATCCCTGGGTTGAGTGAATCACAGGGAAGGGGGTTGAATAAGGCTTCTCCTTGGAATTCTGGTTTTTTTTTTCTAGGAGGTGTCCAGAAATAAATCAGCTCCTTAATTTTTACAAAAAATTCAGCTTGTATAAATCAATTTATGGGCCTCCCCAGTGACTCAGCAATAAAAAATCTGCCTGCAAAGCAGGAATTGCAGGTTCAGTCCCTGGAAGAGGGCATGGCAACCCACTCCAGTATTCTTGCCTGCAGAATCCCATGGACAGAGGAGTCTGGCAGGCTATGGCCTTGGGGTCGCAAAGAGCTGGACACAGCTGAAGCAACTGAGCACGCATGCACAAAGCACTTTGTGGGTTGTGGTCTTTACAAAGCATTGAAAGAAAATGAGAGGGCAGACAGGGGCTATTTAATAGCAGTGGCACACACACACACACACACAAAACCTTTAAATTTGAATTTGGACATTTGCAAGTATAAAGATCCTCTGACTCCCCCACCTTGGGGGCCTTTTGGCTTCCACTACTCCCCTGCAACAACTGTACCTCTTGCTTTCCTGTCTGTCCTCCTATCTCTCCTCCTCTCCCCCTCCCTCTCTTCAGTTCTTGGAATTTTGGGATTGATATTCTGGAACTTAAGCAGGAAGTGGGGGACCTGAGAGAAGAAGATTAAACGTGCCCGTCTCAGTTATCTTTTGCTGCCTAACAAACCACCCCAAAACTTAGCGGCTAAAAACAAAAGCCATGTTATTATCTCAATCCTGCGGGTGAGCTGGAGCCCGGCAGAATGGCGATTTCACTGGTTTCCTGTGGGGCATCTGACGGCTGCAGTCAGACAGCGGTGGGGCTAGACCCTCCAGATGGTTCCACTCACAGGTCTGGCTGGGAGGCTGGGCTCAGGTGGGCCTCTCTCTCCACCCTGTAACACCAGGCCCTTTCTCCTGCTGCGCTCTCCACAAAATACCTCCAGCAGGCCTTCTATTAATACACGCTTGCTCAAGGCTGCAAAATACACAAGAGCACAAGTTACCAGGCCTTCCTAAAGCCTCGGCCCGGAAGAGGTAGACTGTCACTTCCGCACTTTCTGCTGGTTAAAGTGAGTCCCGGGGCCAGCCCAGGCTCAGTGCGGCGGGGGAAACCAGACACGTGAGCAGCAGAAGGCTACTGTGCTGGGGGCCACCTTTGAAGAGAGCACCACAGTGCTTTAACACAAGTTCATAGTATCCATGCCTTTGTTAAGGAACTTATAAGGTAGTAATAAAAGTTAACCCCATGTGGCATTATTCAACACTAAAGTATTGATTTTAAGCTGAATTGCTATTATTGTTTTTGTCTGTTGACTGAAGATTTTGATCACTTTGACTCCTCATTCCCACCTTCTTTCCCTTCCAAATAGATTCAGTATGATTTAGTTCCTCTGCTGGATGATACCTTCAGACCTTCAATTGATTTTTTAATCAACTACTCTCAGTTCATAAGGTGCGAGATGTTTATCAAACCATCATCTCTCCTCCCTCTATTTAACTTCTGTCTGCTGTAATTTGCAGCATTGGGGTTGATCGCTTTGTTCTGCAGTGTTCTGAAGTTAGCGTTGCAATTAGACTTGTTTCCCGTTCCTCTCTGTAGACTAATTCTAAAAGTTCAAATACAATATGCAGTCAAGGCAGGCCTTGGGGACCACTGTGAGAACTCGGACTTGGACTCTGAATAAGATGAGGATCCCTTCGAATTCACTTCTGCTCTGTCCTCTGCCTTGACTCTGCTGGCCGCCTGCAATCAATGTTTCCTAAATGAAAGAAAGGGAGGGGAAAGAAAAGAGTGGGAGGGGAAAGTTTGTGGCAATTTTAACACCCCACACCTGCTTCAGAGAAAGTGAAAGTTAAAGGTGGGGTGATCTTACCAGGAGTACCATGGAGGACCACATATTACTGCTCACTGCACATTGGAATAGAAAGGTATGACTATATTCCCTTTTTTCCTAGTGTTAGCATGCAAAAAAAAATTTTCTTAACTCTCATTTGATTAACATCTTAGGTATGTATAGAATTCTGCATTAGAAATATCTTCCCATAAACTTCCTGGTGGTCCAGAGGTTAAGACTCCATGCTCCCAATGCAGGGGACATGGGTTCAATCCCTGGTCAGGGAACTAAGATTCAACATGTTACACAGTGCAGCCAAGAAAAACAAAAAATTTTCCCTCTTAATTTTAAAGGCCTTGTTTCTCAGTATTCTAGCATCCAATCACACTGACAAGAAATACCAGGTAAATCTGACTTTCATTTCTTCACAGATTACCTGTTTTTGCTTTGGCTTGAGTCCGTTTTCTCTCTTCTTTCAAAGTTTTTAGCACTCCTCTGTATGTTTAGTCTTCAGAATTTTTACGAAGTGGAATCCAGGTGTGAGTTTCCTTCCTCCTTCCCTCCCTCTCTTCCTCCTTCCGTCATGTCTTTCAGAGCCGGAAAATGCTTGTATTATTTGTTTTTATCATTTTCTTTTCTCTGTTTTCCCTTTTGAGTCAGGTGTTGGGCCACTTGGATTAATCCTCTGTGTCTCTTAACCTTTCTGCCACATTTTCTTTCTCTTGCGTCCAAATTCGTTTCCATCGTGGTCTCTTCTGAGTTTTTCTCGTAAATCTGCCTATGCAAGCAAAGTTGTTGATGGCTTCTCTTAAAGGCAAACAGCTGGGTGCCAGGCTGGAGCTCCTAATGCCAACGCTGGGGGGCGGGGGGCTTTGTTCTGTTATTACAAAGCCATTCCATTAGAGGGACCCCGCTACTTCGTGTCAGGGTTGGGTGGAGAGAGAAACACTTGTTGCCAGGTGTGGCTGGTGGCACCCGGGAGGCAGGTGGGCAGGGCTGTCTGTCCATCGTGCAGATGGGAATGGATTCTGGTCTCTCCAGCTCCCTGTCTTACTTCCTCTTCCTACTTGGCATTTCCAAGCCGTCTCCCCTAGGTTCTTCAAGGCATATTCTGCTTTCTCCAGAGCTGTATCCCACTTGTCCATACTCCACGCTGTAACTCTTTCCATATTCATTTAGCCTCTCTCCATCCATTTGCTGTCTTGCCTAGACCAGGGGCTTCTCTGGTGGCTCAGTGGTAAAGAATCTGCCCTCAGTGCAGGAGACGCAGGGGACCAGGGTTCAATCCCTGGGCTGCGAAGATCCCCTGAAGGAGGAAATGGCACTCCAGTACTCTTGCCTGGAGAATTCCGTGGCCAGAGGAGCCCATGGGCTACAGTCCGTGGGCTCGCAAAGAGTCAGACACAACTGCGTGCACACACACAATCCACACAGACCTGCTGAAATCTCTCATCTGCTGTGGCTTCCCCTCCAGTTCTCTTTATTACCTCAGATTTCTTTGAAGCTACTCACGCAGAGAGCCTGACGTCTATCATAATTTCTCTTCTTAGAAAGCACAACATCATATTGAAGGGAAAGGGTGAAAATACCTGATATTTGAGAAGCCATTTTCTTCCTCTCCCTCTGTTCCTTTCTTGATCCCTCAAGTAGCATCTACAATCTCTTGAGAGAGTGGAGAGTGAGCCTCCACCTTTTCTTCCACCTTAGCTCACCCACTCTTTCTGAAGAGGAGTAAATTATCTGAGGGGTGAGGTCAGGAAAAGAGTCTAACTTGCGGCTGCATGCTTTCTTGTCTTTCTAGCCTGTCCTCAGCACACCCAAATTCTCTCTCTTTAGCAGATTGTGTCAACGAGTCCAGTGTTAGTTAGCCAAGAGCAGTGAAACAGTCCTAGGGTTTGTCCGCTGAGACAATTTCTCCATCTAGGAAAGAAAGTGGTATCATTACCCATTTCTGATGGTACTACCCTTTGATTTTATTAAACTCATATTAAAATTTATTAAATTTTTTTTTTTATCTATTTAGAGCTTAAGTGCAGCATGCTTACAAGGAGTATATTAGAGTGATGGATGGATTTCTTGGTTTGGGATGGACTTGAGCCAAAAGAAGTATGATAACTTTTAAAAAACAGAACATAAGAGTTGTACCAAATTATCTCCAAGTCATTCTGGTATATTTTATTATTCACAAAGTGGAAATAAATGTCTTCAGAGTTCAGAAAAAGCAAAATGTCAAAACAAAGTGTAACAAGGTTAACTTGATGTGAGATTGGACCTCAGAATGTTTGAACTATTAATGGAGAGAGACTGCAAAAGAATAGACTGGACTTAGTTTAGGCTGACACGGACCTCATAAGGGGTAACACCATGGATTGTAGTTCGCCAGGCTCCTCTGTCCATAGGATTCTCCAGGCAAGAATACTGGAGTGGATAGCCATTCCCTTCTCGAGGATAAGGGGTATAATTTATGACTAAATAACACAGACATTGAGAAATACACTGACATCACATTATTTGCCATTGAGTTTTGCCCTCTATCAGGGAGAAGAAGATTTCCCGTAAAGGAAATTGATATTCCACTATTGACCATCCTTCCATCAGATAAAGAAAGGCTCAAAGTGCTTTCATTACAGGGTGGAGCCTAGAAGGGAAAGCAATAAACCAAAGCAAGGTGGGGCAGATGTGAACACTGAAGAAGACTAATCTGCTAGGCTGGTGTCTCACAGCGATTCCTTCCTTTGTCCCCAAATTGTCTGCAGTGTCTCATTAAACATTATAGCCTGGTATCGATGTACAGTGAAAAATTAAAGAGCTTTCATAAAGATATCATGAAGCAATTAAGGGAAGACCAGTCAAGGGATAATAGCCAAAGTGCCTTCACTGGAGTAAAAACGTAACATCTATTAACAGGTAGACTCTAAAATCCAGTGGTTCAAACTACTTTGAAGTTGGCTACTCTGTCACATAACAGTCCAAGCTGGGAATTCCAAATGAGAGCACAGTTCTGCTCCACAGAAACACTCAGGGACCTGTGTTGGTGGGGGCTCTGACCTCCTTTATATGTAGATTTCAAGGTCAGGCTCATCATCACCAAGTAAGCCAAAAGGAAGGGTGAGGAGGGAAAGTCCAAGACCAGCAATTTCCTCTTAAGTAAGGGAGATGGAACTTTCCCACCTCACCCTTACCCTTGTTCCATCAGTTGGAGATTTGTCAGCTCAACCAGGAGCAAGGGAGGCTGGGGGCAGTGTGCTCTCTGTCTGGGCAGGCATGTCTTGGTTACATCTCTTTTCTACAGAAAAGGGGGTCCTTAGATCTCGATGGGCAGCCTGCTTGCTCTGCTGCTAGGGTCCCAGTAGAGACCAGATGATGCCTGTGGAGTGATGAGCTCAGCAAGGGGCCCGTGGTGCCAAAGGGGACCAGAGTAGAAGACAACAAGAAAAACATATTCAGGGCCTTGCCTGAGGCAGGAAGAGCTGGGGAACACTTAAAAGGGGTTAATTTCACACAACAAAGTTGGCAGGGATTCATCACCCTAAATGGAATGAAGAATGATTTTTTTTTTTCCCTTTGCTTTTATTGAGAGGCAGTGTGAGAACAAGAGGCTTGGGATGAGAGCCTGGGCTTAAATCTTAGTTCTACCTGCCACTTAGCAACTTTGAAGTTAGAAGTCATTCATTTTCAGTTTCCCCACCTGCCAACTGATAAGACCCTGCCTCCTTAGCTTACAAGATTGTTCAGAGAGTCAACTAAAACAGGATTTTAAAATCCTTTGTAAACAATAAACTATCACCCAAATATAAAAGTGTTCATGATACTAGTAAACTTAGTTGGCTTGATCTGCTATGAAATAGCATAATGCAAGAATCGAAGCAAACAAAAACCTCAGAACCTACAGACCTTTGGCAAACTCTTCCCTGGTGGCTCAGTCTGTAAAAGAATCTGCCTGCAATGTGGGAGACCTGGGTTTGAGCCCTGGGCCGGGAAGATCCCTTAGAGGAGGGCATGGGAACCCATTCTAGTATTCTTACCTGGAGAATCCCCAAGGACAGAGGAGCCTGGTAGGCTGCAGTCCATGGGGTTGCAGAGTCAGACATGACTGAGCAGCTAAGCACACACAGTCTGCAAGTGGGAATCCTGGGTTGAATTTAGTGGTTAGTAGTTTTTAAGCTGCCTCAGGCACATTTTGGAATGAGGCAAGGTTTGTATAAAAATATTATTCAAGAATCATAAATCCAAAGGAACTAAGACAGAAGCCTTTTTGTTTTCCATTTTTGCCATTTGGACATGTGGCCAGAAGGCACCCAGTTATCTAGCAGCATTGTTGTGAGCCTACTACAGTCTTCCTTTGGCAGATTTGGGTAAGTAAACAACTTTAGAAGTGATAACTTCACCATTCATCTCCAGCTTCTAGTGAGCATCTCTAAGACACAGAACCTCACTGTTTAAATTACATTTTAAAAAGGCAAAAAAGAAGAAGGCTCCCCAATAAACCCCAAACCAAAATGCCAGCAATAAAGAGTGAAAGAAAAAGATCAAATATTTTTTATTCCCCCTGGGAGCTCTTCTCCAAACGACTCTAACATCTTGAACCTATCTCCTCAGCGATTCAACTTGTTATCGGAGGCAGCCATCAGTAAACTGTGAGAAAGACCATTTGCCTCTGTCTCCAGAACTTTTGTACACAATCACCTTTGCACTCGTAAGGTACCCAGACTTATGGCAGCTTTGCTTTTTCCCTTACCCTAATCTGTTCCCAGGAAAGGATTTGAAGGAGTCGTTCTTCTTGGGGTATCAGTAATTAGTAAAGCATAACATTTTACTTCTTTTTCAACATTTAACAAGGCAAAAGTTTAAGCCAAAGGAATAAATCTCTACTTGTGAAATTTCAGGCATCAGTCAGCTGAGTAATTGTTTCCATTTCTCAAAAGTCTCAAAAGCCTTGTTATAAGTTTGTATCTTTGCCAAACTGTTAAATGAAGAATGATATCTTCTGGTTTTTCATGTGTATTTCCTTTATTATGAGCTTTTAAAAAAATTATAAGCTTTTCATGTGTTATTGCCACTTGTATGTTTTCCTTTGAATGTTGCTCGTTGCAGGCCTTCAGTTGCTTAGTGGGAGAGCACAGGGTCGGAAGTGAAAATACCTGGGAATCAGCTCCAAACCACACACCTCAGGCCTCGGTTTCTTCAGCTCTAAATGCAGGAGACTGGTCTAGGGAACCATGATACTCTCTAAAAGCTCTAAAATGCACAACTGACTTCACAATGAACAGTTTTCTATAATTTTTGCTTAACAATAATAAATCTCATAGATAAAAGTAAAACCAGAGCTTAAATCTTCTACTGTCCTTCCAGGCTTAATAAACAAATAGGAGTGATTCATCTGTAGCCTGTGTTTGCATCAACCAAGCCAATTTGCATCAACTTCTTGGGTCTGTACCTCTTCTGGCTAATTTCAAGGTGAGTTCTTACCTGAGGCCTTTATTTGCCTGAGCTATGTTTATAGAAATTAGCTTCATAATTGGCTGTCTTAGACATTATCTACTACATTTACCTTAAGCGTGAGAATAAGGCTACATTAGATTGTATCTGCCTTGTTTAAATACTATATACAACCTTGACAGGCACCATGTGGTTCAGGTGATAAATTGTTAAAATGAGTACCTGCCACTCACCTGATTAAACTGAGACATGCCAATAGCAGTGAGTGGTGGCTAAAATACCATACTTCTGGTTAAAAACATATTTACCTAAAATCCTACTTTTTTTCTTTTCCAGCATGATTTATTACAGGATATTAAATATAGTTTCCTATGCTATACAGTAGGATTTTGTTGTTTATCCATTATCTATGTGATAGTTTGCAAAGCATCCATTGCCTCCTGGCAACCACAAGTCTGTTTTCTATGTCTGTGAGTCTATTTCATAAATAAATTCATGTGTCCTGTTTTTTATATTTTATTGAAGTATAGTTGAATTACAATGTTTTATTAATTGCTACTGTATAGCAGTGACCCCATTTTATATATCTATGTATACATATATACACTCTTCTCCATAGTCTTTTCCATTATGGTTTATCACAGGATACTGAGCTATACTGTAGGACCTCCTTGTTTATCCATTCTAGGCATACCAGTTTGCATCTCTTAATCCCAAATCCCCAGTCCAGCCCTCTACACCCCACACTCTTGGCAGCCACAAACCTGTTCTCAATGCCCCTGGTTGTGTTTCTGTTTCATAGATAGATTGATTTGTGTCATATTTTAGATTCCACATATAAGCAATATCATGAGAGTTGTCTTTCTCTTTCTGACTTACATTGCTTAGTATAATAATCTCTAGGTCCATTCATGTAGCTGTAAATGGCATTATTTTTTTTTTTATGACTGAGGAGTATTCCATTATAGATATGTACCACAACTTCTTTATCCATTCATCTGTTGATAGACATTTATGTTGTTTCCATGTCTTGGCTATTGTAAACGATGCTGCTATGGACATAGGGGTGCCTGTAGCTTTTTGAACAATAATTTTGTCCAAATATATACCTAGGAGTGGGGTTCTTAGATCATATAGCAACTCTTTTTAGTTTATTGAGAAACCACTAGTTTCTCAATAGCTGTTTTCCATGGTGGCTGCATCAATTTACATTTCCACCAATAGTGTAGAAGGGGTCTCTCTAAAATCCTACTTTGGAAATGGGTAAATAGAAGTTACTGCACCCAGACTGAGACTTTCCTAGTATAGGTTCTACTTGGTGAAGAAGTAAGGATGAAATTCTAAATGCAAAGGTCTAAAAACTCTAGACTTTTAACTCACACATATACATAGGGATATACTATTCTCAACAGATTGTTTCTTCCTGATTTTTGTTGTTTCTTTTGAAAAATTGCTGGAAAAATATCTTACATTTGCTTGTTTTCAACAGTCTAGTCCAGAATGAAACAAAGTTAGGAATGACATTGAGAACTAGGAAGTAAAATAATAACTAAAGCTCTCTAGAGCTATCCTGTCCAATAAAGTACCATAATGTGAGCCCTTGAGATGTGGCTCTTTCTAACTAAAAGGTACTTAAGTGTAGAATATGCTCTGGATTTTAAAGATGCTATGAAAAAAGAGAATGTAAAATATCTCATTAATAATTTTTATCAATTACACATTAAATAGTATTTTTAATATATGAGTTAAAAAAGCTTTAGCATTTACTCCTAATATATCTATATTTGCCAACTTTTAACAATACACATACAAACACCAAGCTAAATCAGGTACATTAGAAAATATTTATTTTAGCTATTATTGATACAAAAATTTTGCTCTTATGAAAAATATTATTAGGGATGATAATATAATTAATAAGAGCAATATATTTGAATATGCCACCGTTGTTTTGTTTTTATTTTTTGGTTTTTTTGACCACACGGATTATAGGATTTTAGTTACCCAGCCAGGGATTGAACCTGGGCCTTCAGCAGTGAAAGCATGGCCTCCTAGCCACAGGACCATTAGGGAACTCCCCACAAATGTAACTTTTTAAACACTTTGCAATGAAACAAAGTCTAGTTCTGTGTTCATTTTTTCCTAATATGTTCTTTAAATTCTGTCAAAGCTAAAAACTACTTCAAAACAGTATGTAGAAATACATTATTGGCTAAGCTTACTAAGGAGAAGGAAATGGCAACCCACTCCAGTATTCTTGCCTGGAAAATCCCCTGAACAAAGGAACCTGGCAGGCTATAGTCCATGGGGTTGCAAAGAGTCAGACACAACTGAGCGACTGCACTTAAGTTTGCTAAATCATAGTACTTATTTTTCAGTCCTACTAGCAATTATGTAAGTGTTTTGTTGAATCTGGTTAGGAAAGTTTTCCATTTTCCCTAAAGTCAACAGCTATTCTTAGAAATTAATTGGACATTGTCAAATTCTTATTTTTAACAAGTATATTTAAAACCTACTGAAACTCTTCCTTTATAAGATTTTTAGACATGTTAGAAAATTCAATTTCCAACTTTTTTCATATGTGTACATATGCAGGTTTTTATTTAAAGGCATAATTATATTGTTTGCAGTATTTAAAAAGTCATATAATGACTGGGATCCACTTAAATGAGGTACCTAGAATAGACAAATTAATGCAGAAAGTAGAATAGTGGTTACTAATAGAGGCTGGGGAATAAGGAGTTATTATTTAATGGATATAGAGTTTGAGTTTGGGTTGTTGAAAAACTTCTGGAAATAGAGGGCGGTGATGGTTTCATCACATGTGTGTGTGCGTGCTCAGTCATGTCCGACTCTTTGTGAACCTATGGAATGTAGCCCGCCAGGCTCCTCTGTCCATGAGATTTTTCCAGGCAAGAATACTGGAGTGGGTTGCTATTTCTTCCTTCAGGAAATCTGGACTCAGGGATCGAACCTGTGTCCCCTACATCAGCTGGCAAATTCTTTACCACTGAGCCACCTGGCAAGACCACATCACACCGTGAATGTATTGAATTGCATGCTTAAAAATAGTTAAGTGGTAAATTTTACCACAATTTTAAAAAAGTAAAAAGGAAGCAAATTATGATACATGAACAATGCAAGCAAGAGACTTGTCAATTCCATGGCATTATGTTGAGCAAAAGAATCCAGACACAAAAAGGAGAGTACATATTGCACAATTCCATTTACATTGGTTCAAAGCAAGTATATCTATCTAACCTATGGTAATAGAAATCCTAACAGTGGTTACTTGAAGTTAGGCTGGAGTGAAGATTAATTGAAAAAGGGCACAATGGAACTTTCCAGAGTGATGAAAATGCCCTATATCTTGACTGGTGTTACACAGGAGCCAACTGAAAAAGATGCACAACTGAAAAGTTGAGAATTATGTTGTATTTGGGGACATTACTGAGGACTATACAGCCCAAGAAGCAGCCTCTCACATAATTCTGAGGAACTGTTCCGAAGATGTAAGGGAGGAGCCGGAATATATAGGAATTTTTCCTGGAAAAAAACAGAAACAAATATGTAGTCAAACAGCAAAAGATTGCTGCTAATCCCACACACACCCAAAAGCTGTTCTTGAGTTGACATCTCAAGTTAATGATTTTAGTACTTTTCTATGTATGGAGAGCCACAAGAGTCAGAGTTGTCAATTATTGCTTTATATGCATTTTAACTGTCTGGAGCCAGTCGTTAGTCTATCTTCATCCTGAAATCCCCTCAGGATGCTGACTAGGGGGACTGCAGTGGCTGATGACTTGATGCAGGGCATAATTTGTTGTTTACCTGAATGGCAAGCAACATTCTTTGTTTCCTGAAATGGCAGACAGCATTGTTTGTCCACACAGGAATATACAATTGTCAAACTCATGGAACTTTATGTCTAGTATTCCTGCACTGAGTTCTATGAAACAATATGATGAAATAAAAATAAAACCAGTGAAAATGTTTTAAACTGAAAATAAAATTTAAAAAAATAAGAGTCGTGATACATTACAAAATAAAATGGTACAATGAAAGACTGTTTCAAGAACTCGAGACATCCCTGACGGTCCAGTGATTAAGACTCCGTGCTTCTATTGCAAGAGGTGTGAGTTCAGACCCTGGGCAGGTGAACTGAGATTCCCACATGCCATGTGGCATGGCCAAATGTATATGTGTGTGTATATATATACACACACACACATATATACTGCTTCAAGGATTTAGGGTTTGGTTTTTTTTTTGAATTTAGGGTTTGTTTTTTTTTTAAGTAACCAGAGCTCATAGGACATCAACATGAAAAATCCACAACTCTGAAGAAAATCTTAAAATATTTTCCACTATGTTTTGTTTTTGTTTGTTTGCTCTAGCTATTGAATAACATTCATCAGGAAAGAAACTGAACTAGCAGAGAATGTTAGTCTCAACCTCAAAGTATAGTCCCCCATTATCCACAGTTTTGCTTTCTGAGACTTCAGTCACCTGAAGTTAACAGTGGTATGAAAAGCTGATTGGAAAATTCCAGAAATAAATTGTCGGCTATTCTGAGTGGTGGGATGAAATCTTGTGCCCACCTGCTCTGTCCCAACCAGGACATGATTCATCCCCTTGTCCCGTTTGTCTCTGCCTGATAATCACCTAGTAGTGATCTCGGTCATCAACTTGGCTGTGAAGTATCCCAGTGCTTGAATTTAAGTCACACATATTTAGTAATAGCCTCAAAGTATAAGAGTAATGATGTTGACAATTTGGATATACCAAAGAAAAGCTGTAGAGTGTTTTCTCTAAGTTAAAAGATGATAGTTCTCCACTTAATAAGGAGAGAAAAAAACCTGTCCTTTCAGTGCTAAGATCTGCAGTAAGAGTTAATCTTCCATCTGAAATTGTGAAAAAAGAAAACAGAAATTCATGCTAGCTTTGCTGTTTCATCTCAAACTTGCAAAAGTTATGGCCACAGTGCATGGTGAAAATGAAAATTGTGCAGTCATGTCTGACTTTTTGTGACATCATGGACTACATAGTTAATGGAGTTCTCCAGGCCAGAATACTGGAGTGGGTAGCCTTTTCCTTCTCCAGGGAATCTTCCCAACCCAGGGGCCAAACCCAGGCCTCCCACATTGCAGGTGGATTCTTTACCAGCTGAGCCACAAGGGAAGCCCAAGAATATTGGAGTGGGTAGCCTATCCCTTCTCCAGGGGTTCTTCCTGACCCAGGAATCAAAGTGAGGTCTCCTGCATTGCAGGCGGATTCTTTACCAACTGAACTATGGGGGAAGCCTTCGTGCCTGGTGGGTGCCTGTTAAGTTGCTTTAGTCATGTTTGACTCTGTAACCCCATGGACTATAACCCGCCAGGCTCCTCTGTCCACGGGATTCTCCAGGCAAGAATACTGGAGTGGGTTGCCAGGCCCTCTTCCAGGGGTTCTTCCCAACCCAGGGACTGAACCCGCATCTCTTACGGCTCCTGCATTGGCAGGCAGGTTCTTTACCACTATCACCTCCTCAGAATCCCACAGTGCATAGTAAGTGGTTCGTAAAGATGGAAAAGGCTTTAAATTTGTACAATAACATATTTTGAGAGAGAGAGAGAGACCACATTTACTTAACTTTAATTTCAGTTTATTATTATAATTATTCTTTTATTATTAGTTATTTTTGTTCATCTCTTACTGTCCCTAATTTATAAATTAAACTTTATCAGAGGTAAATATGTATAGTCTACAATGTCTGATTCTTTGCGACCCCATGGACTGTAGCCCCCCAGGCACCTCTCTCCATGGGATTTTCCAAGCAAGAATACTGGAGTGAGTTGCCATGCCCTTTTCCAGGGGATCTTCCCAACCTAGGGATGGAACCCAAGGCTCCCACACTGCAGACGGATTCTTTACCAACTGAGCCATCATAGGGTTGGGTAATACTGTGATTTCAGACTACTGGGGATCTTAGAAGATATCCCCTCAGTTAAGGGAGGATTGCTCTATTGCTTTCCCAAGTATTTCCCTTATACTCATGAGTTCTTGAGATCTTTCTGATTTTACAAAAATACTTCCCTGCATATTTAATTTTACTCTGTGGCATTCTATTTAGTGGGGTTTAAATTTTGAGAAAAAAAATTCTGCTTGGATTTCTACTGATAAAGGCCTCAAGGATATGCTAACTCATCAGTGCAAACTAAAATGTAAACCCCAACCAAAATTTCTGGGAACCACACCCAACTTCCCCAGGAGCAGGGCAGAGCCTGGGGAAATGGGGCGGTAGAGAAAGAGGGGGGGAGGGGATGGCATTTGTTGAACCCATTCTCTGTGCCGTACACTGTTTTGGGAACTTTATTGTAATTGTGTCATCTAAAGAATATAAACAAGAGTATGGAAACGGGATTTGAAAAGAGGTTAAAAAAAAAATTCCTAGGCTATTTTCACCTACCAAGTACAGAGTCATATCTTAGCAGAAGCTGACAATGACAGATTCCAGGAAAGACTGGGTGGAGGTGGCTGCCAAGAACAGTCACCTCCTAGGAACTCTCACACCTCCTCACCATCCCCTCCGCACCCCTCCAAACAGGTGGCTGAGCTTTTCCAAGACTTGTCTAAATAGTCAGTAAAAGAAATTATGTGTTTAATTTTGGAGAAAAGGCCTGCTGTTTTATATGATTATTTTTAATTAGCTATTTTCTGGAGGATGATTAAATTTGGAAATAATTGCATCTTGAGAACTGTTTAAGAACCTCAGATTGTAAACCCAGGGCTGCCTCAGGAATTTGGGGATGGCTTGTCACCCTGTGACCAATTGCCAGTCCTGAAAACAAGTGTCTGTTGTCTACAGAAGAGATCGTGGTCATGCAAATTTTTTTAGTTCTCTGCCTGGAAAGAGAATCCCATCTGGCCGACTTCTCTTTTTTCTCTGTTTTCTTGTATGAAATATGCAAAACACAAGTGCTTGAGCCACCAGCAACAGATCATGTTGCCTGTGTATGGCAGATAAAATTGAAACAGGGGAAGAAGTTAAAACCTGCCCTTGGGAGAAGCATATAAAAGACACTTTGTTTACATAATAGTATAAAATTTTTAATAAGTCCAGTATAGAAATGATTATGAGGAAGAAAAGAAAATAGCCAGTTTGAAAAATGCAGTCCTAAATAAACTTTAAAAGAAATAATTAAAGAGTCTAGAATATTTAAAACTGCAATGTGAATTCATGTTACAAATTTTTAAAAGTTAAGATTTTTTTATATTGTTAAGATTATACGTCTACCTTTCAAAGCACTTTCATACCTATGATGTTATCTAATAATTCATGCCTATGAGGTAGGGGGAGAAGTTATTATTAGACTTAATTTATAGATGAAGAAAATGAAGCTCAGAACAGTTTCACCCAAGGTAATACCTGAGTTGTAGTTGGAACTGACTCTCAGGTCTTGATATTCAAAATTCCTGGGCTCTTGCCACAATATCCCATTGCTTCTGTTCTCTCCCTGAAAATATAAACTAATAAGTTAATCATAGAGCAAGCTCTTTAATTAATTACATTTACTAGTACAAATTTAGAAAGGTGTTACGGTGTGGTGGATAAGAGCATGGGTTGCTGACACTACTTTCCAGTGTGACCTGGAGTAAGAGACCAGTCCTTCCGCTGCCTCGGTTTAGTCATCAGTAAGACTGGAATAATAAAAATACCTATCCTATAGGGGTTTTGCAAGCTGTAAGTGATTTTTTAAAATTATTTATTTATTGGCTGCTCTGGGTCTTTGTTGCTGTGCCTCGGCTTTCTCTAGCTGTGGAGAGTGTGGGCTTCTCATCGTGTTGGCTCCTCCTATCACAGAGCACTGGCTCTAGGGTGTACATGGGCTCAGAAGCTGCAGTTTTGGGGTCCAGAGCACAGGGTCAATAGTTGTGGCACTTGGGCTTAGCTGCTCCAAAGCACGTGAGATCTTCCCAGAGCAGGGATTGAACCTGTGTCCCCTGCATTGGTAGGTGCATTCTTATCCACTGGACCATCAGAGAAGCCACACAAAAAGTGATTTAATACATGTTAAGCACCTGATACAGTGCTTGGCTCACAGTAATCATTTAATACGTGTAAAATATGATTGTCTTTGCAAATTATTTTTTATGTTTAGGTTATTCTGGTAAGCATTAAAATATTAATCATTTTAAATAACTGTATTGAATTTGCAAATTAATTTGATGCTTCCTTTACTCTGACAAGCATTGAGATATTTTAAGTAGCTATGTATGTGTTGTATTGCATGGATTCTAAAAACCATGCCAATTAAAGACTGAAAACAAACACCTCTTCTTACTATCTCTAGCATGTGCTTGTCAATTATGAATAAGTATCTCTTTTATCTGTTAAGGATCAGACCTCAGAGTCAAATTAATTAACCTAAAGTTATCACAAAACACTGCAATTTACACCTACTCTGAATCATCCTAGTCTAAGAATCACGGATTTTGAACA
The DNA here is from genome assembly GCF_019320065.1 of Cervus canadensis. Classification (NCBI taxonomy): domain Eukaryota; kingdom Metazoa; phylum Chordata; class Mammalia; order Artiodactyla; family Cervidae; genus Cervus; species Cervus canadensis. The sequence continues at coordinate 20,866,188 of NC_057390.1, read as the reverse complement.
GCCTTTTATCCATTCTGAAATAATGGCCAAACTCACTTACCTTGCTCAAATACATTTAATGTGTAGAACGCTATTTAGATACCAGTTCCCTTTGGATAGACACTACACAGCGGACTTTGTTCCTGCCCTCGGGATTCAGTATTAAAACAGGCAAATGAACACTCAAGAATTATTGATCTTTCTGTGTCAGATGGCAAGGATGCTTTCAGCAACTTCTGAAGCCAGGTGGAAAGAACTCAGGAACAGTTTGAAGAGGATTACATCAGGTAAATAAGGGATTATTTGAACATTGAAAAGAATGGTAACTCTAACTGATTTTAGCACACTGAATTTCCAAAGTCTGTGAATCCATAGTCTTGGGGGCTGGGACAGGAAAAAAAAGAGAAATTCAGGCCAAAGCAAAGGAAAGATTAGTAGAAGAATGCCAGCCAAACAATCAATAAAATGAAAAAGCAGCTTAAGGAATGGGAGAAAATATTTGCAGACCATATATCTGATAAGTGATTCATATCCAAACTCATAGAACTCAGTAACAGCAAACAACAACAAAAATCCCATTTAAATGGGCAGAGGAACTGAATAGACATTTTCCCAAAGACATACAAATAGCCAACAAGTATAAGACAAGATGTTCAACATCACTAATCATCAGAGAAACGCAAAACAAAAACCACAATGAGCTGTCACCTCACACCTGTTAAAATGGCTATCATCAAAAAGACAAGAGATAACAAGTGTGGTGAGGATGTGGAGCAAAGGGAACCCTTGTGCACTGTTTGTGGGAATGTAACTTGGTGCAGCCACTATGGCAAACAATGTGAAATTTCTTCAAAAAATTGAAAATACAACTGTCATATGATCCAGCAATTTCACTTCTGGGTATATATTTGAAAGAAATGAAAGCAGAATATCAAAAGAGATATCTGCTCACTCATGTTTATTGCATCATTATTCACAATAGCCGAGATATGAAAACAACTGAAGTGTCTGTCAATGGATGAATGGATAAAGAAGATGTGGTGTATGCATACAGTGACATATTCAGCCATAAGAAAGAAGGAAATCCTACCTTTTGTAACAACGTGGAGAGCCTTGAGGGAATTATGCTAAGTGACCTAAGTCAGAGAAAGACAAATACTACAACATATGATGTCACTTACGTGAGGAAGCTAAAAGAGCTGAACTCCTTAAGACAGTGTAGAATGGTAGTTACCAGGGGCAGGGGATCGGGGAATAGGGAAGATGTTGGTCAAAGGGTACAAATTTGCAGTTAGAAAATAAGTTCTGAAGATGTGGTATACAGCATTGTGATTATAGTGAGCAATACTGTATTATATACTTCAGAGCTGCTAAGTGACTAGACTTTAAATGTTCTCACTACAATCAGGATATAGTTATGTGACCTGATGGAGGTGTTAGCTAACACTATATTGCTATATATATGTATATATTTATGTAATCATACTGCAATGTAAATATTAAATCAGCATGTCATAAGTATACCTCTACAGTGTTATTTGTCAATTATATCTCAATAAAAAAGAAGAATGTCAGATAATAAATTTTCAATGAATGATGGAAATTGACCATATTGCAACCCCAATGTCACAGTTAATCAAATCAGGGATTATCTAAATGAGTTCTCAAATGTCAGCGTGCAACAGAATCACCTAGATGCTTGTTAAAACACAGGTTGCTGGATGCCGTCCCCAGGATTTAGCGGTTTAGGTTCCCAAGAATTGGCTTTTTTATCAAGCTTTCATGTGATGCTTGCTCCAGAATCATACTTTGAGAACTATGGCTATAAACAGTAGGATGATGGGTTGTTAAGGAGCGGATTATTCACACATACACACAAAAGGTTTTTAAAACAAATAGTTAAAAGGGAAAAAAAGTGAATCAGAATGGAAGAAATTACCAACATCTTTCTTGACTAAATCCGATACTGTTCACATTGTTATTTGGTCCTAGAATCTCGAGATCTGAAAAGGGCAGACCTTCCCTGAAATGCCAGGCAAGATCACATCTAAATTTTAGGAGCACCTTAGGACCAAGGATTCTATTTCTAAGTCCACTATTAACAGACCTGTTTGACCTTGAGCAAGAACTTTCCTTTTCTTTAAGCTCTATCTGCATTAGTTATAAAATTAGGATTTTGAACTAAGCATTTTCTGTGGGCCTAATGGCAGAGTGTTATAAAGCCTAAAGAAGTTTGGCTGGAAGAAATGACTACATACTGCAGCTCTGAAATCAGAAAATAGCTATACAGAGACACCATCTCTAGTGAAAACTATTTTTATAACATTGCATAAGGGATTTCTTTTTCTAAGAAAGTTGCTTATCTTAGCATCTTAGCAATATAGACTTTAAAAGAATGTGAACAAGAAATGTTGTAGGAAAGGTTTAAAGAGTCAGTGTTGCTGCAGCCACTCTGCTTTAAATAGGGGGCTAGGAATTGTTTTACCCTATGGAAATAAATAAGTAAATAAAAAACTTGTCACTTTGTTTCTAGATATAAAACCATAAGCCACTCTTGTAAAATTTTGTGCAATAGTAAGGTAGATTAAGGGAGACTTGGTCAGGGGAAAAAAATGTTTCTTTGCTACCAACTCTCTTTATAATCAATGCAGTTTCGGTGGGTCCCATGTTTATCTCCTTTATAGATTCTCCATTCCAGTCTTGAGGTCATTCTGAGAAATAAATGGAGTTGGAGTGTGATGGGCATCATTTGAAGGGTCCTCAAAGGAGAACACCTCTCTCTCTGGAGCACGACAAGGAAAACACCACAAGGGCCACCAGAAATACACACTGATACACAGCTCCCATCCCTGTAGTCCACTGCTAAGCATGGAGGAAGCTAGAAATATTGAGCCTTCCATATGGGTTGACTATCTCGGATCTTCTGTGCTCATTGTGGGTCATGTGGACTTCAGGTGAATCCCAACTTCTGGATAAGAAGGTTGCAGCTATTAAGTGTTGGTGTGAAATCTGAAAGTACCTCTACTGGATGTCTATCAGAAATCCTGCAGAAAGCCAGCCATCTGGGTTCTAATTTTCTGTACAAGTGAAGATCTAAATGACTTGAATTAACCTGTCCTATGCTCCATCCCTGAGGAATACTCTGTGGCTGCTTTAGACTTCCTAGAACATGTGGACCTCAGAAAAATTAATCGGTTCAGATAATCTGCCTAGAGCTCTGATTTATCAGACAGTAAAGCATCTGCCTGCAATGCGGGAGACCTGGGTTCAATCCCTGGGTTGGGAAGATCCCCTGGAGAAGGAAATGGCAACCCACTCCAGTATTCTTGCCTGGAAAATTCCATGGATGGAGGAGCCTGGTAGGCGACAGTCCATGGGATTGCAAAGAGTCGGACACTACTGAGCAACTTCACTCTCTCTCTCTCTCTCTCATTTATCATTTCAACTTTTGGTTGTCTTTTGAGGTAACCACAAATTAAATTCAACCAAACTTGGACCCACCAAATGAGAAAAGGGGTGGGGGCGGATATAATCTTTTTTCTTTCAGTAATTTTTAATTCAGTTAGTGTTTTTCCCATGTTCCATATTAAGACCTTTTCTTTTTTTTTTAACTTTGACTTGGAATAAGTTCTTAGAGCATATTGCTTGGTTAAGTAACCTGAAATCTACATTGGAACTGTGAACTGTCTCATGAATTTGCCAGCCCCTAGAGTGGAACCAAGTAGGCTTTGATGTAAAGGCCAGTAAATGTGGGGGCTCTGCTTCAGGAGCTGCTAAAGCCTCCTCTAGATTAGGTCTAAATAGTATAGAAAACTGAGGTAGAAAGAGTGTGGTTTCTTCTCAGGTCAAGGGATTCACTGACCTGTCCTTACAAGTCCAAAGCAATGTGAGCAGAGCCTCAACCTAAAATCCATTTAAGATTCCCAGATCTTTGCATGATGTTTGACAAGGATTCCCAATACACATGTGCCCAAATGTTGGAGGTATTAGACATTCTGTAGATGCAGTAATTGGGCTTCCTAGGAGGCTCAGTGGTAAAGAATCTGCCTGCCAATGCAGGAGGCTCAAGTTTGATCCCTGCATCAGGAAGATCCTTTGGAGAAGGAAATGGCAACCCTCTCCAGCGTTCTTGCCTGGAAAAGCCCATGGACAGAGGTGCCTAGCAGGCTACAGTCTGTGGAGTCACAAGAGTCAGACATGACTTGGTGACTGAGAGGCACACAGATGCGGTGATTGCTCAGAGCAGTTTTGCTATCAACCCGCTGGTATGTCTTTACATTATTCATTTTGAGATTCAGGGGTGAAAGACGGGTGATGTTGAACTCTGGTTTTAATAATTACAACTTAAACTATCCAGTTATGTTCGGTTGTTCAAAGGGGTGTGAGGAAGTTACCCAAGATTACTGAAAAGTCTTTCCATTTAATGAGACAGTCTGATAATTTCCTAGTTTTGCATGTTTGATTCAATAAAAATCCTTCAAAGTGGCCTGGAACCATCTGATGCAGAGTCCAGATTTCTCTACAATAAATCCCTCTGCCAAATTCAGGCACTACAGATTTTCTACTGGCAGGAGTGAAGCAAATCAGTGGGTAGAACTATCCTGACGTGGGAGCATTTTCCTCTAGGAGTTCAGTTTTGATAAAAGTGTCTATGCAGGAGTCACACTCTTTTGGAGGGTTATGGTATCACCTGACAGGACCTGCCAACCGCATCTGGGCAACAATGTTGGCATTATTTGAATTGGCAGGCAAGATGCCTACATTTTGATGTGTTTGGGTGAATGAGCCAGCCAGGGAGAGGTTGGATGATTGAGAAACAAGGGATTCTTGGTTAAACTGAAGTCGTCATTTGGGAACCAAAAATCTTAGCAAATAATCTCTTGGACTTTGAGCCACATATTTCCCCTAAAAAGTATGCATTTTTTTTCCTGGTGAAATTTTGTTGGGGTTATATTATTGAGTAGTGAACTGAGTTGACTGTGTGGAACTGTTATTTCATGGCATACTATCCTAGAAATCTGAAGACCTGCAAGAGATTTAAAAATTCCATCCCTTGTAACTTTTTAAAAAGTTGTGATGTTATCAACATGAATCAAGTTTTAATTTCTTGTATAATGGTTGGATGAGGCTGCCCATTGAAATTCAAATTTCTTTCTTTGAATTCTCAGACATGGTTTGGCAGTGCAAGAACTCTGTAATATTAACAGATTCCATAAAAAGTAAATGTATGGGGGAAAGAAAGATCATCTCTACAGTTTCTAGCTTTTTATGTGAATTTCACAATAAAGATCCTTTCAACCAAGGAAGAGCAGATCATCTTAATGTGTATGCAATGCAGGGAAGGTGGTTCTCCAAGGGAAAACTCTCACTGGCAGAAGTAGGGAAGGAGATTGGGCAGACAAATGGAAGATTACATGGTTCAGTGAAATCAGAATCTCTGAGGAAACAGGGATTTGGAGTTAGGTGGTAATGAACTAGGGAAGTAAGTCTTGGGTGAGGAATAGGGAGATAAATCATAGAGACAGCCAGGGTGAAGTGAAGTTCTGGGCGTCTTGAAAGCAGAGCCTGTCTGTCAGGTGGGAAAGAAATAGATGACCCAGAGAAATTGGACTTGCTTTCATATTTCCTTATGTTGCAAGTGTATTATAAATATTACTTTCGGCAAAACTGGTAAGGCCAAAATGATGCAGTTCTGGGAAACATTTTTTTTTGTAAATTTTTACCACATGCTTCATGGATTTTTTTACCACAAGCGATTTCATGAATTTTTACCTCCACCTCCTACTACGTCACACCCTTATACCATAGCAGGATGCTCATTTATCACCCTTTGTCATAGCGAAGGTTGTAGAGATAGGAACGGAGGACCGACCAAACAAAGCCTTCCAGTGTAGACCCACTGTTCTTGGTCTGCAGTATCCAGCTCCTTAGCTCTCACCTCCAAGGAACTTTGGAATTCCCAAGGGGCTTCCCAGTTGGCTCAGCAGTAGAGAATCTACCTGCCAATGCAGGAGGGGCACGAGACATAGGTTTGATCCCTGGGTCAGGAAGAGCCCCTGGAGAAGGAAATACGAAGCCACTCCAGTATTCTTGCCTGGGGAATTCCATGGAAAGAAGCCTGGAAAGCTACAGTCCATGCGGTGGAAAAGAACCGAACACGACTGAGCAACTAATTACACACAGCTGGACTGCTGCCTTTAAAATAAAAGCTCAAGGACTTCCCTGGCAGTCCAGTGGTTGAGAATCTGCCTTGAAATGCAGGGTAAAAGAGTTTGATCCCTGGTTGGGGAATTAAGGTTCCATGGGCCGCAGAACAGCTATGTGCGTGCTGCAATGAGAGAGAAGCCCATGGGCCACAACAAAAGATCCTACATGAGGCAACCAAGACCTGACCCAGCCAAAAATAAATAAAGAAAATATTAAAATAAAAAAAAAGAATAGAAGCCCAGATCAGATGTGACAGGTTGAGAGCCCTGGGGAGAAGCTTGTCCAGTCTTTGGCTCACCTGCATTCCATGATAATTATATAACAACAGAAACACATAATTACAGATATTCCAAAATGCGCTGATGCATACATATTTACCACTTTGACTTTAAGAAAATGTCCTAATATTTCAAAATTGAAAAGATTTGTAAAATTGTAGAAAATAGCATTTTTTTTCTCCTTCTGAGGGTGTTACAGCATGCTAAATTGATTTAGCACGGGTCTCATTTTTGGAAGACTTAGTGCTGGTCTTATTTTTTAGAGCATTTAAGGTGCCCAAGTAGAGAATGGTACCTGCAGAGACCACAAACTTGGAAACCTGCTTTTGGGTTCATGAACTCAGGCCAAGGATTCATTTTTCTCGTACTAAGTTTTAAAGGTCGGAGCTGAATCATGACTAATGGTCATATTTACCTCCTCAAAACAAAATGCTGAAGAACAAGAATGGGATTGAGCAAGGGGACCTCTTCAAGTCAGAGCCTGCTGGTAGCCCCAGCTGGACCTGACAACAGCCTTACACACTGGTGTCCTTCAAAAGATTAAAGAATGAAGCTGTTGGAACTTTCCTCTCTTGAACAGTCTCATTTTTCCAAAAGATAAATCTGAAACGGCAGCTCACACCCAGCCCTTGGCGTGAGGAAACTGGGACGGAGTGACAAGCGCTGACCTTGGAGTCAGCTGACCGCTTTGCACTGGGTGATGGAGGGCAACGTGCTCAAGGTAGCTGGATCTCAATTCTCTCCTCGGAAAAGTGGGGATACTCACACCCGCTTCATAAACTAAAATATGAGTAAGGAATCTGGGAGATTAGAAACGCTCTTAAAGTGCTAGTTTTCTTTGGCCGTAACCAGACTAGTTTGAGAGGAGAAGCTCAGGGTGGTAGAGTGAGGTCTGTGCGTTCAGAGGCAGGAAAAGGATATGGCAAGGTGAGGGAGCTCTGGGTTGATGATTTTGATTTTGTTAATAAAAGTCAAAATTAAGAGCGAAAGAGAAGTGGAAATGGGTGGGAGAAATAAAGTGTAAGTAAAGAGGGAAAGGTGGAAATTAGGTGCTCTGAAGATGGATGTATAGAGTTTAAAAGGGATTCAGTAGACTTCCCAGTGATAGTCAGTGTCCTTTGGAGGCTTGTGGTCCTGAAATGAAGGTGATGCCTGCTAGGCAACTGTATGGTTCTATAGCACTGTGCAAGTGCGCATGTGCGGACATAGAACTAGTAGATGGTTGGGATTATCTGAGGCCAGACTTTTTGCAAGGCAAGTATGGAAAAAACAGAGAGGCAAGGCAAGGCAAAGTACTTTCAAGGGAGTAATCAGAGTGGTAATTATGGAATTTAAGCTAAATAAGGAAAGAAGAAAAGATAGTAGGAGACTTTCCTGAAAATACAAGAGAGCAGTATGAATATTTCCACTTCTGGTATGAATTATGTTGCCTTTCCCCTTAGAAAGCCAATTTTGTTTTAAAATAATCATCTTTTTATCTCCCTCACATTAGCAAACTAAATCCAGAAGTTTATTAACAGACTAATACAACATGAGCAAGAAGAGTTTATTCTAAAATATGTGAGTACTTAAATATTACATCAAGAAGTGAAAGAAAAATAACCAAATGACCATATCACAAGATACGGTATCAGTTATCTATTGCTGTGTAACAAACCACCGCAAACTTTGTTCATGAAACCATTTTGTTACACTCCTGGATTCTGAGGGTCAGTAATCAGGGCAGAGCATAACAGAGACCCTTTGTCTCTGCTACACAATGTCTAGAGGCTGACAGAGGAGACTTGAAGCCGGGAATGACTTCATGACTGAGGGGCGGAGTCATCTGAAGGTACCCTTACTCCTTTGTTTAGCACCTGCTGCTGGCTCTTGGCTGGGACCTAAGCTGGACTGTTAGGTGGAAAATCGATGCATGCCTTTCCAGGTACTTTCTCCATGGGTAAATCCAAACTTTCTCATAGCCTGGCTGAAAGATTCCAAAAATGAACATCCCAAGAGAAGAAAGTAAAAGTATGGAAATTTTATGATCCAGTTTCAAAAGTAATATAGTATCGCTTCTGGCATACTTGATTTGTCCAGGCAATCAAAAGATCTTTCCAGGTTCAAAGAGAGATGATACAAACTCAATGGAAAAGGTGTCAAGTGCATGGAATTGGACATAATGTTGTGACTTCTTAAAAAACATAACCTGTTATAGAAATTGAAAAATTGATCAAATTCAGCATCTCTTGCCATTTTAAAACTCTTAGATGGAAGAAAATAGAAGGAAGGGTATATATCAAAATAATTGGAAGAAGGATCACAAAAACATATCTCCACATCCATGTTCATAAAAGCATCATTCACAATAACAGGTAGAAGGGACCCACGTGTCTGCTAACAGATGAATGAATAAACAAAACACGGTATATACATACAACGGAATACTGTTCAACTTTTAAAAGGAAAAAAAATTCTGATACATGCTACAACGTGGATGAACGTTGAATTCATTATGCTCTGTGAACTAAGCCAGTCACAAAAAGATAAATACTGTATGATTCTACTTATGTAAGTTAACTAGAGAAGTCAACCTCATAGAAACAGAAAGTACAATGACGGTTAGCAGGCACTGAGGGAAAGGGGAAAATGAGGAGTAGTTATTTAATTTGTGCAGAGTTTCTGTTTTATAAGATGAGAGAGTTCTGGAGATTGGTTGCACAATAATGTGAGTATACTTAACACCACTGAACTGTACAGTTAAAAGTGGTAAATAGTAAATTTTATGTATGTGTCTTTTATCACAATTTTAAAAGAAAAGAAATCGAAAGAGACTTTCTAGCTATGCTAAAGAACCCTGTAGGAGGGCTGGTCTGGTGGCTTAGTGGTAAAGAATCTTCCTGCCAATGCAGGAGACATGGGTTTGATCCCTGATCCGGAAAGATCCCACATGCTGTGGAGCAACTAAGCCTGTGCACAACTATTGAGCCTGTGCTCTAGAGCCGGGGAACCACAACTACTGAAGCCCATACACCCCAGAGCCTGTGCTCCACACGAGAGAAGCTTCCACAATGAGAAGTCTGCACGCTGCAGCTACAGAGTAACCCCTCTAGCCACAACTGGAGAAAAGCCTGCGTAGCAGTGAAGACCCAGTACAGCCAAGATTAAATAAATAAATAAATAAAATTAGTTAAAAAAAGAATACTGTAGGAGATACTGCATATTGGTATGCTCTAGAATGAACGCACACGTGGAAGATCAACAGCTGTTTCCCAGGCTCTCTTGTGGTGAGTGCTCAAGATGCGATTTGGTTTCCATTAAACAGAAGCGCTCGTGTGTGGCTTTGACCTGGAACTGAGCCCTCTGTGGAGAAAGGCAGTGTGCAGAGCATCTGCTTTGTTGGGGGCCCCTGTGGCAGAGGTGCTGAGGTTCTGGGGCCTGCGGATATAGTAGCAGCTTCTCATGAATTTGGCAGATGACTTCTTGATTCAGCAGGATTCAACATCACTGGTGGCAGCATTCTCAGTTTTGGTCAAGGCAGAGTGGTTATGGGGTCCAGGAGTTGCCTGGATCCCTCTCCACCCACTTTAATGAAAAGCCTGGAGGCAAAATCATCATGGTCTGCATACAAAATGATTATAAACAGAATCAAAGTCACTGAGTTTTAAAAGGAAAAGTACTGGAACAAATGAAAGAGTTAAACAAGGGACCAAGATTGAAGACAACTATATTAAAAAAAAAAAAAAAAACTTTTTCTTTTACTCAGCAATAGTCAAGTAGAAATGTAATTTTAAAGTTCAATTCCAAATGACAATAAAAGTTAACAAGAACCAGGAACAGCCATACAAGAACTGAGCCAGAACTATTCGGCACTCGGGTTCCATTTCAGCTCTTTTCTTCTCTGTTTCACCTTCAGAATACGTTCCACATTCTCCTAACTAAAATTAATGAACAACTGAAAGGAATATTATAACAGAATACTTCATAAGGATTGTCCCCCCTGAAATCTCAGTTGTAAGAAAACCTATTTTTGCCTGATCAGCTGAACAAATCAAAATTCAGTTCTTCATTAGTTGTCACTGTTGTTTTCCATCCCTAGGTTTTACTGTTTTAACTTCTACATTAGAGTTAAGAAAACAAAAACTATACACACTGTAAATCAAGGCAAACTTTTTTGTTTTTACACAAAGGAGGTTAAGAGGAAAACAATTCTGAAGCAGCAGTTCTTCTGCCTCAGGGAGAGAAAGTTTTAATATAACCCTTATGAAACTGTTTTCCTGGCATTGTCTTCATAAATCATGCATGTATAAGTAGTTTTCAAAGATTTAGGGAAATCAACTGTTGCACAAGGGTTGACGGGATATGTTATTTTGTTTTTGTATTTTTTTCTTTCTTTTTTCAGAGTTGCTAGTAGTCTATTGGCCAAAAAATGAAGAGATTTTTCTATTTTTTCTCTGTCAGAAGCCGTCAAGGAAGAATAGATGTGAGGAAGTTTGGATGCTTTAGCTGTATTTTTCATAAGTAAACTCTGCTTAAGGAGCATGATCAAAATTAGGGTAAACTGCAAGCTCTTAGAGCTTCAGAGCTATATCAGTTTCTGTACATATTACAAGAAAGTAGTCAGTTTGGAAAATTATCGATGTATTCCTGAAATCAGTTAATTTCAAAAGCTTAAATGGATGCATCAGGATTTAAAATATCAGTTGATGTCCTATAAAATAATTTCCTACACAAATGTATCAGTTTGGTCTACTGGGAAGCAGAAACTGAGATGAAGTTAAGAGTGCAGGAGGCTTATTGAGAAGTAACATCTGTGAAAGGAAAAAGGAGGAAGCTGGTCTGGGTAGAGAAGCCCTCAGACCACAATGCAGATCTGCCGACAGCTCAGTCATTGCAATGGGGAGCTCCAGAGCAAAGACTGCCCATTAGGGGAGTTCTGCGTTGGGTGGAGATTGCCAATCTTTTGTTCCACTATCTTGCTGAGCTATTAATTGAGGCTACCTCAAGTCAAGTTTGACCTTGGCTCAAAAGCTGAAGGAGACTTGAAGGAGTTAACAGCTAAATACAGTCAGTTAACTTCACAGTCCTTAGAGGGAGTCCTTTTTTTTCTTCTTTTTTGGGGTGGGGTGGGGGGCGGTGGGCACACTATGCAGCATATGGGATCCTAGTTCCCCAACCAGAGGTTGAACCCATACACCCTGGAGTGGAAGGGCAGTCTTAACCACTGGACTGAACTGCCAGGGAAGTCTGAAGAAGTTCCTTCTTGAAGGGGCATCTGAGACACACAGCATCTCCATGTCTCTCCTGCAAGTTAGCATCAGTGTTACCTACAAAACAAATTATGTGCTGAGTCCTTACAGTTTTTTTTTATTTGAAAAAATGATATGGATGTAAAACCTATAAACAATATCAGTTTTTAAGAAATGCCAACTGGCCAATTGGGCTGTTTTGTTCTAACATTTTCTTTACATACATTCTTGAAGAAAACAAGTACTTTGTAGATCATATGTGTTTATCTAATAAAATCTTGGGTCACTCTACTAGTCTGGCAGATCATCTAAGCTCTCAGTAGGGTAACAACCCTGATATATGAAGAATTGACAGTGGCTTACTTGTGTAATAAATTTATATGTTGTAATTAAGCTACACACTTTATAGAATGAGCATGCAATAAGACAATAGTATTTAAAAAATCACTTGTCTTATTTAGTTCAGAAGGCATTACCACCTCAAAGTATAAGGTATGACTTCAGAGAAACTCAAAACATTGTTTCATAGTCCTTATGGATACTAACATGATAGGAATATTAACTATTAGGTAACTACAATTTTCTCCTTTGTCTTATTATTACTATACCACTCCTAATTAGCACCCCCAAAGACACTGAGAACATTAAATAATCAGCCCTCTAGTTTGTCAATATTTATCAAAATTGCAAATATAGGTTCCTGTTTACCCAGAAATCCTTCTGCAGGGAATTTACACTCAGATATATTTGAATACAAGCAAAATAATTTTACTTATTCCACCACTGTTTGTAATCAAAGGTTAGGGAAAAGAAGCAAATGTTCCCCCCGCCCCAAAAAAGCCAAATATCCCTCAGAAGATTAATAAGATAAATTATTATATATCCATTTAATAGAATTATATGTATGCTATAAAAACATGAAGTGTTCTTTATGTGTGGATTTAGAGAAATTTTTAAGATAAATCATTAAATGCAGAAAAATGGTGCAAAACAGTATTTTCTATAATTTGCTAATAAAATGGGAATGTAAGAGTATATATTTTTTGATGTACTAAAGGAGTTTAGCACTGTTTCAAGCTACAAAATAAATTTTTAAAAATCAATTGTATTTCTATATACCACCAATAAACAATCTGACAATAATAAAAAAATTTACAATAGAGTCAAAGAAAATAAAATATTTAGGAATACATTTAAAAAAAGAAGTACAAAGCTGTGAAAACTATAAAACATTATTAAAAGAATTTTAAAATTATATAAATGGAAAGACAGCTCATGTTAATGAAGCAGCAGAGTCAATATTGTTAAGATGGCAATACTTACCAAACTATTCTATAGATTCAATGCAAACCCTATAAAAATCCAAGTATCCTTTTTGCAGAAATTGAAAAGTTGATCATAAAATTCGTATAGAATCACAAGGGACTCAGAATAGCCAAAACCATCTTTCAGAAGAAGAACAAAGTTGAAGAACTCATACTTCCTTATTTTAAAACTTACTACAAAAAAAAAAAAACTTACTACAAAGTACAGTAATCAAGACAATATAGCACTGACATAAACTTAAATAGTTTGATGGAATAGAATTCAGAGTCCCAAAATAAACCCTGACATTTATGTCAATTAATTTCCAGTAATGACATTAAGAAGGCTTCCCTGGTGGCTTAGTGGTAAAGAACCCAGCTGCCAGTGCAGGAAACGTGGGTTGGATCCCTGGGTCAGGAAGATCTTCTGGAGAAAGAAATGGCAACCGACTCCAGTATTCTTGAGCTTTCCTGGTGGCTCAGTGGTAAAGAATCTACCTACCAATGCAGGAGATGCAGGTTCGCTATGTGGGTTGGGAAGATCCCTTGGAGAAGGAAATGGCAACCCATTCCAGTATTCTTGTCTGGGAAATCTCTTGGATGGAGGAGCCTGGTGGGCTACAGTTCATGGGGCTGCAAAAGAGTTAGACACAATTGAGCGACTAAACAACAACAATGACATCAAGACAGTCTGATGGGGAAAAAATAGTCTTTTCAATAAATCATGCTGGGACAACTGGATATTCATCTGCAAAGACTAAAATTGGACTCCTTCTTCACACCATACACAAAAATTAACTCAAAATGATCATAAACCTAAATCTAAGAAATGAAGCTATAACTCAGGAGAAAATATAGGGGAAAATCTTCATGACCTTGGATTAGGCAAAGCCTTTTTTAGATATTACACTAAAATCACAAGCAGCAACAACAAGAATAGATAAATTAGACTTAATTGAATTATAATTTTTTGGTCCTTAAAGGACACATCAGTAAAGTAAAAAGACAAATGATAGAATGGGAGGAAATATTTGCAAATCATGGATCTGATAAGGGACTTGTATCCAGAATATACAGAGAATACTTACAGCTCAATAATAAAAAGACAATACAATTAAAGAAGGAACAGAGGATGTGAACAGAGATCTCTGCGAAGAAGATATATGAAAGGCCAAAAAGCACATAAAAAGATACTCAACATCATTAGCCATCAGCAAAATGCAAATCAAAAGAACAGTGACATACCACTCCACATCTACTGGGACTTCCCAGGTGGCGCTAGTGGTAAAGAACCCATCTGCCAATGCAGGAGGCAGAAAAACCACAGGTTTGATCCCTGGGCAGAGAAGATCCCCTGGAGAATGAAATGGCAACCCACTCCAGTATTCTTGCCTGGAGAATCCCATGGACAGAGGGGCCTGGAGGGCTACAATCTATAGGGTCACAAAGAATTGGACAAAACTGAAGTGACTTAGCATGCTAGCATGCCATATCTACTAGGATGGTTACAGTAAAAAAGATATACAATAATAAGATATTGATGAGGTTATAGAAAAATTGTAAACTTTAAACATTACTGGTTGAAATGTATTCAATAAAATGGTGTCACCACTTTGAAAAACAGCCTGATAGTTCTTCAAAAGATTAAACATAGGGTTACCACATGCCCCAACAATTCTACTCCTAGATACATACTGAGGAGAAATGAAAACATAAGTTTGCGCAAAAAGTTGTACATGAATGTTCATAATAGCATTATTCAGTATAGTCAAAAAGTAGAAATAATCCAAATGTTCATCAGCTGATGAATGGATGAATAAAATATCCATACCATGGAATGTTATTCAATAATAAAAGGAAATGAAATACTGATATATGCTTAACATGAAGGAAACTTGAAGACATTATGCTAAGTCTAAGTGAAAGAAGTCAATCAGAAGACCATATTTTGTATGATTATATTTATTGAACTCTATGGAATGGTCAAATCTATGGAGGCTGAAAGTAGATTATTGGTCGCTCTGAGCTGTGGAGGTAGGGGAGAAAAGGGGAATGACTGCTAATGAACATGAAGTTTCTCTTGGGGTGATAAAAAGTATTCCAGAATTGATTGTGGTGGTGGTTGAATAACTGTAAATATACTAAAAACAAACAAACAAAAACATTGATTTGAAAGCGTTCAATGGTGAATTGCATAGTGTATGAATTATATCCCAATAAAGCTGTTTTGGGGCTTCCCGGATGGCTCAGCAGTAAAGAATGTGCCTGTAAGTCAGGAGCCCCAGGAGACACTGGGTTCGATCCCTGGGTTGGGAAGATTCCCCTGGAGGAGAGCATGGCAACCCACTCAAGTATCCTTGCCTGGAGAATCCCATGGACAGAGGAGCCTGGCAGGCTGCAGTTCATTGGCTGGCAAAGCGTTGGACATGACTGAAATGACTTGGCATGCATACGTTCAAAGCTATTTTTAAAAATAACATACATTTGTATGTGTTACTTATTACAAAGAGTGAAAATAACTTTATATTGGGGAAACTTGGTTGGCTCCACCTTAACCAAGTAATCAAAATTAGTACCACTAATGTCAGGACAAACTGTCATTATGTCCCCATGCTGTGACACACTCAGAATGATAGACACCACACATATTTGCTTTTCATATCCAAAAGGCAAAAACCTGAATCTTACCATGGGAGAATGTCAGACAAAGCCAAACTGAGGGAAATGTAAGACAAAATGGCCTATCAGCTGTAGAAATGGCAATACCATAAAAGACAGAGACTGAGGAACCATTCCAGAACTAAAATCCAAATGCAGTATATGGTCCTGCACTGGACCCTAGACGAGGAAAAACCATCTCTGTAAAGAACATTGTAAGGACACCTGGTGAAATTTTAAGAAAATCTATAGATCAGATGATAGCATTGTATCCATGTTAACTTTCTGAATTTAATGATTTCACTATGATTGTGCAACTATAGTCTTTGTTCTTAGGAGATGCACACTGACTCACTGAAAACTGGTTGGGGAAGAGGGGCATGATGTGTACAAAATGGTCTCAAGTAATTCTGAAGAAATACTATGCACACACTTATGTGTGTGTGTGTGTGTGTGTGTGTGTAGGTATATATAATGAAACTAGGACAGAGAGAGACAGAGAGGAAACGATATAGCAAATGAAGCAAAATGTTAAAATTGGTGAGTCTGCATGAAAGGTATTTGGGAATTTTTGTCCTGGTTTTGAAACTTTTCTATTAAAATATTATATTTGTGTTTGCATCAACAAACTCAGGAGGAATATATAAGTAACTACTAAAAATGGTTATCTGCTAGGAGACTGGAGGGAAGCACTATAGCTGATGGTGGAAAAGACATTTCATGAATCATGTGGATGTATCACTTCCTTAGATTTTTAAATGCAAAGTATTTTTAAAAAATTTTTAAATTAACCTTTGAAATACATATCATGGTTACTTATATTCAGATATCGAACTTCTGGATTTCCCTGGTGATACAGTGACTAAGAATCCTCCTGCCAATGAGGAGACACAGGTTCATCCCTGATCTGGGAAGATTCCACATGCCTTGGAGCAGCTAAGCCCATTTGCCACAACTACTGAGCCCTCAGGCTGCAACTACTGAACCTCATGCACCTAGAGAGGTTGCTCTGCAACAAGAGAAACCACTGCAATGAGAAGCCTGCATAATGGAGAGTAGCCCCCACTCCCTGCAACTAGGGAAAGATCTCTCACAGCAATGAAGACTCGGTGCAACCAAAATTAAATAAATAAATCTTAAAAAAAAAAAAAGATATTGAACTTCTTATACAATGGGTGCTTGACTGATGAGGTTATTTCCTCTAGACACAAATTATACAAGTTGTTTTAATAGATAATAAGTAACTTGCTTAAGGCAACAGAGAGCAATAAAGGACTTGAGTTGGCTGACCTGAGTTCAAACCAAAATGTATCTTTTATTCTTCAATTGTCTTTCCAACTGTTGGTATCTGAGACTAAGAAACCTTGGAGATGTAGCCTGTTGCTGCTGGGCAGAGGAGCAGAAAAGGGAAACTGGTAGTCAGTACAGACGCTTCATATGGTTTGTCTTTCAGTGTGATCTTGTGGAAAACTAGCCTTTTCCAACTCTGATCTATAATTAAGAGCAGGTAGATTTGGGCTTCCCTGATGGTCCTGTGGTTAGGATTTTGCCTTCCAAAGCAGTGGGGCGGGGGCTGGGGGTGGGGCGTTAGTCTCTGGTTGGGAAATTAGGATCTCACAGGCTGCAAGATGCGGCCAAAAAATTAAAACAAAAGCAAGTTGATTTTATTTCTTAAGTGCATTTCTGAGACTGTCAGTCAGTTCAGAATTGTCTATGAAGCCACTGTGCTCTCTCTCTATTGGCCTATTGTAGCCGTCAGTGCCTCCTCTGTGTGTAGTGTGTGTTTGTAACGTAACAACAAAGAGTGTATGTGTTTAAATTTTAAAATAATAAGATAAAGAGAGGTGTACCTACTACTCAGGTTCGAAATAGAACATTACCAGTATCTCATTAGAACCTTGTATGAAACCTCCCCAGCTGCAAATACTTTTTATTAATATTTTTCTCCTACAGTTTACAATATATCCTAAAGATCTCTCCATATACATACATCCTTCACAACCACCATTAGGAGTTTATTATTATTTTAATATTTTGTTATAATTTTACCACTTGTTTATGAATCCATAAAATATTAATTTTCTAATGCTGCATAACCCATTACCCCAAAAATTAGTGGCTTAAAACAACATGCATTTATTATCTCATAGTTCCTGAGAGTTAAGGACTTTGAAATGGGTTATCTCAGTGTTTCTGGCTCAGAATCTCTCAAATGATTGGAGTCAAGATATTAATGAGATTTCACTCATCTGAAGACTTTACTGGGAGTAAGAGATCTGTTTCCAAGATAGCCAAGCCTCCATCCTGAGTCTGATGGCAGGAGGCCTCAGTTTCTGTCAGTGAGAGTTTCTCCTAGAGGACTGCTTGAGAGTCTTCACAACATAGCAGTGATTTCTCCCAGGATGAGAGATCTGGGGGAGAGAGAGACACTCAAGTGATCATGTCTTCTAAGACTTAGCCTCAGAAGCCACACACATGATTTCTGCAAAATCCTATTTCTGCAGGTGGCTATTGCACACAGTTGTCTATTCAACATGGGAGTGGTGTCTATACTGGGGCATGAATAACAGGAAGTAAGGCTCATCAGTTCAGTTCAGTCACTCAGTCGTGTCTGACTCTTTGTGACCCCATGGACTGCAGCACGTCAAGCTTCCCTGTCCATCACCAACTCCCGGAGCCTATTCAAACTCATGTCCATCAAGTCTGTGATGCCATCCAACCATCTCATCCTATGTCGTCCGCTTCTCCTCCCATCTTCAATCTTTCCCAGCATCAGGGTCTTTTCAAATGAGTCGGTTCTTCCCATCAGGTGGCCAAAGTATTGGAGTTTCAGCTTCAGCATCAGTCCTTCCAATGAATAGTCAGGGTTGATTTCCTTTAGGATTGACTGGTTGGATCTCCTTGTAGTCTAGGGGACTCTCAAGAGTCTTCTCCAACACCACAGTTCAAAAGCATCAATTCTTCGATGCTCAGCTTTCTTTATAGTCCAACTCTCACATCCATATGTGACTACTGGGAAAATCATACATATGTGTGTGTATGTGTTTAGCCGCTCAGTCATGTCCAACTCTTTGAGACTATAAGGACTGTAGCCCCTCAGGCTCCTCTGTCCATGGAATTCTCCAGGCAAGAATACTGGAGTAGGTTGCCATGCCCTCCTCCAGGTGATCTTCCTGACCAAGAGATTGAACCCAGGTCTCCTGCATTGCAGGTGGACTCTTTACTGAGCCACTCGGGAAGCCCACAAGTATTTGAGTGGGCAATGTGTCCCTTCTCCAGGGGATCTTCCCAACCCAGGAATCAAACCGGGGTTTCCTGCATTGTAGGCAGATTCTTTACCAGCTGAGCTACCAGGGAAGCCTACTAAGGCTCATAGGGCCATCTTAAAGGTTGGGTATATAACATACAATAAATTACATGCAAGGCAGTTCTACTTGTTGATTTTGTCATTGTTGTTGCACTTTATATAATGAATCATATAGAGGGAAGTTTCCTGTCTTGCTCAGGGTTTTTTTGGTCTGTTTTTCTTTTTTCCTTTGGAGGTTCATGGCACAGTTATATATTATCAGTACTAGTTTTAAACAATTCACCTATATTGATGTGTGTCTTAGCTCTTTTGGGCTATTATAACAGAACATCATAGACTGGATGGCTTATAAGCAGCAAGAATTTATTTCTCACAGTTCTTGAGGCTGGAAGGACATCTTCAGATTCAGGGTCTGCTGAAAGCCCACTTCCTGGTTAGGAGAGAACTGTCTTCTCTCTTGTCCTCACATGGTGGGAGGGAAGAGAGCTTTCTCTGCGGTTTGTTGTATGGGCACTGACCTCATTTATGAGGGCTCCACCCTCATGTCCTAACCCTTTCCCCAAAACCCAATCTCCAAATACCTTCATACTGGAGATTGGGAGTCAATGAATTTTGGAGGGTTATAAACTGTGGTTCATTCATTTTTGCTGCCCTATAGTATTCTACAGTTTATCTGCCCATTCTACTGTTTGTTGTTGTGGCTGTTTAGTTGCTAAGTTGTATCTGAAACTTTTGTGACCCCATGGACTGTAGCCCGCCAGGCTCCTCTGTCCACGGGATTTCCCAAGTAAGAATACTGGAGTGTGTTGCCATTTCCTTCTCCAGGGAATCTTCCCGACTCAGGGATTGAAGTCATGTCTCCTGCCTTGCAGGCAGATTCTTTACCACTAAGCCACCAGGGAAGCCCCATTCTACTATTCATGCTATATGAAATGATACAGTGAGGAACTTTTCTGGGATACATATACCATGGGAATAAATCTATGCCAGAGTTTATATAGGTCATGCCCATATTCACATTTCAAGAAAAGAAATAGCTATATAAGTTGGTTGTAATCATTTATTTTTCACATGGGAGTGGATGACAATTTTAAGTTTTGCTAAACTTCTAAGTTTTTGCTAATTCAATGAGTGTGAAATAATATTTTATTGTGGTTTTAACTTGCTTTTCTCTGATTACTCATGAGGTGAACATCTAACCATCATTTCCTCTAAAGTAAATCACCTGTCTTAGATACTAATTATTTTTTGGTTATATGAGTTGCAACTATTTTCTCTTACTTAATGACTTGTCCTTTTAGTTTTTTTATGCCTTATTTTAATTTACAGAGGTTTTTAATTTTAATAAAATTAAATTTATCATTATTTTCCTTTGTGATTTGTGTTGTGTGTGTATTGAGAAATATTTTCCTACTTTGAGTTCATAAAGATATTCTTTATTTTCCTCTCATAATTTTATAATTTTGTTTTTCACATTTAAGTCTTTTATCCACATGGGGTTGTTTTGTGCAGGGTGTAAGTTAGGTATGTAATTTCATTTCCTTATATATATATATATTTATCAATTGTGCATATTTTATTTATTGAAAAGTATATCCTTTCCTCACTCATCTGCAAGGCTTGCTGTGTTATGAATTAAGTTTCAATATATTTGACCTTCTATGGATCCATTGGTTGCGTTGTCTGTTCATGTTCTGGTACCACATTGTTTTAATTACTCTGGCTATACAATGTCTTCCTATCTGGTAAGTCAGTTTCCCCTATTCTGCTCTTATACAGAGGAAAAATTTTTTTCTGTTCCATATATACTTTAAAACCAGATCAAGTTCCATGACAAACTGTTGGGAATTGGATTAAAGTTGTATTGGCTTGGAGTGCAATTGGCTTGAGGAGCCATTACAACTTGAATCAACTGGAAAGAGACCTTTGCCAAAAATTGGACTCTGAAAGAATCCTGGGGAAAAAAAAAAGTGCCAGGAGTAGCCCCATTTATCTTGGAGACCTTTGATCATTTATTCTAGTTGTACCTGCATTGTTCCCCACCATCTTTGCAAGAGAGAGGCAGGTAGGGAGGGAGACAGAGAATCAAAATATTTACTGAAAGTGATAGAGGATGGGTATCCAATGGCTTTATCAGCCACTACTTTCTCTGAGATATTTTCTCAAGACAGTATTTGGAAAAATGGAATTGAAAGTGGAGATTGGGAAGAAAGATGGAGGGGACACATGAAGATAGCATATACAGCTGGAAGAGAAGATCTTAACTCTATTGATGGATGAAACTGCTGTTTCTTATGTCTGTTGGACTCTGAAGTTTCAGGTGAGGAATCCTAAGTGGGGGCTGAAAGACTTCTGAGAGAAGGTAGCATATAAAGCTGGGGTCTGCAGCCTGGATAAGAGTTCCAAAGTGAATGTGTCTTGGGGAGGTGGGGTGATGCTGTGGTGGGGTTGGAGGAAAATGGTTAAGGGCAGGTTTCTGGCAGGTGGAACAGAATAGGCAAGAAACAAGAGATAGAATGGGTTTATACGAGGCATTAGTAGTTCATCTTTAGTGAGAGATACACTGGGAAAGATAAGTAGGCCTGATTGTGCAAGGCCATGAACACCAAACTAAGGACTTTGGACTTTATTCTGGGATGGCTGTGGAGGCTCTTGAATGGGAGAGGAACTGGATCTGAAGTTTTTTTCAGGAAGATCATTGTGGCTGCACCCAGGCGGGGAGCACTGTGGCTGCCTTGCGTTGGGCCGCCAGGCAAAGCGCGGAGTGCTGTACTCCCACCTGCAGGGGGCGCGCCGCTGGCCCCTTCCCCGCCCCTGTCCTGACTCAACGCTCTCAGAACTCGGCTAGCCTGCCTGGACCTCCGCCTTCGGGCCTCGGCTAGTCTGCCTGGATGCGCCCCCGTGCGTCACGTCCGCTCTGGCTCCTGGCTCTTTAGAGTCTCAGAGGGCCGCGAACTCACCTCTGCGCCTGCGCCGCGGGTCCTCTGTCAGAGGTTAACTCTAAGGGGTTTACGGGGCTTTAGCGTCTACACTAGCAAGTTTCTGAGTCCACCACGGTTGTCTTCTCTCACAGCATGCCCATAGACTTTGATTTGTCTCAAGAGATATAAGCAGACGATGTAGTGGGATTCGATTGTTCCTTGACCTTAGCAGCGCCGATCCCCACACCACTTCCCTTAGGTCTCTCAGCTGCGGAGGGCTGAGTCTCTTCTCTGCAGTTTCTCTCCAGCTGTCTACTGTCAGTCTGCAGCCAAAACGTCCCTGCTAGTGAAAACCTGCCCCGGACGCTAAACATGCCCACCGGGGCGGTAATCCATGTTTCTAGGCTTGTTTACCTCTTCAGTCAAATCTGAGACTCGCAGTTGAAGGGGACCTTGGAGGTTATCAAGGCCCACCTCTTATCCCTCCCCATAGTCCCGAGTGAGCGAATGTACGGTTTTTACTTGCACACTCCCGAAGATCACCCGTTTCCTGGGCCAACTCTGATCACATAGTCTTCCTAGAAGTTTCCTCCATTCAACTTTCATTCCCTCTTATTGAGAACCTACTATATGCCAACTACTGTAGTTCCTTGGGATACTATGATGAGCTAGAGTGAATTCGTAAGATTGCTGGTTTTGGAGTTTACATTTCAGATAGGGGAGAGGGGAAGACCAACACCGAAAAAATAACTAAAGGCCAGAATTTATACTAGTGAAGAAATATTAAATAAGCCAAGACTTATGGGAGAAAATATAGGTGGGAACTATTTAGTGTGATCACAGAAGGCCTTTTGGAGGTGATGACGTTTATAACCGGCCAGGTGAACAGTTACCTGGGGGGAACAGTTACAGGCTGAGGGAAATCAAAGCCCCTAAGGCAGGAAGGAGGTGGTGTTTTCTAGGAATAGACAGCAGGCCAAAGTGACTGGAATGTGGTGAGCCAACGTTGAGAACGGTGAGAAAAGGTTGAGAATGTAAACAGGAGCCAGATGCAGGTTTTGTGGGTCATGGTAAGAAGTTTAAAAAGTATTCTAAGAGCAGTAGGAAGCCAAGGAATAATTTATGGCAGGGGCTTGATCTTAATTCATTCGTTTAGAATCACACTAAACCATATCACACATCATGTTTGTTTGTTTTTCCCCCATATCATTGGAGATTTTTTTTTTTAATTTTTATTTTTTATTTTTATTTTATTTATTTTTTTTTTTTTTGGAGATTTTTAAGTGGCTGTCCTGTTTTTTTCCCAAACCCTTTCTCCTGCCCCTAAACCCTCTCTCAGCTATGGGTACTTTACCTCTTCCTACCCAGTGGTCTTATGGATGATTTTCAAAATGTCATTCTGAACGTTTTGAAAGTGTGGAGAATGTTTAAATGTAAATCATGTGTACATTTTTAAAGGAAAAGACTCAAGACTTTTATGAGATTCTCAAAGAGGTTTGGTAGAGATTAAGAACCACTGCTTAAACGTTTCTCATCTATGTGATTCTGGTTATCATTCTCTGAAATAGCAGGGTACAATATCAAATTAAACTCAGCCTAGTTCCCTAAACTGTGAAGCAAAAACAATAGGACTGCTATGAGGATTAAATGAGATTATGCTAAAAAAGTGCTACTGGTAAACCATGCAGCGCCAGGCACGCCGTGCTTCTGTTAAAAGCAAACACCTGCATCCCTGGGATGGAGGAAGAGTTTATAGATAATGCTCTTTTAGCATGCCACAAACATTGAGTGCCTATTCTGTGTAGAGCCCCATACCTTCCAGGAGTTCCTTATCTAGTTGAAAGAGGGTGTAGCGATACAAAACACGATAAAACATACCCTTAGAGGGGCCTGAGTAAAGTGTTCTGGGATCTGGGAGCAGGAGAGGTGTCAATTTCCACTTGAGGTAAGTGGTTATTGGAGTTCATATTTGAAAGGGGTTTGAAAGATGAACATGTTGAATTTAAAAACACACAAGATTACACGTAACACATTTTATTCTTGGTGAGGTGGAAATAACGACTGGAAACACTGCGATCCCTTCTATTAGAGTGTTAAGAGAATGTTAAGACGTAGGCTTCGTGAGAAAGTCCACTATCTTTTGTCCAGTCTGTTTACTATACATTGCACGCTCTGGGCAGTCCTTATCTTCATGTTCGGGAACAAAGTACAAATACACACCCCTTTCCGAAACGAAAGGCCCAGGGACTCGAGGAGAGGGGTGGGATCCCTCTCGGTCCAACCACACAATGGGGGCAGCCACACCGTAGCTCACGCCCCACCCCGCAGGCCCCACTCGGCTCGGGGTTCGACTGCTCCGGGCCCTGTCGCTCCTCCCCCTGCAGCCCTCGGGGGCGCAGCCACAGGCCGGCGCTTCCCTCGTTGGCGCTTTCCCTCCTCGGCGCTTTCCCTCCTCCTTCGCTGGGGAGCCGGAAAACCCGGAGCGAACCGGCCCTGCCCGGCGGCGCATGCTCAGTAACGAGCAGGTTCAGTTCGCTAGTAGGAAGCTCGAGCGCTACACCGGCGTCGGCGGCGGCCGCGGCGGCATCTCAGGGCAGCCAGATTCCCCAACGACGACCTCGGGCCTTTCCCCTCCCCCGCTAGACCCCGCGCCCAGCTCCGCCCCGCCCCGGGTCGCCAGCGTTTCGGGGTCCCCGCCGCGGGGAGCGGGCGCGGCGGCTGGAGCGTCCCTCCACAGCCCTCCCCCAGCCGCCGGCTCCGCCGCGGGGCCAGGCCGGGCTCGGGAGCGCAGTCCCGGCGGGCGGGCGGGCGGCGACCGCGGCGGAGGGCAACCCGGGGCGGCGCCGGCGGGCCGGGGAGGGGTAGGGGGCCCGGCCCCGGGGCGGTGGTGCGGGATGCCGCCGCCGCCGCCTCCGGGCTGCGTTCGCTCTCCGCGGCTGGTGCCTGTGTCGGGTGGGTGGCCGGGCGCGGGCCTCGCCCCCCAGCTCCCTCTCCGGGGCTAGCCCGGCCGCTCGGCGCCCCAAGGGGGCCGGGCCGTCCGGTGGCACCGCGGCCCTGTTCCGCGCTGCGAGCTCACCCTCTCGCGGCTCCCGGCCCGGCCGCCGCCGCCCCTCTCCCCGCCCGGAGGCGCCCCGGGGGCACCATGCAGGCGCAGCAGCTGCCGTACGAGTTTTTCAGCGAGGAGAACGCGCCCAAGTGGCGGGGGTTGCTG
This sequence comes from Cervus canadensis, assembly GCF_019320065.1. Lineage (NCBI taxonomy): Eukaryota > Metazoa > Chordata > Mammalia > Artiodactyla > Cervidae > Cervus > Cervus canadensis. The sequence goes on along the minus strand of NC_057390.1, from coordinate 20,841,095 downwards.
GTGCCTGCGCTGAAAAAGGTGAGGCGCGCACGAGACCCCGCTCCCCGGCTGCAGCCTGGGCGAGAGCACCGGGCCCGGGTCGGGGAAGGGCTGGGGAGGCGGGGCGCGCGGGGCCGTCTTTCTTCCCGGTCTCACCGCCTCCCAGAAGGGACGGCACACCCCGAGAGGTTCCCCCGCACTCGTTGGCTCTCGGCGTTGACAGTCACCCCGTGTGGCGTGTGGGAAGGCCGCAGGGACCCAGGGAGAGTTTGTCCGAAGAATCCAACCTCTGAGAGCTTGCCCTGCCCCTGATTCAAAGACGAGAGTTGGAGGAGCCTCAGTTTTCATTGGAGGTCAAAGCAGGCCGCTTCTTTGCCTTCTCTGTGCTTTCTCGGAGCTGCTGTCAGCGTCCGGTTTTAGGTGTCCAATGTGTTCGTCCTAGTGGGTTCACGAATGCTCTGGCCGTAACGCTTGCCCTAAGTAATTGCAGAGCTCGCCTGCCAGCAGGAACATGGATGGCCTGCTTTGCTTGTCCTCCGTAATCACTTTTCATTCCCCTGAATTCCCCCATTCCTCCGATTTACAGGGGCGGGTGCACATGCCACTGTTTTCTTTCCTCCTTTCTTTCTCCCTTCCTCCCTCCCTCCCGTTCTTTCCCCCTCCCCACCTCTCCCCACCCCCACTCCCACGTCTTTCTCTCTCTTTCAAAACCTTGGTCCTGTCATTCGGTTTGTTGATTAGAAATTTTAGCAGTTCTGTTTCTTCGAGCTTGCCACATTGTTACCGAAAGTTCTATACCCCGTGATCTGTACTTTTACACGTTTTAGTATAATTACGAAATGTTACATTTTCAAAGCTTCTAAAGCAATGTTGTGACTTAATAGATACATTAAAACGTCAGCAACTGATGTCTGTGTGAATATATTAATAAAGCCTGTCAGTATTTTTGTTTTCCTTTTACCTTATAAATACAGGGGTAGCTTTACTCTTTTAATAGGTATCTAAATCGTCATTTCTCAAAAAATGTTTCATGGGATCTGGTTAAAAAATAATTTCGCTCTTCACTCAGATTTGATATTATAGGGTACCCTTTCTCCTAAACATTTATGCTTTTAAAAAGTGTTTGATATTTCTCAGAGGCCAGCAGCTTTTACTTTCCCTTTTGTCCTGTTCTCCCTCTCTTGATATCTTACAGTGGAAGCTGTTTGGTTTGTTAGCAGAATCTGCTGGTATATTTCACATGCAGCTTACTGACTTTTTTGTTCAGGTGTCTGATTAGTCACAGACATCTCTGATACTGTTTTCTAAGAAAAGTAATGGTGTGCCATATGCCTTAGGGACTTTATTCATTAGAAATCCTGTCGGCTCTCACTCTGTTTACTTTCGCTTTACCTGCGAGCTTGCCATCTTAGCTTGTAGTAGTTGAGGAGTAGGAAGTCTCCGTGACTCCAGAAGCAGGTATCCTGACCAAGGTGGGGGTGGGGTGGGGAGGAGACAAAAATTATTGAAAATATATAAAAGAACTCATAAAACACTATCAGTTTGGGACTGTTTTGCTTGGAAGCAAGCAACTCTTATCCCAGGGGAATCACCATGAAACCCTATCAGCTGAGGGTCCTATGAAGCAGTGAGATGAACATCGTAGGAGTTAGCAGACCAGGCCTACCTCTGCCACACTGGTGGCCCTTGCTGAAATCTGTCCACAGGAACATTTTTTTTTGGCTGGCATAGTGTTGTTTTGTTTTTAATGGAATTGCCAGTGTTTTTAAATGGGTGTTACTACATAAAATCTGAATCTTGAACTTTACTTGGAGAATGGGAAGATCTCTCCACAGTGGGCCAACATTCAAGCAGGGCAGTGAGCTGCTGGAGCTGAGTAAATGGCTGCCCATCTGTCTCTGATTGACCACAGTCCCCACCAGTTCTCTTTGCTTATTTACTTAACCCTGCTTTGACTTTAAGCAGAGATACCCTTGCATGGCAGTAGAAGTGATGGGAGGGGGTGAAAATGTACACAATCTAGTTGATGTGTGAGATTTCTTCCAATTCCCACTTAAGATACCCAGTAAAGATGATTTTAAGCCACCAAAGACAAGTTAGATATTTCATGTGGATACCTCCATATCTTCTTTTAGGCTTATTGTAGTTTGCAAATGCATCAATTTGTGTTATCTAGCCTGGGGCTCTTTGGATATGTTCTTTTTTTTCACCTGGACTGCGTTTGGCCTGGCCTAACACTGCTCATCCTCTGGGCTTACTGGACCTCAGATCTGTTCTCAGATCCTCAGGCCTGAATTGGATAGATAGTCTTTCTTTTAGTCTGACTGTTCTTTTTAGCAGGGCTTCCCTGGTGGCTCAGAGGTTAAAGCATCTGTCTGCAATTCAGGAGACCTGGGTTCGATCCCTGAGTCGGGAAGATCCCCTGGAGAAGGAAATGGTAACCCACTCCAGTATTCTTGCCTGGAGAATCCCATGGACGGAGGAGCCTCATGGGCTACAGTCCACAGGGTCGCAAAGAGTCAGACACGACCCTAGCCAGGCACTTAACAATTCCTATTTTTTTCCTATTTAAGTTCACCACCCAAATTAGATTGGATGGTCCTTGGGAACGGGGATGCTATTTTACCCTCATTTCACCCTCCATGTATACAGTGTCTGACACCTTAGTTGGCACTTAAATTTGAATGAGTGGATAGGGAATAGCCAAGCAAAACCATCAGCTTCCTCCCTTCCACTTACTATTTAAAAATTTTTTTTCTCTTCATAGCTGTATTATTTCATTTGACTGGCTCAAGACTTTGATGTCATCTCTGACTGTCCACACCCAGGAAGAGCTTGTAGGTTCATTTCTCTTGACATGTTCATTTAATCAATTCCCTCCTACCCCAACTACGCTTGGGTCCACTTTCCCAGGCTACTGCTATAGCCTCTTAACTGAGTTCACTGCCCCCACTTCGCCTGTTTTTCAGATTTCAGAAGTTATAGCACACTTCTGAATATGTCACACATTTGTTCAGAACCATCAATGTCTTTTGAGGGCACAGAATGAAGTGTGTATTCTTTGAAATAGACTTGATGTCAATCAGTGATCTGGCTTCATCCTGCTTTTCTGAATGGATTGCCTACTATAGTCTTTCGTATACTTTATGCTTCAGCCAGACAGGACTACCTCTTTTCCTGAAGATTCCCAGAATGTCTCAATGCATCCCATCTGCTAAAGTCCTATCTTATCTATTGCATAAGTCTGTCGTGCCTACTGCAGACCAAGTATTGCCCTCAGCAGTAAGGATGAAAAGGGAATGACACTATCCAGAAATGACTAAGTTCTAACATGATGAGAAGTGGCAGAGGATGAGTTTGGAGGGAAAAGTAGTTTATAGAGAATTTTTTAATGTTAAGCTAAGGAGAATGATTTTTATTTTGAGGGGATAGATGTCATTGAGAAACCTTAAATAGGGGAATAACATCAGATTTTGGTTTTAGAAAATCCACTTTGGCCATGGAATAGAAAATGGATTGCAGAAGAATGAGACCAAAGGTAAGGAGAAAAGTTAGAAAGCTAGTTAATAGTCCAGCCAGGAGATGATATATATTTGAATTAAGGGTGCATTTGAATTAGGATGAAAGTGTGGAGATGGATTTTATATAGTTGAGAGATGTTTAAAAGGCAGAATTGACGGGATCTAGTAACTCACAGTGATTGGGGTAAGTGGTAAGCGTAGGAGGACTCTTAAGTTTCTGGTTTGAGTGCCTTTAGTCAGGATAGAGAATGTAGGAGGATACCTATTGGGGTGGAAGGAGTAGCATTATAAGATGAGTTTTGAACTTGTTAAAGTCCCTTCTGGTTATCCAGGTGGACTTGTAGGACTGGCAATTGGTTGTTGGTATCTGGTGAAACAGATTTGGGACTTCTAGGTGTGTGGGTGGGGCCATGAGATAGAGGAAGCTATCCATTCAAGAGTTACAGATGAATGCTCATCGCAGTTCTGTTCAGCAAAAAGTGGAAACAATCCAGATGTCCATCAGCAGGTGAATGTATAAACAAATTGTGATATAGCCATGCATTGGAATACTTCTCAGCAGTAAAAAGGAATGAACTATTGATATATGAGACAACGTTGCTCAAAATAATAAAGCTGGTAACACCCCCTACTGCCCAAAACATCATAGTATATACTGTAAAATTATAGAAAAATGCATCTACAGTGACAGAAAACAAGTCAGTAGTTGTTTGGGAGAGAGGCATTTATGTTCATTTGTGTTTTTGATTGTACTAACAGTTTCAGGAGCATATGCATGCATTCTTGCGTGTGCTCAGTCATGTCTTTTTGACCTGGTGGACTGTACCCCACCAGACTTCTCTGTCCATGAACTTTTCCAGGCAAAGAATACTGAAGTGGGTTGCTATTTTTTCCTTCAGGGGATTTCCCGACCCAGGGATCAAACCTGTGTCTCCTGCGACTTCTGCATTGGAAGGCAGATTCTTTACCAGTGAGCCTCCTCAGGAGCGTATTAAAATTTAACGCATTATACAGCTCAGATATTTGCAATTTATTGTGTGTTAATTGTATCTCAAAGAAGGTGTTTTTCAAAAAGTGAATGAGGCCACCCACTGAAAATATTAGAAGTAAGAATGAAATTAAGCTGGCATCAGAACTGGAGGAATAAAATGAACAATAGGGTGTAGGGAAAGAGCAAAGGGCAAAGAGTGAGTGAAGGAGATTAAGAAGGAAAGAGTCAGGTAGAAGGAATAAGACCCTAGTGTCCAAGAAGCTGAGAATGGATGAGTTTCAAGGAAAGTGTCATTAACTGTGTCAGGCTATAGAAAAGTCAAATAAAGTACCTGAAAAATAGTAGTAAATCTAACTATGACAGGAAGAAAAAGACTGAATTCTTCATTAAACACAACCTCAAAAGCCTCACCAAAAATATATAAAATGGGTTTGTAGGTTGAGGAGCAGGGAGTTCATGCTAGGTAGCCTCAATTTTCATGATGGAAGAGAAGATCCTTTACATAGAGCGAGGAAAGAGAAATGAGTAAGGAGCTTAAGTTTTGGAATTGCTGCTGTGGAGTCGGGAGAAGGAGCCAACCAGTGAATTAGAAAGGATTGCTGAGCAGTGCAGAGTGTGGAGAGCATTGTAGGTTTGAAGAGCATTCACTGGCCTGCTGGTTGTGAGGTTTTCTTCCGGCAGCACCCATCAGTCAGGTAAAGGGGTAAAGAAGGATTACTGGTTGCTTGTGGCTGCAGTAGAGATGAAGAAAACAGGGATATTTCAGAAGACTGAAAGTTAAGCTATAAGAGAGATAATGGAGGTGTAAATGAGAGCTCCACGGATTAGAAATCTTAATGAGTTGTAAGAGGAGGGTAAAGGGAGCAGATAAGGAATTATGGTTAGAGATGGTGATAATTACATTTGGGAGTTTTAAGATTCTAGAAATGAGGAAGATGAGACAGGGGCTCTGAACTGGTGTGTTGAATGGTGGATTGCATGCATGGATGAGGATGGATTCACAAGGATTATGATGTGTGTTGTAGTGGAGAGGAAGAAGGCAGTGACAGAGAGGTCCAGACATCACAGCAGTGACGATGCTCCAACCAAATAATAAGTGGCAACTACTCTCTTTATTTTTTTATTACAACTATAGCTGGAATAGAAAAAAACTTTGCCCTTCATTTTAGGATATATTTATTTGTCTTGTAATCAAGTTTTGTATCCAACATTTTATTATGAAAAATTTCAGATATACAGAAAAGTTCAAAGAGTTGCATAGTAAATACTCATATACCCACATGGATTCTATAATTTACAACTATTTTACTGTTTGCCTTATCACATGCCTATTCATCTACCAATCCATCTTAACATTTTGAAGGATTTCAAAGTAAGTTGTAGACATCAGTACACTTTACCCTTAAACACGTCAACTTGCATATCGTTAACTTAGAGTTCACTCTTTGTTTACAGTTCTTTTTGTTTTTCAGGTAAAATTTATGTACAGTGAAATACACAAATGTTAATTGTACGATTTAATGAGTTTTGGCAAATGAATACAACCCCAGCCTCTGCCAGGATATGGGGCCTTACCAGCACTCCTGAAGTGTTCCTCGTGTGCCTTCTCAGTCATTTCTTGCCCCCAGCCTCCAGAAGCAACTGCTCTTCAGATCTTTTATCACCATAGATGAATCTTATGTGTTGTAGATCCCATATAAATGGAATTGTACAGTATATATTTTTGGTGAGGCTTTTGAGGTTGTGTTTAATGAAGAATTCAGTCTTTTTTTCCCGTCATATGAATATGTCGAAGTTTATTAAATGGATGGACACCTGAGAGGTTTCCAGTGTGGGGCTGTTGAGAATAAAGCTGCCATGAATGTTCTTATTTATAGCTCGTGTTGTAGAAATGTTTTCATTTCTCTTGGGTAAATACCAGGAGAAATGGCTCATAGAGTAAATGTCTGTTAGGTTTATAAGAAACTTCCAGACCCTTTCTCAGAATGGTTGTACCATTTCATGTTCCCACCAGCAGTGTATGAGAGTTGCAGTTGCTCTACATTCTTACCAATATTTGATGTTATTAGTCTTTAATTTTAGTAATTTCGATGGGTGTGTAGTGGTATCTCATCATGGTTTTAATTTGTATTATTCTGGTGACTAATGATATTGAGCACTCATGTTCTTATAGGTTATTCGTGTGTCTTCTCTTGTGTAACGTCTGTGTGAATCTTTTGCCCATTTAAAAATTTGGGCTGTTTTTCTTTATAGTATTGAGTTTAAGAGTTATTTGTATATCATGGTTAACTGTCCTTTATCAGATATACGTTTCATGAATATTTTCTTCTGGTCTGTGGCTTGTCTAGTCATTTTCCTAATGGTGTTTTTTGATAAACAAAAGTTTTTAATATTGATGGAGTCGAGTTTATCAGATTTTTTTCTTTTAAGGTCACTGTGTTCTGTCTCAGAATCTCTTGCCTGCCACCAAGTCATGAACACATGGTCCCAAGGCTATTTTCTAAAAGCTTTATAGTTTTAGCTTTTACATGACCTGTGATCCATTTCAAATTAATTCTATATGATATGAGGTAGGAATTGAGATTTCTTTTTTTATGCTCATATCTAGTTATTTCAGAACTGTTTGTTGACGATACTTTCCTCTCCCTGTTGGATTGTGTTGTTTCTGTGAAAATTAAATGAATATATATTATATATTTATGTAAATGTATATTTAAATATGTAGTATATAAAATAAATTTGTATGTATTTTAGACTGTTTTAGTCCATTGATGTCTTGTTTATCTTTCCCCCAATTCCACACTATTGATTACTGTAGATTTATAGTAAGTCTTAAAGTTAGGTAGTGCAAGTCCTCCTTCTTTTATTGTTTCTAGATTTTGTATTTCAGTACAAATTTTGAACCATTCTGTCAATTTCTACCAAAAATCTTGGTGAGATTTTAATTGTAATTTCATTTATTCTGTAGGTAACAGGATAGAATTGGCACCTTAACTATAGCAAGTCTTTGGATTCATGAAGGTGGTATATGTCTCCATTTATTTAGACTTTTAAATTTGTCTCAGAAACACTTTGAGTGTAGAAGTCTTACATGTCTTTGGTTAAGTTTAATCTGAAATATTTTGTTTTTTGATGTTATTGTAAATTGTTTTAAAAGTTTTTATTTTCCAGTTATTTGTTAATGGGTATATAAACAATAGGTGAAAATTTGGAGAGCAATAAAGAGAAACTGCAGGGTGACAGATGTGCTCAGGCCTAGAGAGAATTTAGTCCAAATGGGAGATGAAAAGAAGAGACTTCTAAGGGAAAAGAGAGGGAATTTCAGAAATTTTATATTGTTATCAATTGGAAGTCCTTAAATAAGCATCAGTGAGTCCTTTGATATGCTAAAAATGCATGAAAAAGTAAGGCATTATGAAACTCAAAAAGTTGTTTAATAAAGATCATATATTTGAATTAAATAGAAACATGTAGCTGATTTTTGTATATTGATCCTGTATCCTTTGACCTTGCTCATAGTTGTTTTAAACATTTCATAGAATTTTGACTTTTTGGGCCACTCCCTGGAGCATGTGGGATCTTAGTTCCCTGACCAGGGATCCAACCCACACCACTGCGTTGGAAACATAGAGTCTTAACCCTGAACTGCCAGGAAGGCCCCTCCATAGAATTTTCTACATAATTAAGTCATCTGCAAATAGAGACAATCTGATATTTTATTTATTTCTTTTTCTTATTTTATTGACCAGGACTTCCATTACAGTGTTGAATCAAAGTAGTGAAAGTGGTCATCCCTGCCATCTTAAGGGGAAAAGTATGTCTTATTTCACCATTAAGGGTGATGTTATTTGCTAGTTTCCATTGATACTGTTTATCAGATTGAGGTTTTCCCTTTCCACTTTTAGTTTTCTGAGTTTTGGGGTTTTCTGAAGTTAAAGTGGATATTGAATTTTGTCAAATTGTTTTTCTATGTCTTTTAAAATAATCATAAGCTTTTCCTCCTTTATTCTGTAAATAGTATGGTAAATCACATTGACTGACTTTGAATGTAAACCTACATTCCTGGATAAGCCATAGCAGATGGTTTGGTTTTTTTTTTTTGAGTTTCTTCTTTGTGCTAGTGTTCTAGGCACTATGCTTGGTACTTTACATATTTATCTCTGTTCCACCCATTGACTTTTCAAGGTAGTAATTTTTACAGCTGAGTTTTTTAGCTGAGGAAATGGATCCTCAGAGAGGCAAATTGCTCAAAATCTTGTAATAGAACCAAGATTTGAACTTAAGTCTGTTTAGCTTCAGACACAAGTCTTCCCACTGTACTGTGTTGCTTCCTTTGAGTAGGCAGCATGATACAAAACAATGTGGTGTTCTAATTGTCTCCTCCACCTTAGATTTTAGGGAATAACTATCTCAGGGGAGAAGGAGGCGAAATGAAGAGGGCTTTGAAACCCTTTGTGTTAGACTGAGAAACTTAGCTCTTTTACATATTGGGGTTCTGCATAGACTTGCATTTGACAAAACTACACTGCTGCATGAAACAGTAATGCTTTTAAAGGTAATGCTGGTGGGGGTTTAGTCGCTAAGTTGTGTCTGACTCTTGCGACCCCATGGACTGTAGCCTGCCAGGCTCCTCTGCCCATGGGGTTCTCCAAACAAGAATACTGGAGTGGATTGCCATTTCCTTCTCCATCTTGAAGGTAATAGTTAATGGAAAGACGGCATAGATCATAAAGGAGAAGGCTGAGAAGAAGTGATCTTGGGATGGCAATAGGAAGCTAGGAGACTATTCCAGTATGCTTATGTTTGGGAGTGAAGGAAGTGACATTTTAGTGGAAGTGAGCGTTGACTAGGTGAGGATGAGGAGGATGTGTCTTCCCAGGGTTGGTGTTGCAGAGAGCCATTGGAGTCCAAGAGGAACTCAGCATCTTAGGAATTCTGAGTAGCTGGAGTCTATTCAGCCTGAAGTGTGGGGTCAGCTCTTGTGAATGAAATTACTGCATTTTATCTTGTGAGCAGTGAGGGACTATTGAAGAGTTTTAAACCAGGTATTAATAATTAGATATGAATTTTAAAGGATCTCTGCTCTGTGGATCATGGATTAAATGACTGTAGAACTGTAGGCAGGAAGGCAGGTTAGGGGACTTTTGCCGCAATTCTTAGAAGGGATAGTGCTGTTCTTGACTAGAGCAGTAGCTGTGAGGTAAAGAAGAGTGGACAGATTTTAGCTTTAAAAGTAGATTGGTGGTTGAACGATGGGGTAGTGAGAGAGGATTCAAAGTTGATTCCCAGGATTCTGGCTTAGGAGTCTTAGTGGCAATAGTGATGAAAGGGGGAATACTGGGAGGAGGAGCACCTTTGGAGGGGAACTAAGAAACCATCAGTATTCTGGGAGTAACATGATGTGAGAGAATTGTGATGGGAGGAATTTACACATTGAGGGTAGCCAAGTATGTAAGCATGGAAGGCATCTTTATTGGACTGTCCTTATTAATTATAGGCAGGTACAACCTGAAGATTCTTTCAGTGTACGTTTCAAATGCTGTCTCCTCTACACAGGCTTTCTACTACAATTCTATCCCCTAAGTAGAATGAATCTATTAATTTCTTTAATACATTGGAGAAGGAAATGGCAACCCACCCCAGTATTCTTGCCTGGAAAATCCCATGGACAGAGGAACCTGGAAGGCTATAACCATGGGGTCGCAAGAGTTGGACACGACTTAGCAACTAAACCACCACCATTAATTTCTTTAGTATTTTATGTGTCAATTTTAGTACTTAATGAAAATCTGCCCTTTAAATTTTGTATATGTGGCTTCTCTCTTCTATATTCGGAGTTATTTGAGAGCAAGATAGGAACCAACTCACCTTTGTATTCCCTCCAATGCTTAGCATGTTTCTCATGTATAGCAGGTGCTCAGTACACATGTTGAATTGTATGTAGCTCTGATCTTGTCCTTTTAAGAATATACTTACTAATGAGTTAGGTGGGTCTTAGTTGAGATCTTTAGCAGACAAAGGCATTGGAATTGTCATGTTTGGTGTATCCTATTTAGCAAATAGGGAAGCAAACGTAATGCTTTAGAAATAATTTTTTAAATGGCTAAATTAAAAAAAAAAACAACCATGTAATGCTTCAAGGGAGAAGCAGATGCCAGGATGGGGTTAAGCATGCAAGAAGTTTATTAGAAGAAGTGCTTGTGAGAGAAAATGAGGAAGGAGGCAAGGAGAGTCATCAGTCATCATACTGATGCAAGTCTGACTCTAAGTGAAGGAGAAAGGTAAGGAAGGAAGGAACTTTGGATGAAAGTATCATAGTTCTAAGGAAATTTAACTGAGACCTCAGAAGTTCTTGAGCAAAAGTTGCCTATCACAGAAATTTCTCTTCTTCCAAGATCAGGGCCACCTTAGTGTATGCCTGTGGTGCTCTTTACTGGGAGCAGCTTCAGTGAGAAGCACGGCCTCTGTACAAAGTGATGGATTTCAGAGTGCAGCAGCTGGGGCCGAGTCAGTTATTTTTCCCTGGAGTCAGAGATCTGAGAGGCTGATTCTCATAGCCAGCCATGGTCATCTCTATGGCTGTAATTTGCCTGATTCAGGACAATTGAACTGCAGTATTCTCCCCCCACTTAAAGTGGTAATTTGTTCCCCCTGAGCTCCTTATGCTTTTTCTTTTTTTAAAAGATACCTTAGGATGAGTTCCAAAAGTCATAACTTAATTGTCATTAATAGTGCACAGTTTGCTTTGTTGTTGTTTAGTTGCTAAGTTGTGTCTGATTCTTCTGCGACTCTGTAAACAGTAGCCCACCATGCTTCTCTATCCATGTGATTTCCCAGGTGAGAATACTGGTCTGTGTTGCCATTTCCTTCTCCAAGGGATCTTCCTGACCCAGGGATCAAACCCACATCTTCTTCATTGGCAGGCGAATTCTTACCACTGAGCCACCAGGGAAACCCGTGGTTTGCTTTAGTAGTTATCAAATAAAATTTGCATTTCCTATTCAAGTTGATTTCATATTCAGCCTTAATGTACCAAATGACAAAGCAATAAAGATGAAAGAAAGCATGCAAATGATACCTACAATATGAACTAGTGAATCAGGAGTATTTCGAGCACTTCAGGAGTACCTTGAGTAGGCCAGCCACCCAGTTATGAAGATGAGTGCTGTGGACTTTCCTTTCTAGGCTGGGCTACTTCAGGTAGACAAGCACAGATCAGTAAAAGAAGTCACATATAAAGTCAGATTCTGGCAATCACCTGTTGGAGTTGGGGATGGAGGCATATACCAGAGAAAAGAAATAATTTTAAGTTTTAGTTTTATGGACCCTGAATTACTCAGATGTTATTTTTAAGGTAGATATTTTAAATTTATAATGGGAAGATGATTTTGAAAAGAGATTCCGTAATGCTGCTTCCCTGCTGATTTTGACTGCTGGTGGTGGTTTAGTCGCTAAGTCATGTCCGACTCTTGCAACCCCGTGGACTGTAGCTCACCAGGCTCCTCTGTCCATGGGATTTTCCAGGCAAGAATACTGGAGTGGGTTGCCATTTCCTTCTCCAGGGGATCTTCCCGACCCAGGAAAAGAACCCATGTTTCCTGCATTACAGGCAGATTCTTTACCGACTGAGCTATGAGGGAAGCTGATTTTGACTGGTTAGGTTTTATTCACCAGATTTGTTGAGTATTATATGACAGACATTCTAGACAATTGAAAACTAATACCTCAATTGTTGCTTTTATGAAACTTGTATCTGGTGATAAAAAGAAATCTGTTATCTTTCCATATGTGTTAAAACACTCTGATTCTCGTTTATAGAAAGTTTGATTCAGGGTTAAAAATAAAAATATAAATTCTAAAATTTTAAAAATAAAACCAGGTCTTCGAATTAAAAAAAAAGTTGTTTTAAATTAACAGAGACTTTTTGGAATAAGCTGACTTAAATTCTAGTTATTCTTTTATAATTCCTGAAAGAAAATTTTCCCTTTTTATATAGACAAGTCCCATCTTCTATTTTATTACAATCTAAGCCATTTGCAAGTGAACTGATTTCTATGTATGGCTCAGTAGCTTGTAATGGAAGGCACTTATGCTAATTGCATTCACAGCTGTTTTAAGGACTGATAGGATTCTGACTTCTTCACATATAATTAATAACTTCTTTCTTATTGTGCTAGAATATTTTTTATATATATCCACATATATATATAAAAAACACAAAATTAGCCATTTTAGCCATTTCTAAGTGTATAGTTCAGTGCCGGTAGCTACATTCACAAGATTGTGCAACTGTCACCACTTGTCTATTTCCAAAACTTTTCATCACCTCAAACAGAAACTCTGTACATATTAAGCAATAACTCCTAACTTCCTCCTCCCTCAGCCCCCATAACCTCTAATCTACTTTCTATCTCTATGAATTTGCCTGTTCAAGGTATTTAATGTAAGTTGAGTCATATATTTGTCCTTTTGTATCTGATTTATTTTAGTTAATACAATGTTTTAAGATTCATCCATGGTGTAGCATGTATCAGAATTTAATTCCTTTTTAAGGCTTACTAATACTCCATTACATATTAATATATTTATTAATATAAATATAATAATATTATAAATAGATAATATATAATTTGTGTATATACCCCATTTAGTTTATTCATTCATCTGTTGATGGACACTTGAGTTGTTTCTGTCTTTTGGCTACTATAAGGAATGCTTCAGTGAACATTGGTATACAAGTATTTGTTTGAGTTCCTGTTTTCAGTTCTTTTGGGTATACACCTAGAAGTGGAATCGCTGGGTCATTTGGTTTATATGTTTAACTTATTTAACGTTTATATGTTTAACATTTGGTTTGTATGTTTAACTATGTTTAACTTTTTGAGGAATTATACTGCTTTCTGCAGCAATCACACCATTTTTACATTCCTACTAGCAGTGCACAAAGGTTCCGATTTTTCCATAGCCTCTCTTACCCTTGTTATTTTCTGTTGTGTTTTTTTTTAATTACTATCCTACTTTATGTGAAATGATACCTCTTTGTATTTTGGCTTACATTTCCCTAATGATTAATAATATTGGCCATCTTTTCATGTGCTTGTTGGCCACTTGTATATTTTCTTTGGCAAATGTCTGTTCAAGTCCATTGCCATTTTTAAAACCTATGTGGTTTGAGTTTTTGTTGTTAAATTTTAGGGCATCATTGTAATCTTCTTGATGTTAGCTCCTTATTGGCTATATGACTTGTAAATATTTTCTTTTATTCAGATACAACCAAAACTCTACTTTCAGTTTCTTGATAATGTCCTTTGCACAAAAGCTTTAAACTTTAATGAAGTTCAGTTTATCTTGAAACCCAACTGCTTTTTGTGTGTTGGTTTTATTCTGCAACTTTGCTGAATTAATTCACTAGCTCTGGTATCTTTCTTGTGCATTCTTTGGAATTTTTCTGTATATAGGATTGTCATCTGCAAATAAAAATAGTTTCACTCTATGTATGTATGTGTGTGTCTACATATGGCTTCTCTGGTGGCTCAGATGGTAAAGAATCTGCCTACAATGCAGGAGACCCAGGTTCTGTCCCTGGGTCAGGAAGATCCATCCCATGGAGAGGGGGATAGCAACCCACTCCAGTATTCTTACCTGGAGAATTCCATGGACAGAGGAGCCTGGCAGACTACAGTCCATGGGATCAGTTTTCATTCCAATCCCAAAGAAGGGCAATGCCAAAGAATGTTCAAACTGCTGTACAGTTGCACTCATTTCACATGCTAGCAAGGGTATGCTCAAAATCCTTCAAGCTAGGCTTCAGCATTACATTAACCGAGAACTTCCAGATGTCCAAGCTGGGTTTAGAAAAGGCAGAGGAACCAGAGTTCAAATTGCCAACATTCATTGGCTCATAAAGAAAGCAAAAAATTTCCAGAAAAACATCTGCTTCGTTGACTGTGCTAAAGCCTTTGACTATGTGGATCACAACAAACTGTGGAAAATTCTTAGAGAGGAAAGTGGACCACCTTGCCTGTCTCCGGAGAAACCTGTATGCTGGTCAAGAAGCAACACTTAGAACCTTACATGGAACAACTGACTGGTTCAAAATTGGGAAAGGAATATGACATGCCTGTGTATTGTCACCCTGTTTGTTTAACTTCTGTGCACAGTACATCATGCAAAATGATGGGCTGGATGAATCACAAGCTGGAATCAAGATTGCCAGGAGAAATATCAGCAACCTCAGATACGCTGATGATACCACTCTAATGGCAGAAGGTGAAGTGGAATTAAGAGCTTCTTGATGAGAGTGAAGGAGGAGAGTGAAGAAGCTCACACACACACATGTTCTTTTTCAGATTCTTTTCCCTTATAGGTTATTACAGGTTATTGAGCATAGTTCTGAGTGCTATGCAGCAGGTTCTTGTTAGTTATCTATTTTATATATAGACTAACATATGCTTTGTCTTTGTTTTATCTTCTTGATGAATTGACCCTTTTTTCAATATACAGTGTCCATCTTTGTCTCTTATAACAGTTTTTGACCTAATGCCTATTTTTTCTGATATTAGATTAGCCACACTAACACTCTTACTTTCTGTTTTCATGGAATATCTTTTCCCATCTTTTCATTTTGAAACTATGGTTTTGTGTATAAATTGATCATTATAGTCAGCATATAATTTAATCATGTTTTTAAATCAGTCCTGCCAATCTCTGGCTTTGATTAGAAAGTTTAACCCAATTAAATTTAAAGTATTGAGAAGAGCCTGGCAGGCTACAGTCCATGGGGTCTCTGAGTCAGACACGACTTAGCAACTAAATAGCAACAAGTGACTGAGAAGGAAGGACCTCTGCCATCATTTTGCTTCTGTGTTGTTGTGAAATCCTATACCTTTTTTGTTGCTCATTTCCTCCATTACATACTGGTTTCTTCTTCTCCCCCACCCCCATTTTATTATAGTGAACCATTTTGATTTTCTTTTGTGTGTATTTTTTTAGAAATTTTCTTTGTGGTAATCCTTGTGAATTACATTTAACTCCCTAAGTTTATAGCAATATAGTTCGCACTGATACGAACTTAACTTCAGTAGCATATAAAAGCTCTGCTCCTATAACAGCTCAGTCTTACCCCCTTATATTGTTGTTGTCACAGATTATATCTTTATAAGTTGTATATCCAGTCTCATGGGTTTATAATTATTTTTTATGTATTTGTCTTTTGAAATTCTATAGGAAATACAAAATGGAGTTAGAAATATATATATATATAGTAATATATATAGTAATGCCCGTTTTTTTATTTGCTGGTGTTATTTACCTATACTAGAGACCTTTATTTCATCATATGACTTTGAGTTGCTGTTTAGTGTCCTTTAATTTCAACTTGAAGGACTATCTTTAGCATTTCTTGTAGGGCAGGTCTTATGATATTGAACTCCCTTAGCTTTTGTTTATCTGACAACATCTTAAATTGTACCTAATTTTGAAGGACAGTTTTGTCAGATGCAAAATTCTTGGTTGACAATTTTTTTCTCTCAGCACTTAAATATGCATCCTGCTGTATTTGGGCATCCATGGTTTCTAGTAAGAAATAAGTTGCTGACCTTATTAAGGACTCCTTGTATGGGAAGGGAATTCCAGTTGAACTATTTCAAATCCTAAAAGATGATGCTGTGAAAGTCCTGCACTCAATATGCCAGCAGATTTGGAAAACTCAGCAGTGGCCACAGGACTGGAAAAGGTCAGTTTTCATTCCAGTCCCAAAGAAAGGCAATGCCAAAGAATGTTCAAAAGTGAGTGAAGTCGCTCAGTCGTGTCCGAGTCTTTGCAACGCCATGGACTGTAGACTACCAGGCTTCTTTGTCCATGGGATTTTCCAGGCAAGAATACTGGAGTGGGTTGCCATTTCCTTCTCCAGGGGATCTTCCCAACCCAGAGATCGAACCCAGGTCTCCTGCGTTGCAGGCAGACACTTTACCCTCTGAACCACCAGGGAAGCCCTGGTGGGCTTCAAACTACTGCACAGTTGCACTCATTTCACACGCTAGCCAAGTAATGCTCAAAGTTCTCCAAGCCAGGCTTCAACTATACGTGAACCGTAAACTTCCAGATGTTCAAGCTGGATTTAGAAAAGGCAGAGGAACCAGAAATCAAATTGCCAACATCTGCTGGATCATAGAAAAAGCGAGAGAGTTCCAGAAAAACATCCACTTTTGCTTTATTGACTACGCCAGAGCCTTTGACTGTGGATCACAATAAACTGGGGTGAATTCTTAAAGAGATGGAATACCAGACCACCTGACCTGCCTTTTGAGAAATCTGTATGCAGGTCAGGAAGCAGCAGTTAGAACTGGACATGGAACAATCAACTGGTTCCAAATCAGGAAAGGAGTACATCAAGGCTGTATATTCTCATCCTGCTTATGTAACTTCTATGCAGAGTACATCATGTGAAATGGTGGTCTGGATGAAGCACAAGCTGGAATCAAGATTGCTGGGAGAAATAACAATAATCTCAGATACACAGATGACACCACCTTTATGGCAGAAAGTGAAGAAAAACTAAAGAGAGTCTTGATGAAAGTGAAAGAGGAGAGTGAAAAAGTTGACTTAAATTCAACATTGAGAAAACTAAGATCATGGCATCTGGTTCCATCACTTCATGGCAAATAGATGGGGACACATTGGAAACAGTGACAGACTTTATTTTTTTGGTCTCCAAAATCATTGCAGATGATGACTGCAGCCATGAAATTAAAAGATGCTTGCTCCTTGGAAGAAAAACTATGACCAACCTAGACAGCTTATTAAAAACCAGAGACATTACTTTACCAACAAAGGTCCGTCTAGTCAAAGCTGTTTTTTCCAGTAGTCATGTATGGATGTGAGAGTTGGACTATAAAGAAAGCTGAGCACCGAAGAATTGATGCATTTGAACTGTGGTGTTGGAGGAGACTGTTGAGAGTCCCTTGGACTGCAAGGAGATCCAACCAGTCAATCCTAAAGGAAATCAACCCTGACTATTCATTGGAAGGACTGATGCTGAAGCCGAAACTCCAATACTGTGGCCACCTGATGGGAAGAACCGACTCATTGGAAAAGACCCTGATTTTGGAAAAGATTGAAGGCAGGAGGAGAAGGGGGTGACAGAGGATGAGATGGTTGGATGGCATCACAGACTTGATGGACATGAGTTTGAGTAGGCTCCGCAAGTTGATGATGGACAAGGAAGCCTGTGAGCTGCAGTCCATGGGGTCACAAAGAGCCAGACATGACTGAGCGACTGAACTGAACAGTATGGGAAGAATTGCTTCTCCTGCTGCTTTAATGGTTTTGGTTTTGTTTTTGTTTTTAGACAGTTGGTGTATAATATGCCTTGGTGCAGGTATCCTCGAATTTATCCTTTGTAGATTTTATTGAACTTTTTGAATTTGTAGATTAATGTATTTCATCGATTTTGGGGTATTTTCAGCCATTATTTCTTTACTTATTCTTTCTGTCCCTTTCTCTCTCTTCCCCTTCTGAGATTCCCACAATGCATGTTTTGGTCTGCTTGTTATCCTGCAGGTTCCTTAGGCCCTGTTTACTTTTTTAAAAAAGCATTTTGAGCATATTCAAGTCAGTTTTTAAAGTTTTTATCAAGTTAGTCTCATGTCTGGGCTTCTTTAGCCAGGTTCTTTCAGTTAATTTTGTTCCCTTGAATGTGCCATTCTGTTGTGTTTTTTTTATATGCTATGTGATTTTTTTTTTTCTTAAACTGGGCATTTGAATAGTATGTAACTATTGAAAGTAAATTCTTCCCTTTTCCCAGGGCTTACTGTTCTGTTGTTTGTTTTTATTTGGTTTTGTTTTTGATTGTTGAAGGCTATATTAGTATGTTTGTTGAATGACTTTCCAAAGCTGTTGTTTTTTTCAAACAAAGTATTCCTTGGTGTGTGTAATCACTGAAGTCTCTTTGACTTAACTTGTGTTTCCACAGTGTTTTGACAGAGATTTCCTTGAGCTTCAGGAGCTAAAAAACAGCCAAACAAATAACAACAAAACCTCTCTCAGTCTGTACAGCTTGGCTCTGTACTGGTATACTCTTGTAACAATTTGTGAAAATTGCCAGTGTGACATAGCAGTAATAGAGTAAGATTCAGATTTATATCCTGATATTTGTCCATTGTTCTATGTAAAATCGAGTTTTCTTCTTTCTACAAAAAATAATTTGTTTTGTTGTTGTTCAGTTGCTAAAGTCATGTTTGACTCTTTGCGACCCCATGGACTGCAGTGTGCGAGGCTTCCCTATCCTTTACTATTATCTAACATCTATCTCATCCTCTGTTGCCCTCTTCTCCTTTTGCCTTCAATCTTTCCCAGCATCAGCATCTTTTCCAATGAGTCGGCCCTCCCCATCAGGTAGCCCTAGTATTGGAGCTTCAGCTTCAGCATCAGTCCTTCCAATGAATATCTCAGGATTGATTTCCTTTAAGATTGACTGGTTTGATCTCCTTATAGTCCAGGGGACTCTCAAAAGTTTTCTCCAGCACCATAGTTCAAGAGCATTAATTCTTTGCTGCTCAGCCTTCTTTATGGTCCATCTCTCATACTGTATATGTATGTATATGACTACTGGAAAAACCATAGCTTTGACTTTATGGACCTTTGTCGGCAAAGTGATGTCTTTGCTTTTTAATATGCTGCTTAGGTTTGTTATAGTTTCCTTCCGAGGAGCAAGCGTCTGTTAGTTTCATGACTGCAGTCACTGTCAGCAGTGGTTTTTGAGCTCAAGTAAACAAAATCTGTCACTGTTTCCACTTTTTCCTCTTCTAATTGTCAGGAAGTGATGGGACCAGTTGCCATGATCTTAGTTTTTTGAATGTTGAGTTTCAAGCCATCTTTTTCACTGTTCTCTTTCACCCTCATCAAGAGGCTCTTTAGTTCCTCTTCATTTTCTGCCATTAGAGTGGTATTATCTGCATATCTGAGGTTGTTAATATTTCTCCTGCAGTCTTCATTCCAGCTTGTGATTCATCCAGCACAGCATTTTGCATGATACACACTGCATATAAGTTAAATAAGCAGGGTGACAATATACAGCCATGTCATACTCCTTTCCCAATTTTGAACCAGTCGGTTATTCCATGTAAGGTTCTAAGTGTTGCTTCTTGACCAGCATACAGGTTTCTCAGGAGATGGTTAAGATGGTCTGGTATTCCCATCTCTTTAAGAATTTTTCACAGTTTGTTGTAATCCACACAGTCAAAGGCTTTAGCATAGTCAATGAAGCAGAAGTAGATGTTTTTCTGGAATTCCCTTGCTTTCTTTATGATCCAACAATTGATCAATTATGATCAGTTGTTGGCAATTTGATCTCTGGTGTGTCTGCCTTTTCTAAGCCCAGTTTATACATCTGGAAGTTCTTGGTTCACATACTGTTGAAGCCTAGCCTGAAGGATTTTGAGCATACCCTTGCTAGCATGTGAAGTAAGCAGTTGTACATTTGAACATTCTTTGGTAGTTTGAACAGTCTTTGGTCTTGTCCTTCTTTACAGTTGGAATGAAAATGGACCTTTTCCAGTCCTGTGACACTACTGTTTTTTCCCAATTTGCTGACATACTGAGTGCAGCACTTTAACAGCATCATTTTTTAGGATTTTAAATAGCTCAGCTGGAATTCCATCACCTCCATTAGCTTTGTTTATAATAATGCTTCCTAAGGCCCACTTGACTTCATAATACAGATAATTTGTACTTGGTTTAAATTGTGTTCTAATATTTGGTTTTTAAAATTCGTAAGTAAAAAGTAGTTCTTGTAGCTCAGCTGGTAAAGAATCTACTTGCAATGTGGGAGACCTGGGTTCAATCTCTCTCAATTCATGAGAGATTGAGAGTCTTAGAGGGTGGCAGCTGGGACAGTGGGTTAAGTACATGTAGTGTATTTTGGAGGGGGGCAAGGCTTTGTGGGAAGGTGTTGCATTGGGATATATGTAGGACCGCATAACAAGGAATAGTGAGAGGAAGGTGAGACACTGATATCAAAGATGACATTTACATAGTTGAACATTTTGACTGAGGTCACTTTATAGATGAGAAAGGGAAGTAATATGCTCTTATTCCTTCCTCCTTCCTCCTGCTTTCCTTTCTTTCTTCCTTCAAAAACCACAGAATTTTCTGTTCTCATCTTCTAGAATTCAAAGTTCTACTTTAGAACTTTCATTTTATAATTTAAGTAGACTTTTCTGAGATTCTTAAGATTTAATCTTCTTTTTTTAATTTTTTTAATTTTTGGCAGCAGTGGGTCTTTGCTGCACGCAGACTTTCTGTGTTTGCAGTGAGTGGTGGCTTCTCTAGTTGCAGGGCTCGGGCGTCTCACTGCCGTGACTTCTCTTGCAGAGCACAGGCTTCAGTAGTTGTCGCACGTGGGCTCAGTAGTTGCAGCTTGTGGGCTCTGGAGTGTTGACTCATAGTTGTGGCACGTGGGGTTAGTTACCTCACAGCATGTGGGATCTTCTGAACCCATGTCCCCTCCACTGGCAGGCAGACTCTTAACCACTGGACCACCAGGGACGCCCTAATCTCCATTTATTTGTCAGAAAATGTGTCCTCAGCATCAAATAGTCTCTAGCATCAAACAAATAATCTCTAGGAATAGCAGTGAGTTTATAAGTTTGAAATACTTTTGAAAAGGTAACTTCCATTAAAAAGTCTTTTCTGCCTTAACATTTCAACTGGTGGCTCAGACAGTAAAGAATCTGTCTGCAAAGCAGGAGACCAGGGTTTGATCCCTTGGTCGGGAAAAATCCCCTGGAGAAGGAAATAGCAACCCACTCCAGTATTCTTGCCTGGAGAATTCCATGGACAGAGGGAGCCTGGCAGGACTACAGTTGCGGGGATTGCAGAGAGTCGAACACAGCTTAGGGGCTGAGCACAAGCACGGTTAGTATTCTTGCCTGGAGAATTCCACGGACAGAGGCGCCTGGGGGGCTCAGAGTTGGACAGGCCTGAGCGACTAACGCACAAGAGCATTCCAACAGTTAATAACAAATTTACATAACACTCTTGTTTTATATTGTATACTAAAGTGTTCTTAATTTTGTTGCTACTTTACGTTCTTACACTTACATGTTTGCCATTAAACTCATCAAGATTCAGTAATCTCTAGTAGCAAATTCTTGAAAATACAATTAATTTAAAAACTCATTTCAGTCTTTGTTAATTTTTAAAAATGTTCTTTGTATTTACATTTTTGATAGTTAATGTATTTTTCAGTATTAATATAACAAATATGAAATTTTTTAAATTTTTAAATTTTTTCTATTTCTGTTTCTATTTCATTTTTTAAATAAAAAAACTGAACACTTTATAAAAGTTATTTTAACTTTTAGAACACAGTCACAAAATTTAAAGCTCAAAAGACTATATAGTAAAAATCTTCCATCTCATTAATCTGCTCTACTGTTCTTGCAACCTACCTAGGGGCAGACAATTTACAAGTTTCTTGTGTAGAGATTTTTTCTTTTGGGGAGCACACCCTTTTTTTAGTACCCTTGTCCCTGCTCCCCCCGCCCCAGCCCCCTGGACAAATATATTTTGGAGACCATAGCAGTTAAGGTTATCACCTTTACTTTCTGCGGCTGTATACTACTATTTAGTTGTACTATAATTTATCAAACTAGTGTCTCTGTCTTTCATTAACCAATATGGAATTACTTGCCTTCTGGTTTGTTGAAACAATAGGTCAGACAACATTTGCCACAATATTGCCTGTGTAAGTGGCTTGCCATAAAAACTCCGGCGCCACAATCTTCAGAAGGGCACTCCTGAGGAAGGTGACTGATTTCTGCCATTGTCATCCACGATATAGTATTTCAGAACAGCCAGCTTAAACTTTCTTTCTCTTATGCTTGCTCTTCTTGGGAGTAATATGACTTCTTCCTTTTCTTTTCTTAGCACCACCACAAAGTTTAAACATTAAGGTAAAGAGTGGACTCCTTTTGCATGTTGTAGCCAAAGTACATCCATCGTCCAGTTGCTTGCCAGCAAAGGTCAGTCTTTGCTGATTGGGAGGATTCCTTTGTTATCTTGGATCTTGGCCTTTACATTTTCTATTGCATCTGAGGGTTTGACTTCGGGAGTGATGGACTTCCTTGTCAGGGTCTTCATGAAAATCTGCATCTTGGTGATGGTTCCACTGCACATGGCGGGTCTAAAAGCTAACTTGTCCCTTACTGAGAACCATTGAGGTCATTTTCTGTCTTTTTGTTTTGTAAACACTTGTAGCAAAAACTGGTGTATATGTCATATCATATATGAGTGCAGTGTTTCTTCCTGTCTCTTACCCATTTTCTAATTGGATTGTTTACTCTTTTACTGTTGAGTTTTGAGAGTTCTTTATATATATTTTGGATACTAATCCTTTGTTGGGCCTGTGGCTTGGAAATATTTTGCCCACTTATTATTACATTACCTTCTTATCCACTTTCTAGGCTCTTTCCTAGAGCAGAAGTTTTTAAGTTTTGATGTTCAATTTATCAGTATTTTCCTTTAGTGGGTTGGTGTCAGGTCTTAAGTAATCTTTGCATATCAATAGATCCTCAAATTTTTCTTGTGTATTTTTTCATAGAAGCTCTATAGTTTTACATTTTACCTTTAAGTCTGAGATACATTTTGAGTTATTTTTGCATAAGGTATGAGACTTAAGTTGAAGTTCATTTTTTTTTTTTGCCTACACATGTCCATTTGCTTCAGCACCATTTGTTGGAAAAGCAGTCCCTCCACTGAATTGCTTTTGTACTTTTGCTAAAAATTGTGCATATTTTTGTGGATCTATTTCTGGGTTCTCTCTTTTAGTCCATGTGTTTCTCTCTCTCTGCCAGTACTACACAGTTTTTACTACTATAGCTGTAAAATAAGTCTTGAAATTGGGTAGGATATTTCCTTCCATTTTATTCTTTTCCAAAATTGTTTTAGTAATTCTAGTTCCTTTTCCTTTTCATATAAATTTTACAATAATCTTGTCATGATCTACAGAAAAATCCTGCTTGGGATATTGGTAGGAACTATGTTAAACCCCTGTATTAATATTAAGGAGTAGAAGAATTGACATTCTTATTGATTGTTGAATCTCCCATTCATTAACATAGAATGTCTCTCTACTTGTTTTTAGATCTTTGGTTTCCTTCATCAGTATTGTGCCATTTTTAGGATACAAGTCTTGTGCTTGTTTTGTTAGATTTGCACCTAATGTTTCGGGTGTTTGGGTTATTTTATTTTTTATATTCATTGAAAGTACCATGGATTTTTTCTATGTGTTTGTCTTGTATCCTCTGAACTTAATGAACTCACTATCTGTTGTCTTTTTGTTTTGTTTTGTAGATTCTTTGCAATTTTCTACCTCGATAATCATTTAACTGACAATAGAGACAGTTTTATTTTCTCCTTTCAAATTTATGTTTTTTATATCTCCTCTTCTTATTTTATTGCATTGGCAAAAACTTTCAGCATTATGTTTAATGAATATGTTGATTGGACATTTTGTCTTTTCCCCCCAGTTTTAGGGGGAAAGTATTCAGTCTTCGTGCTTCCCTAGTTGTCACAGCAGTAGAGGATCTGCCTGCAGTGCAGGAGAGACAGGTTGATCCCTGGGTCGGGAAGATCCCCTGGAGAAGGAAATGGCAACCTACTCCAGTATTCTTGCCTGGAGAGTTCCATGGACAGAGGAGCCTGGCGGGCTCCAGTCCATGGGGTCACAAAGGTTGGACACACTGAGTGCCTCCTACATCCGCACTTCCCAGTGCTCTTGCCTGGGAGATCCCACGGACAGAGGAGCCTGGCGGGCTGCAGCCCATGGGCTTGCAAAGAATTGATGTGACTTAGCTACCAACAGCAGCAACAGTTCAGTCTCTCTCTCTCAAGTTTGTGTTACCTGTAGGTTTTTGCAGATGCTGTTTATCCAGTTGAAG
This sequence comes from Cervus canadensis, assembly GCF_019320065.1. Taxonomy (NCBI): domain Eukaryota; kingdom Metazoa; phylum Chordata; class Mammalia; order Artiodactyla; family Cervidae; genus Cervus; species Cervus canadensis. Next base: position 20,816,664 of record NC_057390.1, on the reverse strand, counting down.
AAGTTCCATTCTGTTTCTCTTTCTCTGAGAGATACTTTTTCCCCATGAATGGGCGAAGAGTTTTGTCAAATACTATTTTTTTTTTTACCTCAATTGAGTTGAATTATGTGGTTTTTTTCTTTAGCTTTTTAGTGTGATGGATTATATTGGTTAGTTTTATGATATTGGTCTAGACCTGAATCCCTGGAATAAACTCTGCTTGATCATAATGAATGATTCTTGCTGTATATTTCCAAATTTGACTTGCTAATATTTTGTTAAAGATCTGTACTTATGAAGAATGTTGATCTGTAGTTTTTCTTTTTTATACTGTGTACCGTGTTTATGTTTGTTTTTTAAATCAGAGTGATACTAGCTTAATAGAATGAATTTGAAAATGTTCCCTTCAGTTCTGTTTCTAGAAAAGATTGTGGAAAATTGATGTTAATTCTTCTTTAAAAGTTTGCTACAATTTTCAGTGAAACCATCTGTATCTGGAGAGTTTTTTGAATGTTTGAATTTACAGATTCATTTTATTTAGTAGGTGTAAGACTATCCAAATTATTAACTTCATAAGTAAAGTTGGGTAAGTTGTAGTTTTTGTTGTTTTATGAGAAATTGGTTCGTTCCTTCTAAATTGTCAATTGTTTGTGAAGAGTTATTCGTAGTGTTCCCTTATTTTTTCTTTTCTTTTTTTTGGTAATTGCAGGGTGTGTAGACAGACACATTCACATTTCATTCCTTATTTATTCACTATGTTGGTAATTTGTATCTTCTCTCTCTCTCTCTTTTTTTTCCTTTGTCTTGCTATGTGCTTCAATTTTTAATCTCTTAAAAGAACCAGCTGTTTCATTGAGCCTCCCCTGTTTTTCCCTTTTCAGTTTTATTGATTTCTGCTCATATTTTTATTATTTTTTCCTTTTTCTTTCTTTGCTTTTGTTTTTTTGCAGAGGGATTCTAGAGGTTGAGAGGTTATTGGTTTGAGTTTTTCCTTTTTTTTAAATTGCTGTAAATTTCTTTCTCAGCACTATTTTACCTATGCCTCACAGATTTTAATATATTTTACCTATGCCTCACAGTATTTTCATTTTCCTGTAGTTCTTTTTTTAAAAAATTTGTTTGTAGCTTTTATTTGTTCTTTTAGTGGAGCATAATTGCTATACAGTGGTAGTTTCTGCTGCACAACAAAGTGAATCAGCTGTGTGTATGCATATATCCCCTCCCTCCTGACCCTCCCTCCCCCATCCCACCCCTCATCACAGAGCACTTAGCCGAGCTCCCTGTGTTATCACAGCAGCTTCCCACTACTCTCTGTTTACACACGGTAGTGTATATGTACATCAGTCTTCCTCACCCGCTTCATCTCACCCTTCCTTCCCCCTACTGTCCACATGTCTTTTCCCTACACCAGTGTGTCTACTTTGCCCCGCAAACAAGCTCATCTGCACTCTCTTTCTAGATTCCATACATAGACATTAATACATGATACTTGTTTTTCTTTTTCTGACTCACTTCACCGTGTGTGACAGACTCTAGGCCCATCCATAGCACTATAAATTACCTAATTTCATGCCTTTTTATGGCTCAGTAATATTCCATTGTATATATGTACCATAGCTGCTTTATTCTTTCATCTGCCGATGGATGTTTAGGTTGCTTCCATCTCCTGGCTATTGTAAACATTGCTGCAGTAAACATTGGGGTACCCGAGTCTTTTTGAGTTACAGTTTTCTCAGGGTATGTGCACTTTTGTGGGATTGCTGGGTCATGGTAGTTCTAGTTTTAATTTTTTTAAGGAGCCTCTGTACTGTTCTCCATAGTGGGTGTATCAGTTTACATTCCCACCCGTAGTGCATCTGGGTTCCCTTTTCTCCATACCTCCTCCAGCAATTATTATTTGTGGATTTTTTGATGATGACCATTCTGACGATATAAGGTAATACCTCATTGTAGTTTTGATTTTCATTTCTGTAATAATGAGTAATGTTAAGCATCTTTCTTTGTGTTTGTAGGTTATCTGTATGTCTTCTTGGGGGTAATGTCTATTTAGGTCTTCCACCCATTTTTTGAATTTATTTGGCTGTGCCAGTTCTTAGTTGCAGCATGTGGGATTTAGTTCCCTGACCAGGGATCAAACCCAGGCCTCATGCATTGGGAATCAGAGTCTTAGCCATGGGACCACCAGGGAAGTCCCTCCTTCAGTTCTATTATATATGTTTTTAAATTTCTTTTGAGAATTCCTCTTTGATCCATAGATTATTTACATAAAAGTGTATTGTTAAAGTTTCCAAGTGTTTGAAGATTTTCCTGTTAACTTTCTGTTACTCATTTCTAGTTTGTTTCTATTGTGGTTAGAGAACATATTCTTAATGATTTCAATTCTTTTCAGTTTGTTCAGATTTGATTTGTCATCCAAGATATATCCTATCTTATTTTGTGTTGCTTAGGCACTGGATAAGAATCTATATTCCTCTCTTCTTGTATGGAGTGTTTTATAAATGTTGATTAATTCTTGTTGACTGATGGTATTGTTGAGTTCTTTTAAATTCTTTGCGATTTTCTATATAGTTTACTGATTGTTTAGAGAGAGGTGTTGAATTGTTCAGCTATAACTGTGGGTTTGTATATTCTCCTTTCAGTTCTATCAGTTTTTGCTTACATTTTAGAACTGTGTTGTTTGGTGGCTACGCATTTGGGATTGCTATGTCTTCTTGATGGATTGACCTTTTTAACATTGTGTAATGTCCCTCTGTCCAGTGATTTCCTTGCTTTGAAATCTACTTTCAGTTCAGTTCAGTCAGTTCAGTTCAGTTGCTCAGTCATGTCTGACTCTTGGCGACCCGATGAACTGCAGCATGCAGGCTTTCCTGTCCATCACCAACTCCTGGAACTTGCTTAGACTCGTGTCCATTGAGTTGGTGATGCCATCCAACCATCTTATCCTCTGTTGCCCCCTTCTTCTCCTGCCTCCAATCTTTCCCAGCATGAGGGTCTTTTCCAGTGAGTCACTTCTTTGCATCAGGTGGCCAAAGTATTGAAGCTTCAGCATCAGTCTTTCCAGTGAATATTCAGGACTGATTTCCTTTAGGATTGACTAGTTGGATCTCCTTGCAGTCCAAGGGACTCTCAAGAGTCTTCTCCAACACCACAGTTCAAAAGCATTGATTCTTCAGCACTCAGCTTTCTTTATGGTCCAACTCTCACATCCATACAAGACTATCAGAAAAACCATAGCTTTGACTCTACAGACCTTTGTCAGCAAAGTAATGTCTCTGCTTTTTACTATGCTGTCTAGGTTTGTCATAGCTTTTCTTCAAAGGAGCAGGCATCTTTTAATTTCATGGCTGCAGTCACCCTCTGCAGTGATTTTGGAGCCCAAGAAAATAAAGTCTCTCACTGTCTCCATTGTTTCCCCATCTGTTTGCCATGAAGTGATGGGACCAGATGCTGTGGTCTTAGTTTTTTGAATGTTGAGTTTCAAGCTAACTTTTTCACTCTTCTCTTTCACTTTCATCAAGAGGATCTTTAGTTCCTCTTCGCTTTCAGCCTTAAGGGTAGTGTTATCTGCATATCTGAGGTTACTGATATTTCTCCCAGAAATCTTGATTCCAGTTTGTGCTTCATCCAGCCCACTATTTCACATGATGTACACTGAATAGAAGTTAAATAAGTAGGGTGAGAATATACATACAGCCTTGACTTACTCCTTTCCCAATTTGGAACCAGTCGATTGTTCCATGTCCGATTCTAACTGTTGTTTCTTAACCTGCATACAGATTTCTCAGGAAGCAAGTAGGGTGGTCTGATATTCCCATCTCTTGAAGAATTTTCCACAGTTTATTGTGATCCACACTATCAAAGGCTTTAGCATAGAAAATGAAGCAGAAGTAGATGTTTTTCTGGAATTCTCTTGCTTTTTCTGTGATCCAACAGATGTTGGCAATTTGATCTCTGGTTCCTCTGCTTTTTCTAAATCCAGCTTGAACATCTGGAAGTTCTCGGTTCACATACTGTTGAAGCCTAGCTTGGAGAATTTTGAGCACTACGCTATTGTGTGAGATAAGTGCAATTGTGCAGTAGTTTGAACATTCTTTGACATTGCCTTTCTTTGGGATTGGAATGCAATCCTTTTCCAGTCCTGTGGCCACTGCTGAGTTTTCCAAATTTGCTGGCATGTTGAGTGTAGCACTTTCACAGCATCATCTTTTAGAGTTTGAAATCGCTCAACTGGAATTCCATCACTTCCACTAGCTTTGTTCCAAGTCTACTTTATCTGATATTAATGTTGCCACTTCTGCTTTCCTTTGATTAATGCTTCTTTCTCTGTTCTTTTACTTTTTATCTACTTATATTATTATATTGGAAGTGACTATCATTAGATAGTATCTGGTTAGGTCACTTTTTTTGAAATCCACTCTGCAAATCTCCGCTTTTAATTGCTGTGACCATCTTCATGCAGTATAATTATTGCTGTGTTATTAGCCTGCCATTTTAGATACTGTTTTCTGTTTGTTCAGCTTTTCATTTCTGTTTTCTTTTTCCTGGGTTTACTTGAGCATTTATTAGAATTCCATTTTTATTTATTTACTGTGTTTTTGTGTATCTCTTTGTATAACTTTTTGTATGGTGGCGCTGAGTATTGCATGATGTATACAGTCAACCCTTGAACAAGGTGGGGGGTTAATCTGTGCATAACTTACAGTTAGCCCACAGTCTTCACTGTTGTGCTGAATCTCCAGCTTCAGTCAGCCATGAACTATGTAGTACTATGGTATTTACTTTTTTTTTTTTAAGTTTATTTTTAAAAATTGCTTTTTGACTCTCTGGGTCTTTGTTGCTGTGTGAAGTCTTTGTCTAGTTATGTATGGCCAGCCAGGGCTACTTTTTGTGGCATGGTGCAGGCTTCTCATTCCAGTAGCTTTTCTTGTCGTGGAGCACAGGCTCTACGCATGCATGTTCAGTAATTGCAGCTTGCAGGCTGTAGAGCTCGGGCTCAGTAGTTGTGGCTCATGGGCTTATTTAGTTCCCCATGGCATGTGGGATCCTCCCAGACCAGGGAATGAACCAATGTGTCCTGCCTTGGCAGGCTGATTCTTAACCACTGGACCACCAGGGAAGCTCCCAATATTTACTATTGAAAGATAGCCCCCTATAAGTGGAACCAGGCAGATCAGACTCACATCGTTCAAGGGTTAATTGTGTATAACTTATCACAGCTTATTGGTGTTATTTTATCTGTTTGACTGAAGCATAGAGAAACTTATCTCCCTTCCTTTATGTGGTTCTGTATAAGGTGATTGCCTTAATATATTCTCTACCTACATTTAGAACCACATGAGACATTGTTATAGTTTTGCTTCAGCCATCAAACATAATTGGAAAAATGAAGAAGAGAAGGAAAGCCTGTTGTACTTACCCAATAATTTCTTCATCATGTTCTTCCTTCCTTCCTGATGTTCTGAAATTCCTCCTTCATTGTTTGCCTTCTGATTAGACAACTTCTTTAAGCCACTCTTTTAGGGTGGGTCTATTGGCAACAAATTTTCTTAATTTTGTTTCATTTGAGAATGTTTTGATTTCCTCTTCATTCCAGAACAGTATTTTCACCAATATAGGATTCTGGGTTAGTAGCTCTTTTCATCTAGCACCTAAAGAATATTATTGTGACTTCCTCTGACCTCATGGTTTTTGATGAGAAATTTTCTGTCATTTTAATTGTTTTTCTAATCTAGGTAAGGTGGTGTTTTTCTCTGACTGCATTCAAGCCAGTCTATTTAGAAAATCTTCTCTTCCATTTGTGTATGATTTTTTGTGTGTGAAAAAAAATTTCCCCCAGCAATATTGTACTGTTAGCCTTAAATAGGAATTACTAGGAAGTTTTAGTAAAATTATTTCATAATGAAACTACTACTTTTTAGATGGTGATGACAGCTTTACTTAATTCTCCATAGCAGCTATAGCTAAACTAATTCTTAAAAAGAAGGTCTTTTTAAGTAAAGACCTTTAAAGTGAAGTAAAAAAAAAATTTTTTTTTACATTTATCTAATACCCACCTCTAAGCCAGGGTACTTTATATTTTCAGATTCTATTATCCAAAGTAATTTTTCATTCCATTGACCCTGTTTGAAATTTTGAGTGAAATATTTCAGTCTTTAATGTATATGCTGGAAAACTACCAAGACTTGAATGCAGTGAAATCTCTTTATGACTGTATTTTAAGTTATCTGTGTTACATTAGCGTTTTACCTGAGAAAGTTCAAAACTTTGCAGGGTAGGAAAAGTTTAAGTACCCAGAAGTATGTTCAGATCTGTGTAATAAACCAATTCTAGTTTGCTTTTGCTTTTTTAGATTTTTGTCTTCTATTAGGATTTAGGTTGAATGATTATTAAGTTGATAAAAGCATAACAATACTCTTATTGATACCTTATTAATAGTTATAGTATATGGAGTGAATTCTACCTTTTAGAATGATTAAAGTATTAAAGGACCCAGCTTTTTACAGAATGTATCTTGTTGTTCTACCGTTAAGTAACTCCTAATTTTTTCATCTAGTCACCACTTAGGAACAAAAATATCTTGCATAAGCCAAAACATTTCTTCTGTGGTTTCTTTTTCAGAGTTTGAGTATGTTATGCTTTTTAGCAACTCATAATACTAAGCTCTTTTAGTCTGGATAGTTTGGTTACAGCAAAAGTACAGGTTTAAAAATAAAATTATTTTAAAATACAAGTTTTTTTAAAGTTTTTTAATGGTTAACATTTAATAATGAATATACTGGTAACTATGGCCATCTTCATATTGATTTTATAGCCTTCTTAAAAATAAGAAAAGAACTTAAAAGATTGAGACTTTCCTTGTGAATCGCTTTGTGGGATTTTCCCTTTTAAATAGTAATAATCATTCACTATTCAAGTTAAAATAATACAGATGCATGTGAAATAAAAGGAAAAATCTCTTTTTTTCTCTTCCTCCATCGCACCAGTCTCAACTCACCAGAATCTACATAGCCTAATCTTTTGGCTTAATAATGAACTCTTCTTCCTTTTTAAAAATAGAAGCAGTACTTAAAAAAAAAAGTCTTAAACAGAAATTCGATATATTGACAGATCACTAAGTTTTTTTTCCAAAGGCAGTGAATAGAATTTTGGTGGTACTTGTGTACCTTCTGGGAAAACTCTTGAGTTCTGTGCTCATAATTTGAGAACTCCTGTTTCTTTTGTGCTTCTGCTGGTTAAAAGTAAGAAATTAGTTGAACATTTTATGAAGGAGACATACTCTGGTTTTTAAAAGCATATATTTAAAAAATAGCCTTATATCCCTAATATAAATGTTGCTTTGTCAGAAGTTTCAACATTTGGAACAGATTTTTTTAATAATTTCTAAATAAATAAAGTATAATTCAAATCAGGTTAGTTAGGATTAGTGTCCAGAAAGCTGTTAGAATTCACATAATGCTACATGTAAAGTTGTTTTCTGTATTATGTAATTGTTCAGTTGTTTTAGCCATACTACTGAAATTAACTCCTGCAATGAAAATATATGTTTTTGTTTATATTTTCCTGATTTTATTCATTTTCTATTTTTTTTTTTTTGATAGGAACTCTGAGGTGTAATTTGTGTATTATACAGTCTGCCATTTAAAGTGTATAATTTAGTGGGTTTTGGTATATTCACAGAATTGTGCAACCATCACTACATTTAATTATTAATCCTTTTCATCACCTCAAAAAGAAACCTTGATTCCTTCTGTCATACCCCTCCCCAGCCCCAGGCAACCATTGATCTACTTTGTCTCTATAAATCTGCATATTCTGGCATTTCATATACATGGAATCATATAATGTGTTTCACTTAGCAGAATGTTTTAGGTTCATCTGTGTTATAGTATGTATCAGTATTTCATTCCTTTTTATAGCCAGTTATTAGCCCATTGTATGGATATTTGTATCTGTGTATGTTAGTCACTTAGTTGCGTCTGACTCTTTGCAACCCCATGGACCCCTCCGTCCATAAGATTCTCAAGGCAAGAATACTGGAGTGGGTTGCCATTTCCTTCTCCAGGCAACCTTCCCAACTCAGGGATCAAACCTGGGTCTTCTGCATTGCAGGTGGATTCTTTACCATCTGAGCCACCAGGGAAGCTTATATGGATAGTGTTAACATTTTATGTGTCAGTACATGGGTGGGCTTTCCTGGTGAACTCAGTGGTAAAGAATCTGTGTACCAGTGCAGGAGGCATGGGTTTGATCCCTCGGTCGGGAAGATACCCTGGAGAAGGAAATGGCTCCCCACTCCAGTATTCTTGCCTGGGAAATTCCATGGACAGAAGGGTTACTGTCCATGGGGTCACAGAAGAGTTTGACACAACTTAGTGACTAACAGCAAGACAGGACATGGACGTTCAGGTTATTTTACATCTTTTGGCTATTAAGAATAATGTTGCTATAAACACTTGTTTAAGTGTTTCTTGTGTAGATGTAGTATTTTCATTTCTCTCAGAGTGGAATTGCTGGGGCATGTGGTAAAGTTCATGTTTAATTGTTTGAGGAGCCTCAGACTGCTTTCCTAAGTGGCAGCACCATGGTATATTCCCACCCGCAGTGTGTGAGGGGTCCATTTCCTTTACAGCCACACCAGTACTTAATTATCTTTTTGATTCTAGCCATACTAGTGGAAATGAAGTGGTATCTCATTGTGGTTTTTATTTGCATTTTCCTAAAGTAATAATGTTAGACCTCCTTTCTTGTGCATACTGGTCATTTGTATATCTTTTTTTTTTTTTTCGTTTGTATATCTTTTTTGGAGAAATGTCTATTCAGATTCGTTTCCCATTTGTTAATTGGGTTCTTTGTTTTTGTTGTTAATTTGTGAGAAATCTTTATATATTCTGAATACAGATTCCTTATCAGATAAATGAACTGCAGATATTCCTCCCACTTTATGAACCAGAGCCTTCTTACAATATTGTGATTAATATAAAGTAGTTAAAGCTTATATAAACTTTTAATTTTCAGAAAGTGAAAATGTTTAGCACTTGAACTTTTCTAATCATGGGTTCATCATTAATGTTTCAGGGGTTTACTTCAGGCTTGTGCCTTAGATCAGTTCTCATATATTATTAGGCATTAACAAGTGATGCGGATGATGTTGGTTCCTGACCCTCTGCCTTAATGATCCCTGTTAACTACCACGGAATATTAGAGAAATGCTGATAAGTAGCAGTTTCTACTTGTCTACTAGATAAAATTTAGATTTACCCTCTCTTGTTTGCACATACAATTTGCGTATACAAAGTTTCTTATACTATTTAGCCATGGTTAGTGCCTCAATTATTTGGTTCCTTTTAAAATTCACGCATACATATACTTTTCTTCCTAGGGCTGTCTTCCTTCAGATCCTCACAGTTATTTGGACTTAAGAAAATAATCTTACAATCAAAGAATGTTAGAACTTAAAAGGAGCTTTACAGATCATCCAATTAATTCCTCTTCTCTTTGCCCAGATAGAAATTAATTAAAACACTTAATCCAAGATTACATAGTTAATTAATGGTAGGTATAGATAGTTCTTTGGAGAAGGAAATGGCAACCCACTCCAGTATCCTTGCCTGGAAAATCTCATGGACAGAGGAGCCTGGTGGACTGCAGTCCATGGGGTCGCAAAGAGCTGGGCACGGCTGAACACGCTTCTAGGTAGTTCTTAGTAAATTTATTTCTGATAATTCTTTTTTGAAGGAAAGTAAAAATTTATTTCAGCTGATATATTTTTAGTGATTTTCAAATACAGATCTCCTTGGCAACAGTTCTTTAGATAATAAAAAGCGTAATATTTTTGGAATGACTTAAAAATTGATTCTGTGCTAGCCTGGCAGATAATTTGGCTTTAAAAAGTATGATTTACACAGCAGGATCCTCTATGACCCACCTCCCAGAATATTGGAAATAAAAGCAAAACTAAACAAATGGGACCTAATGAAACTTAAAAGCTTTTGCACTACAAAGGAAACTATAAGTAAGGTGAAAAGACAGCCCTCAGATTGGGAGAATTTTTTAAAATGGCAAATGAAGAACAGTACGAAGGATTAGATCTCAAAAAATATACCGCAAACTCTGAAGCTCAAATTCTCAGAAAAAATAAATGACCCAAATCAAAAAATGGGCCAAAGAACTAAATAGACCACATTTCTCCATAGAAAGACATACAGATATGGCTAACAACACATGAAAAAGATGCTCAACATCACTCGATTATTAAGAGAATGCAAATCAATACCCACAAATGAGGTACCAATTACAACGCAATCAGGAATGGCTGCTAACCCCCCTCCAAAGAGTCAACATAGCAAGTATAATCTGGAGAGGGTGTGCGAGAAGGGAACCCTCTTACCACTGTTGGTGGAAATGCAAACTAGTACAACCACTAATGGCAACAGTGTGGAATTTTCTTAAAAAACTGAATAGAACTGCCATATGACCAGCAATCCCACTTACTGGGCATACTACACCTGAGGAAACAGAATCTGAAAGAGACACGTGCTCTCTCTCTCTATATGTCATCGCGCAGAACTGTTTATAATAGCCAGGACATGGAAGCAACCTAGATGCCCATCAGCAGATGAATGGATAAGGAAGCTGTGGTACATATACACCATGGAATATACTCAGCCGTCAAAAAGAATTCATTTGAACCAGTCCTAATGAGATGGATGAAACTGAAGCCCATTATACAGAGTGAAGTAAGCCAGAAAGATAAAGAACATTACAGCATACTAACACATATATATGGAATTTAGAAAGATGGTAACGATAACCCTATATGCAAACCAGAAAAAGAGACACAGAAATACAGAACAGACTTTTGAACTCTGTGGGAGAAGGTGAGGGTGGGAATGTTTTGAAAGAAACAGCAATGTATATTACTTAATGGTGAACAGATCAACAGCCCAGTGGGATGCATGAGACAAGTGCTTCGGGCTGGTGCACCTGGGAAGACCCAGAGGAATCGGGTGGAGAGGGAGGTGGGAGAGGGGATCGGGATGGGGAATGCGTGTAACTCTATGGCTGATTCATATCAATGTATGACAAAACCCACTGAAATGTTGTGAAGTAATTAGCCTCCAACTAATAAAAAAAATAAAAATAAAAATAAATAAAAAGGAACACTTCAAAAAAAAAAAAGTATGATTTATAGGTGGTTTTGTTTTTTATTTTTCTCTCAGCTTTATTAAGGTATAACTTAGAAAACTTGTATATACTTTTAAGGTATACAGTGTGATATTTTGATATATATTTACATTGTAAATGATTACCACAATCAAGCTAATTAACATTTCCACCAGCTCACATAGTTATCCTCTTTTTGTGTTGTGAGAACACTTAAGATGTGCTCTCAACAAATTTCAAGAATATGATACAGTATTATTGACTATAGTCATCATGTATATTAGATCTCCAGAACTTATTCATTTTGCATTACTGAAATCTTGTATAAAGAGTACATTTCCCTTTATGGGTGTCTTTTCTCTTCTGTTTTTAAACAAAGGAAGCATATGAGGAAGAAGATAGGTGGGACAGTGAAATGTGGGACAGAATTTCATGAATAAACTTGTGTAAAACAGTATGGTAGGCAAGTTAATTATTTCCTGGAGACATGCTACACCTAGTAGAAAATTCAGAGGGAGTGATGAGAAAAGGACGTGTAATAGGAAAAGTATAAATCTATCTGTCCTCCCTCCCCAACTCCTCCCCACGTGCCCCCTTTAAAAATCTCCCTGGCCAAAGTCGGTGTAAGGGAAGAGACAGTCTTGCTTTCACCAGTCTAAGATATAGGCTAATAGATGTTCCTTTTAATAATTACAAAAATACTAAAGTCTCTTTTTTTCGTTTAAAGTTAAAGTCACTCAGTCGTGTCCGACTCCTTGTGACCCCATGGACTTTTACAGTCCATGGAATTCTCCAGGCCAGAATACTGGAGTGGGTAACCTTTCTCTTCTCCAGGGAATCTTTGCAACTGAGGGATCAAACCCAGGTCTCCCTCATTGCAGGCAGATTCTTTACCAGTTGAGCCGTCATTTAGCCCTTCACTCTTAATAAAGCAATCTTTTTTTTTTTCACTTTTTGCCCAAAATAGTTAATCTGTGTTGTTTCTTTCATAGGAGTTTGCTTAGCCAAATAGGTAGCTTTATATAAACATCTAGTTTTTTAGACACTAACTGTGAGATGTGTAGACAGCACTGTTAAGCACTAAAAATAGATTGTGAAAGCACTGCTGCCTGCCTGCCCTTGGTCTGCTCCTGCCTAGGCTTCTATACAGCCAGTGGCCTATTCCAACTATGCTGTAATGTTGCTAAAATAATTTTTATGCTTCACTGTTAAAACTCTTAATGAATTCTGTCTTCTTTGAACTGTGAAACAGTCCTGTCCTATGTCAGTCTCAGTTTATGTGGAACTGAAATAATTTTTGTCTTAGAAACAAGTATTCCAATTAAGTCTTTGGGCTTATTTTCATCTTTCAAATTTTGTGTAGAGTAGGGAACTTATTACTAAAGTAGGAGATGTACTTCTGCCCTAAATTCAAGAAAAGAGAGTTATTTCACTGTTTCAGATAAAAACTTTTGTATGTGGCCTGCAGAATTCAGGTGCTTAAGAGCCACACACTGCCTGGTTGTTAGTTCGTATAATCTAGGAAACATGCCTCATTCTAGCCCTTTGTAACTGAACTGACTTTCCTGCTTGCCTAATCATAGTGTCTCTTTCTCCAGGAAGCCTTTTTAGATGAACTGCCTGCCCTCACCCACCAGTCCTCAAGTAATTTATTAAGAATCCTTAGACATTCTCATGAGTCTGAGAGTTGTTATGAGATTTAAACAACTTTGTGTTTCTCCATAGGTATAGATACTAATGGACTTCCCAAGTGGAGCAGTAGTTAAGAATCCACCTGCCAAAGCAGAGACACAAGAGACGTGGTTCAATCCCTGGGTCAGGAAGATCCCTTTGGAGTAGGAAATGGCAGCCCACTCCAGTATTCTTGCATGGGTAATTCCACGGACAGAGGAACCTAGCAGGCTACCATCCAGGAGGGTCACAAAGAGTTGGACACGATTGAGTTTGCACGCACACACACACATAGATAGTAGTACTGTACATCTGAGACCTGGGATTGATCCCTGGGTCGGGAAGATCCCCTGGAGAAGGGAAAGGCAACCCACTCCAGTATTCTGGCCTGGAGAATTCCATGGACTGTGGAGTCGTAGAGTCGGACATGACTGAGCGACTTAAGAGTATCTACTGGTCTACGGCCATACCACCCTGAACGCACCTGATCTTGTCTGATCTCGAGAGCTAAGCAGGGTTGGGCCTGGTTAGTACTTGGATAGGAAGAGTGTCTACTGGAGGGTGAGTTTGAACATGATCATTTTGAAGCAATGACAAAACCTTTTTGAAACTTTGTAAGTAGCACATTTGAGCAGCAGTTTAAAATAAAGGTTTTAAAAACTGTGTTTTGTGTGATTCTAGACAGTGGCACCCCATTCCAGTACTCTTGCCTGGAAAATCCCATGGATGGAGGAGCCTGGTAGGCTGCAGTCCATGGGGTCACGAAGAGTTGGAGATGACTGAGCGACTTCACTTTCACTTTTCACTTTCATGCATTGGAGAAGGAAATGGCAACCCGCTCCAGTGTTCTTGCCTGGAGAATCCCAGGGATGGCGGAGTCTGGTGGGCTGCCGTATGTGGGGTCGCACAGAGTCGGACACGACTAAAGCAATTTAGCAGCAGCAGCAGGTAGTACTTTAGAGGGACCTTCATGGCAACTGAAGGGATTGATGAACTAGAGGTAGGGGATACCACGCTCTCTTTAACCAGGGCAGCTTTACTTTTACTTGTGTTATGTATTGTGGTTCAGTGTAGATTTCTCTTGGAAGCTTGCCCCTCACTTCTAAAAGTTGTGGAAGTCATAGGACTAACAGGTTTATGATTTGGGGTTTTGGAGGGTGAACAGGATGATGTGTGTGGCTGACTGAATTATTTGTAAACAGATCTTCTATAGTTAGCCTGATAAGAAGTCCTCAAAAGTTATTAATGATGATTGGGGAATGCTACTCCAAGACATCTTTGACGAACAAATCAGTAGTTCTCAAGTTTTTGATCTGATAATTCCTTTACACTCTTAAACGATTATTGAGGTTCTCAAAGAGCACTTTGTATATGAGTTATGCCCATGAATTTATATTTAAAAAATAAAACACTTAAACTTATTTTAAAATAGTGAACTCCTTACATATTAACAATAAAATTTTTTGTAAAGTAACTGTATTTCCCCAAACAAAAAATTTAGTGTCATTTTTTACATTTTTGCAAATCTCAATATCTGACTTCATAAAAGAAACAGAGTTTCTGGTAGTCCAGTGATTGAGACTACTTGCACTGCATGGCACACAGGCTCAGTCCCTGGCCAGGGGACTGAGAGCCTGCATGTTGCATGGCAAGGCCAAAAAATAAAAAATTAGAAAAAGAAGGAACAGATTCTCTGCATTCAGTCCGTTCTGATATGCTGTTTTAGTTGAACTGTATAAAGAATATACAGCCTCATGGCTATAAAATAGTTGGGAAGGGAAAAGGTTTTTCAGATATTATGAATGTTTTTCTTTGACATCAGACCCCACAAGTTTCTTATTTGCAATGTGAAATCTAAAACCATGGCAATGAACTTTCTTTTTCCTGAACTTAAAGTTGCAGTGTACCCTTGTAGAAACCTAATTGCTGCTTCATCACCCTCAAAAGTCGTTAAGTGATCTGGCCACCTCCTGTCTCTCTGAGCTCATCTCCAGACCCTCTGCTGGCTCTGCTTGCTATTTGTTTCTCTGAACAGTCTCCTGTATTGGGTTTTCGTGCTTGCTGTTACCCCCAACTTCATAGCAAATAAATTCAGTTCAGATCAGTCGCTCTGTTCTGTCCAGCTCTTTGAGACCCCATGGACTGCAGCAGGCTAGATTTCCCTCCATCACCAACTCCTGGAGCTTGCACAGACTCATGTCCATTGAGTTGGTGATGCCATCCATCTCATCCATCTCATCCTCTATTGTTCCCTTCTCCTCCTGCCTCCAATCTTTCCCAGCATCAGAGATTTTTCCAATGACTCGGTTCTTTGCATCAGGTGGCCAAAGTATTGAAACTTCAGCTTCAGCATCAGTCGTCCAGTGAATATTCAGGGTTGATTTCCTTTAGGATGGACTGGTTTGATTTCTTTGTAATCCAAGGGACTCTCAAGAGTCTTCTCCAACACTGCAGTTCAAAAGCATCAATTCTTAGGCACTCAGCTTTCTTTATGGTCCAACTCTCACATCCATACATGACCACTGGAAAAACCATAGCCTTGACTAGACGGACCTTTGTCGGCAAAGTAATATCTCTGCTTTTTAATATGCTGTCTAGGTTTGTCATAGCTTTTCTTCCAAGGAGCAAGTGTCTTAATTTCATGGCTGTAGTAACCACTTGCAGTGATTCTGGAGCCTAAGAAAAGTCTGTCACTGTTTCCATTGTTTTCCCATCAGTTTACCATGAAGTGATGGAACTGGATGCCATGGTCTTAGCTTTTTGAATGTTGAGTTTTAAGCCAGCCTTTTCACTCTCCTCTTAACTTTCATCAAGAGACTCTTTAGTTTTTCTTCGCTTTCTACCATAAGGGTGGTTTCATCTGCATATCTGAGGTTATTGATATTTCTCCCAGCAATCTTCATTCTGGCTTGTGCTTTATGCAGCCCAGCATTTTGCATGATATACTCTGCATAGAAGTTAAATAAATAGGATGAGAATATACAGCCTTGACGTACTCCTTTCCCAATTTGGAACCAGTCAGTTGTTCCATGTCTGATTCCAGCTGTTGCTTCTTAACCTGCACACAGATTTCTCAGGAAGCAAGTAGGGTGGTCTGATATTCCCATCTCTTGAAGAATTTTCCACAGATTTTGATCCACACAGTCAAAGGCTCTAGTGTAGACAATGAAGCAGAAGTAGGTGTTTTTCTGGAATTCTCCTGCTTTTTCTGGGATCCAGCGGATATTGGCAGTTTGATCTCTGGTTCTTCTGCCTTTTCTAAATCCAGATTGAACATCTGGAAGTTCTCGGTTCATGTACTATTGAAGCCTAGCTTGGAGAATTTTGAGCATTACTTTGCAACATGTGAGATGACTCCAGTAGTGCGGTAGTTTGAACATTCTTTGACATTGCCTTTCTTTGTGATTGGAATGAAAACTGACCTTTTCCAGTCCTGTGGCCACTGCTGAGTTTTCCAAATTTGCTGACATGTTGAGTGCAGCACTTCCACAGCATCATCTTTGAGGATTTGAAATCGCTGAGCTGGAATTCTGTCATCACCCTAGCTTTGTAGTGATGCTTCCTAAGGCCCACTTGACTTGCCATTCCAGGATGTCTGGTTCGAGGTGAGTGATCACACCATCATGGTTATCTGGGTCATTAAGACCTTTTTTGTATAGTTCTTCTGTGTATTCTTGTCACCTCTTCTTAATATCTTCTGCTTCTGTTAGGTCCATACCATTTCTGTCCTTTATTGTGCCTATCTTTGCATGAAATGTTCCCTTGGTATCTCTAATTTTCTTGAAGAGATCTCTAGTCTTTCCCATTCTATTGTTTTCCTCTATTTCTTTGCACTGATCACTGAGGAAGTCTTTTTTTAATCTCTCCTTGATATTCTTTGGCACTCTGCACTCAAATGGGTATATCTTTTCTCCTTTGCCTTTCGCTTCTCTTCTTTTTTCCTCTATTTGTAAGACCTCCTCAGACAACCATTTTGCCTTTTTGCATTTCTTTTTCTTGGAGATGGTCTTGATCACTGCCTCCTGGTACAATGTCTCTAACCTCTGTCCATAGTTCTTGACACAGTCTGTCTATCAGATCTAATCCCTTGGATCTATTTGTCACTTCCATTGTATAATTGTAAGGGATTTGATTTAGGTCATACGTGAATGGTCTAGTGCTTTTCCCAACTTTCTTCAATTTAAGTCTGATTTTTGCAATAAGGAGTTCAAGATCTGAGTCACAGTCAGTTCCCGGTCTTGTTTTTGCTGACTGTATAGAGCTTCTCCATCTTCGGCTCCAAAGTGTATAAGCAATCTGACTTCTGTATTGACCATCTCGTGATGGTCATGTGTAAAGTCATCTCTTGTGTTGTTGGTCGAGGGTGTTTTGCGTTCTCCTGGCAAAACTCTGTTAGCCTTTGACCTGCTTCATTTTGTACTCCAAGACCAAACTTGCCTTTTGCTCCAGGTATCTCTTGACTTCCTACTTTTGCATTCCAGTCCCCTATGATGAAAAGGATGTCTTTTTTTTGGTGTTAGTTCTAGAAGATCTTCTAGGACTTCATAGAACTGTTCAACTTCAGCTTAGTCAGCATTAGTGGTTGGGACCTAGGCTTGGATTACTGTAATATTGAACGGTTTGCCTTGGAAGTGAACAGAGATCATTCTGTCTTTTTTGAGATTGCACCCAAATAATGCATTTCAGACTCTTTTTGTTGACTTTGTATGCTATTCCAATTCTTGAAGGGGATTCTTGCCCACAGTAGTAGATGTAATGGTCATCTGAATTAAATTCCCCCGTTCCGGTGTGTTTTAGTTCACTGATTCCTAAAATGTTGATGTTCACTCTTGCCATTTCCTGTGGGCCCACTTCCAATTTACCTTGATTCATGGACATAACATTCCAGGTTCCTATGCAATATTGTTCTTTACAGCATCAGACTTTACTTCCATCACCAGTCACATCCACAATTGGGCGTTCTTTTTGCTTTGGCTCAACCTCTTCTTTCTGGAGCTATTTCTCCACTCTTCTCCAAATAAATTAGATATTGTGTTAAATGATCTTAATTTAGTAAAAATCTACCAGCAAAACAGATTTCTGGTTTTGAATGTGAAAATAGGAATCCCTGAGCTGAATTGCCTATGTTGGCTTGGCATTGGCATTGCAGTCAGAAACATTTACCTACCAACTTACTGGCAGACTCTGACCTGGTCCTGTGTCGGTGGAAATGGCAGTGGAAACAAGTCATTTGAATCGCTGGTACTTTGCTATAGAGTGCCTCCCCTTCGCAAAACACTAAATATTGTTGCTACAATAGTTTACTAGGACCTGACCACATAGGCGATCAGTCATTTTAGGAAAATATAACAGAAGTAGACAATCGCTATTCTATATGTTTAGAGTTTGATTTAAATCTAGGTTACTGAAACAAACTACTAGTCAGGAATATTCAACGTTTTTCCTCAAAAGTACTTTTTTATTGGTTGATGCACTTAATATTCTTCACTTAAAAGGGATTTTAAACTACACATTTTCAGGAAGTTATATTACTAGACGATATTTGGTGCTCACTAATAACACCATTTTACTGAGTGGTAGGCCAAGGAGCAGGTCAGGAAGCAACAGTTACAACTAGACATGGACTAACAGACTGGTTCCAAATAGGAAAAGGAGTACGTTAAGGCTGTATATTGTCACCCTGCTTATTTAACTTACATGCAGAGTACATCATGAGACATGCTGGGCTGGAGGAAGCACAAGCTGGAATCAAGATTGCCAAGAGAAATATCAATAACCTCAGATCTGCAGATGGTACCACCCTTATGGCAGAAAGTGAAGAACTAAAGAGCCTCAAGATGAAAGTGGAAGAGGAAAGTGAAAAAGTTGGCTTAAAGCTCAACATTCAGAAAACGAAGATCATGGCTTCCAGTCCCATCACTTCATGGCAAATAGATGGGGAAACAGTGGAAACAGTGTCTGACTTTATTTTTGGGGGCTCCAAAATCACTGCAGATGGTGACTGCACCCATGAAATTAAAAGACGCTTACTCCTTGGAAGGAAAGTTATGACCAACCAAGCAGAGACTTTACTTTTCCAACAAAGTTCTGTCTAGTCAAGGCTATGTTTTTTCCAGTAGTCATGTATGGATGTGAGAGTTGGACTATAAAGAAAGCTGAGCATTGAAGAATTGATGCTTTTGAACTGTGGTGTTGGAGAAGATTCTTGAGAGTCCCTTGGACTGCAAGGAGATCCAACCAGTCCATCCTAAAGGAGATAAGTCCTGGGTGCTCATTGGTAGGACTGATGTTGAAGCTGAAACTCCAGTACTTTGGCCACCTGATGCAAAGAACTGACTCACTGGAAAAGACCCTGATGCTGGGAAAGATTGAGGGCAGGAGGAGAAGAGAATGACAGAGGATGAGATGGTTAGATGGCATCACCGACTCAATGGACAGGGGTTTGGATGGACTCTGGGAGTTGGTGATGGACAGGGAGTCCTGGTGTGCTGTGGTTCATGGGGTTGCAAAGAGTCGGACATGGCTGAGCGACTGAACTGAACTGAGGCCAAGGAGAAGGGAGTTAAAAAGGTGGCTCTCTTACAGAATTGCTATGGTGATTAGGAGCCCCAAATAAACAAAGACAAATTATCACTAACTTTTTAATTTCATGGCTGCAGTCACCATCTGCAGTGATTTTGGAGCCCCAAAAAATAAAGTCAGCCACTGTTTCCACTGTTTCCCCATCTGTTTGCCATGAAGTGATGGGGCAGGATGCCATGATCTTCGTTTTCTGAATGTTGAGCTTTAAGCCAACTTTTTCACTTTCCTCTTCCACTTTCATCTAGAGGCTCTTTAGTTCTTCACTTTCTGCCATAAGGGTGGTACCATCTGCACATCTGAGGTTATTGATATTTCTCTTGGCAATCTTGATTCCAGCTTGTGCTTCCTCCAGCCCAGCGTTTCTCATGATGTACTCTGCATATAAGTTAAATAAGCAGGGTGACAATATACAGCCTTAACGTACTCCTTTTCCTATTTGGAACCAGTCTGTTCCATGTCGTGTCCTAACTGTTGCTTCCTGACCTGCATACAGATTTTTCAAGAGGCAGGTCATGTGGTCTGGTATTCCCATCTCCTTCAGAATTTTCCACAGTTTATTGTGATCCACACAGTCAAAGGCTTTGGCATAGTCAATAAAGCAGAAATAGATGTTTTTCTGGAACTCTCTTGCTTTTTCAATGATCCAGCGGACGTTGGCAATTTGATCTCTGGTTCCTCTGTCTTTTCTAAACCCAGCTTGAACATCTGGAAGTTCACAGTTCATGTATTGCTGAAGCCTGCTTGGAGAATTTTGAGCATTACTTTACTAGTGTGTGAGATGAGTGCAGTTTGAGTGCAGTATGTGGTAGTTTGAGCATTCTTTGGCATTGCCTTTCTTTGGGATTGGAGTGAAAACTGACCTTTTCCCAGTCCTGTGGTCACTGCTGAGTTTTCCATATTTGCTGACATATTGAGTGCAGCACTTTCACAGCATCATCTTTCAGGATTTGAAATAGCTCAACTGGAATTCCATCACCTCCACTAGCTTTGTTTGTAGTGATGCTTCCTAAGGCCCACTTGACTTTGCATTCCAGGATGTCTGGCTCTAGGTGAGTGTGAGTGATCATACCATCGTGATTATCTGGGTCACGAAGATTTTTTTTGTATAGTTCCTCTGTGTATTCTTGCCACCTCTTCTTAATATCTTCTGCTTCTGTTAGGTCCATACCATTTCTGTTCTTTATTGAGCCCATCTTTTTGTGAAATATTCCCTTGGTATCTCTAATTTTCTTGAAGAGATCTCTAGTCTTTCCCATTCTATTGTTTTCCTCTGTTTCTTTGCATTGATTGCTGATGAAGGCTTTCTTATCTCTCCTTGCTAGTCTTTGGAATTCTTCATTCAAATGAGTATATCTTTCCTTTTCTCCTTTGCTTTTCACAGCTATTTGTAAGGCCTCCTCAGACAGCCATTTTGCTTTTTTGCATTTTTTTTTCCTTAGGGATGGTCTTGATTCCTGTCTCCTATACAGTGTCATGAACCTCCGTCCATAGTTCATCAGGCACTCTGTCTATCAGATCTAGTCACTTAAATCTGTTTCTCACTTCCACTGTATAGTCATAAGGGATTTGATTTTGGTCATACTTGAATGGTCTAGTGGTTTTCCCCACTTTCTTCAATTAGACAGTTTAGGCCCACACTTAACTTCTTCACTGCTCTGTCTCTTACTAAAGTAGTTACTCTTTTGATTGTTTAATGTTTTGTTTCTCTCTTGTACTTAAAATCTCTGTGAAGGCAGGAACTACATCTATCTTGTATTCCTAGTTTCTAGCACAGTATCTGTTGAATGTATACATGTGTGCATCATCTAATTTGAGATCTAGCCTTCTTTACTCAGAAGGTCAGAAAATGAATAAAATTTACAAAAATATTATCAAGAATTCACAGATGACATTGACCATTTCATCTTCTAGAAATGAAAGCATAAATATGAAGAAATCTCTTTAGTTCATCTTGTCAAATCAGCTTAGTGATTGTACATCAAGGAACGTGATCTGTTTGAATAAGACTGAATTTGGAAAAAAGTTAACCCTGCTGTTGATTCACCGGATTTTAGAATCTGATGCATTGCATAGAGATTATAGGCACTGAATTGGTGTGTTTTGTTAGGTATTCAAGTCACAAACTGCCATCTGTGGTATTTTGGGGGAAAATGTCAGAGAATAGACAACAGACACACATGTATTATGATTTGCTCTTCTAGCTTTAAAGATGCCTCTTAGAATGGAATAATAACTTTTAAAGTAAGATAGAATGAGTGGGAACACTAGGGTGAAAACGATGGGAGTTTTATAAAGAGCGACTACCTGTATCGGGACCTCGCTAATAAGGGATTTCTTACCTTTGAAAGACTCTTGAGCATGAAGATTAAGAAAATGCTTGAAGAAGAACTAAAAAACACATCAGAGATTCTTTCCTTGGGTCAGTTCTTTGTTTTATTGGTGGGAACGCTGTTATCACAGTAATTTAAAAAATTTTTAGAAAGGTCATACTTATTTTTAAAGCAAAATAAATGATAGATGATATAAACTTGGCACTTGACACGTTTGGAATTTGATGTGCTTAGTTATTTTCTGTGGGAAAGGACATTGCATATTGTCTTGTCACTCACGTACATACAGCAGAAAAGCAATCATGAAATTTTTATTCAAATTAAAAATAAAATGAAAAAATTTTAATCTAAATTTTATGTATACATAAAGTATTACAGAACTACATCAATTTGATCTTTTCAGTATAGTTTTTTTTTGTTCTCTTTGAGAGGAAGAGGTAGTTTATTCATTCTTCCTCCTTTTTTCCTTTCATTCACATTCCTGCTCTGCCAGGTCCCTCCAACCCATGTTAATAACCTAGGTTATATTATTCCATATTTTTCTCTATGTTGTCACGTTCGTGTATAAATGTATATAATACATTTGGAAGTGTGTATGATTTTTTGAATGTTTCTGTACTTTGAAGTTTTCTGTCTTATTCAAGAATACTTTATGGAAGTCTGTTTAATGGCAGAGCTCTGATTTATTAATGACTACATAGTTGTACTAGTTGACCGGGGTGACCATAACAAAGTACCATACCCGGGGTAGCTTAAACAACAGAAATGTATTTTATTATAATTCTGGAGGCTTGAAGTCCAAGATCCAGGTGTTAACAGAGTGGATTTCTTCTGAGGTGTCTCTTCTTGGCTTGTGGAAGGTTGTCTTCTCCTTGTATCTTCACATGGTCTTCCTTCTGTGTGTATCTGTATCTAAACTTCCTCTTCTTATAAGACCACTAGTCATATTGGATTAGGCCCACCCTAATAAAGACCCAGCTTCCAAGTATAGTCACGTTCTGTAGTAGGAATTAGGACTCCTGGTATGAATTTTTACGGGACACAATTAAGCCCATAACAGTAATATTGCATACTTTATTCAAATATTCTCTTACTGATGGATGTTTGCTTTCCAGTTTTTGCCACTGTGAACAGTGTTGAAATAAAATCCTTTTATATATATTCTTTTATTTGGTTAAGATAAATCCCCAGGGGTGTGTTTGCTGGGCTATAGAATTTATTTTTAATTTTGATAGTGGTTGCTGGATTACTTTTCAAAAAGCTGTTATCAGCATTTCTGCCAGCAAGGTAATAGAATAATCTTTTCTGAACATTCCTGTCAACAATAGGTGCTATTGATCATTTAATTTTTGCTAGTAAAATATTCTTTAATTCACATTTCTCTTGATTCTGTTGCATTTGAGGAACATTTCATATATTTGTATAGGGAAAATTTTAAATGAAAAACTTCAGTGAGATTGTAAAAAGTTATTTTAAGAAGAAAAACTCAAACTACCATCCAGGTATGTTGCCAGTTCCCACTTAATAATGAATTGAGTTTCAAAAGTTGATTTGTCAATGATTGTGATTTGAAAGGCACTCTCATGGAAAGGCAGTGATAGGAACAGTGATTGTCAACTTACCTATAAAGCATGTAGTGCAGATAGGATACGGACCTGGCTTTATTGGAGGAAAGATACTAATAATAATGGTATTTCTGAATTAACCACCAGTTATGTGCTTATGGGAGGTTCATTAGTTGTATGTAGGTAGACTTATTTCATGTACATTGGATAATAATGCATATTCAGTTCATAGGAAAGCTTAGATATACTTAAAGACTGTTGCATATACTTTAGTTACAGTAAC
The DNA here is from genome assembly GCF_019320065.1 of Cervus canadensis. Classification (NCBI taxonomy): domain Eukaryota; kingdom Metazoa; phylum Chordata; class Mammalia; order Artiodactyla; family Cervidae; genus Cervus; species Cervus canadensis. The sequence continues at coordinate 20,793,091 of NC_057390.1, read as the reverse complement.
TAAAGTACAAATATATATTTGTGTATTTATTTATTTATACAGAAAAGGTTCCACTGCCAGATTTTATGAGAGCCTTCAGAAGCTATCTACAGCTGATACTCACTAAAGGTTTGTGTGTGAGATCAGTTACACTATGCATCACATATTTATCTATGTGTGGGGGGTGGCATTAAAAGAATAAAAAAATTCTTTTATTTATTTATGTATACTTGATGTCTCATTTCAGTAGATTGGGGTTCAAAATAAGATACTGTTTTTATTTTTATTTTTTTCATTTATTTTTATTAGTTGGAGGCTAATTACTTTACAACATTGTAGTGGTTTTTGCCATACATTGACATGAATCAGCCATGGATTTACATGTGTTCCCCATCCTGATCCCCCCTCTCACCTCCCTCTCCATCCAGTCCCTCTGGGTCTTCCCAGTGAACCAGCCCTAAGCACTTGTCTCATGCATCCAACCTGGGCTGGTGAAGATCCTGTTTTTAAAAAATAAAAGCAAATGGCTGGATCCCTCTTATTAAAATATAAGCTCAGTGAGAGCAATTTTGTGTATCTTAGTCGCTGTTGATCTCTGACATTTAAAATAGCATCTTATACACAGTAGACTTTCAGTAAAAATTTTCTGAATGAGTCCCAGTTTAGGGGGAGAAAGAACGTTTTTCTTCATTCTTTTAATGCCCCCTCCACACACTGATAAATATGCATATTGTAAGTACTCTCTCACACACACCTTTAGTGAATATCAATTGTAGATAGCTTCTGAAGGCTGTCATAAAATTTGGCAGTGTAACATTTTCTGTATAGTCTTGGATCATTTGAGTACCATTTAGATTCATTTGAGTACCATTTAGATGGAATGGAACAACACTTTAGCTGTAACTGCTATCTCATGGAAGAGAAGTTTTGTTTTGTTTTTTTTATCCTATCTGTATAGGAAATGCTACTTTTGCCTGCTCATTAAAGAAATCTCTTTTAACAGCATCTTCTTTGAAATAATAAAAAGCAAACTCTGTATTTCAGGAATTGGTGCTCTGCTTATCTTTAAACATTTATCATTGCCCTTGTTTTTCAGTCAGAGGTTTTTGAAGTATTGTTTCATTTTTAAGGAATAAAAATAATTTATTAGTCTCTGTGTAAATAAACTTTATGATCCTAATTTGACAGATTTAAGATGTGATAAAGGTTAATCTCTAGAAATTTAGATGAACAGTTCACATCATGCACTATTTTCTATTTAAGCCTAATCCTTTGTTTGATTTATTTACCTGATAGGTTTTATTTGACTCTTAGTAACCATCAGTGGGAAGATCCCCTGGAGAAGGGAAAGGCTACCCACTACACTATTCTGGCCTGGAGAATTTCATGAACTGCATAGTCCATGGAGTCGCAAAGAGTCAGACACCGGACACGACTGAGCAACTTTTAGTTCAATTCAGTTCAACCATCAGTGAATAAAACCATTTGAATTTTAATTTCTAAGATTTCATGTATCATATAATGAGTCAAACTTAATATTTTAACTATATGTGACTGAATTACAAGCAGTATCATGGTTGGGGTGTTTTTTTTTTTTTAACACATTAGCATTTCAACACAGTAATTAAATACAGTTGAATTGATTCTACATAGTAAATGTTGATTTTAGTTCTGACTGCCTTTATGTTGAATGATTTCTGCTTTAAAGTTTTATGCTCCTGAAATCAACCATACTCTGTAGCCTTCACTACCACCCCTTTTCACTCTTAATTCTGAGAAAAAGATATTTTTTTACTTTTACACCTATAACACAGAGGCTTTGAGTGTTCCCTGAATGTCAGAGGTTTAGTGTGAAAAACAAAGAGAAAATGATTCTGTAAGTAGATAAACAAGGCCTTGCCTAATGGGAGCTTCAGTAGAGGAAATTTACAAGGGAACAAGTAATTATAATTCAGTAGGACAAACCCAGTAACAAAAATGTGATACCTAGTACAAGGAATAGCACAGAGCAGAGTATAAGACCCATAGATCAGGGGCAATTTTTGATCTGTGTATCCAGGCTGGTATTTAATAGGTTCAATAAATCAGTTAAATGAACGAGATTATTACTGCCTTAGAAAGAGACAAGAAGCAAAGAAATCTTCCCAAATGAGATGAGATCTGGGTTTTGAAATCAAATAGGTAGACAAAAGGGCAAGAGAATGAATGATGGCCGTGGATAACAGTGTGAGTGAAAACTGCATGCCATGTTTCACACACTGCAGATAGTATGAATTGCTTCAGCATAAAGTGTAACCCGAAGAGCCGCTAAAGATGGAGCTGTATTAATGAAGAATTACATAATTTCCAAGGGGCTCCTTGAAAAACAGCATTTTAAAAAATGTAATCTGACCGATTTACATTTTCTTGAACACTTTCTAAAATGTGTTTTGAGGTACCTAAATCACTTTTTCAAAGGGCTTGGGTGTTTTTTAAAATTAATTAGAATTATTGTTGATTAAATATTTTAATCTTAATATTTCTTACCTCTAGCAATTTAGATTTATGTCAGATTTTTAGTATATTTATAATATTACATAATACATGGGATCCTTTGTGTAATCAAAGATCATTTTACCCATTTTGAATGGGTAAGATGATTTTACCTGTTCAGATCATAAGATTCATAGTGCTGCATTTACATTTATGGTATGCTGGTGTTACTTAAAGTATGACCACGTACTCAAAGCCAAGTTTTATATAGAAACCCACTATATAAATAGATACATTTCATGGACATTCTATTCCTTATGCTGATGGAGCTACTAGACACTCCCCATAGGCCTCCAAGGTTTGACAGTCTATGGTTTAGTGGAAAGAGCTTTGCCCTAGATACCAGGAGGCCCAGGTTCAGCATTGCTAGTTAGCTACGAGGTTGTGGGTGTCTCCTTTTTATCATCTGTTAAATAGAAGGACTGTGTGAAATAACATCTGTAGTCCCTTTTACTTCTAAAATTCTGTGGTTTTATAAATGTGTAGCTATATTTTATGTGATGCTGGATCCTTGAATAGGAATGTAACCCCAATTATAGTGACTTTTCCAGGACTATCTTAGTGAAACTAGGGCCTGTCTATGTTGTTTTTCATTTGTGAGATATAGTTCTATGTGTAAGATAGTTTTTCTTGTTCAACTTTTATAATAAGTTCCTCTCCCCATCCCCCATGTCATAGTAGAGATTTTGGTAGGATAGGTGCAGATATCTAGCCCAGAATTTGGTGTATGGGTCTAAAACTGAGGAGAAAAATCAGATTTGGAGTCATCAGTCCATGGGGTTGCAAAGAGTCAGACATGACTGAATGACTAACACTTGAACTTTCCATGTAGGTGATAAAAGTTTGGAAGTAGATGAGATTAGTTAGGGGAAAGAACAGAAGGAGGGAGCAGACAGATAAGGATGGACTCCACATTTGAGGGCTGAAGGAAAATATGTAACTCTATAAGAAACAAATGGAAAAAGAAACAGAAATAAAAGAAGCAGATGGGATAGTGTGTCACTGATAAGAAGAGAGAGTTTAAAAAATGAAAAATCGAGCCCCCCCCTCCCTACCACCACCAAAAAAATCCTGTCATAATGTTAGGGTGCACTGTTCAAGAAAGATAAGGCAACCTTGAAGGTAAAGGGTGTCTACAAAAACAGTTTAAACCAATGAGGGCATGCAGTTCTGTGTATAAAAGTAAAAGTGTTGTCAAAAGTTCCGTTTGTGTTTTGTTTTAAAAAAAGGTTTTTAAAATCATGCTTAGTGTTGAAGAGGAATCCATTTACAAAGTTTGTTTTGGCTGGTGAATAGAAAGCTGAAAAACATCTGGGTTCTGGTCTGTACTCCATCCATTATTTTAACTGCACAAGCATTCAGTCATCTAATAGAGTGGGAGATCTGTAAACAGATCAGTTGTTGTCAGGTTGGTAACTGCTATACCAAAGATGACAAAAAGTTCTTGGGCAAATGATTTATGCCTCGGGGGACTCAGTTTCTTTACCTGTAAAATAATAATCAATTATTATTCATAGTTGATGTAGCACCCTTCACACAGCATTGTCGTAATGTTATTTGCTTCTAAAATATTTTTCTTTAAAAAGTATAAGTGCATATATATGTTTGTATACATATCTGTGTACTTAATATATGTTAAAAAATTCATTATATGGTACTCTTGATAAAAAAAAAAAAATCTGTCCATACTCTGAGTCTGTCAAGCCCTCAGCTAATGAAGTGTATGTAGTAAGACAGACCATACTAAATGCTCTTGGTTGGTGAGTACTGTCTGCTTTAATCCAGTGAGAGTTCTACCATCCTCTGAAGAGCTGAGCGTTTTTGAAACATGTATTGTTTGTCTTCTGAATTTTATTTTGCTGCCATTTTTAAAAGTAGGGAGTGGTTTTGATCCATAATGAGTGACAAAGGGATGCAAGCAAAGACTGCCTTGCTGGTTATGAAAATTTAAGTTTTACAAAGAGTGGTGGCTGAGATGCCTTCAAAGAAATGGTTGAGGAAAATGAAGGTAAAGATTGCTGGGCATTTATGAATAAGTGACCACCAAATTATCTTCCTGAAGCATGGACAGTCTCTCATTGTCAAAAGTGCCCATTTTGTGTCCTTTGAATACAGGGTGACTTTGTATTCAAGACATTTATTAGCTTGTGTTATGTGCCCTGTACAGTGCTAGTTGCTGGAGTTATTTTGATGAAAAAAAATAAGATATAGGCCTCTTGAGTGTTATGATTTGGCAGGAAAGATAGAGTTAAACAAGGGACACGTAGGAGGTAGATTTTGCCCAAGCACTGTATTGAGCCAGTGTTCTACCTACCACTGGTTCTTAACAGAATCCATGTAAACTGCATCGTGTATCTCTGGCTCAGCCTCTCCCTCCCTCTCAGTATTCCCACACTCTAGGATAGGCGTGGTTTAAGAAAAAAATTTTGAAATTTTGTAATTAAGTATCTGAATCTCTAGAAACATGTCAATAAGCATGTATGGTGCATGTGACTAGAAAAAAGGTTAAGAATTTCAGGCTAGGGTAATAACATTCAAATCTGTATTTGCAAGCCAGACTGTGTTCTTGAATACAAACCCCACACTTGAAAAAATTATTTGCTTTGTTTATTTAATCAGATTAAACAAACCTTTATTTTAATTTCTTTTTGTTTATAGGTTCAGGGGCAAGTTCATCCAACTCTTGAGTCTAGTGATGATGCTCTTCAGTATGTTGAAGAATTAATTTTGCAACTATTAAATATGCTATGCCAAGCTCAACCCCGAAGTGCTTCAGATGTGGAGGTATGATCAGTTTTGCCTTATATCTAATATGTGTGTTTATTGTAATATCAATGAAGAGGGGAGATGTTTGCTTTTCAGTTCCACACAATGTCTATATGGTATTTTTAAAATGATGACTAGATTTCTTTTAACTTGGTATTGAGTGTCTGCTAGCTTATATATGTTTTTGCATCAAAGTATTCCATTATTTATTGACCTCTAAATACTACTTCTTGATGCTAGAATGACAGATATACCTTTAACAGTGGAATATGTCCAAGTGTTTTTTTTTCTTGTTGTTGTTTTTTAAAGTCAGCGATCATTTCAAAAGCATTTCAGCCAATCCTTTGATCTTCAGTGCTCTGTGTATTTTTAGATAGGAAGTGAACCCCTCCCCACCAATTGGAAGGGAGGGAAACATCAAAAATCTAGGAAGGAAGATGTCACAAAGATGACATGGCTCCTGTCTTTTTATGGCTTGTAGATTAGTGCAGATACAGGTAGATGTATGGGCAATAACATAATGTGATGTCCTGTGAGTAAAGGGTATGTGAGAAACCATAAAAAAAAACCAAAAAGCAAACTAATAATACAGACTTTGGGGCTTAAGGTTGGATTCTCAGAAGAAGAGCCACCTAAATTGAGTTCTTAAGGAGTCAAGTTTGAGAAGAGAAGAAAGAATGTTTGAAGTACCAACTATAGAAAATGGGAGGTAGAGCTGGAAATACAGAAGGAGTTTTCTGGCAATGATGTAAGGTCATTTGACTTTGAAGACCTTGAATGTATAGTGTACAGATCTTTGCATTTTTGTGACATTTCTTTTGTGGTACTTGTGTGGGCTCAAAAAAGACAGCTGAGTTGAATGGTATTTCACCATGGCTATACAATGACAGAACAGTAGGGCAAGAGGATTGTGGAAATTAGCAGTAGTTGTGCTTTACAACCTTTTTCAGGACACAACACACTAGAATGTAATAATGATTTTGTGGCACACAATGACTGGGGAGGAGGTGTATCTCTGTGTACCCCCGCTCTGTTTTCCTGAGGCAGTTAGGGATTTATACATGGTTATATCCAATAGGAAGCTCAGCTGAAAAGAGCATCAGAGAATCAAATTGGATAAGGGGAAAAAAAAGAAATTTAATAACAGTTGATTTTTGAGTGCTTGCTATAATATCATATTGCTCTAAACACTTCTATGTTTATATTTCATTTAAAGTTTTTAATAACCCCATGAAGATGGTACTGTTTTTCCTGTATGAGAGTATAAAGTACAGAATATAAATTCTTATTCACTACCAAATCCCCAGCACCTAGAATGATGTCTGGCGCTGAGAAGGCACTCGGGAAATATAGGTTGAATGAATTAATGTGGAAACTGGAGCATAGAGAGGCTAAGTAAGTTGCCCATGGTTATAGCTAGTAAGTAGTGAAGCCAAGACGCTAAATCAGAAAGTCTAAACTTTAGGGCATACATTCCAGTAAACGCTTCTGTAAGTTAGGAGAGGGGCAGGTAGATTGGAAGAACATGGAGGAACAGGGATTTCCCGATAAGATCAGAGAGCTGATAACACTAGAATACCTGATGGAAATAGAAGAATACATTGGGATCAGAGACAAAGTTGCTAGGATTTACGATTCTTAAGGTAACATAGTTGCAAAAGCAGGATGTCATAGATTAACTGACCAGAGGTGAGTGGGTTTTTATCTGGACTTTCTATCCTCATTCATTGATCTATATTTCTGTTTTTGTGGCAGTACCATTATTGTTTGGATGACTGTAACTATGTAGTATAGTCTGAAGTCAGGGAGACTGATTCCTCCAGATTTGTTTTTCTTTCTCAAGATTGCTTTGACTATTTGAGATCTTTTGTATTTCCATACAAATTAAAACTTTTTTTTTTGTTCTAGTTCTGTGAAAAATGGCATTGGTAATTTGACAGGGATTGCACTGAATTCTGTAGATTGCCTTGGGTTGTATGGTGTTTTGACAGTATTGATTCTTCTGATCCAAGAACATGGAATATCTTTCCATCTGTTTGTGTCCTCTTTGACTTCTCTGATCAGCGTCTTACAGTTTTCAAAATAACAGGCTTTTTTCCTCCTTCGATAGGTTTATTCCTAGGTATTTTATTCTTTCTGATGCAATGATAAATGGGTTGTTTCCTTAATTGTTATTTCTGATCTTTTGTCATTAGTGTATAGAAATGCAACAGCTTTCTGTGTATTAAGTTTGTACCCTGCAACTTTACCGAATTCATTGATGAACTGTAGTAGTTTTCTCGTAGCATCTTTAGGATTTTCTGTGTATAGTATGATGTCATTGCCAGTGACAATACTTTTTTTCCAGTTTGGATCCCTTTTATTTCTTTTTCCTTCATCTTAGATTTTCTTTTTACCCTGTGAACTATATCCTTAAAATTTAAAAGTTGGCTTTCTGTTTCCTTTCATTTTTTTTTCTTCAACTTTTTTTCCTTTTCCTTCATTCCTAAAGAATCTTTGTAGTTTCTAATAAGTTTGTCACTCACAATTAGATTTCCAAAGTGATTTCTCATTATTTTCTACCTTTCTAGGCAGAAAAAAAAAAAATTCTCCTCCACATTCTAAGCCTTTATTAATAGCACTTTAAAATGCCTCTGGGTCTGAATATTTGCACTCAAGTGCGGGTATAGGAATTTTCATAGAGCCTAGAGTGTTTGTATTGGAATTAATCTTCAAGATTATCTATCTAGACACCTTTATTATGTAAAGGAAAAGACAGGCTCTGCTAATAAGAGACAGAGCTGAATTGTGAACCTAGCTCTTTATATTTTAGTTTTCCCAAGGCCATTAAATGTCAGTCAAAGTGGAGAGTCTCAAATTTAAAGCAAAACTGTTAATCTTGAAAGTGGCAGAGTAATAGCCTTTAATTCATGGATCTTTTATTGACCATTTCTCCTTGGGCTTCTTTACCTTAAATTATATAAGATAATTGTAAAAAGAAATTTTACTTTGCTCTAGAATTAAAATTAAATTTTCCACTACAAGAGATAAAGTATTTCTTCCAGTCTGGCCTTTTTCACAATTAAGGCATCTTTTTACCCTATCAGTCTTTCCCATGATCTTTGGTAATACTTCTCAAATAAACAGTCCAGTAATATACTAATAAATAAGTTAAAAATGTTTTCCTCATCATTATTATTTTCCCTTTCTTGCCTTCTCTTTTATTATTCCTGACTTTCCTTCCCCTTCTTTCTCAAGACAGTAGATAAACTTGGAATTAGGTGGATAAGATTTAGGTGAGAAGGGATTGCTGTTGTGTTTTCTTTCTCTTCTACCTCAACCCCTGCCTACTGTTTGCCTCTGTAATTCTACCAATGGTTTTTTTTCAAAGATGTATGTTAAGTGTATTTAGAATTGGTAGGTTGAGTTCAGCTTCTGTTCTATTCCACAGCTTTCTACCACCACTATATACCAGTGCTTTTTAGACTCTCGGTCATCACCCCTTATGCCCAACTAAATTTTTATAAATGAATAGGAAAAATCAGTGCATTGCCTATAGTAAAAGAAAGTTTTAAGAAACTTTGTTTCAGTTTACTATGTGTGTGATTACAAGGGTGTGATGTAAAATGTATTAAAGAAAAAGTGATGTCGCTCAGTCGTGTCCAACTCTTTGCGACCCCATGGACAGTAGCCTGCACCAGGCTCCTCCGTCCATGGGATTTTTTAGGCAAGAGTACTGGAGTGGTTTGCCATTTCCTTCTCCAATGTATTAAGAATTTAATAAGAATTTATTATTTCTTACTATGCATTGAGCTTTGCCCACCCCCATGCCTGCCAGTGAGCTATAGGGTTATACTATTATAAGGTTTGTAATCATGGTTATACCTATACCTATTCAGTTAACCATGGGTTAAACCCATCAATATGAAATTTTTAATTGAGAATTATGGTAAAGTTAGTCTAAAATCTCTTAATCGTAATTTTTGGATTAGCAAGTGTATAATACTGACTTGGAAAAAAGGAAAAGAATTCTTGTTTTGAACGTTCCTTTCCACCCTTTTCCCCATTCCTTTATTATTCCTTTTTCACTCGCCAAACTCCCCCAGTATTTTGGGCCTTTGTATTGCCTTTATTATATAGGCTATAGTATCCTAGCAAATAGCTTTTCAACTAGACATTTGAAAATGTTTGTTAACTCCATTTATAACTACAGTAATTTCTTTCATTAGAATTAAAATGATCACTTCTTATATTTGACAGCTGACTTTGCCTTGAACATAGATGAAGAGAAAATTTATTAAATTTGAGTGGGTTAAACTATTCTCAATTCATAAATTTGTTCATAACATGTCCTGGAATTACTGTGTCCTTTTTCCAACAGAATATCACATAGTGATCTCTTCAATAGCAATTGCTAGGACTTTCAATTTACATTTATTACAATTTTACCTAATAATTTTTACATATTACCCACTAAATATGGAACAATTCAAAATACGTGTTAAAATTATGTAATAGTGACCTCTACTGGTTGTAATTATGGTATCCTGAAAGTGGATTTTAGAAACTTCAGAGGTTGAAAGTGCCTTTTGTTTGAAATGAATTAGTTTACTAAAGTCGGGAAATTCAGCTTTTACATTAACATGAGTTCTTTAACTTTCAATGGAAATTCTAACCAGATGAGTGCTAGACATTAAAATGAAGTATCATTATGAAAATTAATGACCTGTGGAAGATGCAAACTCTAATGATAAAACTACAATGTACAAAAGTTGGCTGTTACTCATGTAAACCTTGATTTCCATGCTTTACAAATAGTTTTGAAATCAAGTACCTCTTTGCATGATGGATAAAGAAAAACAATTCTTAGAAATTTCAAGTGTAAAGTGGTATTTTAGATTATAATTGATGTTGAAAGAAAGGACAAATGAAAATTGAATTTTAGATATTTGCTTTTTGAACTTAGATCTTGTTCCTTGAAATTTTATGTAATAATGTTTTAAATAGCTTCTGCTCATTCTTATTACCAGCTTTATTATGGTGAAGTAGAAATTCAGAATATGATTTCCCCCAGTTAGTAGAAGGAGCGTTTAGACTCTTAATTGCCTAATTAAGAAACTAGTACTTTGGCAGTTATAGTTGTCTCTTAGTTTAGGTATGTTTGTAGTATAAATTATACCACATGTGAAACACCTGCTTTTGGTATTCTTTGATTTTAAAAGTAAATTATAAGTGAAGAACACTTTTTACTATATTTGTTGCTTAGTTGTTATTTTCCTATTTTCCAAGGAACGTGTTCAAAAAAGTTTCCCTCATCCAATTGATAAGTGGGCAATAGCTGATGCCCAATCGGCTATTGAAAAGAGGAAGCGAAGAAACCCTTTATCTCTCCCAGTAGAAAAAATCCATCCTTTGTTAAAGGTAAAGCTGAAATACTACCTTCTTGCCTCTTAAAAGCAAAATAAAACCCATGATTTTCAAGCACAAGGAATATATTTTATGATAATAGAGTCAACTGAAGAGCGACATTCTCTCATTTTAGTTTTTCAGGAGTTTATGTCATGGGGAGGGATAATATAATAGGAAAGTATATGTTCAGCAACATGATTTAAAGTAGTTTCATACCCACAGTAATCATCAAATTGAAAGGACTAAGAAAGTTATAATTGTGAATTTTGTTGATCTCAGATGTTACCAGAACCTCAAAGAGTTTGCAAAACTCCTTTTTCTATTGGCTAGACGTACCTGTCCCTATAAATCCTTCAGATTTTAATCCTTCATATCATTAGAAGTGTAGGGACCTCTGTGAGATTGCCATAGGGCCATGTGTCATCTTTGAACAAAAATTCCATAGAGATCACCTATACTATCTAGTCTTGCTGCGCTTAGTCACTCAGTCATGACCGACTCTTTGCAACCCCTTGGACTGTAGTGTGGCCCGCCAGGCTCCTTTGTCCATAGGGATTCTCCCAGCAAGAATATTGGAGTGGGTCACCATGCCCTCCTCCAGGGGATCTTCCCAACCCAGGGATCAAACCCAGGTCTCCCACATTGCAGGCAGATTCTTCACTGTCTGTGCTACCAGGGAAGCCCAAAACTACTGGAGTGGGTAGCCTATCCCTTCTCCGGGGCATCTTCCTGACCCAGGAATCAAACTGGGGTCTCCTGCGTTACGGATTTTCAACCTGCTGAGCTACCAGGGAAGCCCTACTATCTAGTCTTACTTGTCATTTATATTAGTCTAGTCAGTTAGTTGAATCCCTCCAGAACTAATAGAAAAAATAACTGCTGGAAACTTTAATAATGTTATTTTCATTTTATGACATTATTGATTAGCTCTCACATCAAAAATATGGGTATTAGAATAATTAAAACCTTAGTAATACTTCTGATGTCAATAATTTTTTACTATAAGCAAAATGCTAATACTTTTATACATCATGTCTAAGTTTTATTATTCAACAGGGTTAATTATTATCATCCCCACTTTGTAGATGAGGTAACTGAGCAGAAAGTGGTTAAGTAACTTTTTGTCCAAGTTCACAGGGCTCTAAGTGATAGTGTTAGGAAATTCAAGTCTGGCTGGACACTTGTATGATTAAGACTATCAAAAAGTTATGTTTTGTCCTTTATTGTTTGAACAGAAATATCTGCCTGTATCTTACTAACTGGTCTGAGGACGTTAAGTGCAACTTACACAAATTACTAAGCTATTAGTTGTTGCACTTCTTTATGATTCTCTCATAGTTGATTTATAATGTTATATTAGTGTCGGTGAACAACATAGTGAGTGTTTTTGTAGATTGTGCTCCATTTAAGGTTATTATAAAATACATAAATTTATTTTGAAGTTTTTTTCTTAATTGGATTGTTTAGAAAATAGAATCTATTTTCCTATGTGAATTGATCAGGCCCACAAAAGCCATACTCTCTTTGAAATCGGATAGTGGTACTATAATGCACCCTTAATAACCACTGTTGTCCAGCAGGACACAACAGGAATTTTTTTTCCGTAGAAACAACTTAGATACCAGGAATGTACCACTAGGTTTTTAGGAAGTCCAGGTTCCTTTGGCTAGAAGGAAAAGAGGTATAAGGATAGTAGATATTCCCAGACACCAATTAAAGGAAAAGAAACTTGTTTGTCATTATTAATTTTGGGTATTCTGAATTAGATAACAATGAGCATTTTCCCCTCCCACAGACTTGGGCTTCCCTTCCTAGTTGAGGGATTATCTCTATAGTTATCTGTACTTCTTAAGTATTTTACGTGATCATAGGTAATTTTGCCTTACCTTTTCTTATCTTACATTTTCAAATAGCAATATGTATATTATTCATAGATGTACCACTTTATAATTAAATGTTGTTGATAATCACAGGCCTCAGAAAAAGTTAAGCTAAACTGTATACATTTAAAAAAATCAGTTTGTCAAATTTATAGTAAATAATTTTAAACGTGCTTTTCTTTTAATTTTTCAGGAGGTCCTAGGTTATAAAATTGACCACCAGGTTTCTGTTTACATAGTAGCAGTATTAGAATACATTTCTGCAGACATTTTAAAGCTGGTGGGGAATTATGTGCGAAATATACGGCATTATGAGATTACAAAACAAGATATTAAAGTGGCAATGTGTGCTGATAAGGTAAGATAATGATCTATATATTCTGTTCTTATATTTTTATTTGTGACTTACTGGGTGCTAACATACTACTCAGACAAAATAGAATTGTATATTGTCAGTTAGGTTATACTTTTAGTAATCTAGAGTGCTAAAATGTGTTTAAATATGTCATGTAGCTTTTCTTTTTTATATTGCTGCATGTAGGGTTAATAACAGTAATTCATCTCTTATTAGTGAACTTCTTAAGTTTTTATTTGGATTGGAAGAACTAGAAGATTATGGATTTATTTGAAAACAATTTTTGAAAATGTACAAATACTAAACTCTTGATAGTTTTCTTTCAGTGCCTAATTTTCTTTAGATAGTGCTAGTATGGCTTTACTGTGATAATGTAAGAGCAAACATTTATTGAAAGTTGAGCATGTATGTGACTTACCTCATTTGGTCCCTAAGATATCCCTCTAAAACAGATACTCTTATGTACATTTTATAAAAGGGAAACTGAAGTTCACAGAGATAAAGAAACTGGTTCAGAATTTTCTGAGAAGTTTCAAAGCCTAGACTTGAACTCCAGATCTAAGTCTAAGTAATTGCACTATACTACCTCAGTATTTTTATTTAATAAAAATGATCTTTCAGAAAAGAAAATATTTTCTAATAAAGTATTTTATCCCCTTTTTTCTGTTATTGATTTGAAATATTCTTTCTGATTACTGAATCCAGTTAAATATATTTTAGTATTTAGTGTTCTTTCAGAATGTGAAAATCACCTGACCTGAAGGATTTCAAATTTTTTATTTCTTAATGAATAAGTATTTTAAAAGAGTAAATGAATATAAAATATTTGATACTTTTAAATGAATTGATAAGTAAAATATTTCTGAGTATGTATGTAGCTCACAGAGAAGAGATGCAAGAGAAGTATAAAATAAGGCTGTAGATTTGATAAAAGGGTACTTATATTTGTGAAACAAGCAGAAAGTGATACAAGGTAAAATCTTATTTTATTGTTGTAGGGATAATGATGTAGAAGTTCACAGGAGGGAAAAGATGAGGTTTAGTAAGAGTAGTAGTAGTAGTAGACTTCTTGGGGAAAAAATGAGACTTATTTTGATCAATCACCAAGAAACCTGGGAGTTATTCAAATATGAGTTATGTGAGGCTCTGGAATGAAATGGTGATGCCAGGGGTATGAAACAGAGGAAACGAACAGAAATCCAAGACAAGATATGGCAACAAATTAGCAGTAGTAGATTAACAAGAGAGACAGACAGATAGATACTAGTATTGACAGAGAACTGAGAGGAGGCAGCTTGTGATGCCTGATGTGAGATTCTGTCTCGGAGAAGCTGCCGAGGGAGCAGTAGCATTCTGTCCAAGGAGAGGTCACTGTGCGTCTGTTTACTGTCAGGCAAGAACTGTGTTCAAATAGCAGATTTTGTTTAACTTCAAATTTGACTATAGATTCATATTTTATTGTAGTTTTTTTATATTTCTGACTATGCAGGTATTGATGGATATGTTTCATCAAGATGTGGAAGATATAAATATATTATCTTTAACTGATGAAGAGCCTTCCACCTCAGGAGAGCAGACTTACTATGACTTGGTAAAAGCATTTATGGCAGAAATTCGACAATACATAAGGGAACTTAATTTAATTATAAAAGTTTTTAGAGAGCCCTTTGTCTCCAATTCAAAATTGTTTTCAGCTAATGTAAGTATCATTTGTGTGAATGTATATCATTACATGTGTTGTTAATTTTACATGACCACTCAAATTTGAATTTGTATAGTTCATGACTGCTAATTGGTCCATTTTTTAAAAGTTGTGGGGTTTAATTTATCATGACTGTGGTCACAAATAAAGTTGCTACAACAGTTTTAATTTATTTTTTAATTTTGAGGACAATTGCTTTATGATGTTATGTTGGTTTTTGCCACACAGCAGTACAGATCAGCCATAATTATACATATATCTGCTTCCTTTTGAGCCTCTCTCCCCTCCCCCTGCTACAGCAGTTTTGATAAATTAAACACCAGAAATTAAAAGACAAAATCTAAGCTAGACTGATTATGTAAGTATAAATGAATTCACAGAATCGTCCACAAATTCCGGAGAATAAAGCCTCTTGTTTAGGTGGAAGATTTCTGTGTTTGACTCATTTGCATTGAATGAACACTGCATCAGTGCTGCCTATATTGTTAGATGCCATACTTGGCAGTGGAGATTCAAAGATAAATCAAAAGCTATTTACTTTTCTCAAGTACAATCTAGTCAAGACAGAGATGTCAACGTTAAATTGCGATACAGTACGAATTACCATAGCAGAAGTTTGACAGCAGTATTTTGGGGAGTGCAAAGGAAGGAGCCAATAACTGAAAATTAGAGAAGGGATTACTGATCTCACAGTAGTAATCAAACCAGCCTGACTGGGTCCTGGAGAAGTACTAAAGAAGAATAGCTGAGATTGTCTAAGGAAGTTGCATCCTAGTAATTTCTAAAACTGTACCTACATAGTCATGGATGAATGATGGAGATGTGGTGCTCACAACAGAGGCTGAGACTGATGTTCAGTCATTGTTATGACAATGAGTGAACATTAAAAAAATAAAGGAGTAAATTATGAGTT
The DNA here is from genome assembly GCF_019320065.1 of Cervus canadensis. Taxonomy (NCBI): domain Eukaryota; kingdom Metazoa; phylum Chordata; class Mammalia; order Artiodactyla; family Cervidae; genus Cervus; species Cervus canadensis. The sequence continues at coordinate 20,777,576 of NC_057390.1, read as the reverse complement.
GTACAAATCTGTAAATAAACCATTTAATTGTTTACTTTCAATGGATGAATTGCATTGCCTATAAATAATATTTTAATGAAGTTGTTTAAAAAGAGAGAGAGATAAAGAGTAGGCAAAGATATTCTTAGGACACAAAAAAATCAAGAACTATAAAAATTAAAAATTAATATGCTAGACTGCATTAAGACAAAAAAAACTTTTGCTCTTCAAAAAGCATTGTCAGAAAAATAAGAACATAAGCCACATATTGGTGGAAGCTATTTCAAATACATAAATCTAACAAAGGATTGTATTCAGAATATATAAAGAACTTCAGCAATTCAGTAATGAGAAAAACAGCTTGATACTTTTAAATGGGCAAAAAATTTGAACACTTTATAAAAGAAGATACAACAGTGATCAGAAAGCATGTCAAAGGATGACCAACATCAGTAGTCATGGTGTTAATCATTTAGTTGTGTCCGACCCTTTGTGACCCCATGGACTGTAGCCTGCCAGGCTCTTCTGTCCATGGGATTTCCCAAGCACGAATACTGGAGAGGGTTGCCATTCCCTTCTCCAGCGGATCTTCCTGACCCAGGGATTCCTGGTCTCTTGCATTGCAGGCAATTCTTTACCATCTGAGCCAAACTCCCACACATCTTAATAATCATAGGAAAATGCAAATTAAGAGCATTATGAGACACTACTGGATACTCATTAGAAAAGCTAGAATTAAAAAGACTGACAGTACTGGATGTTGAAAAGAATGTGGAGCAACTGCTTTTGGGAAATGTAAAATTCCCACATTACCTGTGAGAATGTAAGCTGGTTTAAATAGTTAGGAAAATAATTTGGTAATTTCTTTTTTTTTTTTTTTTAATTTGGTAATTTCATATAACATTAACCATAAATTAGCCTTCAGTTCAGTTCAGTCGCTCAGTCGTGTCCAACTCTTTGCGACCCCATGAGTCGCAGCACGCCAGGCCTCCCTGTCCATCACCAACTCCCAGAGTTTACTCATACTACCTAGCAATTCCACTGCAAAATCACACTTGGGCAAAACATCCATTCAAAGTTCAAAATAGACCAGTGGATTTTAACGATACAAAGTTTATATAATTTCAGATTCTACCTTGCAACTAACCTTTAAGAAGCTACATATTGACTTGTGTAATACTGTAAAAAGATAATCACTCCATATATATGCAGTGTCCAGAATAGACAAATCCATAGAGATAGAAAGTGGATCAGTAGTTGCCAGAGGCTGGGAGTGGGTGTGCAAGGGAAGAATGGGGAGTGCTGCTAACAGATACAGTTTCTTGGGGGGGGGGGAGGGATGATGATTTTCTAGAATTTGATGGTAGTAATGATTGAATCATTTGTGAATATGTGAAAACCGTTGAATAGTATACTTTAAGAGTGAATTTTATGATATGTAACTTGTAGCTCCATAAAAATAGCTATGCAGAAAAAGGAGAGTATCCACAATTGTTTGAATAGACTATTAAAATAGTCCTCTCTTTTCCAACTACGTGTCTTTTAAAGTTAGATTTTCCTCATATGCTTTAACCAAAGCAGTGTATCACAACAGATAGAATGCAGAAATATACATGAAAAGCCAGCTATCTGCAGTTAAGCTAGGTATTAGAGATTGTGTTAGAAAATGTAAAGCAGTACCATTCTCCTCACTAAGATTTTTGGTTGTTTTAGAGAAACTAGCTACTTTTCATAAAAGTGCTATTTATTGTTGTTTTTAAATGAATTAAATGTTTTATAATTTTCTTGGTTTTAATGTCTAATATGGTAAGTGTAGTAAATGGCAATAGTAAATAATTTCTAATATAGTAAACAAATAAGAGTTTTCAATAATTTTTAAGAGTATGAAGGAATCTTGAGACCAGAAAGTTTGAGAACCAGTGACCTAGAGCAATGTACCTACAAATTGTACTTCATTGCAAAAGGAATTCTTTGTCTTTTACTTATGTTTGTAAAGTTGTTAAAATTTTTCACTATATCTGCCATTTAAAATTTCATGATTATAAAATGATTTATTGGCTCAAAATAATTTTTTTATTATACAACCTAACTGAATTAATATGTTTTTCTTCCCAACAGGATGTAGAAAATATATTTAGTCGTATAGTGGATATACATGAACTTAGTGTAAAATTACTGGGCCATATAGAAGATACTGTGGAAATGACAGATGAAGGCAGTCCCCATCCATTAGTAGGAAGCTGCTTTGAAGACTTAGCAGAGGTAAGTACTTTAATTATACACCAGAAATTTCTGAATTTAGAAGGCGTAAATGCAGTTCAAAGGCCTAGATTTAATTCAAATACATTTGAGTAAAAATTGGAATCTGAATTCTTATTTCCAGCTAACATAGACATTAACTGCTGGCTACTCAGCGGTATTGCCCCTTCTTCAAAGGGTCACCGTCAGCATTTGTTGCCATTATTTCATAAAACTTAGAAAAAGTGGTCTCTTTTCCATTATAAAAACAAGCAGATCCCAAAGCTGTTTTCAGATCCCACAGCTCACACTTAATTGGCTATCTTAGCAATGAAGAGGCCACAGAACTTGGGCTTGAGGTCAGGCTACTTATGTTTCAATCTCAACTCTTCTACTTATTAGTTATATATAACCATGGGCAATTTACTTCACATCTCTAAACCTCCCTATCTATATTTGTAAAATAAGGATAATAATAGGACTCAGGATTTTGTGAAAGTTAAATAACCTACCTGAAATATTTAGCTAGCCACCTTCATACAGCTACTTAATATATGATAACTGTGCATTATTATTTAGAAAGAGGAAAATGAAGTCCAGGACCTAGTGGAATGGTGATAAAGAATCTGCCTGCCACTGCAGGAGACCTGGGTTCAGTCCCCAGGTCAGGAAGATCCTCTGGAGAAGGGAATAGCAGCCCACTCCAGTATTCTTGCCTGGGAACTCCCATGGACAGAGGAGCCTGGTGGGCTACAGTGTATGTGATCGCAAAAGAGTCAGACATGACTTAGCAACTAAACAAGTGCATTATTATTTAGAATAGGAAAATCAAGTCTAAGGCTTAGATGATGATCACAGGAGTAGAAAAATGGTAACCTTCTTGATACTTCAGCTGCTAAAATATACAAGTTAGCATTGATTGTCATTCTGAAATTTCTAGCTCTTGTTTTGTTCTTATTCTAAAATCAACTATATCTTTTATTATAACTCAGGGTTGAGTTTATAAAACAAATTAAGACTTTCAGATAAAATAATAATGCTGAGTTTAAGCTTCACTACAGCCCCTCAGTGTTGCTTTAACTACATAAAAGTCACAAAATATAAAAAGAAAAAAGGAATATACATAACTAGACTCAAAAACAAGGATGTTCTTCAGCCAGAGGGAAAGTTCTACTCAGAGAAAAGTCAAGGAATACAAGAACTAATGGTAGGAAACATAGTAGTAAATTTTATAAGCTATTGCATATTTTTAAAACCAAACTGCTTTTTTGTTTTTAACTTGAAGAGTGAACTAAACTTCTCAGTGCATAATACGGGCTTACCTTCAGAGGATAAGAAAAACTAAACAAGTTTGAAAGTGAAAACCCATCGAAGTGAAAGTCACTTAGTCATGTCCAACTCTTTGCGACCCCATGGACTGTAGCCCACCAGGCTCCTCTGTCCATGTAATTCTCCAGGCAAGAATACTGGAGTAGGTAGCCGTTCCCTTCTCCGTGGGATCTGCCCAACCTAGGGGTTGAACCGAGGTCTCCTGCATTGCAGGTGTATTCTTTACCATCTGAGCCACCAGGGAAGCTCAAGAATACTGGAGTGGGTAGTCTATCCCTTCAGGGGATCTTCCTGACTCAGGAATCAAACCGGAGTCTCCTGCATTGCAGCTTTACCAGCTGAGCTATCAGGGAAAACCTGGTACCAGGGACAGAGAATGTAAAGTTTAAACAACTTTAAACTCTCTTTAAAATTTAGAAAAAAAATTATAAATAATAGCAAACTGTATTTGATTTTTAAAACATTTAGGAAAATCACCAAATAATAGAAATACTACCTATAACAGTGCACAAAAGTATAGAAACAATTTTTAATCATTTCTACGATAATAGGAAAAAATAATGAAGCAAAGAAAGCAGTGATAATGAAAACAAAATACAGTCATCCTTCAGTATTCATGGGGAATTGGTTTCAGGAATCCCCTTTCCAATATCAGAATCTGTGGATGTTCAAGTAACTTCATATAAAATGGTATAGTACAGTTAGCCTTCTGTATCAGCAGATGTGGAAGACAGATACAGAGGGCCGACTGTGTAGTATGATACAAATAAATCCAACTACGTCACACTACTACATCAGTAACTCAGTACGCGCAAGCTGCTGAAACTTGCCTATTTAAAGAAAGTACTTAATTTTTTTAAGGTCTGTTTTATGCAGCTTATAAGTGAAAGTGAAAGTCACTCAAGTTGTGTCTGACTCTGTGCGACCCTATGGACTATATAGTCCATGGAATTCTCGAGGCCAGAATACTGGAGTGGGTAGCCTCCTAGAGATCAAACCCAGGTCTCCCACATTGCAGGTGGGTTCTTACCATCTGAGCCACCAGAGAAGCCCAGGAAGACTGGAGTGGGGAGCCTGTCCCTTCTCTAGCGGATCTTCCCAAACCAGGAATCGAACCAGGGTCCTCCTGCATTGCAGGCGGATTCTTTACCAGCTGAGCTACCAGGGAAGCCCTTATAAGACATATACCCAAAACAGAGACTCAGAAATACTAGGTTGGTGCAAACGTTAATTGCTGTTTTGGACCATGAATTTTAAATCATTATAACTAGGCTCAGGCACATCTTTATTAACCAAAATAGGAACCATTACAATGAGCACATTTTTGCCAATGAGAAATAAGTTTGTGTATTCCTGTAGCATAAAAACCCATGCCTCAGGATTCCATGAACTCTTAAAAAGTATTTTTTGTCTCCTGCTGATTGTAGAAGTATATTTTCCCTGCAAAAAGTTGTCAAGCTGCTTGAAGAAGTGGTAGTTGGTTGGCAAGAGATCAGGTGAATATGGTGGATGAGTCTTAAAACCACAGGGTATTCAGAAGTAAGCCCAATAAACATATGCAAGATTTTTGTTAACAAAATATTAAAATAGATTCATAAGGAAGATCAAAAATGCAGACACAAAAAGTGACTCGGTTTTAGGATTATATACATATATTATTAAAACTGGGAAAGAATAAGAAAAATATGAACCTGTTTATACTCTAAAACACTGTGTCCAGTATGATATATCTTAGGATATATTTTATGATATATCTTAAATGATTGACGTTTTTAAAAAATTAATATAACATTTCACATTAACATTAAAATCTCAACAAATAAGAAAAAGCATAGAATGTTAAGGTCATTCAGAAATTTCTTTAAAATGTTGGCCAAGCTTTGTGCAGTGGCAGTATCATAGCCAATGAGGTTTATCCGAGGCACGATTATTGCTAATTGAAAACTAAAATGTTGGCCAAAGTAGGAATAGAAGGGACCTTTCTTAATCTAGTAAAGGATATCTATCGGAAACCTATAGAAGATATATTTAATGACTAAGCTGTAGGAGAATGCCACTCACTACTTATATTGAGCACTCTAATAGAGATACTAGCCAAAAGATAGGAAAAGAAGAAATAAAAGTGTTCTATTTGTAATCAGCATAATTTTCTACATAGCAAATCCAAGAAAATGTATAGTGTTATAACTATTAGGTAGGTTCAATACAGTTGCTAGATAAAAGACCTATATGTGTACATATATATCTTTCCTTAAAAAAATAAGTCTGATAAATAGCAGGGTAAGTTAAAATAAATATCATATTTTCTGTCATTCACTCCTAACTTCTTTTGCAGTCCTCCACTAGATGTCCTCTTCCTCCTCTTTCTAGAATTACCCTTCATAAAATTGAGCTCTTGCTAGAATCTACAACACTATTTTCATAATAGTTTGGAGGTTTTGTGTTTTTATTTTTACCTAGAATAGGGCACAGGATGGAGGAGAGTGGAGATCCTACCTCCTGAGAAAAATCACAATACCTGCTCACTTTTTTTCTTCAGGATTCACCAGAGCTAGTAATTATAACCTTTAGAATTGTTTAGTTTATTAATGATTGATGATGGTAAAATTTTTTGGCAATTTGAATTAAATTATTTAATTGTTTTGTGAAAACTGTAACAGTGGATTTTAGGTGATACAAACAGTTTACTTTCAGCTTGCAGGATGTGAAAGTAAGTCTACCTCTAAGAAGTAATCATGAGAAAATAAATGCTTGGCATCAGTATTCTAAATTTTTATACTTTATATGGTTATAGATATCTATGCTCTTTATTATTCAGGCTAAATTTCATTTTCCAGATCCCAAATCCCCCCATATGTTTGTTCATAATACTCTACTAGAATCCTTTCATGGGAGGTGTCATAACATGCTAGAATCCCATTACTCATCAGAAAAAAATTCATTTTCTTTCTTACTTGAGAATATTAGGTTTACTCTAGTAAAATTAATAGCTATATAATTTTGCTTTGAGGCTTTAAAAGAAATATGTAATGTAATTGTGCAGTGATAGAAGTGCTCATAATATAATCTTTCTGTGTTTATGGAGGTGGGTTATTTATTCTTTACCGTAGAGAAAGATTATTTATGTTTTACCTTTTTTATTTTCTAAGGAACTGGCATTTGATCCATATGAATCATATGCTCGAGATATTCTACGACCTGGATTTCATGATCGTTTCCTTAGTCAGTTATCAAAGCCTGGAGCAGCACTCTATTTGCAGGTATATAGTAATTTTTAGATCAAGATATAAGATGCCTGGAAAGTAAACTTAAAAATTAAATCACTTTGTTTTCTAGTCAATAGGCGAAGGTTTCAAAGAAGCTGTTCAATATGTTTTACCCAGGCTACTTCTAGCCCCTGTTTACCACTGTCTACATTACTTCGAACTTCTGAAGGTAAGAAAACTCTTTCTTCTACTTATAAAATATTCAAGTGTGATACAGTTTTTTACCAGTTTATTTGTGAACCATTATGTGAGTGCTCATGAATATGTCTATATCTGTTTTCTTTTTTCTAGTTCAGCAAATATATATGAATTTGCAAAAGAGTGACATATTTTCTCCAGTTTTAATTGTGAATTTTAAAGCAGTCATCAGATATTTTTATCTTGTGTACTTCTTGCTTTCATGGCCAGTTGTTTGGAGACAATCTTGGGTTTGTGCATCCTAGTCTCCATCCTGGGACCTCAGCAGATTCAGGGACTTAGATAAGGGACCACATGTTGGATAATGCCAAAGTAATGGAGAAGATTAATCACCTAATTTTCGTAGCTTAAGTTTGCAACTATGTCTATAAAAACTACTTCTTATTAGTTTAGATACAGTAAACTATAGTAATCCTAGTAAAAAATTTCCCATTTGATTATAGATCAGAATACTCAATTTAAAAAGTACTGACAGAAAGGATTTTGCTTTTTTCCCCTTTTCCTATTATGCACTGAAATTAACTAGGGAAAGGGGGAACATTAGTTTGTATAATTCAATAGTGTAACTTAGTGATTTACTTTTAAATATCTTAAGTAACTAATGATGTCTGCTTTGGATTATGGATAATATATCCTAAAAAACATCAAGTTTTCTCAAAAAATTTAAATAACGAATGAGATAATAAAGATATTTTATTTATCTGTAATGAACTAGCCCCATGAAGACAAAATATGATATGCATTAATACTATTATTATTTCTTTAGCTTTTAAAAGAATGTTTCATTAAAGAAAAATTTAATATCATGTTGTTATGGAGCATGTATTACTGGAAATCAGATTTATAGTTTGCAGGAGTACATGAAGAAATGGGCTCTCTATAATGAATCAACGAATGAATAGAAAGCCTCTAAATTTAGTAAACTGAAGGAACTCTCATCCTTCCCAGGTGTCTCTACATTTCGGGAACTTGGAGTTCAGTTAGATTTCTTAAGCAGGACAGTTTGAATCAGGAAAGGACTGAGGAAGTTGAAGAACTTAATCACCAGGCAGAGTTATGAAGCTCTTAGCTCTCTGTTCTAGCTGCAAACAGAATACAAGTTATGGTCTTTAGTAGTATAGGATGATTATTTTAAGAGGATAATCAAGAAGAAGCATTTGGTGTATAAAATCATTCTTTGTAAAGAATGACAAACCATAGTCTCAGAATGGGTCATTTGCACACAAGTTTATTATATAGACCTTTCTTCATAATGGCATCTCTAATAATGGGGTTTTTTTTTACCTGAGACTGTAATGAAGTTATCTTAATAGTATAAGAGAAATTAATTATTTACTCCCCCAAATATAGGCAATTAAATTAAAAAAATTTTTAAGTTATGGTATTGAATTTTTTGTTTTATAATTGCATCTATCAGCAACTTAAAAGATTTCTACTGGTAAACACCTGTATTCCTTGTTTGTATTACTGCCTAAATTTCATTGCAAAATTAACAGTATATTGGGCAGAAAATTTTGCCCAGTTAACTCCATAAATTGTCATCACTCCTTTTTATTCTGCCTTCCCTCAGCACTAATGTACTATTTGTGTTTACTGTCTTTCATTTCTATTTGTTGGTATGTTGCTTAAATAATTTTATTGCACAGTATTTTCAAAGTGTATTCTATGGACTGCTAGTCCCATAAGATACTCTAAAGGTCTGGGGGAGGGAATGCCTTGGTGGTCCAGTGGTTAGGACTCCATGCTGTCACTGCTGAGGGCCTGGGTTCAGTCCCTGGTTAGTGAGCTAAGATTCCACATGTTCAGTGGTCAAGTATATTTTGGAAAAACTGTATCCTTAATTACACTCCTAGAAATGTTCAGTATATGTTAGAATATTAAAGGCTTTGTAAAATTGTGCAATAAAGCAATCTATACAAAACTATCTAAAGCAGTTAATTCCCAAATTAATTAGGCCATTTGTTGTTTAGTTACTAAGACGTATCCAACTCTTTGTGACTCCATGGACTCCTCTGTCCATGGGATTTCCCAGGCAAGAATACTGGAGTGGATTGCCATTTCCTTCTCTGGGGGATTTTCCTGACCCAGCAGTTGAACCTGCATCTCCTGCATTGGCAGTCAGATTTTTTTACTGCCAAGCCACCAGGGAAACCCAAGTAGGCCATGAAACCCTTAAAAAATGTAATGTTTTTCTGGCAGTTACTTTGGGAAACTATCATAGAATACTTCCATCAGAATAACTGAAAGACCTTCTAACACTTAACAGTATTAAGATTTTTTTCCAACAACATGATTCTCACTAACTAAATTTTTTTAATCTGGGTATTGCCATAACGCCAAGTTCCAGGGTGGACTTGGTGATTTTGGACTCAACAATGATTAAATAAAATCAGCAGGGAACAGCAAAATCTTAAGACATCATTGACAATTGGAATAATTTATCTATGGCATGGAGTGACCTCTGAAGGCTCACTGGACTAGATAGGAGTCTGATGTTTCTTTTCTGGTTCTAGACTGGTAGCCAACTAGCTGAGTTGCCTGCAACAAGTCACCTCACCTTCTGAGCCTTGGTTTTCTTATCTGTGAAATGCCTATCTCACTGGGTTGTTCTGTCAACCAGGAGAGTGTATGTAAAAGTATTTAAGATACAGTAAAAATATAAATACCGAGTATTGTCATTACTGGAGACTTTTCTTCTTGTCTTGTAGGTATCTTCAACTTAAACTAACATCTTATTCCCTTCATCTTTCACCACTTAGCTCTCTCTCCTGCCTGCCTGAATTTGTATTCCATTTCTTTGTTGATCAGCTCAGATCCCTTCACCAGAAGCCTCAGTGCCATCTTTGATTCTTCTCTCTCCCTTATTTGTAGAGCATCATGGTTTGATTCCAGAAATGAGTCTGAAATCCAGTCTGTTCCCCTGTTGCACTGACATGGCCTTAGGCCAGACCCTCAGCATGTCTTTCCTGGGTTACTGTAGCAGTTTCCTATAAGGTCTTGTATCTCATGGAACTCTCAGTTTGAAAAGTGCATTTAGTGTCCTTTTGAACTGGGACTCAAAGTCTAAATTCTTTAACTTTTCTTCAGCCTCATCTCTCAATATTTGGTGTTATTTACCTTATGCTTTAGCCATAAGAAAATTTCCAAGCAGCCCTGGAAATGTCAAGTCTGTTCAGAATTCCTTATCTTTTTTCCTATTTCCCTGGAATTTCTCTTCTATCTCTACGATCCCCTTTCGTCTGAGAAATTCCTGCTTATCAAAGAGTTTGTTCAAATGTCGATTCTCTATCTAAAGTTTCCCTCCATTCTCTAGGCTGAATCTTTGACTAAGCTGCTTTATTTTCTTCATATCTCTATAGAACATGTCTCATTTTTATTGTCTACCTTGTCGTCAGAATGGAGCTAAACCCTATGTATCTTTGAATTCTCTTGCCTAGCAGTGTTTGGCATTTAGACATTTAATAAATGCTTGTTACAAGATAATAACAAAAATAAGGTAAGTTTTCCTTAGAATTTATGTTTGTAGGAATAGTTAACCTGTAAATTGTATACAGTTACATTTACTTTGGAAATTTAGAATGCCTAAACTTTACAAATTCAGAGAATAAAAGTTTAGTTATTGATAGTATGACTTTAATGCCACTGAAACTTAGTTATTGATAGTATGACTTTAATGCCACTGAAACTGGAAAAAAGAAGTAACTCCCTTACCCATCCCCCTCAAGTTAGGAGTCAAGTCTTTGAAACCTTTAATTAACTTTTTCACATTAAAGTTCATTTAAAATCAACAACTTCCTTTGTGTCCTTTTGAAAACCTTATTGCTCTAGTAATGTGATTTTTCTATGTGAAGTTTAATTTGCTTTATTAAACAAATTTAGAGTTGTTTCTTGGGGCTAAGTATTTTGAAGTTTACCAAATCAGCACATTGTTCAGTTCAGCAACAACAGTAACCTTTTCTTCTTTAAATATATTATCTTATCCTCTTGAGGTAAACTCAGACAAATGTTAGAAAAAATTATCCAGGATGATTTTGAGCAAATCAGTTCCCTAGAGAATTACCTATTCTTTTCCCAATGCACTGGATACCTGTAACCTAGGAGATATGAATCGTCTCCCTTAATTTCAAAAGCAGGTTCAAATCTATATTGCAACTTGTGCATTAGTGTATTCATTTCCTAGGGCTGCTAGAGGAAAGCACCACAGACTGAGTGGCTTAAAAACAACAGAAATGTATTCTTTCACAATTCTGGGTGTCGGCAGGGCCATCCTCTTTCTAAAGGCTCTAGGGAAGAATCCTTCCTGCCTTTTCTTTAGCTTCTGGTGTATCCCGGTAACCCTTGGCATCCTTTGGCTTATAGATGCCCTCACTTCAATCTTTGCCTCAGTCTTCTTTCTTTACATCTTCACATTCTTGTCTGTTTCCTCTGCATTCAAATCTCTCCTTCCTTTTTCATACAATACCAAGTTAGTGGATGTAGGGCCTACCGTAATCCGGTGTGACCTCATCTCAGCTTGATTATATCTGCAAAGGTCCAATTTTCAAATAACATCATGTTCACAGGTACCAGGGGTTAGGACTTTGGAGGGAACACAGTTCAACCCATTACTTTCAGTTTTTGGTAAAACTGAAAATATAAAAAAATTATATCCATTTTTGTTTTTCTGATTCTCCAGTATATACTGACTTGCTTAAACCCATAAAAATATATTTTTTGCATAGGCCAATTAATCATTGCTTCCTGATCTTAGACTTTAAAATTTAATTTCAATCCGACAGCAATTTAGTGAAAAGCCAGCAATTGCAGTATTTTTCAAATAGTAAAAACTCACAGGTATACAGAATTACTAACAATCATCTGAGCAAGACTAATGTACATAACTGAGGTTGGGGTTATCATGTATGGTTTCCCTTAAATGAAAAAATAATATAAAATTTAACACTTAAAACCTCCATTCTTTTCTTAGGTTTCACTGATAATAAAAAGTGCAAGACTAGCAAAATAACTGAGAGAAGACATTTCCAGGTTTAATTTTAACACGTCATAACAACCCTCTGCTTTTAGATAAGATTAAGAACCAATCGAATAGTAAATATTGCAGTGGATGTTAATTCGTTAATAATAGTGCAGTGCTTGTCTTGGTCACAAGTTTTACTTTAGAAAATAAGAGACACTAAAGATTGTAATCTGAATGCTCACATGACTAGATGCTTCCTGTGTTACATATTAACATTTAATTTCCTAATATTCCTCGATTTTTGTGTACTGACTTGAATAGTTCTTAACTTTTCCCTTTAACATCATAAATATTACCAAAATTATAGTCCCAAATGCTTAAGTACAGAATCATGGGAAGGGATTACAGGTAAGAACTTAGATCTGAATGGTGCAGTGAGTAGAAAACTTAGGAACTGAGGGATGTTAAAAGTAGGAGATACTTTTCCTCCCAGAGTAGTTTTTTTTTTTTTTTTTCAGGATATAATATAAAACAAATGGAAAAGGCAGATATAAATTGTGCTACATCATTCACTGTAAACACCCTTTAGTGACCTTCACATAGTGCGCCAGAAGCTCTTGTAACCCCCTGCTGCAGACACCTTGTGTGCACTTGTTAATGGCTTTGGTTTGTTGCCTTTTCATTTGGGGAGCGGGAAAGTAACAAACATCTTCTGCTCTAGGTGATTTCTTATGTAGTTTTTTTCAATGTTCTCCATCTGGTTGCTGTATGCTTCAGACCATTTTTTTTATACTGCCCATAAGTCAATGTTTAATACCAGTAATAAGAGGAGATTTAGAAAGCATAGCTTCTCTCTGAGTATCACAAAAATAAGCCCAGAAGAGGTCTGTCTAGCTTCCATTCCTTTGAACTAGCTTTCTAAATTTAGAAATTCTTTTCCAGAAACCATGGACTCAAAGCATTGAGCTAAATGGTATATCTGACCACAGATGTTGATGACTAAAGTTAAACATAAGATAGTATAATTCAGAAACCATTATAAACAAACAGCTGATTAATGTTTTACTCTAGTTTTAAAATTTTAAATCAACTAAACTGCTATGAGGAACGTTTATAGTTTTGGTGATTTTCTCTCTGATAAGAACAGAGCGATGGTTTTGAGAGGTATTTTATTTCATAAATGATATTATCATAACATTCTTTAGGGTTAATTTCCTGTTTAAAGTTCAAAATCCTTTCGTGTTTAAGGTTTTTAACTTGCTTTTACATTATTCCTTTTTCTGCCGTTTTTCTCCTCTTTCTGGATTGCCAGTTACAAGGCGTGTAGAACTACTTCATGTTGTCCCGTACATCTCTGAGACTATTCATTTTTCTTAAATGATTTTGGTTTTTGTTCTTCAAAGTGGTAATTTCTGTTGCTCTGTCAATAGAATTATTAGTCGTTATACTTACTCTAGAATTTCCATTTGGATTTTGTTTTATAGTTTCCAGAGACTCCCTGTCTGAGCACTCAAGAAGACCATGTTTTCCTTTAATTCTTTGAATATGGTCACAAAAACTACTTTGAGGTCTTCCCAACATCTGGGCCACATGGAGCCAGTTTCTACTAACTGGATTTTTCCCTCAAATATGGGTCACATTTTCCCAGTATTTTTGCTGGCTAACAACTCTGGATTCTGTTGTGCTGAGGATTGTTGGGGTTCCATTTGTGGATTTGGGTTTTGCTTTGTTTTGGATTGTTGGGTTTTTACTCTAGTGGGCAGTTAACTTCTGATTTGTGTGTGTGCATGCTCAGTCGTGTCCGACTCTTTACAGCCCCATGGACTGTAGCCCGCTAGACTCCATTGTCCATGGAATTTTCCTGTCAAGAATACTGGAGTAGGTTGCCATTTCTTACTCCATGGATATTCCCGACCCAGGAATTGAACCCACATCTCCTTCACTGATAGCTGGGTTCTTTACCATTGTGTCACCTAGGACTCAACTGCAAATTTGTCTCTGCTGTATTGTGTAGCAGCTGATACCTCTGTTCACTTTTGAGGATTTCCATATGCTGCTCTTTTAGCCTAATTCTCTCCTGTCTGCCCTACATGAGTATGACTTGACAGACTAAATGTTTGGGCAGAGATAATGTTGAGATTTGGGGGTACAGTCTCTGGTTCCCTTACACCTAGATATTCCCCATTAATTTCCATTCCTCTACCAGACTCAAGCTGTTTCCTAACACCTTAAACCAGTAAGACTTCAGCTTTCTGCTGTTTGAGCTATGTACATTTGAGAAATAAACTCAGTTTAAGAAACTCAGAACTTTATATCCATTATAGCACTGTTTTTCAAAAGTAGATTTCTTTTTGGTCTCTGCCACATTACTTCACTGGAGTCTTTTCATGCATTCAGAGTTTAGCAGTCAGCCAGATGTTTGGGTAGAATTTATTCTCAGATTTTGTGTCTCAACCTTCTGTAGTTCATTCACTTCCAGATCTCCCCCTTCATTTCCTCTTATATTTTTCTGTCTTTCATCTCTAGCCTGTAACTCTTCCTTTCATTCTTCCTCACTGTCATCATGGGAGGTTGGGGGTAAACCCTAATCCCACAACTGTACACTCTCTAGTTGTAACTTTTTAAGAGCAATAGTACTTCTGGCTTATGCTCTCTTTTAGATGTTTTCCAGTGCCTATAAATATTTTTAATTTTTTGTTTAGATTGAATAATTGTTATCTGCAGATGGTTCTCAAGACTACTGCACCACCATTACTAGACGTTCTTGCATTTTTTTTAGCTCTACTTCAGTATTTGTTGTGGCTTTGTTATCTGTGACAATAGGAGGGGATACAGTGAAGGGCTGCAACTCAGATTCCACAGGTAGGCAAGAGAGCCGCTAACATTAGAAAATGTATTCTACTAAATTTAAAGATAAAAATAGCTAAATGCTGTTTAAAATACAATTTGAATATTGGGCGTGTTTAAAAATCAGTTGCATTGGTTATTTGGGGAGCTTCCCTGGTAGCTCAGCTGGTAAAGAGTCTGCCGGCAGTGTAGGAGATCCCAGTTTGATTCCTGAGTCAGAAAGTTCCCCTGGAAAAGGGATAGGCTACCCACTCCAGTATTCTTGGGCTTCCATGGTGACTCAGATGGTAAACAATCCACTTGGAATGTGGGAGACCTGTGTTCGTTCCCTGAGTTGGGAAGATCCCCTGGGGAAGGGCATGCCAACCCACTCCAGTATTCTGGCGTGGAGAATCCCCATGGACAGAGGAGCCTGGCAGGCTACAGTCCATGGGGTCACAAAGAGTTGGACAGGGCTGAGCGACCAAGCAGAAGCACAGTTGTTAAATCATCCTTTATCTTTTTCCTCACCTAGATAACATGCTTGAGCTTAAAATATTCCCATACCAAAACATTACACAAATTTTATCCGATTAGCAGGAATTCTAAAAACTTTTTACAGTTACCTAAGATTACTTCAATCTGAAAGCATAATAGTGATACTTGGAAATAGATCTCCTTGTTTTTCTTTTTTTGCTGTTGTGTTATGACTTCTTCATCAAATAAACACTGTATTCAGTTTTATCCCCCTTTTTTAGTAGGAAATTCACCAAACTCTCTCCTTCTTTAAGCCAAAAATAAAAATAAATTTGGCCTTATTACAGAAAATTGGTTTTAAGTCAGAATGAAAGGAGCTTGGTAACATTATTCACCAGCATTTTGGCCTTTCAGTTATATTTCAGTTTCTTTCTTCTTTTTTTAAGTTGTAAGATCTTTTCTTTCATTAAGTGCTTCGCTGTTTTAAAAAGTTTTCAGAATTTCTAATACTATAATATTTAACTGGTAATTATTTTACTAATAGATAATAATACTTTTACCATTATCTGTCTCTATCATTCTTTTGTTCAGAAATACTGAAAAACTTTTTCATAGACAGTTTTAACTCTTATTATATACTTAATGTTTGTATTAATTGTAATTTTCCATTTGTCTGGACAGCAAAGACAGACAAAAGGGGATGAATAAAATCAATTTAGCAAAATCTTAAGAAAAATGCTACAGATATTTTAATGAATCCGTTTACTTTTTTTTTTTTTGGACCAATGCATACCGATGTATAGTCACTTTCATTTTAAAATTTTTTAATTAAAAAATTATTTTTTACGTTTTAGAGGTTCTTTTAATTACATTTTATTTTTTATTTTTAAATTAATCTTATTGGAGTATAGTTGCTTTTCAGTGTTGTGTTAGCTTCTGCTGTACAGCAAGGTGAATCAGCCACACATACACATATGTCCCCTCTTTTTAGATTCCCTTCTCATTTGGGTTACCACGAGCATTAAGTAGAGTTGCCATTTACTTTTTCAAAACCATAAAATCTTGCCTTGTCTTTCTTTGATAACTGCATGTTTCAGACTGGAAACTGAACTTACCATCAGTCTGATGGCTAAGACCATTTAAAGCCCATTTTAATAAGGTATATGGGCTTCCCTGGTGGCTCAGACAGTAAAGAATCTGCCTGCAGTGTGGGAGATCGGGATCGATCCCTCTGTTGGGAAGATTCACTGGAGAAGGGAACGGCTACACACTCTAGTATTCTTGCCTGGAGAATTCCATGGACAGAGAAGTCTGGCGGGCTACAGGCTGTGGGGTCACAAAGAGTCAGACATGACTACGCGACTAACACTTTCACTTTAATAGATATACAGAAAATTGAAGAGCATATAGTTAGCTAAAAGTACTAAATTATTACTTTTTAAAGAAACACCTTTATTGAGATACAATTAACAAGCTGTACTATTCTCCAATACAATATGCTTTTTTATTTTTTCAAATTATTTCCTTTCCCAAGCACCTGTAGGGGAGGACAGTTTTTTCCTCAACCCTTTTAGAGTCTCTGGCTGGTCTGAAAAGGAAATTGACAAAAATTAACAGGAGAAAAGCATACAGATTTATTTAATGTAAGTTTTGCTTGACATAGGAACCTTACATAATGAGTATTTTGAACTGAAGGAACTTGAGAAAATAGAACCGGGAAGATCACTGACCTTTTCTTTCCCTTATGCTTTTTTCTCCGATTTCTTCAACTTTTAAAGTACTCAGTATACCAAGGTGCCAGATTGGGGAATAGTATGTCCTGAACCCTGTCACACCCTTCCCCTCCCCAACTCCCATCTCATCATTTACTCATGAAGTTTACCTAGAAAAAGCAGTGACCCCTTTGCTGTCAGATAATAAACGTGTCAATCCAAAGGTTACTGTTAGTAGCATGAAGAAAATCAGGAATTTATGCTGATTTCAGTAAGATTAAAGAGATTAAATAAAGAGAGGGGTATGAAAAAGGAAATGGGGTAGTGTAGGCCGTCTATGGGGTCACACAGAGTCGGCCATGACTGAAGTGACTTAGCAGCAGCAGCAGCAGGCTGTTTATTGTCCACTTATCTTTTGAACAGCTGTGCTTATTTATTGTGTAAGCAAATCAAATTCACTTTCTTGAAAACTCCTCATCTTTCCCAGCAAAACCACTCTTCTGTGTTCATTCACTCAGTGAAGTGGTCCCACTATCCATTTGGTTACTCAAAATAGAGACCTGGAAGTCCTCAACTCTTCTCTATCATTTTCCACATTACATCCACTTGTGTGTGTGTGTGTTAGTTGCTCAGTCGTGTCCAACTCTTTGTGACCCCATGAACTATAGCCCATCAGGCTCCTCTCTCCATAGGATTTTCCAGGCAAGAATACTGGAGTGGGTTGCCATTGCCGCCTCCAGGGGATATTCAAGATCCAGGGATTGAACCAGTGTCTCCTGTGTCTCCCGCATTGCAGGCAGATTCTTTACCCGCTGGGCCATCAGAAAAGCCCCCTAGTGACCAAATAAGTCCTTTTCATTCTTGAAAAGGATCTTTTGATTTCATCTTCTGTTCATTTCTTCTCAATACTCTGAGAGCCATGATCATCTCATCAACATCTCCATTTAGTCTCATCCCCACCCCATCCCCCAATTTGCTGTTGAGTAGATAACCAAACCAAAGCCATCCTAAAATGCAGATTTGATAGCATTAGCCACTAGGTTAAAATCCTTAATGGCTCCCCATTGACCCAGGTTAATGTTCAAGTTCCTAATAAGGGTTACAGTCCTGGCTTGGTTATTGTTGACTTCTCCAGCATCTTGACCCATCACTTCTGTCCACCCCTAACCCCTTCCCACTCACCGAGTTCTACTCTTCAGTTCATTTCTCTCAACGTTGGCCCTAAATAACTCTTTGAATTAACAAACTATTTCCTCTGCCTAATACATTTTTTTGTACCTCTGTTGCCCCATGGCTAAACCATTCTTATCCTTCAAACTTTATAGTCATTTCTTTCTGGAAGCCTTCTTTGCTATGTTCTTCTGTCCCTTTATTAGGTTAGGGATTCTTGCTGTATATTTCCGGAGTGCCCTATGTTTCCCCATTATATCATTTTGTTGTTCATTTGTCTTCTCTTTAACACTCTAAGCTCTAACAGCAGTGCCCAGATTTTGCTTGCTCATTATCATATTTTTATTACTTATGAGTGATAGGGGCTTCCCTGGTAGCTCAGCTGGTAAAGAATCCTTCTGCAGTGCTGGAGACCCTGGTTCAATTCCTGGGTCGGGAAGATCACCTGGAGAAGGGGTAGGCTACCCACTCCAGTATTCTTGGGTTTCCCTTATGGTTCAGCTGGTAAAGAATCCACCTGCAATGTGGGAGACCTGAGTTCGATCCCTGGGTTGGGAAGATTCCCCTGGAGAAGGGAAAGGCTACCCACTCCAGTATTTCTGCCTGGAGAATCCCCATGGACAGAGGAACCTGGCAGGCTACAGTCCATGGGGTCAAAAAGAGTCAGACAAAACTGAGCAACTTTCACTTTCTTTCATGAATGATAGATGGTTAATTAAATATTTGTTCAATTAATTCTGATTGGAACTTTTACTGGAAGTCTTCTGTAGACTGCCCTTTTGAGTCTTTTTCCAATCAGCTACTGTTAATATTCTAAATAGTTTCTAAAAATGTAGAAAAAAAGACCATTTCATTATCTTAATAAGACTTGTGACTTTCCTCAAAAACTTTGAGCATTTTGCATTTATTTCCTAATAGTGAACTATGTCATGTTATAATTTATATTTTAAGATTTCCTTTTTATATTTTCAACCATTGACTAGTTTAATAAAGATGCTATTTCATTTAAATTACAATTATGGAAGAATTATACTATTTTACTGTTACATTATTTATTTCATGTAATAGATACCATGTTGAAAATGGTCATCTCTTCACTTGTCTAGGGAGAAAATGAGGGTTAAGTAAAAAAGATCAAATTTTGTTAATATCATTAAAATCATATACTGGTTGAAATTTTATGTATTGTAGAATTATCTGCATATTTGAAATTACTTTAACTCAAAAAATAACTTCTGGGGGGAAAGGAAGGAACTTCCTGTTATGAAATTTACTTCATGATTCCCATCTTTGCTTCTGTCTCACATTTTGTGATGAAATCTTATATGTATATATAATATTTAAGATAAAGATAAACCTTTATTTTCCAAATCTTAATTATATTAGTATATATTTTTTTAAAATTATAAAAGTACAGTTGATTTACAATAGTGTGTAAGTTTCAGGTGTAAGCACAGCAATTTAGTTATACTACAGTCTTTATTCCTCGATGACCTATTTTGTCATCCTTATGCATTGTAATTTACCATTTGAATGGAATAAGTTTTATTTGATGAATATTTTTTAAACAGGTATTTACAGTCTTTTCAGTTCTCTGGATAGTGTATTGAAAAGGGCTGAGAGTTGAGACTCCTGGGTTCTGGTCCTGCTTGCCTCCATCATCAAGTAATTGGCAGTTCCTTCATTTTATATTATTTTGTGTTGGAGAAAACTAATTTCTAGAAATGAAAGCATATAGATTCAAGTTTGTTTTTTTAAAAGAGAAGGCACTATTTGATTGTGTATTAGTTGGACTTATAAAATTGTGTCAGGTTCAACACTTTATTTTTTTATGTATAAACCAATTGTTAATTTTATTCATCTACTGAATACTATTGTGAATTATCTTTTTCCAGTGTATAGCCTCCTAGTTCAGTTCAGTTGAGTCGCTCAGTCGTGTCTGACTGCGACCCCATGGACTACAGCATGCCAGGCTTCCCTGTCCATGACCAACTCCTGGAGGTTACTCAAACTCATGTCCATCGAGTCGGTGATGCCATCCAACCATCTCATCCTCTGTCATCCCCTTCTCCTCCCACCTTCAATCTTTTCCAGCATTAGGGTCTTTTCCAATGAGTCAGTTCTTCGCATCAGGTGGCCAAAGTATTAAGAGTTTCAGCTTCAGCATCAGTCCTTCCAGTGAATATTCAGGACTGATTTCCTTTAGGATTGACTGGTTTGATCTCCTTGCAGTCCAAGAGACTCTCAAGAGCCATCTCCAACACCACAGTTCAAGAGCATCAATTCTTCAGTGCTCAATTTCTCAGGATTCCCTTTGGGCACACAATATACCATGTTGACTGTAGCTCCTTCTACTTACTTCTAAAGGATTCCTCCCCACCCCAAATCACTGGTGAAAGTGACTCCTTTCTTTTGGAAAATGTAAATTTTGTCATCTCTATAGATCATTATGAGTTACCATTGTGCTTTAGAATATGATTCTCTGGATAAGGTTAAGTATATTCTCATATATGGCAATATATCATCAGGACTTGATAATTTTTAAAACTGTTTAGTGAACAGCATTTGTAAAATTAAATTGTTGCTGTTAGATAATGTTATTAAAATAGGCCCCCATGAAAAGCATGGATATCACTTCGGTAACAAGAAGAGGCTGCTTTGTAAAGTTTCATTTACATACTAATTGCCCTTGCTTTATTTCTGTAGCAACAATAAGCTACCCCTTTGGTGATAGTTAACTTGAATTATTCTTCACCAATGCCCAGTTTAAATCAGCTATGTTAAGTAAAAGAAGCAAAGAATGCTTATCAGAAAAGTCATTTATTACATTGAAATTTGTTTTAGATGCTTGACTAATGCTATAAAGGTAAATATTACATTTAAAAATTATTTCATCAGTAAAGTTTCATGTTTTTTCAAAGACTTTGCATTTGTGCTTTTAAAATAGATTAAAAATATTTTTGCTATACCAGTATATTCTGTATGTGAAATGCTATGCTGTGCTTAGTCACTCAGTCGTGTCCGACTCTTTGCAACCCGATGGGCTGTAGCCTGTCAGGCTCCTCTGTCCATGGGATTCTCCAGGCAAGAGTACTTGAGTAGATTGCCATGCCCTCCTCCAAAGGATCTTCCCAACCAGGGATCAAACGCAGGTCTCCCGCATTGCAGGCAGATTCCTTACTATCTGAGCCACCAGGAAAGCCCCGTGAAATGCTATAGTTAATGGTAGATAACATGACTCAGAAATTTAAAACACTTTTTAGAATAGAAAGTCAAATGCATGTCTAAATGGATCTGTTACTTTGAAAGTTCTTTTTATGTGTGTTAGAATTGTGTGTCTTGTATGACTTCTGGTATTTTTGCCTGAATTAATGATATTAAAAAATCAAAGGATAGACTATAAAGGACTCTAATATTCTATTGCGTGCTAAGTTGCTTCAGTGGTGTCTGACTCTGCAGCCCTATGGACTGTAGCCTGCCAGGCTCCTCTGTCCATGGGATTCTCCAGGCAAGAATACTGGAGCGGGATGCCATTTTCTTCTCCAGGGGATCCCTTGACCCCAGGGATCGAACCCGTGTCTCTTACCTCTCCTACATTGGCAGGCAGGTTCTTTACCACTAGCGACACCTGAGAAGCCTGATATTCTGTTAATGTCAACTTTTTTTTTTTTTTGCCTTATATCATAATGACTTGAATATTGAATGATTAAATTCTGAAACAATTCAATGAAGTAGTTCACTCTTTAGTAGTACTTTCATTACATCATCTAGAATGTTGCCCTTTCTTTGAATGTTACTTTTTCAGTGTTAGATTGTTTGCTGCCTTTGACGCCTAAACTTGATAAAAATTTATGGTAATATTTTATCTATCTCCAAAAATTCTGCTATAGGAGAGGTAAATAGTATAGACTCATAGAGATGAAAAGTGAAAGTGAAAGTCGCTCAGTGTCCGACTCTTTGCGACCACATAGACTGTATAGTCCATGGAATTCTCCAGGCCAGAATACTGGAGTGGGTAGCCTTTCCCTTCTCCAGGGGATCTTCCCAACCCAGGGATCAAACTCAGGTCTCCCGCATTGCAGGCAGATTCTTTACCAGCTGAGCCACAAGGGAAGCCCAACAGAGATGGAAGATACTTTAAAAGATTACCCAGAATCCAGCCTTCAGCCTACCCTTAAGTAAAAACCTAGTTATCTTCATGAAAACTTGGCCATTGGCTTTCTTTAATATAGATATAGCTGACCATAGTGAAGAGAAACACTATGAATAAAAAGTATTTGCATTTTTTAATGTATCTATTTTTAAGTCTCTTATCCTTTACAAACTGTCTCCTCCACAACCCTTTTTATGTTGGAAATTTTGTGATTAGATTTTTGTTTTATTTATCACAAATGAGACTAAATTTCCAGAGAGGGCAGATTATGCCTCAGTGAATTTTAAGTAATGGATATAAGAAATTTGAATAATAAGACATGATGTTTTATATTTGTTACTTCTGGAATATTTGAGCATTAAGATATTTTAAGTAAATTATTTTTATAAAAATGGTTTGGAGCATTGACTATGTTTACTTTTTAAAATTACTTTGAATTTTTTATGGTTTTCTTTCTCAAGCCTTTTTCATTTACGATAGAGAGTAAGTGTTCTTAAATGTTGCATGAAAACCCTGTTAATAAATGTTATTTATTAACTTTTCTTCTTTGGTAGCACAGATTTATAAGGTTACTGAATTATTGTCACTTATACCTCAGTTAATTGCTTTCTTGAATTATCACCACCTTGTCATATTTATTATTAGTAATTATTAATGACTCAATCCCTGTTAAGTACAGACATTCTGTCTGGCACATGTAGTATCTTTAGCTAGTATTTGAAAATGTGCTTGAGTTCCACTAACATATATATTCCTAGTTTTACTCAAAATCTTCACATGTGAATACTGACAAAGTTCTTCATGATATTAATGTTAATTCTGTAGTTACACTATAAAGGAAAGCAGCTTACACTAATATTGTACATTACTATTTTATAAAGGACTTTGGTTTTTTTCCAAGTGCTTTGATTTTTAATAGCAACCCCATAAAATAAGCAAAGCAGGTTTTTTATAAGCCTCATTTGACAGATAGGAAAAGTGGGACTCAGTCAAATAACTTGCCCCAAGTTCACACAGAACGTAAGAGTCAAATATTGATCTTAAGCCTTGTATCTTCAACTGCCTTTATACCATATTGCATCCTTTTCTGTATATTTATCTTTCTTAAGCATTCCATTGCTGACAACAGCAATGTGGCAATCAGAAATCTGAGACCAAATTACACAACTTAAAAAAAAAAAAAACTCACCCATGTGTCTACTGCTGTTCCAAGACCTGTGATAGTTAAAAAGATAATTTATATTCCTCATTTCTTTTCAGTAATATTTGTCTGAGAAAATGCACATTACTGCCTGTCAGAAGGTGTGACATCTTTTAACACTGTTTCTACTTTATTTTTCTGCTGGCACATGTAGACTCTTTAGCCAGTAATTAAAAATGTGCTTGAGTTCCACTGACATATATTTTACTAGTTTTACTCAAAATCTAGGAAAACTAGGTTCCATCTGCATACGGATAGTAATACATATAGAAGAAAAAGACTGTTGAAAAGAATAATATATTTTATGACACACTAAAATTTTAATTGCGGCAGAAAGAGATGAGTCAGTGTTATCTTAATCAATAAAATGGGTTTTATTTTTATCCAGAAATGTTCTGTTAATTCAGATTTGTCATTTTTAACTTTGCAGCAGTTAGAAGAAAAGAGTGAGGATCAAGAAGACAAAGAATGTTTGAAACAAGCAATAACAGCTTTGCTTAATGTTCAGAGTGGTATGGAAAAAATATGTTCTAAAAGTCTTGCAAAACGAAGACTGAGGTGAATATTTTCACTTTTTTTTAAATAATCCTCCTTTTCACCCTTAATACTGTGGTATAAATTCAGGGATCTCTGGTCCCTCCTCAAGTAAACAATGAAGAAAATACTTTTAGTGACAAGCTTGGTCTTTCAGAGGAAGTGACATCAAAGCCAAGAGAATTTGTTATTGTTTGAAAAACCTTTCATATTTGTGCATTTTCCTTGCATACTCCCAGACAAGACCTCCTGAGAGTCAACTGGTAAGCTAAAGGAGAGATAGAGCAAACGTATTGGGTAGATTTATGTCAACAACATTGTTCTGTCAAAGTAAAATTAGTAGTGGCCTTTATTTTAGGGATTATGTAACTCGAGGCATTAATTCAGATAATACGCTTCCAGTTTCCTAATTATAGTAAGTGCATGGTTTTTAGCTTTAGGTATTGTCTACTTAAGCATTTCTAGATAAATTTAATCTCTTACTTTTTTTTTCACTGTATTGGGCTACTTTGTAATACTTGTCATTCTAAATATTTAGTAGCCATGGTAGAAATAATCATTCTGTAGCTAAATATATAGGGTAGATTTTTGTCAGTCCTCAGTTGTTCTTTTTAGAGCACTAAAAAAATGTCTCTAATGTGTTGCTTTAGTTTCCAAAATTGTGCAACTCTGTAACACTAATATATCTGGAGAATTAGTGAAAACCTTCACAGTGCAACTTTTAAAAATATACTTTAGCACTGTCATTTATATTCATGAATTATAGATTCCCTGTCATCTTTGTACTAACAGTGTTTTTTTCCTTTATCCCAGTGAATCTGCATGTCGGTTTTATAGTCAGCAAATGAAGGGGAAACAACTAGCAATCAAGAAAATGAACGAGATTCAGAAGAATATTGATGGTTGGGAGGGAAAAGACATTGGACAGTGTTGCAATGAGTTTATAATGGAAGGAACTCTTACACGTGTAGGAGCCAAACATGAGAGACACATATTTCTCTTTGATGGCTTAATGATTTGCTGTAAATCGAATCATGGGCAGCCAAGACTACCTGGTGCTAGCAATGCAGAGTATCGTCTTAAAGAAAAGTTTTTTATGAGAAAGGTACAAATTAATGACAAAGATGACACCAGTGAGTACAAGCATGCTTTTGAAATAATTTTAAAAGATGAAAATAGTGTTGTATTTTCTGCCAAGTCAGCTGAAGAGAAGAACAATTGGATGGCAGCATTGATATCTTTACAGTACCGGAGTACCCTGGAAAGAATGCTTGATGTGACCATGCTGCAGGAAGAAAAGGAGGAGCAGATGAGGCTCCCTAGTGCTGACGTTTATAGATTTGCAGAGCCTGACTCTGAAGAAAATATCATATTTGAAGAAAACGTGCAGCCCAAAGCCGGAATTCCAATTATCAAGGCAGGAACCGTTATTAAACTTATAGAGAGGCTCACATACCACATGTATGCAGGTAAGAAATATGAACTTGCCTGTCACTTTTATTCTCCTCCTTCAAGCTGATTTTTCTTTGTTGCACAGGTCATTGTGCCGAAAATAGAAAGCAAACTGACAACAAAAGACCTCCGCATTATCAGAGTTCATTTTCCTTTGACTAAAAATACTGCCACTTTATAATTCTTTGAAATTTTATAATTTTTCTGCCACATTTACATATGTTATTTTTAACTTTACAATCGAATTATAAATAAAGTCACTGGGCTGAATTTACCCAGTTAGCCAGTGACAAAAATAAGACTGAAACTAGTGATAAACCAGTCATCATTAGGATCAAAAAATTTTTTTACTCCTTTACCTCTTTTTTTCTCTTTCATTACTGGGGTTATAAAATTAGTAAAAATTCTAATATATGTTATGTATCCATTACCAAAACTGTACCAGTAGTACAAATATATACAGCATTGCTTTTTCTTAATTTCCATTCCTAAAATTTATTAAATTTAACAATCCTGGAGTCTTTTAAATTTTCAGGATTTTTTACAACTGATATTATTTAGAAAACAATTTACCTTATTATGGCAATTTTTAGAGAAAAACATAGGGGTTTGGAGGTTTCCTAGAGTGTTGAGACATGTTTGTCTCTAAGTGGACTGAATCAAATATAATATTTGGGAGGTAAGGAACAAATGTAATGGTCGATTCTTTAATTTTATTTCTTCTATAAAGTAACAGATGATACTCCAGTTTTCTATAGCTTCCCTACATAGTAGGAATTTTGAGGACTATAAAATACTGTGGAAAGAGCACTATATTTAGATTCACACCCTCACTCTATCACAGTTCCTTAAGGTTTCAAAAGTAGCTTAGTTTTCATCTCAAAAACCAACATCACAACAGCTATCTTAGAATATTGTTGGAAAGAATAAATGAAATACTATAGGTGAAAGCTCTTTATAAACTTATTTTCAAAGAATGCTTTTATTACAAAGATACATAAAATTAAACTTAATTCTTACAAGTGCTAGTCTTAAAATAATTGAATGTATAAGTTAACCTCCATCTCCAGACTTTTTGCTTAAATATATTTCTATCTCTAGGATATGTGTCTTTCTGGGGAAATTTCTCCAGCTTTTAAAGTTCTTCAAAAAAATAAATAAAGTTCTTCAAATGGGCTCTCAGTTCTGTCTGGAAACTATTCTGGCACCAGTTCAATTAAACTTTTAAGAATATCTGTTAACTATAATCCACTGTAATAAAGATGAATGGTATTCAACACTATTAATCTGTTTAATTTATTAAATACCTGGTCAGAACTACTCATATGGCCTGGAAACTATCAGGGCCACCTTGCAAAAAAGTAAAATTATAATTTTGTTTCTGTGATCCCAAAGCGTGTTATAAATATGATCTCTTTCATTATCTCCACATGTCTGGGATAAATAAGCCCGTGTTTTGTTTTTAGTTTTTATTTGGCCTCTATTTGGTAGTTCTTTTGCTAATCTTTTCCCTTGTAAAATAATAGTGTTTTTTCTTCCCCCAGACGTAATTTTAAAAGCAGTTTAGGCTCTTTAAGCATATGCCATTTGGTAGTAGCAGGCAGTAACTGAAACATGTTGACTATAACAAAAAAAGACTCTGGGATTTTTACTCTTTTTAGTAAAATTGACTTTATTAATTAATCAATTTTACTGTTGATTTTTCACTTAGAAACTTATGTAGTCAGTGTATTCATTTTACTGACACAAAAATAAAAAATAAATCCAAGTATAGAAAATTTAAATAAGCTGCCTAGAATTTTGCATGAAAAATAAATACATTATTCTGTCATCTTTTTTTACATGTGAAACTAATTTTGATAGGTGCAATTTCAGTAGTAAATATGACCCATCAACTTCTTTAAGATCTAGAATACAGCTTAAAAACTATCTTATTCAATTACCAGAAATTTATGGTTGCAAAACAGTTATTTCTTTGGTCCTTCTTAAGGGATTTTTAGGGATATGAAAGTTCAAATTGTTCTTCTTGCCACATTATTCTGATTTTTGGATCTTAGAAGATTCACAGAAATTTTTAGCCTAAACATTCTACAGTATTCATCATCTTATTTTAAACACCTTTGTCTTGGGTCCTTAGACTATTGAGAGTATAATTAATCCTTAGATTTTTACCTGTGTTTGTGAGACAGCAGCTCTACTCTTTTTTCTTCTGTACAGCAGGACAAGCCGCAGGTGCTAAAGAAGACTTACTAGTGTTTCCTATCAAGTCACGTGGTATTTGATTTAGAAAATATTTTCAAATTTCAAATTTTTTAATATAATTGTTTTCCTTAAAGCACTACTGTTAGTGATAAAAATATTCTTTACTGCCTGCTTTATTTCACAGAACTAACTTCTGATTATTATTAAGTAGTTATAGTGCTACAATTAAATATTTCTTTTCTAGAGACCTACTCTTTTATTTATTTTTTGAATGAGGATACTTTAAAACAAACAAAACTTAACAAGCATAACTGATAGTTTTTCTTTAGTCTTGGCAATCTTCTCCTTAATATACACAGTTCACACCAAATCTCTAGACATAGTACATTTGCTATGGTGTTTTATTAGTTACTTTTGATAGTCACCCTCATTTATATTCATCTTTAGCTTTTGAATAGAATAACTTAAATAGTTTTACTTCTAATTAATATGCACTCAGTTTTCTAGATTTATAGAACTTTGCAAAGTTAAGTGTATCCAAATTTAAAGTGACAAGATCTTTTTACTTTTTTAAAATGTTAAAGTTTTTTAAAAATTCCTTTCATTAATTTCTTGAGGAATAAAAAGCCAGTGTTGGGTTTAGAGTATTATAGCTAAGTTTTTTTTTTACATTTTTCTTTTCTATTTTATTTTGAAGTTTAATAGAATATTTTAACTTACGTCATAAATATATTACTAGTGTAACTAAAATCCACAAGCAGCTTTCATGAACTGTAGTTTACCATATATACCAATAAGTATTAGTTACTAGCTTATTTGACTTCTGTAAGGTCTATGATAAACGTATTACTGGCAACATAGAATGTGTTTTTAATAGACCATGTACGAACTTGTAAAACATGCAAGCAGCTATTTTTTAAGGCCTTTTCCAGCTTAATTGGACTCTGAGGCCTCACACAGTGATAATGGATTAACTGTTTAAGAACTGTTGGTCTGCTCTATTTAATTTTGGTTTGGTTGTTTGATAGGTATTTTTTATCAGAACATACAGTGTAAGTTGTGGCTTGCACTGAAACAAAAGCTAAAAGTTAGATTGCATATTTTTATTATGTTGTATAGAATTGTAATAAAAACATTGGCTGTAATACATGAGAAAAATCCAGTAGCTAATAAGCACTACTTACAGAATTTTTTAGATTATAGGTTGGTCAGACATTGTCATCAAAAAACAGAAAACTTGTTTAACCATTCTTAATTCAGACTTCACTGTGGCTTCAGTCAACTTGATCACTCAAGTGTTTTACAGTAATTTATAAAACAGCTATAGATCTCAAATGATCAGTCATTCACTTTATAGACCCAAACCCAAGGCCTTGAAGGTTATGTGATTTGCCAGAAATCATATCAGTTAATTGCAGGAAAGAGTGTGAGAAATCAGGTTTCTTGACTCTTTAAATATAGAGTTTATTTTCTGTCATGTTACACTGACTCATACAAGGTGAATTTTTTTTTCATTTTTAGATTATAATATTTTTATTATGTATATTGAACAGTAAAAATAGAATTACTTGCTTGGTTTGAATTGCCAGGAATATAAATGGTTCTTCACTTCTGGGCAAACACAGGTCTACTATGAAGATATAGTCAGAGTACTGTTTTTCCTTATTGAGATAGGTAATAAATTCTAACTATGGATAACTTCTATTTTAATGCATAGATTTTAGTTTATAGTTAGATGTTGGTCATTATAATTTTAGTTTTTAACAAAATCCAGTCTATTGGTGTTACCTGCTATGTAAATTTAGGTGAACTGGAAAGTGCTTAATTGTTGCTCAAAAGATTATAACAGAGTCTCATGTAGAATCTAATATATGGTGCTGCAGATCCAGTGTTTCTGGGCATAACAGTAATTTGCTTACTACATCAGAACTTCAGAATTCATCCGAAATGGTGTGGGGGTAAATTGTCTTGTTAGATGTATCATTCTGGACCTGGCAAGGATATGAAGAGATCTTTATTCACAGTGAGAAAACACAAAGCAATATGCATAAAAAGGAGGAGATGAAAGTAGGAATTTCAGTTCTATTCCAGAGTTACAGGAAATAATTTAGTATAAATTCATTATTGAGACTTTGAAACAACATGTGTAAAGAAATGTTTGGAGATGGTGTGTCTGGTTTTGATAGTCTTTTTTAGAGAAATGAGATGCCTTTGAGGGAGGGGGTCTCTATTAGATCTGACATTATGTAAAAGCAAGAACTTTTCATTTTAAAGTGTGGGAAAAAGGTGTTTCCCATGCACAGTGTACTTTGGTTTTAAAGAAAATGGTATTAAAAAACTTAAGCCAATTCATATTTTTCTTTAAAATACTTACTGCTATCTTAGGCCCTCATATAGAAAATTTGTAAAAAAAAAACTGCTTTAGATTTCTTTGAAGTTTGTGTTCTATATAAGCTCCGTTTGGGTGTTTTAGCTCTTAAAAAAAAACTTTTGAACAATTTTTGATCTATAGGGCAGTGCTGTACTATTTTTAAACTCTGATTTTTTTTTTTTTAAGTGTTTGTGCGTCAGCATAGCGTCTGTTTCCTTTTTTAAGGAATTCAAGAGTGATTGTTTATAAATCCTTGTTGAGGAGCTTATTGTTTCTTGTGGCATTTTAAATGGCTGTATTAAAGGGAGAATTATCACATGAACAGACATCCTGATTAACAGTGTTTCACTATGGTGGTTGGGGGAGGGGTGTTTACATAAATAACTCTATGTAACAAATATTTCATAAATGTATTGACCTTGCCAATAAAAATGTGTTGAAAAAAAGGATTAAGTTTTTCACCTCAAATGTAATATGCTGTATTCTGAACATTATAGTAATTACATTCTGATTTCCTAAGATTTTCAAGAAATGTACAATAAAATATTATGAAAGAATAGCTTTAGAGTGAGGGAGACAGGCAGCTAAAGACCAGCAGAAAATAGGAAATATCTTATTTGAAATAACCTGAACCTAGACAAGGGACATGATGGTAAACTTGGAAGATAATTTGTACATACAGAGAGGTTGGGTAGACAGAGGGAAGGGAAGCAGAGCAGGATAGAAATCTTAGTACAGGGCTTTGAGAATCAAGGAGAAAAGAGTGTTGCCTAAAAGGAAGAAAAACCACAGAGGACATTTCTACCATTGCTTATATTGTTTGAGAAAGAAGTTTGTGGAATTACATCCACTAGCAAGAAACAAAAAGAGAATATCAAAATAGTTGATTTTCATTTTCTCCACAAATATTTGTGCTTATGTGTTAAAATCAAATCAGCATAGCATGGCTTTTGTATTTTTAATGCATTTGCCTTCCATCTGTCTCTGAAACATCACTTTGTAATATAGGGAGAAAACTGTTGCTCTACAACCATCAGAGGCAGCGTAAAACTTAACTTCTATCATTGTCTGATAAATGTCAAGTGGGTACTTTGTTTTTCTACAAAATTACATAACCTGTCCTTATTGATGCGTGTTTTTTAAGTATCTAGTTATCTTGGGCTTTCCTATCATCAGTAAGATAAAGGTCTCCAGTGGTTAGTGTAGCATTATATGTGTTACTATCCCTGAAATAGGGAAATCAACAGAAATAAAAACAGCATCTGGAATGTGATATTTTGTGTTAAAATTTCAAGTAGAGATGTTATGTCCTTCTTTAAGTTTTTCATTCATTAGCAGTTTTCTATGGCTTTCTACTAAAAACAGAGCCAGAATTAATTCAAGCCTGGGAATATATGTGGCCTTTAAGATGTTTTTTGAAAGTACTTAAACTTTGGCCAGATTTTCTTGGTTTATTTTTAGCTTCTGCTGGTTTTTTCTTTTGGCAAGTCTGCTCTAATTTCTAATCAGGCTAAAAACAACTTAAACTTGAGTCACTTCAGAAGTTAATACAACAGTGATGCTTGTGGGAGTGTTTATTTCACCGCCAGCTCGAAAAACTCCTCTTCTGAGTACAGTGTACAGGAAGGTACAGCTGCTCCTTCCTAAAATCTGGAAGAAGGCTTAACAAGAATTACAGAATCACAATTAGACTGCTAATTTTTCAATGACTTCAGTGCCTTTAACCAAGATTAGCAGTTTACAGCTTTATTCTGAATTAATAATTTATGTAAATTTCTATAGTGACTATATAACTCATGGATTCATTCTTTATAGTTAGATCTTACAGCTTTGGAAACCTTAACAAAATCCTTTAATCCAGGGAGGTTATGTGATGTGGTAGAAAAAAGCAATACATCAGAAAACACACCATCCAGATTCCAATTCCATTTCTGTCACTCCACTGTGTGACTTTAGATAACTCTCAATTACCTCTCTCCTATGTAGAAAGGGACAAACCTCAGCAACCCTGCTGACTTCACAGAAATGACATGGAATGAATGATGTGAATGCTCTTTGAATTCATTACATAACAGACATCAGGAACTGATGTGATCCCTTTTGACTGATGAGGCAGTGGGACACACCGTGACTTTCGCAGCAGGATTAGTTAGTAAAGTACTGAAATGGCCAGAAGCTTTGGTATAAGCTGAAAAGGCTGTTTTAAAATAGTTTGCCTTTAAAAAATAGCCAACTTTCTTAAAACATACTTTAATTTACTTAGAGCTTGCTTTTATTGTTTTTCAACTTAAAAGTAGCTTTGATATCCCACAAATTTTTAGCCTGACTTAGGTGGAATTTGAGAAGAAATGGACCTGGATATTGATTTTAGACTTTTAGACTAAACTTTTGTTTTAAAAAAGGGAGCGATCGCCCTTAATTTTGACAGCTCAGGGATATTTGGAGCACTCTGTACTAAGGTCTGGCTCAGTATCTCTACAGTGGCCACTACTTTTGCTTCCTAAATACATGATGTTTTGAGTAGCCTCACCTTACATATAGATTTGCAGAACAGGAAGAAGATTCTTGGAAGGGAGGATTGTGATGAAACCGATATAAATCTCTGTTTTAAAATCTTGTACAGCCTTCTGTTTTAAAATCTTTTCTTCTGGTTGAGACATTAGTCTTTAACGTTTGAGGAACTCTGTAACTGAAGACAGACAATAAAATACCAACAGAGAGGAAATTACTAAAGGATTGTATCTGTTTAAATTACTTTTATCAGTAACCCACTCTAGCCTCAGAAGGTATGAAGCTAAAGGAGAAGAGGGGATTTAAAATGAATATATTTTATTGTGTTAATTTTTCTTTAACTTAAAGTATTATAATCTTAAATTCAAGGTTGTCTGATATTTAAATCAGTTCATTATCTTGACGACCACATATACCAGTATATTGGAAGTAGATATTTATTATAAATCCATGAATTTTATTTTGGCAGGTGGGAAATTAATATAGTTATTTTACTTTCAGGCTAAATTTAGGGTGATTCTTAATCAGACAAAAATCAGACTAAATAGAGGTTTTCCACGCAAATAAATTCTGATTCTTGCTACATCCTATGCTAATAAAATACATAGTATTTCTTATAAAGAATCCATAATATGTAGCCTGACAAAAATAAATTTAGTTGCTACTCTCAATAAATTTATCATTAAATTAGAGCTTACCATTCCATAGTGATATGAAATAGAAAAAGGATACTCCCAATAAAAAATGCAAGTTAATGAATTCTCCCCTCCTCCTTTTTAAAGACTCTTAACAGCTAAATGTGGACCTTGATGAAATGTGAGTTACAGTGACTGGTGAGTGGTTTTTTCCCCCATTATGGGAAGTTGTCCCCCAGCCACCAGGCCTCTTGTGCTGGTGACAACAGCCTTTCTCCACAGGTTGGGAGAATACTGTCAGAGACTGGAATAGGCAGGTCTGGAGAGGTGATCACACTCAACCAGCTTCCTCTTTATGAAGAATGAAAAGTAGGTCCTCTCATGGAAGTATGAATGAAAAGTAGGTCCTTTTCGTGGAAGCAGTTGAAGATTCATGGTCTTACAGTGAAATTCTAATTGAGTCTGTGTATATGCTCGCTCAGTCTTGTCCAACCTTTAGCCACCAGGAAAACCCCCTCATTGTGCCTACTTGCAGTGCAAGCAATTAAAAGTTGTAAATAGAGCCAAATCAACATGTTCTCATACATGTAATAGTTTTAATAACTTACAGGTGTTTATTTGTAAGCATCTTTTAGCAGTTTTAATTAAGACCTCTAGCAAATAAAACAATTTAGAAACTATTTAACTAATCAACGACATTATAAGATCTAATCTCCAGTTGAATGCTCTGTTGACATGATTTAAAGGAATCTAGATAACTAATCCTAGATAAATTAGTCTGGATGGCAGGAAAAAGTAATGGGTTATTACGTGGCCTTTGTGTTTCTGAGAGAGAGAAACCACCTAATGATGCACTGAGATCCAGGCAGCATGTAGACTTGCTTCTGTGCTCGGCCTTTCTCCCCCTTGCATTCCTGTGGTCAATAATGAGCTTAATAGCAGCTAGTCAGAGTGTGCAGAGGTCAAGAAACAAGTTGATGTAAAATTTTGGTGTCAATGATTTTGTCACTAATTTAGTAAAAAACTAAAGCTAGCAATTGATTACAAGGTCCCAAGCACACTGTGTGGTCAGAACACTTTGGGACTTTAAAAGTTGACTATTTACTCTCTTTTGGAAATGTAAATAATAATTTTAATCATTCTTCATACAAGATTTTAATAAGATATTTTTCCTTTTTCTTCATAGATCCCAATTTTGTCCGGACATTTCTTACAACATATAGATCCTTTTGTAAACCTCAAGAACTACTGAGTCTTATAATAGAAAGGTCTGTCATTTTAAAATGTTTAAGTTCTTTGTTCTTTTTTTTAATGAGATTGAGCTAAGATATAGAAATATTTTGAATGAGCTTTACATTCTAGTTCAAGAATACTTTGAGAAGAAAATATCTTGGAAGAACATTTGTTTTATATTTCTATGTTAGCTTTGATTATTTAAATATAAAAATAGGCATATTTTTTTACATGGAAACTCAGCATGTGAAATTTCAAATTTATAGAATTAACCATGTTAAAGAACTATAAAAATGTAGAATTTAGGCTCTGGGAATTGAATTTTTAATGATTTAAACGTTCTAAATAGAATTTTTAAAATATACTACATGTTGAGGAGAATGGAGTGAACAAGTACTATAATCAAGAAAAATGTTTCTAACCAAAGAGCACTCAATTTTTCAAAATTTACCATTAAAAAAGTTTATGTTGGCTTATTTAGAGTACTTACACAAACCCAAAATTAATATCATTCCCTTAACTTTATAATCATACCTATTTTTTAGGCATTGCATATATTCTTTATTCCTTATTACATTTCTAGTTAGTTTTATTTATCCCGGCAAGTATTCATTTCTTTTTTAAAAATTAGTCTTTACATTATAGATACCTCACTTGTTCTCACTGTTGTGTATATCCTTAGTAATTTTTACAGTGCTCTCTTAATTGTGCTGACTTAATTGTGCTGTGAAAAGATTTGTAGTTTTCTGTTTGCCTAATTTGATATAATTGATCTTTTCATTAGTTTGTTCTGTTTTATGTTAGGTTTGAAATTCCAGAGCCTGAGCCAACAGAAGCTGATCGCATCGCTATAGAGAATGGAGATCAACCCTTGAGTGCAGAACTAAAAAGATTTAGAAAAGAATATATACAGCCTGTGCAGTTGCGGTAAGCATTAATAAGTAAATAAGTCTTTGTTGAACTTTTGTTTCAGAGTTAAATAAGATCTTTCCCAAGCAAGGAGGAAGTAACATGTAAAATGAGTAAAGTAAAGAGAAATTATCAGAAATTACTGTGTAAGTGTTGATTAAAATAGAATTTTGAAGGTGGTAAGCCACTTACAAGATTAAAGTTGACTCTGGAACACCCTGGGGGTTAGGGACACTGACCCTCGGCAGAGTAGAAAATCCAGTCTTACACTCAGCCCTCTAAATCCTTGGTTCTGCATCCACAGATTGAACCACCTGCCTAGAGTGTAGTACTGTGGTATAGATTTAGCAGGAGAAAAAAAAACTGTAAATGCAGCCACGCAGTTCAAACCCTGTTATTCAAGGGTCATCTGTATTTAATTTGTTGAGTTCCTGTGTTTTCATTTATACCTCTCATTGTGATAAATGTTTATGTTTGAGTTCCCGTATAATTAATTCTTCTTCTGTGTTACTACCATAGAGTGTTAAATGTATGTCGGCACTGGGTAGAGCACCACTTCTATGATTTTGAAAGAGATGCAGATCTTTTGCAGCGAATGGAGGAATTTATTGGAACCGTAAGAGGTATGTTTCTTTTTTTTAAGTGCCTTAGTTTTATATGTAACAAAAGTATGGTAACCATCAACTAACATCACTACTCACTGTAGTTTAGAGGTATTTATAATTATGCCAGCATAACCAACTGGAAAAGTCAAAATTTTTTCATCAAACATTTTTGACCTACAAATTGTTTAATAATGATCCTGTTGATCTAGTGAATTTTCGTTTAGTAAATCAGCTTACTGATTATTTTGGAATTGGATAGAAGGAGTCTCAATTTATGCTGTTTGTACACATCTGAAAGTATGTGTACCAGAGGACAATTAGGAACTGTTGTAGTAACACCACAATGGAGGTTGACTGAGAAACAGGTAAATAGTGCATAACATATCAGAGAGTCAGCAGAGTATATTGAACTAAGACCTGAGAAATAAGAGTTCTCTTCTGAACACTGCCACTTGTTAGATAAATGACTGGGTGAAATAATTTTGATTCTTTAGACTTCAGTAACATGACGAGCTAGGATTGATGATCTCCAGTTCCCCTTTTAGTTCTAAAGATGTCCTTAACAAACTTGTTTCTGTTTCCACTGTACACTTTAAATGAGAATCGAAAAATTTCATGCCTAGTGCAAAACAAAGCCACGTGAAAAAACACAAAAGGAAGGAATCAGTCCTCTGGCACTGTTTGGTTTATAAAATGTAGTTTGTTAGATTAACAGCTAATGTTGTATGATCTATCATTATAAATCTTATTTGTGTAAGATATCTTTTTTGGAGAGGATTATAAAATAATATTTTGAACTGAAGTCTAGAACAATAGAAGTGAAGATTTTCTGCAAATAAATTACTTTCTCATTTTATTTAAAAAGGATGTGGAAAAATATATACCAAACTATTAACAAATGATTAGCCACATGAAGAAAAATGAGACTGGGATAGGAAACAGGGAAATGGTAAAGGGGAACTTCATTTTAAAATTTTGGTTGTTTGAACTTTTTATAACAGATATATTCAGGTATCATTTATATGATTTTAAACTATTTTTTTAAATATTGAGTAAAATATTTAAACGTTACTTTTCATATAATGTTATTTCAGGTAAAGCAATGAAAAAATGGGTTGAATCCATCACTAAAATAATCCAAAGGAAAAAAATTGCAAGAGACAATGGACCAGGTCATAATATTACATTTCAGAGTTCACCTCCCACAGTTGAGTGGCATATAAGCAGACCTGGGCACATTGAGACTTTTGACCTGCTCACCTTACATCCAATAGAAATTGCTCGACAACTTACTTTACTTGAATCAGATCTATATCGGTATGTAATTTGATGTTCAAGCTGAAAAATCATTTCAAATGAGTTAACTTTCAAAATGAAATCTGATTTCTGGCATGTAGGATTATTATAAGACATAAATGAGATAGCACACCAAGTGTCTTGTAATAAGGCCTTCTGTATAGAAGACGCCTCTTCGTTTACTCCTCGATCCCCTTTGCTGTCTGGGTTTACAGCTTCTCTCTTTATGCAGTCACCCCTAGGTAGTGAATCTGCTAAATTCATTTGCTAACTTCGTATCCCCGGGCAACTTTAATCTTCTTCTGTGACTTACTCCTCTGCTACTTAGTTTCCTCCAGAGTAAATGGAGTTAATGATGGTACCTACTCCTAGAGCTGTTGTGCAAGGTTTAAAATAGTCCATATATTTATAGCATTTAGCACATTGCCCCGCACAGAGTAAGGGCTCAGGGGGTTAGATAGCACCATTGTCATTATGAACATAAGGCATGGCCATTTAACCTTTTTTAGTTTTCATATATTGATATAGCTACTAATCTCAAAAAACATGCCTGTTTCTAGTTTTAAATTTAGACTTTTTAGATTTCAAGCTGTTTATTTTTTTAACTAAATGGAAAAGGAAACTAAATGTATAGCTTTCCCACCAAAGATCATCACTATTCCCAAAATCAGTGTTAGAACCTTTTGTTTTTCTTTCCCAGGACTCTTCCTAAGAGAGTTTTTCCCCTTCCTTGAAGAGGTGGGGGGAAAAAAGATTTATGAATTGCAGCAATTACTATACCCTCAATTATTATATCATTATTTAAAAGAATTATCCCAAACTACTTTCTTTCCCTCATTTGTTAGATAATATTTATAAGTGCTGGGAAAGACACTGTGAAGAAATCCCACCCATGCCCAAAGCAAAATACTGCTCTAAAGCAATAAAAAAAGTACACAGGTACATGCATACAAAATTTTTTTAAATCAATAGAAAGAATGCAAAATTATAATGCTTTTGTTTTACCTTGTTTTCATAAACCTTTTATCTCATTTACTTGATAAAACAATATACTAGAGGGAAAAATATCACGTAGAATTATGTCTTGATGATTTTAGAGCTGTACAGCCATCAGAATTAGTTGGAAGTGTGTGGACAAAAGAAGACAAAGAAATTAATTCTCCTAATCTTCTGAAAATGATCCGGCATACCACTAATCTCACTCTGTGGTTTGAGAAGTAAGTGTTATTGATCTTCTTAATTTTCATGACAGTCAGTTACGTGATAAATTTCACTGCAGTTCTATTTCCATGTCTCCTGTGTTTGTTGTTGTTGTTCCTCTGTTCTGCCTTTCTTTGACAATTAGTGAATGTTTTTCTAAAACTGCATTTTAAGTGTTTTTTTTTTTTTAATGATTGCCTTTTAGGTTTGCCACATGCATTGTAACAGAATTAGTTTCAGATTATACCTGATATATAAAAATGTTACTCCTCTATAGCTCTATTCACTCCTCCCCTTTTGTGGTATTGTAACATGTATTACATATAATTAACGATCTGTAATTATAGATAATTGTAACTGTAGATCTAACAGTGCATTGTTATAATTGTTGTTTTACTACCACTTGGTATTATTTTCTTAGCCCTTCACAGCTTTGCTCTCTTATTGGCAATGTATTTCACATATGTTAACATTTCTATGTCTTATAGACCCAACAATACATTACATGCATATTATTTTATCCAGTTGTTTTTTAAAATCAGTTTAAAAAAACAATGAGGAAAAAACAGGCATTTATATTGTTTCTTATAATTAAATAATTACCTTTACCAGTGTTCTTTGTGTGGATTCACACTGCTATCTGGGGTTACTTGCCTTTAGCTTGAAGAACTTACGTTAGCACTTCTTATATGGTGGGTCTGTTAGCAACAATTCTCTTAGTTTTTGTTTATATGGGAAAATCTTTACTTTGTCTTCATTTTTGAAAAACAATACCCCTATAAGTTTAACTATTTATTTCTTCTGCCAGTTCAAACTGACTATTGAGTCCCTCTAGTAACATTTTTATTTTAATTATCATATTTAATTATCATATTTTTCAAATCCAAAGTTTCTGTTTGGTTTCTTCTACAATTCCTGTGTTTTTAGGACACTCCTATTGATGATGCACACTGTCATCAGCTCCCCCCTTTACTTTTTAAATCATACTTCCCTTTAGTCCTATGAATAAATTCAGAATATCTACTTTGAAATCTTTGTTGTTGTTGTTGTTGTTAAATCTGACATATCAGGTCTGTCTTACAGGCAGTTTACCATTCCCTGTTTTTTCTTCCCCAGTGAATCTTGACATTTTAGATGTCAAAGGAGATAGGGAGCCCTGTGTTTTTGGCTGTCTAGGCTGTGTCCCTCCACCCCCCATCTCTTCAAGATTCTCTGAGGAAGCAGACTCTTGCCTCTCTTACTGAA
This sequence comes from Cervus canadensis, assembly GCF_019320065.1. Taxonomy (NCBI): domain Eukaryota; kingdom Metazoa; phylum Chordata; class Mammalia; order Artiodactyla; family Cervidae; genus Cervus; species Cervus canadensis. The sequence goes on along the minus strand of NC_057390.1, from coordinate 20,737,877 downwards.
TTGTAAATTTCCTGAATAGATGTTTCTTTACTTGCTGTTTACTCTTAGGGCCATTTCTAGAGACTGCTAGAACTTATATAATTTTAACCAATGTCCCTGAGGAGTAAGGAAGCATAACTTCTTGTCATGTCAGAAGTCCAGATCTCAATACAGTTTTTTAATTGGAACTGGAAATAAGAGTTTTATGTATTGGCCATATTTTTTATGATCTTGACCCATGTTTTATAAGGGTGATGTGAAGTTTGCACAGATCATATTGGCATTATCAGAACAAGAGACCAGTGACATAAGGGAATGACTGGAGCTATAGTGTGGATAAAGACCAGAAAGCAATTCCTAAAGAGAAATAAATCCTTTGAAAGTTAGGACTTCCTTTTACTTATATTATTACTTCTTAGCCTCTAAAAAGTAGAACTTTGGAGTTTGCCCTCTCAGTGTTGCTTCCTGATTTCTTCTTTATCAATCAAGTAACTATACTTCAATTGCAAAGGCTCTTTTCCATCATAATAGTTAAAAGTTATGTCTGTAAAGAGGAAACAGAACTCATAAGACCTACAGACAATTTCCATCTGTCCTATTTTTAATAGATTACTGAGAAGGCAGCCATTTCCTTTTCTTTTTCCTTTCTCTTGTTATTTTTTAATTGTGGTAAGATTTTTTCAATATATAAATACAATATTGTTACCTATAGGCATAATGTTGTACAGCAGATCTCTAGAACTGATTTATCTTGTATAAATAAGTGCTAATCAGCATGAAAATTTATACATTGATAAGCAACTTTTATTCTTTGCTTCTATAAGTTCTTTGTTTTCTTTTTACTGTTTTAGATACCTCATGTACATAGAATCATGCAATAGTTGTCCTACCACTCGTTTATTTCACATAGCATAATGTCCTCAGCGTTCATTTTGGGATTTCCTTCTTTTCTAAGACTGAATAATATCCTATTGTACGTGTATTTCTTGTTTTCTTTATCCTTTCATCTGTTGATGGACATTCAGGTTGTTTCTGTATTTGGCTATTGTGGACAGTGTTGGAATGAACATGGGAGTGCTAATATCTCTTTGAGATATTGATTGCAATATTTTTGGATAAATACCTAGAAGCAGGATTGCTGATCAAAGGAAAGTTCTATTTTTGAATTTTTGTTGTTGTTGTTGAGGAACCTCCATACTGTTTTCTATAGCAACTACATCATTTTGCAAAATGTGTAAGGGTTCCAGTTTCTGCCTTTTCAATGGAAGAGGTTCTTGTTCACTTGCTACAGTGGTTTGGCCATAGATGTGCATTAGAATTGAAATCACTTCTCAATAAATCACCCCAGACTTACCTGGTTTTTACAAAAGCTCCACAGGTGATCTCATTTTGTATACCTAGTTAATATCAACTAAAATAGTTTTTTAAAAGATGTAAATATACTTGTTTCATACCTTTTAAAATGTCCAGATAACTAGTTAGCCAATAGATGATATATTTATAGACATCTAGCTAATGTTTTAATGCATAAACATGTTTAATTTGATAATAAGACAAGTTTATTTTGATAATTTTGCAGTTTTTTTTCTCATAGTGTTAGATCAGCCTCATCAGAGAATAGTATAACCTGCAACTTTACATTTTTGTTAATATTTAATATTGGTTTATATTTATTTTTTCCATATGTGTATTTTATTTTTTCTTAGATTGATTTGTTTAGTATTACATTATTGAAAACCTCTGGAGAAGGGAATGGCTACTCACTCCAGTATTCTTGCCTGGAGAACTCCATGGACAGAGGAGCCCAGCGGGCTGTAGTCTATGGGGTTGCAAAAAGTCAGACAGGACAGAACAGCCATTGAAAACCAAGTTTAAAATACTTTCTTTGCTGATAAATGAGTAGTAGATGAAAAATTCTCTCAAATATTAGAAATAGAGAATAAATGCTCACTGAGGAATCCTTTTTTTGAGCATAGCTTCTTTTTACTTGGATATATATACTTTCCAAGGATTCTTGGTATTTAAATATAAAGAGCTTTTGTATTCAAAACTGATTTCTTCATTCTTTCTGATTTTTAAAATTTTGTGCTTAATTGTAAAAGTCACTTTTTAACATTATAGTGCTTATCTCAAGAGCTGTTCTTAGAAATGTAGCTAATTATTCCTACATATCAAAGAAATTGAGCATTAATCACTAAAATCTTACAATTAGATGAAGAATAAGAGTCAGAGAATTACAAAATTTGAGAATAAATTTCCCTAGAACACACCCACATCCTGAAGACCAGCATCCATTCAACAAAATGATAGATTGATTTTGCTCATATTCACTCCTGTCTGACTCTTTGCGACTCCATGGACTGTAGCCCACCAGGCTCCTCTGTCCATGGAATTTTCCTAGCAAGAATACTGTAGTGAGTTGCCATTTCCTACTCCAGGGGATTTTCCCCATTCAGGGATCGAACCCGGGTCGCCCACATCTCCTGCATTGGGAGGCAGATTCTTTACCTGCTGAACCACTTGGGAGAACTCCAGTGCTGGAGAACACACCAAATATAGTAGGAAAAACGATTGACTGATTCGGTTTGGAAAACGAGAAGAGCAGCATGCCTGACTGAAAGCATTTCCTTCTCTTCTATTCACCTACTATTTACCTGCCACCCTGAATACATACTCTCTATTGTTACACTATAGCTGCCGTCCACACCATTTTACTTGGTAAATTCTTTAAATCATACCTTTGTTGGGAAAACTACAAATATTTTAATTCACTTTTTGTCTTTGATTCCCAGATGTATTGTAGAAACTGAAAACTTAGAAGAAAGAGTAGCCGTGGTGAGTCGAATAATTGAGATTCTACAAGTGTTCCAAGAGCTCAACAACTTCAATGGTGTTCTTGAGGTTGTCAGTGCTATGAACTCCTCCCCTGTTTACAGACTAGACCACACGTTCGAGGTAGGTTTGCATAAGTGTTTTTTTAAATAAACTTCCACTCCCCATTTTAAGGATCAGGATTTTAACAGTTATGATCTTTAATTTTTGAGAGACACATCTATCTTTTCAATAACAGCCAAAATGATGTAATTATCTATATTTTTTATTGAATTGGTGTGCTCTTTTTTAAATTAGGTAACCTCATTAAAATACATTCGCAGGTCCTAGCCTAAGTTAGAAGAAAAATATTTCAGCATCTGATTTGTAATATAATGTATAATAAAATGCTCAGATAATTGAGGAATGGCAAGATAAACTAGATTTCTCTCACATACACACGCTTTTTCTTTAAGATTGTACTAGAGTCTATGAAGATAGTCTCTTTGAAGCAGTGTTACCATTCTTAGAGTCAAACTGATACTGTTGTGTGTGGGCTTCTTTGCTGTAAGCCTGGCAATTTGGGGCAAAATCTGTGATTCCTTTTCTAAACTTATATTCCCTAAATATTTTTTTTCTTGTAGCAAATACCAAGTCGCCAAAAGAAAATTTTAGAAGAAGCTCATGAACTAAGTGAAGATCACTATAAGAAATATTTGGCAAAACTCAGGTCTATCAATCCACCATGTGTGCCTTTCTTTGGTGAGCATTTCTTCTTAAATTTTTATCATGTTTCTAAGACAATTTTTCATTAAGTGACTGAGTATACACATGTCTAATATACCAGCTGAAAATATTTAAAAATATTTAGCACCTGAATTCCCTTAGAATTTTTCTCTGTGAGGACTTTAAGATCAAGCCCAATATGTACATTCTACTTTTTATTTCCATAATGGGCAGCCATTCAGTATTGTATAATGCTTACTTCTGTTTTAATATTCATAGAAGTCTTTTTTATTGACTTATAGTAAACCAGATACTCTGCAGAAGAGGCATGGCCATATTTACCCATATTTATAACCATGCTTCTTATATTCAGTTTTTTTCACATGGCTAAAAATCATGCGCCTTAGGGCCCACATGCTCTACACATCAAAATTTTACCTACTCTTTTTCCCTCTCTTCTGCACAAGAGGAAAGTAGTGCCTTTTCTTTCTGTAAAGACTGAAACCTACCAACCATCTGAATCTTCTCCCTTCTGATAGGTTTCTCTGTCTTATTCCATCATTTATTTCCTGTATTTTATATCTTCAGTATCTCTTTCACACTGGTTTCTTTTCTCTGCTGGTATGTATGCTCTGGTGATTCTTCCTCTAAATACTTACAAAAATTATGACCTCAATTACATATGTGCTGTTTAATCTTTTTAGTATGTGGTATACTTTCTTCTAGCCTTTCCCTCATCTCTATTTGTATATTTTCTATATAGTTTTAAGTTATATTGCATGTAACATTGTTATGCCCTGATATTTTTTCAGTTAACATCTTTGTTCAGGCTTTCTAATAACCATTTTTGTATTTACTTTTAATCTTTGTCCTATACATATTGTATATAGTTGTAACTGTGTGACATGTACACATTGTTTACTTTTTTCACTTAGCATGTCCCAAATGTATGGTGTTTTATTAGTCTTCATAATTAACATTTCTCATGGCTACATGACATCCTTTAAAGTTGTTATGACAGTTTATTTAACCATTACCCTATGACCTGACGTGTGTGTTGTGTCTATCTTTTTTAAAGCTTTCCTAAATAATGTTATAATGAATATCTTCGTATTTATGCTTATTTTATGCATTTGAGAATATTTTCTTGAGCTGTAAAGCCAATTTAGCTAGATAATTTATATCTAGCTGGATATTTCTTGAGCTATATATTTTTACCAATCTGCCTTTTAGTTTTTATTCTTTGAAATACAGTTTTTTAAAAATTCTATAATCTGTTCATTTTCCCCATTATGATTTCTATTGTTTCTAACCCTAGGAAGTTCTTCCAGTTTAGAAATTTAATATTCAGTCATATTTTCTCCTAGCTTTATGACTTGGCCTATAAAATTATATTTAACTGTTTAATCAAGTTGAAATCTCTTTTAGATATCATGAAATACTCAAATTTATTTCTCCACCAATTCTTTATCTGTTGACCCTGGTTTATTGAATAAGTTTTCTTTATTCCCGTTTACACATTGTACCCCCTTCTTTAAGAAAAAAATATTTCCCATTAACTTCTTTTTATATTATTTTAGTTTTATTGAAGTAGAGTTGATTTACAGTGTCATGTTAGTTTCAGATATACAACAAAGTGAATCCATTATATACATGCACATATATTCATTCTTTTTTAGATCCTTTTCTCATATAGGTTATCACAGAATATTAAGTAGCGTTCCCTGTGCTATACAGTAGGTCCTTGTTGCTTATCTATCATATATAGTAATGTGTACATGTTCATCCCAAGCTCCTGATTTATCCCTCCCTCCAGCATTTCTAAGTTTGTTTTCAATATCTGTATGTCTGTTTCTGTTTTGTCAATAAGTTCATTTGTATCTTTTTTAAAATTAGGTTCCACATATGAATGATATCATATGATACTTGTCATTCTCTGTCTGACTTACTTCACTTAGTATGATAATCTCTAAGTCCATCCCATTAACTTCTTATCCTTGTGCCCTAGTCTTAATGACTGGCACTTTATAATCAATGATTCTCAGCCAGGGTGGTTTTTGCCCTCCAAGGAACATTTAGCAGTGTCTAGAGACATTTTATTGTTCAGTATAGTCAGTAGAGGATAGGAATATTGCTAACATTCTTCAGTGCACAGGACAGCCCTCCACAACAAAGAAATATCCAGTGTGAAAGGTCAGTAGTACCAAGGATAAGGAATCCTGCTTTAGGGGATTCCTTGGCAATCCAGAGGTTAGGACGTGGAGCTGCATTGCCAGGGCCCCACGGTTCCATCCCTGGTGGAAGAACTGAGATCAGAAGCCAATGTAGCAGGGCCAAAAAACCCCCAAAATTCTGCTTTATATTTAAAATATTGTCATATATGGTAAAGCCGGCTTGTCTTTGTTCGTCAGTATTTTTTTTTTTTTGCCAATTTTGTCTCTTTATTTTTTCAAATGAACCTGGGAATGAGGGGGTGATTCCCCAAAATACAGTTGGAATGATCTATCAATTAATTTGGAAAGGACGTACATATATGATATTTAGTTTTTTCCTTAGGTATTTTTAATTGTGAATGGTATTTATTTTTTAATGGTCAATTTCCCTTAATTCCAGGAATTACTCATTTCAGGGATTTTCTAAATATTTAATCATATCTAGGGTAATAACAGTGGCTCTTCCTTTGAATTTATTTCTGTGTTAAGCCTTATAACATTAGTCATAACTTCCTAAACAAAGGTTAAATGATAATAAAAATAAGAAATTCTGTTTTAATCTCCATTTCAGCAGGGATACGTTATAATTTTGCTGTTTGCATGATTCAGTGCTGTTTACTGCGTTTAGAAAATTTCTCTTTATAGTTTTCTACTGCTTTTTTATTGGCAATATACATTTACTGTTTTAAGTAATTTGCTATCTGAGAGCAAATGATTTTTCTTGCTTAACAAATTAAAATTACAAGTTTGCTAATACTGAAACTTTCTGTTTACTCACATTAATTAAGCCTTATTTGTTCATGGTGGATTAATCTGTTAAATATACAAATGAATTCTATGCATTATCATTTTATTTAGGATTTTTGCATCCATCTTTGTAAATGAGATTGCTCTGTGGTTTCTCTTCTTGTCTTATATATATATTTATCAGCTTTTGTTATTATGGTTATATTTACTTTGTAACAAAGATTTAGTAGCTTTCCATATTATTTGATTCCAGGATGTCATGAAATGATCTAGCCTTTAAACTTTGAAATATTCCAACAGAAAAACCATCTGGGCCTAGAATCTTTTGTATCATGTAATTCTATAATAACATTTTCATTTCTTCCTTAATTTTCTTTCTGTTTCAGTTTTTTTTTTTTTTTTTGCTACACAGTTGTCTCATTTAAGTCTTTTAAAGTACTAGCATTCTATTAAAATGACACTTTTGATTTTGCTCCTATCTGCAATATATTTTTCCATTTCTATTTTTACTGTTTGTTTTACATACTGAGTTTTTCTTCAAAACAAAGCTGAAATATAATTATTCTCCCTGATTTTATAGTTTTATGTCATTTATGGCTTTTTATCATTATTAATTTATTCTGTCTTCTGAGGATTTTTTTCCCCATAAATTCTTGATAAAATTGTTGAGTTCATTTATTTTCTCTTCCTGATAAAACAATGAAGTCTATGCATTTACTTTTAAGTGTGGTAACTGGTGCCAGTTCATACAAAGGAACCTAAGAAGGACCTTAGGTCTGATGTTCATTTCATTCAACCTGTCTACAAATGTTTCTTGAGTACCTAAGTATCAGGAACTATGTCAGGTGCTTAGAAAAAAAATGAAATATACATAGTCATTCAGTACACTTGCTGAACTTACAGTCATGCTACTCGTGATATCCTGTGGTCCCTGTGACTAGATACTTCCCCTCTATTAAGAGGGTCAAGGGTAGTATCTACCCAACACTTTCTTTATCGTCTTATCAGAATTGTTACTCAGTTTTTTTTGGGCTGGCACTGCACTATTTACAGAATGATAAAAATCAGGCAGTTTCTCCTTCCAAGGTTATGCCAGGCTACGGGTCTATATCCCAATTTTTCTCCAGACACTAAAAGGTTCTACTCGCAGATAGAATGCCATATATATATGGGCAGACTAACATTTCCTCTCAGGTAATAGGCTGTGCAGTAGATTCCCACCTCAACCAAGTCTCACCTCTCTAAGCGAAACTCCAAGCCGACAGCCTCGGCTCTGCTCCTGCCTCTCACAGAGCTTTAATTGCGTGTCCTCCCCCTTTCTGGTCAGTTTGCTTCATCTCCACTCTTGCTTTCCTGCCATTTTAGAATTGACTGTATGTCTCTTGTATCCTGCTGTAGTTTGCAAGTGCTTTCATTTCTGTTCTGAAATAATGTGCTGCTTTTATTCATTCAGAAACATCAGTTGAATGCCTATATGTGCCAGAACCAGGACTAGGTGTTGAGAAGAGAGGGACAAGTAAAACGTAGTCTTATCCTCAATAAGCTCCCTTGAAAGAGCAGGAAAATAAGTTACAGTGCTGTGCAGTAAATATACCACTGTATTGTAGAAACATGTAAGTCAGAGCATCAACAAAGTGCTGTGGGAACTCTGAGCAGCCACTTTTTCCCAGAAACCTCACTCCTCTTCATTATTTGTCATAATGCTCTGCTTTTCCTCTCCCTACAACGGCTGACTTCAGAGCAGGTATATAAAATGATCTTTTAAAAAAAAAAAAATTAGGCCTTAAGAGTTTATAATATTCAGGTCATATATATATGTGCAGTACATTTTCTATCATATATATGTATACACATATATAAAAAAACATGCATGCTTAAACATTTTTTACTGATAGTTTATGATCAACAAAGTTTGAACACCATGTCTTTAATCATTTATTCTCCTTTTAACTAGCAATTTATTTGTCATAAAATAATTTCCAAATTTTATTCTGAACTCTCTCAAAATGCTACTTGTAAGCATTTTCACAACTTAATTCAAGTATACTTTTAACACCTACAATATCCTATAACTTCTTATCCGCATGTTCCCCAGGTCAGTCATTATACCATCACCCAGTTAGACCCTCAGGCACAAAGTTGAGAGTCTTGTTCTCACTATGCCAAACTCTGCCCAAACCAGTTAACCAGTTCTTGTGGACTCTACCTCTTAAATATTTATGCGCTCCACTCTATCCCTGTGGATCCTCATCATCTCACTGAGGACTGCTGAGCTTCCTGCTTCTAGTCTTAACTCCTTCTTAACTCCAGAGAAATCATTCTAGAATGTGAAGATGCTATCATCTCCTAATTACTTAGTGGATAAAATCTAAGCTCTTTAATTAAAAAACAGGGGGGGGGGCGCTCTTCCTGACCCACAAACTCTTCACAATTGGGCCATCAATTTGTGACCAGTATGGAATATGGAAAGTTAATTTTGGCTGTCATCAATCATGTGTACTGTCATGGACATTTATAAGACTGAACATTGAGCTAAGTGGATCACTGCAACTAAGTGTAGTGCATACTAACTCACTTCAGTCGTGTCCAACTCTTTGTGACCCCATGGACTGCAGCCCGCCAAGCTCCTCTGTCCATGGGACTCTCCAGGCAAGAATACAGGAGTGACTTAGTGTAGAGGAGAATATAACTGACTATAAGTAAAGGAGTCAGTGATAAGAGATATGAAAAATAAAAGAGCCTGGACTTGTTAGAACATATGGTCATGCTGAGAAATAACCAAGTAACCAATACACTTAACAATTGAATACTTTCTAGAACCAGACAAGCACTGGTATCTATCATATTTCATTATTGCAAACTTCTTCACTTTGGTTTTGAGTCATTTAATCTTTTGAAGAAGATAACCAAAAATTCTAGTATTTAAAAGTTTTGCTTCAGGAATTCGCTGGTGGTCCAGTGGTTAGGACTTTGCTGCCCTCACAGTAAAGGACCTAGGTTCTACCCCTGGTTGGGGAACTAGAACCCCACAAGCCATGAAGTTCCTCTACCACAAACTCATTTAGAACCACTAATCTCTGATTAGAACGAAAATGCCTGTTACTCTGTTCATTCTTCTCATCTGGTACATAACGTATAGCTGCGGAGAAGGGATTAGAACTACTAACCTCTTGCCTATACCTGTCCTCATTTCCTGCCCCTCTTCCTCCACCGCACTCACCAAATCCCTAAAGTCCAGCCAATTCTGAGTATGCCTTCCAGCTTCACTACAGACCAATGTCTTCAAACATATGGCTGCCTTGCTTAGAACACCCCGTTATCTTACTCTAGTTATTAAGCTTCTGTTCATTTTTTGAGACTCGCTTTAAACATATTTTAATCCGTGGTGCCTTTTTCTCTCCCAGAAGCTCAAGGCAGAATTAGGCACACCTTGCTTATGCTCTCATAGCATCTTATGCTTTAGTACCAATCAATATAGCACTTACCAAATCGTACTGTAGTAGCCCACATTCAAAGCTCTGAGCTCCTTGAGGGAGGAACTGTGTATCTTGTTCATCTTTGTATCTGCAGTATCTAGAGCAGTGCTTGGCATAGAGCAGAGACTCAGTACATGTGTACTGAGTGCAGGAACTCACATTCACACACTTTTTCCCCCCACGCATCACAGTCAGTACTTGAGAGGAAAGGCAGACATAAGAGGATAGGGTAAGAATAGCAACAACAGCATCAGCAGTCACAACCATAGATAATTAAGCATCTACTTTTGTCAGGCCCTATTCTAAGTCTGTACATAAATTTACTCGTAATGTTTCTCACAGCGACCCTGCTATCCTCATTCCCCAGTTGAGTAAACCAAGGCACACAGAGGTTAAGCAACTTGTACAAGATCACGAAAAGAGAAAGCAGCAGAGCTGGCTCCAAAACCTTTATGCTAGAACAGAAAGGAACTAAAAAGCCTGCTTTTCTGTTCATTCTCCTCCTTATCCATTGCACAGCCTGCAGTGAGGCAGAAACAGGAACTCCTTACTTGGTTGCCATAATTCTAGAAGTACTGAAGACCAGAATATACATAAATTATATGCAGTCCTGTCCTTGATAGGATTGCACATCCTTTCACATTTTCATGAGTAAGCCTATCCAAACAGTACCACCTCTGAATTACAAATCCTAATAACCTCTTGAGGGCTCCAAGAGCTAATTATGCAGAAAATATGATCCTCTGAAGTTAACATTTTCCTCTTTTGCCAAAAATATGCGTCAAGTGATGGGTTATTCTTAAAGTTCCATTAACAAAATCATGACATATGTCAAATAACATTATGGTTTGGAGATGGAAACTTAATTATTCTTCCTGTAAATCTATTAATTTTCTTAAACTTGGTCTCCCTTTCTCTGATATTTACTTAGCCCGTTGTTTTTCATAGAGTCGAAATTTGTGCTTTAATTCTTCAGTTATGACGATTGAAATGGTACACTGTAATATAATTACTGAAAAAGAAAAAAACTAGCTGTTTCCATTTTTATCCTTGAAGTAATTTCATTATATCTTCCAGGAATTTATCTAACTAATATCTTGAAAACAGAAGAAGGCAACCCTGAGGTCCTAAAACGGCATGGAAAAGAGCTTATAAACTTTAGCAAAAGGAGGAAAGTAGCAGAAATAACAGGCGAGATCCAGCAGTACCAAAATCAGCCTTATTGTTTACGAGTAGAGTCAGATATCAAAGTAAGTTGAATTCTTTGAAGGTACATATTTCTGATTAAGTTTATAACCACCTGATAAGAGTCGGATTTATTTCATAGAAGAGAAAAAGGAAAATAAAACTTTAAATATTTCCAATTTTCTTGCGTTAAAATGTTTTAAGTTACTTTCATGACTTTTAAACTGAATTTAAATTATTTAACATTAATAATATTTTATTTCTTTGCATTTATTTTAGAGGTTTTTTGAAAACTTGAATCCAATGGGAAGTAGCATGGAAAAAGAATTTACAGATTATCTTTTCAACAAATCCCTAGAAATAGAACCACGAAACCCTAAGCCTCTTCCAAGATTTGTAAGCATTCATATTATTTCCTTTACATTTAAATATTTTTTGCAGTTGTTATCTACATCTATCTGGTGGTTTATGGTTTTCTATAAAGGCATTCAGGGATGAAGTGCACGTGTAATGGATAAAAATAGTAGATAAATCCTTAATAAATATACTCAGGATTAGTCCACTTAGTTCCAAGTAAATGAGCAGTAACATTAATGTGAATAAAATCCTAATACAATAGATGAAGAAGTTGGGCAAACGTACAAGTTTTTGTTTTGTTTTGTTTGACAAAGAAAAATGTTATTAATTATTTAAAGGGCAGGAAATTTGACTGATTTATTCTCTTATAGTAAATATATGTACTTACAACTTTTTTGAAAGTAATGACATGAGAATTTTAAGTATGAAATCATTAGCTGTAAAAATAACAGGTTTGACAAGATACTTTTTGGAGGGGGAAATAAAGTTTCCATTCTTTCCTATTACTTGTAAGTGCCTGACCAAATTTATGTACAATATCATCATTTCCCTGTTCTGAATATAATTTCTCTTATTCATAAGAAAGTTAGGAACCAAGAAGTAAACATAAATGGCTTCTAAGTAACCAAGATAAATCTCATAATGTCTGTGAACTAAAGCTTAATGAAGTTACTCTATAAGAAAATTTCTCAAGGCCTAAAACAATTTCAAAAGACAGATTAAAAACAGAAAATTGAAAATAGCTATATATAGTCTGCTCCAGTGAAACATACTGACAATCATTGAGAAACAATCACTCTGTAAGAAAAAAAAAAGCCATCAAACTAGCATAAACAGGTGAGAATGCAAGCAATTTAATGCATTTGTAAATAATCCTGATGGCATCACTGTATTACAGCACAGTAAGGTATCATAGTTCAAAACAACGGTCCTGGCTTTCCTCCCAAGATTAAATTAGTTTCACACAGTCCATTTTAAAAGCCAGAGAAATGTTCACTGTATCTTAGAAAGATTTCCATCAGAAATATTGAAATAACAAATACTCTGGTATTTATAGGATTAAAATTCAGTTATTTAAAGAAATTCATTCCCTACTAATTTAGATAGCCAAGGCTTTATGGAAATGGGTTGTTAACACTTAACTTGGATACTTTGATTTGAATCAGTATTAGTGGTTTATGGTTTTCCTGGATATTAATCGAATTTTACCAGGCATTTATAGAAGAACCTTCTTTTCCATTAACGGTGTTGTATGTATTGTGTTTCTTTTGATATGTCTACAGCCAAAAAAATACAACTATCCCCTAAAATCTCCTGGTGTTCGTCCATCAAACCCAAGACCAGGTACTATGAGACATCCCACACCTCTGCAGCAAGAGCCAAGGAAAATTAGTTATAGTAGGATCCCTGAAAGTGAAACAGAAAGTACAGCATCTGCACCAAATTCTCCAAGAACACCGTTAACACCTCCTCCTGCTTCTGGTGCTTCTAGTACCACAGATGTTTGCAGCGTATTTGATTCTGATCATTCAAGCCCTTTTCACTCAAGTAGGTGTTCAAGTTTTAAGTGCTTTAAGTAACTGTTAGTGTTATGTGTACTAGAGGTAAAAAAGAATCTGTGTGTGTATATATATATTTATATATATATTTTTTTGTAAATTTGTAGATATAAACCACATACCATTTCAAAATATATTATTATAAAAGTATAAAATAAATTAGAACAGCCCTCTTTAAATGTAGTACACTTTACTGATAGGCCTGGTGATTAAATTTGTAATTGAAATTTCATTTGAGCATTTGTTTTCAATTGGCGAATTTAAAATGCCTCTCTGACTTCCAGAGGAAACGAAGATAACTGCTAAAACTACATGGACTAATCAATCTGATGCCTTAAATGTTTCCTCCAAAACTATATTTGAAACTGCTCAGTACATGATTTCTTTCTCACCAAATCTTGTAGTTTCTAATTTTACAATGTATCAAATTCAAACTTCTACTTAACCCTTGTTGAGTCAACAGCATCCTATATAGTGCCTACTAATAAACTCCTGTGCTTTCAAGCCCAGCCATACAACTCTCACAGATTGCACACTGTTGCTCATCCTTTTCTATTTATAAATCAGTGCTGTCCAATAGAAATATTTATAATATGAGCCCCATATGTGACTTTTAAATGTTCTTTCTACATTTTTAAAATGCAAAAATTAAGTGAAATTAATTTTGATAATATATTTTATTTAACCCCGTATATACAAAATGTTGTCATTTAAACGTGAAATCAGTATTAAAATTTACTGAGATATTTTACAATCTCAGTTTTTGTCCCAAATCTTCAAAATGCAATATGTATTGTATACTTACCACAGATCTCAATTTGGACTAGCCACATGCAAGCACTTAATAACCACATGTGGCTAATGGGTACCAAACTGTACAGCCCAGCCTAGCCCTTTGAGAGGCTACTTTCACTGTTACCATTAATTTTTTTTAATCAATTTCATATTGAGCTTTAAAGCTCTACTAAGATCTCAGAACCTTTCTTCATTTATTCATTATTAAATCAGAATTTGAATGCAGTTTCTTTTAACCCTTTCACAACCCCTTCCACATGCTCTTCCCACTGGCTGCCTTAGCTCATTGTATCGTTCAGGTTTTCCCCTAATATTCGACGTAATAGAATCCAATACTGAGAGGCAGCCTGACATTGTTGGGGAGGTAGTTAAGCACTAACATAGGATTCCTGACTCCTAGTTTGTCATTTCAGTCTGCTAGTGAGCCTTCTGATTTTAGATTAAACAGTTTCTGGATGCCTTCTGTGGGTTAAACTAGATTTTTAAGATATTTTCCAATTCAGAAAATCTGTTTTAAAAAAAATTATTCTATGGAGTTCTATTATTTTGAGATTTGGTCCAGAATACTACTTATTTATTCCTGTGTTGAATATATATTTGTAGTTACCCATTAGTTTGTCTTATCTTTTCTACCACATAAACGGTGTTTGTTTTAAGAATTACTACATCTTGGGTTTATTTGGCTACTGAAGATTACAAAATCATGTTATGTTACTAGTAGGCTATCAGATATTTTTTATAAGTTCAAGTAAGACCAGGTAAAATATTACCATTTCCCCAACTCACCAACTTCCTAAATTAAGTGATAATATAAAACCAACACATTTTACAGTATACCTGACTTAAAATTATTATTTATTATGACCCATTTAACTGTTTGAAGAGGTTTTTTCCTCAAGCAGATGGCAATGATCTGTGTTATAAAGATTCCCACATGCGTGAATTATTGAAATTGCATGAAAGCCATCAACTGAAAATTCTGTTTTTCTTATTGAAGTAGCTAAAAATGAAAGATGTGGAGAAACAGGAGATAAACATATTTCATTCCCTACTAGTGCTGAATCTTTCAATGATTAGTCAAACAGGGAAAAAAGTCATTTTGGAATCCAGTGTTCTGGATCATTGTTTTCTCATATGTGGCAGTGGAGTAATACTAACTTAAAATAGCTGGACAAACGAAGAAACCACTGTAGCAAGAATTAGACTTTGTAATCTTATCCCTGAGGATTTTTTCAGTTTCTCTTTCTTTGTGATAAAAGGAAACCTCTGTTACTATTCCTTTTGTTCTTAGTAAAAATTGAAAATAACAGATTTTGAAGTTAAGAAAGCCAGTATAATACAAAACCATCTGTAAGCTCAGTTAATCCCCTCCTTAAAGCTCATCTATGGATATTAAAGGTCCTCATCTGCTTTTGGCCCCACTCTGCTTAACAGATCTGCTAGTATTAATGGGGGGGAGGGCCCAGTGGTCACCAGCACATCCAACTTGGTACTCATTGTGTTGCCACTAGAGCGAATACCTACTTCCTTGCTGTCCTCAGGGCCTGGCAGGAAAGACCTGATGTACCTACATTTTTAAGTCATCTGGGCATATTCTACTCAGTATGAAGAGGCAGAAAGGCACTGCAAAGCAAAGGCATTGCAAAGCAAAGACATTGCTTAGGTTTTTCAAAAGGTAGAATTTGACTAGAATTTTTTGATTGGTTATAATAGTTGTTTTGCTTTTTTTTTTTTAGTTTTTTTCCCCAAAATAATTTATTTTAAAAACAAAGATTAATTTCTTCAGCCAGTATCTGTCAATATCTCATTTCTTGCTAAGTAAGCTTGGATACATCTTCTCTGGTAAGGCTTGCAATCTTACTGAGAGATTTAAAAAAATAATCATAATAAAAGAAACTCACAGTTAAATGCTTAACAAGGGTTAAATGCTTTGATTCTGTTTGTACTATGATTTTTTTCATCTCTCAGTAAGATTGCAGAGAAGATGTATAAGTTTTAGTTTATTGACAAAATGCTAAATGAGTGAAGATATAAATGCAGTAGAAGTTCACACGAAGATGACCACAGAATGGGCAGGAATGGTCAGAGAAAACTTTGTGGTGAAGACAGAGAGGGAAGGAAACTGGCCCCTCTAGTGCTGCTACACATAGCCTCACATTCAGAGCCCGGCTCCACACCTTGCGCTCACCAGGCCTGCCTCTCAGTGGCCGGGAAAAGGGGAAAGGCCACCAGCTTTCTCTCTGTGGCTCTAGCATGGAGGGAGGAGGAAGAAGTGCTCTGGGTACCTTGCTATTGAAGGCTGCCTGGTGATAAAAGGGAGCCATGGATCTGGCCTGGTCTGTGTGCTACAGATGAGCTTTATCCCATCCCTTAGTAGGGAAGGCTTTAATAAGAAAAGATATATTTCAAGCTGGAATGCAAAGCTTTTCTTTGTAGCAGATTGTTGTAGGTGATTAGTTTCTGATCTCATACATTTGCATTTAACAGGCTTTTGTGAATTTAAGAAATTATCCATGATTTATATAATTTTTTTCTATAGGAAAATGCTTATTTTTATTCTCAGAATGACTCAGTTATAAATTGGAGGTTATCTTCCAACAGTGGTTTCAACGCTGACTGAAAGTTATAATCCCCTGAAGAGCTTTAAAAAAAATACCTATATGCTCAGTCCATGCTTGTATTAGACCAGCATTGGCATGTGGGCATCAATATTTTTAAAAACCTTCCAGCAGGGCCTAACGTGCAGGCACAATGGAAAAACCACTGATCTGTTGTCTGGGATTTGTACTTTACCAATTTATGCTACTTTTTGATTAACTGGATTTTAGCCCTAAGTCACTGTCAATAAATTTGTTCAGTACCTAGCTGACAAGAATTCCTAGTATATATTTCTTGAGATTTATAATGTATAATTCTCAAAGAATTTTTTAATAGCATTTTCCAGGCAGTAAGACTAAGCAATTAGTTTGAAGTGACAAATCAGAAAAGTGCCCCAAGTTTACACATAAATCTAAACCTTTGCTGTATATACATTAGACCAAAGCCCAGCCTACAACTGTGTGCACAAGTATGTATGTGTAAGTGTAATCATTCTTTCTAAAAGCCTGCAGTTGGTAGCTGTCATTAGCTTATGTTTTGATTTTACTCCTATATTTTACAAAGTATACGACCATGTTCTCGACGCTTATCTCCAGAAAGGATACTTATTTCCTTTCCAAAAAAGTGGAAAATACATAAGTAGTAAGCACTGGAGCAGATACTCCCTTTAAAACCCCTGTTATGTTAGTGAAGAGAATCTCATTTTTAGTGAAAAGAATCTTTGACACAGCAGCAGCATTACTTAATGTCAAAAGTATAAAAATGAATTTTAATCTTTTGAGAGCTAACTTATTAGGATTAGCTGGATTCCTACCCTCAGTAACCATAGCCTGCAAATAAATATCAGTACATATGGAAAGGAGGTAGTACCATATGTTATTTGAAATCAGGGCTGTCTGGGAAACAAAAACACTGTATCTATATAAGCAGTCAAATGAATGGTTCTGCCAACTAAACCTAGGACGTAAATTATGCTTGTTCTGACCAAAGAAGCTAGAAAAAGCAACAGCCCTAATTGAGTGATTGTTTGTTGTGCAAAAATGAGAGAGAAAAACCTGAATTAATCAGCTCAGTCTCATGCTAGAGTTATTATTGCTTTAGCCTCTTAGATATGATCTGTTCGGTATGTTGGTGATATGAGGCAGTGTAAGCTAAACAACTGTATTGATTTAGAGCCAGTATAGATCCTCTAGCTTTTGTCTCAGTTTTTCTACTTTAATGCTTTCAGGGCTTTGCATTTTATGATTTTCAATTTTTTTCTTAAAAGAGTGAGTATTGTTGAAATTAGATATTCAAAAAGTATCCATTTCCTGCATAAATAATGTGTCTAAGCACCAAAAATGTTTAATGATATTTTAAGTGTTTAAAAATATAGAAGGAAAAAAGCTATATCACTTTCAGCTTGTTTGTAATATCCAAGCTATAGTTATTTTGTGATGAACACATATCCCAAGAACTTTTCTAAGGTATATATATACTACTACTACTGACAATAATGGTAAGAAATTCCCTTTTATTTCTCAATTTTTATAACATAAATTCATTATTTACTACTTATTTTCACAAGTTTGGGTTTTCAAAATAATCCTTATTGAATGACATATTTCTGTATGTCCAAATGAATTCTTTGCTCAAATTGGGTTTATACATTTTTTGGAAGTCTTCCACTAAAATAGAAGGATATTATAGTTTTCTCATGAATGCTTTTTCATTTAATTATTATGACATCAAGTAGTGAATCTAAAACGAATCTTCAAAATTCCCAATGATGTTAATGCAATTTAATTCTTTTTCTCAAAAGTAAGTAGTAATGAGCTTTTGCTAAGCTGTTCTATCATTCTTTAAAACTAGAATGACAGAAATAACATTTCTATTATAAATAAATTTTTACAGATGAGTTGAATATATTTATGAAAGAAAAAAATCTACTTTTTCTTGTTTCCTTTCACAGGCAGCGATACCGTCTTTATCCAAGTTACACTGCCCCATGGCCCAAGTTAGTATATTTGGTTTAA
Source organism: Cervus canadensis (assembly GCF_019320065.1). NCBI lineage: Eukaryota > Metazoa > Chordata > Mammalia > Artiodactyla > Cervidae > Cervus > Cervus canadensis. The sequence continues at coordinate 20,719,416 of NC_057390.1, read as the reverse complement.
GACTCATAATTTTTGCTTTGGCTTTAAAAATTAAACCAAATGTAACCTTTCCTGCTAAAACTCGTCTTGGGTCTGGCAGCATTGGTGCCTTGCTTTGCAGCATCTTAGAAGTGAGGCCTTCACTTGTACTATCTTTTGATCATAAATGATTTGCTTAAACTTATATAATTCTCATGCTTTTTGTAAAACCTTTCTTCTCTTTTGAAAGAACATTATTATATGGGTGGCTTCCACATTTAACCATTTCTCATTTCCAACTCTGGAGTTCTAATGCCCAACTTTAAAAAAAAGGCGAGAGCATGCATGCGCATATGAGAATGTTGGCAGCTACATGCAGTGTCTAAGTCACAAAATACCTTAGGCTGGGGAAAGCACAGGCTGTAGGCAAATGACTGTTATTTGACTTTAGAACAGCTGTCTTATCACTGTGACTATCTGTATTATATAACCTAAATATTCATCACTAATAAGCAAAATAAAGTTCCAATGTAGGTATTTGTTTTTAAAGTAAACTAACAATTCACCAACTATCCCTTAAACTTTAAGCCAATAGATTGGTTTTTGCTGCCCTTCATACAAATGATTTCAGAATGTATACCATGGAAAATAGTTTTATAAGCTAACATAGTCTCATAAGAAGAAAGGTAGGTGATCAGAATGTTGCTCATTTAAATAATATAAATACACAGAGTACTCTAAGTTCTATCTTGTTACAACATTTAATTAACAAAATTAAAACTGTCAGTGTTTAAGGGAAAGAAAACCTGCCAAATACAGTTTTGAATGATCATCTAAGTGTTTTTTCACGTCTTTTTCATTGTGCTGATGTACAGGTTAACTTACATTAATGTTTTTCAAAGTGTAGTTATTTATATGCCTATATTAAGCCCTTATCATAAATGTTTGTAAGACAGGTTACAATCAGAGGCTTTTACTTACCTTTTTAGTGCCAATTCATCAATTTACTCCTAAGTCAGGTTCACTATATTCTAGTGTAATTTCTGTTTTTATTATCCGCACAGCCTCAGTCATTTTAAATGTGTTCATCACAATGAAAAATTCTGGATTAGAGTGTGATGAACCTGACTTTGCTTCCCCACCAAGAAGAGCTGATACCTAAGCAAACTGAAGAGATCCCTCCCCGGGACAATAGAGTCTCTCCCTGCCGTCCTTTTAAAGGACGTCCTTTTAAAGCATGGCAGGGAGAGACATTGGAGAGAGTGCTTAAGACCAGAAAGTATTCCCAAAGACTATCCAGTGAAGGCAAGGAAATTCTGTACTAATACAGTCGGGGGGGGGGCGGGAAATGAGCCCATCATAAAAGGTTAACAAAAGTTACCATTCCAAAAGTTTTTCATAGTTTGCTCTCTCCCAGAAAATTCCAGTAATAGATTAACAATAGAAATGTTATTTTGTTCAAGAAGTATAACAACAGAATAACTTAGGCAGCTTTTTTTCTGAAAACTCTGCTAAGAAATTTCTGCATGCTTTTATAGCAGTTTGCTTTAATAAAGGAAGTACTGTTGGGTGTTGCTTTATTGAACTGCTTTTTATACTTCTGTACATTTCTTTTAATAAATATAAGCAGGATTGATGAAATAAAATTCCTGTGAACTTTTCAAAATTGTATCATCTACAGGATCTGCTTCAGTATCATCTATAAGTTTAACCAAGAGCACTGATGAAGTGCCTGTCCCCCCTCCTGTTCCTCCACGAAGACGGCCAGAGTCTGCCCCAGCAGAATCTTCGCCATCTAAGGTAAAGTAGAATATCTGGTTATCTGGAGACTGGAATCATTGCAGTTCCATTATAATCAAGTGCTCATCTCTCATTGAGTTCTAACTGAATGAGGTTAATACTCAGGGTATTGGGGCTTAGTAGAGTGTAAACCAGAATTAAGTATGGGTTTACCATGCAGTAATGTTTTATTTCTTCTGAAAACAGTTTTCTGGTAGGTTTTCAAAAAAAAAACAAAAACACAAGTTTAACCTATAATTTAAGAGTAATGTAGTCTCAAGCAGTTCTTTAAAAAGATAGACATAAGGAAAGAGATCTGAAGCTTTATATGAAGGCATGTTTTAAATGAAACTATATCTCAGTGCTAAATGTTACATATCTAAGCCTGTAACAGGTGAATCTGACAGGCTTTTAAGTGGGATTTTCATGAAAATTCCAGGTCAGAAGAGACCTTAACAGCTCATAATAGCTGTTTTTTTTTCCCTACCTGTTTAAATTTCTTTCTTTGCCAACTGTTAACATGATTCAGTGGTCTCAAAGTGTCCAGAGAGCAGAGCACCTGGGCAAGGCAAAACTCTTTGCAGAATACCATGAAATGCTATTACAGTAAATTTAATATTGTAAAATTGATAGGTAACATGCTAAGTTGAAATGATCTTATATTAGATTGAATGATAGGTAAGCAGCAGCAAACAACAAAATTTTGAGAAAAATAATAGCTTAACATTGAAGGAAAAATACTTTTTTTAATGAATGAACTGCCAATAACCTCCAATTTAAAGCATATGGCAAAACTCCCTGATCCACACCTAGAGTTCTTCCAATAACATATTTGAAAACCCAGCTTAATTCTTAGTATATTCATGGTGCTACATATGTTGTTAATAAATGTTCTTTTTTTCCATTTATGTTAGATGATGTCTAAGCATTTGGACAGCCCCCCAGCAATTCCTCCTAGGCAACCCACATCAAAAGCCTATTCACCACGGTATTCAATATCAGACCGGACCTCTATATCAGACCCTCCTGAAAGCCCTCCCTTATTACCTCCACGAGAACCCGTGAGGACACCTGATGTTTTCTCAAGCTCACCACTACATCTCCAACCTCCCCCTTTGGGCAAAAAAAGTGACCATAGTAATGCCTTCTTCCCAAACAGCCCCTCCCCCTTTACACCACCTCCTCCTCAAACACCTTCTCCTCATGGAACAAGAAGGCATCTGCCGTCACCACCATTGACACAAGAAGTGGACCTCCATTCCATTGCTGGGCCGCCTGTTCCTCCACGACAAAGCACTTCTCAGCATATCCCTAAACTCCCTCCAAAAACTTACAAAAGGGAGCACACCCACCCGTCCGTGCACAGAGATGGGCCACCACTGCTGGAGAATGCCCATTCTTCCTGAGTCCCTCTGGACCAGGATGTACGCTTTCCTAGCCCCAGATCCATTGCTGGCGATGGATGCACTGAACGTGCCAGCACTGAGGAGTTAAAATGAGAACTCCAAACACTAACGACTCTACTTCAAGATGCAGTCATAAGACAATGAATTTTAACACGGACATAATTATAAAGTGAATATGGAAAGACTGATCTAGAGGAAGTGGACAACTGATTTCACCTGAAAATCAAGTAAAGGAACCTTTTGCCAGCCAGTAGGCAGGAGTCCTCTTTTTGTGAAGTGATCTTTATCATTAAAGGGATGGAAAACAGTCTAGTGTCCAGCAGGCCCACATGATGACAGTTTTTGTAATTCAAAATCTTATGCACTTTTTAAAAAGAAATCTTAAACAGGGATCTTCAAATCCTCCTTTGTTTTCCTTTGCTTTTACTCGTCCTACTTTAGAATATTTTCTTAAAACTCATTCAGAGGACTGTGAGGAAAGGCCGTGGTACCTGCCCTTGTTGGAATCAAGCCCAGCACCATCCCGCGGTCCTGTTTACAGATTATCACAGTGAAGTGAGTGGGTACCGAGGCTTCACCAAAGAGGTACTTTTTTTTTTTTTTAAGAATAATTATGCCAATTTTAAGAGCATCGCCCTACCCACCCTCCCTACACAAACAGAATGTGGTGGTGTTGCCTTCAAACGAGAAGTTTTGTAACAATGACAGAAGAACTCTTCTAAAAATGTAACTGTCAAGCATATGATTTACATTTAGGAGACTGTTAATCTTTATGCTAGACTGTCATTTCCCCCCTTTTCCCACAGAAGTTTACTGGTAATCCGTGTCATGGCTTGTAGATGTCCCTCTAACCATACTGTGGAGATGCAGTTACCCGGTGGGAAAGGAGCACTTGTTGGGCGTCGCTGACACCAGTCATGTTTGACTAATAGTTGAGTGATCAGCATATCTAGAATTACCTTGCATTGCCTAAATCATGTGTATATAGTGAATGTTATATAATATACCTGGCAGGTCTGTTTTAATTTAATTGAATAAAGATACAAATACTTTGTTTGGCTGGCATATATTAAATTATTATATGGAGAAAATGGTTGATTCTTATTTCTTTCAGTTGAAACACACACATACATACACACACAACACTAAGCATAAAAGCTCGTATTGTGGTACGCCTTGGTTTCTAGTCCTGGATGTATGTATTCCTCTTAAAAGAATGATCTAAAGTTGCAGTTTGGCATGTAGGAAAATATTTGGTTAGAATAGGATGGGTATCTTTTAAGCAGAGCTTTGTAAGGTTTTTAATTTCCTAGGTAACATGTATTACAGTTTGTTAAAGTTTATATTAAACACTCTACCTTGCCTGAGGTCTTTGCTCTATCAGAACTATTCATAATAGAACATCTACCTACATCATTAATATCATAGTATGGATTATTCATTAAACCTATGTACTGACCTTCTGAGTCTAACAAATACTGTGACTGAAATGCATGCAACTTGTTGAAGAGAAAAAATGTTATTAGTCTCCACTGTAATATCTGTGAAGTGTGCAGTATTCCATCCTTAGAGAGTCATCAGTTCATCTGTATCTGCATGTGTCCTCTGAATAATGAAGTAACATTTCAGCAGTTCTGTTAACCATGCCATTAGAGGCATTTTTAGAAGTGCTGCATCATGGTGGAAACCTAGTACTTTAATAATTTTCTGTGATATTTATTAGAGCATTAAATATACATCACAGTAGTACAATATATAGTCCTTTAAGACCAGAACGTTGGTTGCATCATCATTAAGCAATCCATCCTGTCATATCCTTTCTTATTTATTTGTTAGAGTTGAATCTTTTGTTTTTAATATTTGTACCATTCCTGTCAGGGTAGCCACTTTTATGAAATGTCTCCTTTCAAAAGTCTCCCCCAAAATTTATTTCAAATCCACTCTTGTTTGCAAAGCATCCATAAGACCATTCATTCAACAAGTATTTATCTAAGCCTACTTACTAGTGCTGCTACAATTAATCATAATACACATTCCAGAATTTCCATGACTTTTTATTAGACCAGCCTCATCATCCCTAGGATTTCCCTTTATGTGTCTTATGCACACTTCTCTTTAATTACCCCAACCCTAACTCCAAATGAGAACCTGAGAAAAGTCACATTGGAGCCCATTCAGTATCCCTCTGGCCAGTGTGTTAGCCTTCTAATAAGGTAATGACCTCTTTTCAACCTGCCTGATTGCATAAAGAGGAAAAACTCAGATTTGAAGTTCTAATCATACTTCTTCCAAAGGGAAGTATTCTTTTACCCTGGTGGTTCTAGGCGACCGCTTCACTGTGCATCAGCTGTATATGCATTGTGGACAGAGGATACTTGTACTCTGAAGTGTAAAAGTGGGGGCAAAAGATTTTCTGCAGTGGTAACTGATTAGAAAAATTTCAATTGGATGCCCTTAAACAGTGGTAAGAAAACTGTATCCTTGCCTTCTTCACATGTGAAGCATTAACTCACTGGCAGATTTACTCTTTGTAGTAACTGAAATCTACTTAATCCAGGGACAAGAAGTGGCTGAGAAGATAAATGCATCACCACAAAATTCTGCTTTTGAATTCAGGACATTACAAGACAGTCAGTGCAGCATGACTTTTCTAAACCACATTCCAAAACATGGAACATTTCTTTTAGAAATGGAAATGCTCTTAGTTGTTTCATTATCTTTGGATCAACAAAATGAAAATATTTCAAGGCTGAATTTACCTACATGGGCCAATAACCAATATAATAGAAAGGGAGGCTTTTCACATCTAAGTACTTTTAAAAACAGGAACAAATAAAGTATATGTTTCTAAATTTATTGAAAGGTTATTTACTCTTTCTGCATCTCCAAATGTATTTTAAGACTACAAATTATCAGGAAATGTATAAACGTCAAAAGTTTGCTTAATTAAAGGTTGTTGGATATCAGATTATGTGTTCAGTAGGTTACTACGCTCTAACAACTCAAGAATGTTTTAAGAAATCTAAATTTAGCGAAGAGCATGCCACCCTAATTATACTACAGTTAACAGAACAGTGTAGTGAACCGTACTTTTTCAGCCGGAGGCTACATTGTGGTTCCAAATTCCTTAATGTGTTTTTCCCTACATTAAAAATTAAACCAAAAATTAGTTGCTATCTATGATCACTATCTTGTCTTAATTCTCAAATTTAGCTCACTTTAATCATGTACCTCATCGTTTGTCTTTTAATGACAGCTTAAATTGAGAGTTTTAAGTGGCTCAGCAAAACAGATAATGCAAATAGGGGGGATAATTCCAATTTATTAGTGTTATACATATTGAGGAAAACCTATTTTTTTTCCCTCCAGATTCAGAAAGGAAAAATAAACCATTTATTTCTTGGTTTTCTGCTGCTATAGGTAGGTTCACTTATCTTTTAACCTATATCGTATGACTGTTGTACAAGTGTAGGTCCTATGGAGTTGCACATTAATCTTTACCAGTAAAATAAGCATCACAGGGTTAATACCAGTTTGGCTGAAAGAATTATGCAGTAAAATTATTTATAAGGGAAAGTGGTGACTTAGTTTATTTATTCAATATTTTTCTTTTGAAGCATCTCATTACTTTTAAAATCATTTCATAATCCTTTATACATGAGCCAATGAAATCTTTTGAGCTCTAGTTAAAGAAAAGCATGAAGTCTATATGATAAATCTGAACAACAAAAGCACTTGTAACTTGTTTTGTAAATTTCATGCCTTATTTTCCATTTTTGACACCGTAAAGTGCATTTTCTGTCAACTGTGAGCAAATTTCCCTTTTGCCTTTAATGAAAATAGTGCATTAAGTAGCCAATTGCTGCAGAATTACAGAGCAAGTTAGCTAAAGGTGGATCACATTGGACTACCACTCAAAGAAACAAGATGCATAGCAGATGGAAGTCACATGTGTGGCTTTAGGGAGAGCGCACCTGTGCCAGATGCATGCCACTTTTCAGTAGCTGCCAAATGTGCCTTTAATTAAGAACATCTCTAGTTTTTTTCTTCAGATCAAGTCAGCATTTGGGGGCGGGATCAGGGCAGGGGACTCTGGGGTGCAAATATCTGGTGAAACCCACCAGAGAAGAAGCCTTCGTTTGTCAAAGTGACACGAATAACTTTAGTTGAAACATGTTTGTGTATATATGTGTGTATTTGCCTTTGTTTAGTAGCACGGTTATTTGCTAAAATAATTGTCCCAAAAATTGCTCTGTCAGTCTTACTTTGATGTAAAAACAAAGTGCGGTCTACACATCTAATACGGCCTTTGTACCTAACCATGTTCATAGGTGATCTTTGTACTCTGTGTGCAGCAGTATTTGGTTTGCATTTAAAGTGAAAATAATGGCTGTTATTTTTCTGGCATTACTAAGATAAACCGAAAAATAATAAAGAAAAATGCCTTACATAGCCCACACGTGTATTATTTTTGCATGTGTTTATTTTAGAGAGCAACATTTTAATGTCATCAGTGACTCTCATTTTAGCTCATACTCTGTAGAAATGGTTTGCTCTTAATCATGCTCTTGCTTTGAGCTGCTTTTTTCTGTATCACAGTATTATAAAAGAAGTTGAATACTTCCTCCTGTTGCACACTCTCTGAATAGAGTGAGTGGGAGGACAGCAGGATGAAAATTAGTGCTTTAGTGACCTTGGGTGTTACTTGGATAAGTTACAGGGGGAGGGCTGAGGCATTTGTATTCCCTAAAAGAAGTTTTTAAGATACCACAGTTCCTCGAAAGGCAGGTTTTGCTGAGACCTGCTGGAACATGGCAGACTGACATTCAGCAATTCTTTGTAGGCTTGGCAGGAAAAGATACAGCTTACAGCTGCACACTGTAAAGAATTATGCAAATGTGAGGTCATTCACGGTGAACTACAGAATGTGAAAACTCATGATCCTGAGAGATCTAATGCCCTTATTTAAAAATTGAAGCAACTGATTCCTGGTATTTGGAGGACTGCTTTCCGGAACAGTCAAAATTCACGGTTTTTTTGTTTGTTTGTTTTTAACCCCTGGTTTAAAGACCCAAAATCATTAATTTGTACAAATTCCATTTGTAGTCCACTGTGAAATCCAAATATGTATTATTGGGTATATTCTAGGTAATCAATTTAATAGCTGTAGGAAGATAACATTAATATTGATTAGTCAGACCTGCCTGATTTCAGATTTGCTTTTGAAACACCACTTCTTTTGAATTTTAACCAGGTATTTTGCCTTTTTACTTAGTCACTAGCTCATCACGGATTCAGGGCACTTGAGCCTCTAGGGTTCAGCAGAGACCATTTTTGCAGATAGATGCAGATGGCAAGGAGGACTTTGCCTTATAGCCATTCTACTGTTTTAGGACTTTTGACTGTCATTGGAGACAAGAAAGAAAGCTACAGCCCTTTTTTAGAAGCTAGTTTCTCTACCATCATGACTCATTTAGAAAAGGAAAAATCACTGTTGGTGGAGTACAACAGGCACGTGCTTTGGAGTCAGATTTCTGTGTTCATATTATGCTTCCATGACCCATTAGATGTGTGACTTTGGAGAAGATATATAAATAATCTGAGTCTCTGTTTCTCAGTACATAAGGTTAATAGATCTACCTGGGACTACTGTGAACTTTAAAGGTAAGATGTCTAAAACCCAATGCCTTTCACAGAGTGTTTAATAGTAACTAAAGTTATGAGGGATATATCTTCAGAGTTTGCCTGTTTTTAGATATCTGTTAAGAGTTTGATTTCATCCTGAAGTTCCCATAATTTGATTACATACCATATAGCTTCTTTGATGTTCACTGTCATTTAAATTGGTTTTGAGTGACCTTAGTTATAAACATTTGATAAGGGCCCATCTGACTATTCAACATTAAACAAATATTTATTGCATCTGGTACAGTTTTGATGCTAGGAATATAGCAATGAACAAAACAGACAAAAATCCGCATCATCGCGGGACTAATAATCTAGTGAGGAAACGTAGACAAGAACAGAATGTAAGAACAGATATATGTAAGAATGTTGTAACTGCTATGAACAAAGGCCAGACAAGATGACAAGCAGAGGCAGGGGAAGTGAAACCTGACCAGTGTGGGGAGAGTCGGCCTCGTGCAGGAGAGGACACAGTAAAGCCTTGAAGGAGGTGCAGAAGTGAGACATGCAAGTATCTAGGAAAAGAAGAATGCCAAATCACAAGGAACAGCCAATTCAAAAGTGTGGAGACAGAAGCATGCTTAATATATCTGAGGAATGGCAAGGCTACTTGTGTCTGGAGAAGATGAATATGAGTGAACAGGAGATGCTGTCAGAGGTTTAAGGGGGTCCAGACCCTTTGTAATGGCTTTCGTTTCTGTCTGAGAGAAATAGAGCCCTTAGAGGGTTCGATGTGATCACATTTACATATTAACAACACCCTGGCTGGCATTCTGGGTGCAGTGTTGAGAATAATTCGAGGTTATGAGTGGGAATAGGGCAGCTAGCCCAGTAGACAGCAGATTGGCCAGGGTGATGGCAGAGGAGGTAGTGAGGAGAGATCGGAGCCCTAATATATTGCTGACGACAGCTAAGTTGCTGATAGACTTGATGTTGGGTTTAAGAAACAGAATTGTCAAGGAAGACTTCCAGATTTGGGGCCTGAGCAATTGGAAGGACAAAGTTATCAATAACTGAAGTGGGGAAGATTCAGCTGAAACAGGCTTGGGCTTCAGTAAATACAGAAGACATCTGAGAAGTGCCCAGGAGACAGGTGGAAATGTGAGTCTGGAGTCAGAGAGAGTTCACGGTTGAAGATATAAAATTGGGAGTCACTCTCATAAACATTATATAGTAAAGGCAACAAACCAGATAAGATCACCAAAGAAGAGAGCACAGACTGGAAAAAGAAATTTAAGCAAAGAGCCCTCAGGCATCGTAACATGAAAGAGGAGAGAGGAGGAACCACCACACAGACCAGGAAGGAATGGAGGTGAGAATGGGGAGCCCGTTGTGTCCTTGAGGCCGAGTACGGAAGGAATTTCTGAAGAAGGAAGTGATCAGCATGTCCAGTGCTATTTGACATGGGGAATAAAATGACAGAATTCGTTTAGCAAGGGTGAAAATCACCAGCACCCTTGACAGAAGCAGTCAGGGGAGTGCTATGGAATGGGAGGAATCAAAGGAAGCCGAGAACTGAGACAAAGCTAGAGCAATCAAGTTTCTTTTGTAAAATGGGAGAAATAAAGCGTGTTTGTATTCTAAAGGGTTTGCCCCAGTGGCAAAGGAAAATATGATAATGAGAAGAGGGGATGGGCTCTAGCGCTAAGTGGAAACAGACCACTTAGAAACGCAGATGGGACCCACACCAGCCCTTTACAGTAGACACCACGATCTTCAGATGAACAGGTTTACATACGTGAGGAAGAAACACTTACACATCCAGTCTTCCTGCTAAGGATTAAGAGCACTGAATGCTACTATCTCTGAAAGGAATGAAACAAGAAGAAGGAATAAAAATATCTCTACAAGGATATTTAACACATTTGATAACTTATTAAAGATTATGCACTAAGCTCTTTGAAAGCACAATAAATTTTGGGAAGCAAGTTATTTGGCTTAAGGACAAAAATACTATTTCAAATCTCTGATAATTTCCCAAAAAAGTACTTTCAGCACTGCTTACAGCACATTCTTATGTTCTCATGTGTCTAAATTTAGTGTCACACATCAATTTTTAAACTTTTCCCTTAAAATATAGAAGTGTCTCTCCCATCAGTTTTCTCAACCTTCTTTTAATCCATTTCCTTTTTGAAAAACTGTCTCACCCTTTTTTCCCTCAACCCTTCTCTACCATGCGAGACTCACTGGCCCCTGCACAGATATTAAGATGCTCCCAGGCTGAGTGGGAAATGTACATCGTTAAGTCAAATTAGCTCTCAGAATATGAGAATCCCCAGTGTTCCCAGAGCATCCCTGTTTTAGCCTCAGGAAGGAAGTTTAGTATGGTGATATTTCAAGAGAAAATCTAGTCTGAAAACTAGACTTAATTTTACTATACCACTTAATGTAAGACATTCATTTTCTCATGTTTCTAAGTGCATGCAATAGATTATTCAGAATATACAGTCAATTTTACCAGTTTCTTAGAACACTGATCATGTATATATTTTTAATCAAATGATAATAGAGGACACAGATGGTAAATTAAATAAGATTTAATTTGGGTTTTCATGAACTACCAGTTTTCTGTAACTCAAGGTAAGTATAATCCTTTATTCTGTCCTAAAAGTCAATCTGTGTTTAGAAACTGAGTTTTGTGGTTTATATACTGACTCATTCAATTTATTGAATTGAAGTAGTGGCTCAAATTTCAGTGGGCCAAAGAATCATCTGAGTGCATTTAAAATGCAGACTCACGGGCCCCACTCTGAAATATTACAATAGAGTGGAACTGAAATGTTACCCAGGAATCTTCAATTTTCTAAGTGCCCTCATAGGGAAGATAATATATTCGTACAGACGTGAAGGAGGTGAGTGATTATGACAGGAGGTGCTATAGAAACACTTTTCAAAGGGTTTTCCTTGAGCAAGCAAGAGACAGTAATTTCAAGAAGTTTAAACTATGATGAAATAACCCACCACATGGAACCCCAGAAAGTTAGTCCATAAACTCCTGGTTCTATGAGGTTCCAGTTCTGGAATCAGAAAAGCAGGACAATCCTTGCCTGGGGTTCTATACAGACCTCACAAGAATGCAGAAGGAATCAGTAGCCACTCCCAGCGTGGGCAGAAATACCCACTTCATTTTTGGTGGAATGCTTCTTTCTGCTAATCCAAACACTTCCAGAAGCTGTCAGTGGTCTCCTTTGTAAACTATGCTTCTCCAGAGGACTGGAGGCAACAAGTTTTAGCAGTTCCCAAGTCTTCCCCACCCTGACCTCATCCCTAGTGTGACATCAGTTAAATAGCCTTAATCAATATCATTAAAGATCATGTCTCCTTCCTCAGTTTACAGCACTACCTATAAAGATGATGAAATCAGCCAGTACAGCCTGGAAGAGCAGCAAACTGTTTCCTTAATGGAGAGATGTTTTCTAATGCAGATACTGTGAAAGGTAGTGGTGCCTTTACCTGCTTCTGATGACAACTGTATTTTATTTCCTTTGTGATTGATATTTTTCTTTTTAAAAAGACAGGAAAGTAAAGTGACAACCCTGAAACTCTTTGACCAATTATGAGTAGAAATTAATTTCTGTGGTCTCTTTTAGAGCACCCCCATTAATATTGATATCAGCCATTTACTGAGCACCTACTATTCCAGAGGTGGAAAGAATTTCAAAAGCTCTGGTATAGTTCCTGCCCTTGCAGCATCTTACATTCTTGTTGGGAAGACAAGACATACCCATCAAAAGATAGACAAGTTGCACCACAAGAGGCCACAGAAAGATGAGGCTTAGATTTGGGTCTTAAAGATTAGCAGAGGAGGCCAGAGTAAAGACATGAAGCAGGAGTGAAACTGAGCAAGGTGCATGGCTTGCCAGGAAATAATAAGAGCCCAGCTTAGCTGAGGTACAGTAGTTCACCCGGACTGCAAACAGGGAGAGAGGAGCCAGAGAAATAACTGGAGCTGTACTGGAGGGAGAGAGACTGAATGTCAAGTCAAGGAATTTGGAATTTGACTGTAGACAAATAAGAACAGTCAAAGAGTTTCACACAAGCAATATTTCGGAATGAGATGTTAGAGACCTGTGAGATTGATGGGAGCAGGAGGAAATCTACCAGGAAAAAATCCAGATATCAGGTGATTGAGACCCAGAGAGCAGCAACATTACAATTAGTTTTTATAGGTTACGTTCCTAAAATACAACTAAGTGGAGTTGTGCTACAAATGTAGCATTAAGATTTTTCAAAGGATGTTATCAAAATGAAAATTTGGGAGGTGTGTGATATTTTTGAAACCTTCCCAGTAATTGATCATTTCTATAATAAACAATATGAAGGGGAAAGAAATTTTGTTTTTAATCTTTTATTTACGAGCTTATGTCTGCTGTTTCACTTTTCGTGTCCAGTCGATTTCACACTATGCTTTTAAGCACTGACCCCCAAAAACATCTGTGGCCTGATAATAGACATCTAATTTCAAAGGAGTTCATTAATTTCAGAAAAATGAAAAGCTTGGCTTCAAATTAAATAGCAGAAACTCCAAAAAGCTGGCAGTTATCCTGTGACTGTTCCAGACTCCTTTTATTCAAGATGCTAATAGATGGGTTCCTGATTAGTCATCAGACAAGGAGAAGAAAACTTGTAAGACTTACAAGTGAAACTTCCCCTATTTTATCAAACAGTACATCACTAGAGGAACAGCCCTCTGGAGAAGTCAGCTGCAGTACCAAGATTCTCAATGAATAGTAGTAACCTATGCCCCAAGTTACAGAGAACTGCTTAGAAATAGAGACGGATTGTTTAAACCTAATTGTTTTCTATTACGATTCCGAAGTCTAGGCATGTCAAGGACCATCTGGGCCATATCTGTGTGGAAACAGAGCACATTTTATTTCCCTATAGCCAGGCAAGCCTCATTGCAATAATTCTTCTGCCTGTACTGTAAGAACTTTCTTTTCAACTTACTTCTGGAAAACAGAATAAGGTAATGCTAGCCCTAAGCTTTCATTCTGACTTGGTGTTTGTAGCAACCACTGTGTGTAAGCCAGTAAAGTATAGACATTGTTGCTACCTTCTTTAGAGACTGAAGAACCTCTTTTAAGACAATGAGGCTAAATCAATGCTTTCTTCTCAGTCCACGTGGTCATGAGTATGAGTGACACTCAGGATCACTGGTAGATCTTTGAATCCTGAGTATTTAATAAAACATAGACTCTGGACTTTTTCCCATCCACAGCACAACCCACAACCCACATGAGGGAAAATGTTTTTTTGAACCCCCGGTTTCTAGAGGAATTACTATTCCCTGCACTGGTTTTCATAACCATAAAACAAGAGGAATACTACTCTTAAGGTCTTTTCCTATTTGCATATCAACATGTCTTTAAGCTGTGAACCTTCTGTGTCATGGTTTAAGCACAAATTTTCCACAACTCGTATTTGCAACACGTAATACAATTGTGTTAACTGATGCTGTGCCTTAAGGGATGTTAGGTGTTGCCTTGGGGTTTTTGGAAGATATATGCCATGACAGAACTGCCCCCTAGCATGGTGTATACTAGTCTAAGACGAAATGAATAAGCTAAATACCTCTGAAGCATAAACTTCACATCCATGTTAAATATGAACATGCTCAATATTATACTGGGGGAATGACTTCAAGGTAGAAGTTTTCTTACAAGCATTTATTTTCCTCCAAATTTATTGTGTTTTTGTAATGCTGTGAAAAGTCTTCATTTCCCTTGTCCCAAGTGTTGTTCAAAGAGCCAGCTCTCAACCACAGACTAATCTTCATCTCTTCAATGTCTTGTATGTTGATTTAGTTTCATATGTTAGTATTTATATTAGTTTTCCTCAGGGATTTATACATCAATATATATATATTCCTACACAGATATATACAAGCTTTTTATCCTCATCTTACCACTTGACAATACAACTTTAAGTATGTTTTACACAGCTGTTCCTTGGTCAAGCTCATTTGCAAGAGCAAGTCGGTTTCTGAAGAAATCTTGTTTGGTGGGTGAAGGATCCATTGAGGGATTCTCATTAGTTTTTTCCCTGTATTCTGATCCACTGGACCTAAAATCTCAGCACACAGATAAAGTACAGGTTGATTTGGTTTTAATTGTTTTCAAATATTTTATCTAACCAAATTGTTTTGCATTTGTAAAACAGTTGCCTCCTAGATCTGGAATAATTTTAACTTCCCTTGAATTTCATGACTCAGGACACGTGTAACTAAGAGTTGCAGTGCACATAAAGAGTTTACCTTTCTAGTCCTTTATGGGGACACTTGTGACAATTGTGTATGACAGTGTAAGAAATCGTGTAATAGCATTGTCAATGGGGGAGAAAGGATTAGAAAATTCAATAAATCCTATTTTCAATTCAATCAAGGAACTACTACACAAATTAAGAAGGCCCTTAGATTTTAAGGGATAGAATTCATTGCTCTCAACCAAGGTTATCAAGAGCCTTTACTTAATCTGGGCATTACATTACAAACTCTTGCTTTTGCTTGTTTTCATTTTTAAATGAAAAATTTATTGAAGCCAACCACACATATATGCTACATTTGGTAGAATGCAGAAATTAGTACAGTAATCAGATTAAGGAGATTCTATTATCTCAACCACCACATAGGAGACCAAGCCCAATCAAGAGCAACAACTCAAAACAGTCCAATTGAGTCCCCAGTCGAGGGTGTATTCTTCCTTTCTCTTGGTTAAGCCAGTTGGGTAATCCATTCCAGCTCTGCACCTTCTCCAGTTTGTTCATGTCAGAAGTCCCTAGAGGGAGGAGGCTTTCTGGAAATAACCTCTAATAAGCTAGGCTGGGGCCCTTTGGCTAGCTTCAGCTCTGAGCTAGAATGGGTAAAAACTAGCCCAGCGACTAAGAAGCAATATCAAAAGACCTCATGCAAGGTGTATGACAGTGACATCAGACATGAAGTTCTTTGTCCAAAACTCCTACACAACTGAGCAAGTTCTCCATGTGCCGAGGCAGAGTCAGGCATGCTTCCACTATCCACAAAAGAAGGATACATTCTTTCACTATCGTAGATAATACTATGAATGTCCTCACTGTTGCTATTATATAAGTTAATTATGACTCTATCATTTACTGAAATCATTGGGCAGAATGCAAACATTCCTTTACCTTATTTAAGGAAAGAATCCAGATCCACACAAAGACTAAAATTCTGATGTCTAGACACCTGATGACTGACTGGATTTTTTTTTTTTTAACTCTGACTGTTATTTGGTTTCACAGATGAAGGCCTTAGCTGTCTACCACACTTCCTCCATCTGGTCAGTAAGGAGCCCTTTTCCACTATATTCCAGTCCATAGAGGAAGAACTTTCTCTCCTCAACCCCAGTACATCTGGGTGTTCATTAAGTAAGATGATGGCTGGCTGGGGTGAAAGTCTCTTTCCTTTTCAGAAGCCGCCTGCAATTCTCCCCTGAAACCACCTCCTCAGGCCTCACCCTAAAGCTCCAGGCTTTCTCTCAGAACTCCCCGCTACCTCCAGTTCAAATCATCCCTGGTTGGTGCACTTGTGCCCCAACTGTTAGGAAGATAGATTTTTGACCATGTCATTCTTTCCCCGTTATCTTCTGTTATCCAGAAGACTAAGAATGCCTAAAGCATTGGGGGGCGAGGGGGCAGGAAGTAGGAAGCAAGATTTGAATCTGGCTGCTGTTTCTTCTAAATTGTTTCCCCACATGATAGTTTCTCATCAGAAAACATTCATCAAAACTTAAAATCTTTGCCTCCCATTTCCCCTCTTAGCTACATCTGATCTCTCCAAAACCCACCATGTCATACTTTGATGGTTCCAACATGCAACTGTTTCATGTTTACCTGGAAATGGGAAAGCTCTGATGTCACCACCAGCCCCAAGGACCACAGAAATCTTCACCAGTTGAGTTCCCATTTCTGAAACAAATGCCAAAATCGCCCTGTCTAGTTTCCAAAGTCCACAAACTCAGCTTAGTATTTTTCTTTTTTAACTGCTCTTCTCACAAACCACCTTTCTGTCTGCAGGTGTGTGAATGGCTCTGCATTTCTTGATATTAACTAACAATTAACTAAATGGTAACTTGCTAATCATTTTTAAGTAGTATTCTATTGTAGCCATGACTAGAAGCTAATTTTCACCCTTTTAAAGATATTTTTAGCTGATTTCTTTCTAATGCTTACATGGTATATGAACACCTCAACTCTTGGACCCTTGTGAATGTGTGGTTGTCAGGTTCTAGAGTAATGCATGCCTAAATTACTGAAAAATAACCTGTGGAATCTAGGTGAAAAGCTAGTGGATTTGCTTTTTATCCCCTTTCTCTATAAAACAGAAATGGCTTTTGAGTCGCTAGGGCCATTCTGACTGACCACAGAGGAACACACACAAGGGCCAGGCAGGCAAACACTTGCTGGGCAAGATTAGGATGGCTGCCAGGACATTCTGACACAGCCATCTAAATGTTTGATGGGAGGGGAACACACCTGTCGCTAATTTTCCTTCCACTCAACTGACAGAGACCAAAAAAATCACAAATTGGGTAGGTCATGCACGTATCAATTTGCTATATTAAGCCATAAAGTTTATTTGGAACTGGGGAAAAGAGGAGGGGGGGAATCAGCGGTGCAGGAGTCTCTGACCCAAGAAGGGTTGCTTTTCTGACTGGAAAGACTGTCTGCCTTGAAAGCTTCAGGAACATGCAGATGGAGAAGAAAGGGGGCAGGGGAGCACCCATCCTGTCGGCCACGTCAGTCGGTCCTGACGATCAACAGGGTGACAAGCGCGCACTCATTTAATGCCGATTTGTAAAGGGGTTACTATGTTCTAGGCACTAAACCTTGTAGCTGGGTCACTCTTATATTTGCATCTTAAGCTTCTGCTGACAGAACCTAGAACACCGAAGACCCTTAACTTAGTGATGGATCTCAAATGACCTACTGAGTAACATCTATAATCAGGTTTAAGAAAATGTTTTCTCTTCAACCAGCTCCTTCCATTTTCAACTTATATAGGGAATTAAAATGGGAAATGAGAGAGAATCCCAAAGTGGCTAAGAATGGAGGAAGAAGTTGAGGCGGGCTCTAAGGAGGTAGAGAAGAACGTGAGGGTGCAGTGATCAATGGATTCTTTAGTAGTCGTGCTTTCTATGACATGGTCTGCTCCACAGTCGAGGCTGGGCAGATGGCAAAGGCAGGACGGCATAAAAGTGGACTCACTGATGCTCAATCATATGGGGCTCTGTGGAAGTGCTCTCTCTGCAGTGTGTGATTAAAGAAAGAAGAGATTTCCATGGGATTGGTAGAGGGAGGCTGCTGACTGGGAAAGAGACCCTCTGAGGCATGTCAATTACAAAGTGCTAAAGAGGAAGAAATGGGTGAGGAAGTAGAATTAATCATTTGGACACCATATTCTTTGTCTTCCACTCCCATGAGAGTTGAGGATAAAAACAGCATGTACATCCCTGCCCCTAAGCTGTCTTACAGAACCCTCTTCCCCCATGCACAGCCCCAACCAAGACTACGTACTGGCCTAAGTGTAAGATTCACACATAGGGATGAAGTAGCACCGGTCTCAGACTTCAGGACAGTCTAGATTTAAGTTTTTGAAAGCTTCCAGGTCAATGCTTGTACAATGGGATGGTCTACCTTCCATCCTGCTCAAAGGCAGGGGAACAAGGATTCAGTCCAGCATCAACCTATCACATGAGGTCTGTTCTGTTCCTGGCTTCTAAGAATCCTCATTTAAAAATTTTTTAAATCACTTAACGTTTTCCAACTTTAAGATATGTCGTCTTTATTTTGACCAATTCTGGGCAGCTCTCAAGGACATGTGACCTGGTATCTACCCAGGACGAATGTGCCTGAGATAGAAACGGTCAGAGCATCATCCTCTCCCACAGATATCTTGGGCATTTTTCATGATTTTTTTTTTTATGATGTCAACTTGACTCTCCCTTTTGAATCCTTGTGGGTATGAGCATTCGGCCCTCCCAGCCTCAGAGGGAAGAGAACCCTTTCCCAGGTTTTCTGTTGCATCTGGCTCCATGCCTAACTTCATCCCGAAGCAGCATTCTGGGTGTGTGGGGCCACCAGCCAAACAAGCCCCTATGGATACAAAAAGTGTGTCAGTGTAGACAGGAACGAGCCTCCAGAGGGCTGTGGGGAGGCAGGCAGTGAGCCCCGGGTGTGACACAGGCAGCCGTTCTGGTGCTGATCCGTTTTGGACCCCCTGACTTCAGAACCCAGGATGAAGCATGTCTTGAAGTCACAGGGCTTGCTGCCAGCCTGACCTCCCGACACAGGGGAGGAGGATGGGTTTCTCCTATCTGCTTTCTCCCTGTGCCTGTCCGTATGCCTGGCTTCAGTCTGCGAGTTCCTACGTAACAGCTGGGACCAACCAAGTCACTCACGACCCCTAGACAAGCATCTCACACAGTACCTGTGTATGGCAAAGAACGCTTCATTCATGAGAAGAGTCAAGTGTTCTAATCTGAGTTGAGAGCCGCTAACCTTTCTGCGCTATGCCGGGGCCTCCCTGCCCTTTGTCTCTACTTAGCAAAATGGAACAAACTTTCCAAGGTTCCTGGATGAAAATACTCAGGAGAAGCTACTCAAGCTGCTTCTTTACTCCGAGCCAAGTCTCCAGAGGGCCCACCACAGCACCCCGGATGCAAGGCGACAAGCAAGTGTCACACAGCAGTGCTCACAGTCCTACACAAGACGTAAAAAGCCAGAAAACCGACCGGAGGGAGCAACAACCGTATGGCTCCACCTTTACTTCCATCCGTATAACACTTCAGATTTTAAATACAAAGGCAGCACCAGAAGTGGTGGCAGCAACTGGATTGAGGCAGGAGGGACTTGTCTATGATAAAAGTAGGAGAGGACTCAGAACATCCATTTGACCCTCCAGAAAGGATCCCAAAAATCTGCCAGAGGGCTGAAAGTAATTATCCAACATGAAAATTTGCAGAGTCCACAGCAAGTCCTTGGCACTGAACCAAGGACTGTGGGAGGCTATAGAAAGATAAAATCTGGCCTTCTATGTGGTCATTAAAATGATGGGTCCCAGGCCACACTGATTTCTTGTTTCAAGCATTAAAAAGATGTGATCTCCCAGACTGATCTACAACAAAATCAAAATACAGATAAAGCAAATCTTGAGCTAGAAAGCACTCAGGTGGCAGTGATCTCCCACCCGGTGTGGGTTCCCTTTCACAGCCTCCCTAACCAGGGTCATCCAAATCCTCCGTAGGAGAATCCACGGCCTCGTGGGGCAGCCAGCCCCAGTTCCAGGCAGCTGCGTTTTAAGAAAGTTCCTCTCTTATCCACTGCTCCTGGTTCTGTCCCTTGGCCTCAGGGAACAGGCAGAGTGTTTTCTTACATCTCGCTGAAAAAATGGGAATGTGCAAAGAAACCAGTGACAGATCCATACTCAGTGCTTGCCAACAGGCAGCACGCAGTCATTGTAAATGGCAAAAAGTGACTGTTTTCATGGGAAATACTGTGGTTTAGAAATAAGTAAAAATAAAAGGTTCAAGCAGTGGTCTTAGGAGTCTGGAGTTCTTAGCAGGATTCAGAAACCTGCATTCCAAAGTCAGGCTGGAGAACTGTCTGTCTCCAGTCTCTCCACTGTCATAATTGTCAGGAGGTGCTGGGTCAGGAAAGATCTAAATCTATGGTCCTAGAAAGAGATTCAATTCTCAGCTCATTACCCCTAAATCAAGGGGCTCCAGCAGTCACGCATGCCCAGGCTACTCTAGCAAAACTGAAAGGGCTAGAATAGGAATAGGGCTCTCTCTGCAGGATTGCTGGTCCCCCTTCCCTCTTCTTCCAGTAACAAAGGGTGGGACCAACGATCAGAGAGACCTAGTAATCTCAGTACTACCTTCCCTCTAGAAAAGGAATTAGACAAACCAACCACAAAAGTCCTCAGTCCAAGCCTGCCCCCAATTCTTCCATCAAGACCACTATCTAAATTGGGAGAAAGGGATTTCCCTGTGTTTCCTCACACAGGAACTCCAAACTCTAGGAAGTCAGCAACAGTGCCTTTAACTTTTCCATCCACTAAAATAGGAACACTTGCTGTTTAAGGCTCGCTGCGAGAACCTCGTCTAACAAGGGAAACTAAGCACCAGGCAACAGCTCTCTCTAAGGGGGAGACAACAGGCCTGAGCACGGGTGGAGAAAGAGACAGTAGTCTCCCAGGGGGGTGATGGCTGGATTGGAGACCGCCCCCCTACTGCCAAACGCTAACATTCAGTGCTTTCATCTTAGTTTCATGCTGGCATTTGGCCAATGCCTCCCACTCTGTGAGACAGTGCTTGTAAGTGCTGACCAAAACGACAGGTGGGTGATATCACACAGCAAGGGCTGAGAATCTTAGAAGGACCACAGGAAAGAAATGCCTTGCTTTTGCCTCCTATGGAGTACGGAAACTCCATTAAATTGATTTTTTAAGTAGGACCCAAGCCAAATCCATCCAATCATTTGTGCTAGGGAAAACACAGGCAGATGTCCCCCAGATATGCACTCGCAACCAGGGTAACTACAGGCCCCTACAGGCGGAAGAGCTGCGATGCCTGAGAAAACCTCCCACAGGCGGGGAGGTTCTGATGGTGCACCCAATACACCCAACCCCGATAGGGGATCCCACTCCTCGCGCCCATGGGGATTTTCCAGGAGACCTCCTCTGCCCACTCCTCCCAGGACACGGGACTTTGGGAACAAGGAGGCAGGGCTAAAAGACAGAGGCGGCAGAGGACAGAGCCGAGTGTGCTTTTACTCTAGGAGATCACAATGAGAAACATCTTCACCTGGCAGGAACTGTGGCTACTGGGTACAGGCACTGAGCTTGAAGCAGTTGTGTAAAACCAGGCTACTTGTTACTGTTAAAACCTCAGGACTTAGCCCACAGGGAAATGAGTTACAATGCTGTCTTGTCTAAGGGCTACTCACTTCTTTTTAAAGAGCTTGCGGAAGGAGCTGCGAAAGCCCCCTTTCTGGTCTTGCCTGGGGTTTTGATCGCTGAAAGATGTTTGTTCGCTTTCTCTTTCTTCCTTTGGACAGAATCTGGTGGCATCTTCTAAATGCATTTCCTGGAAACACAAAAGAGGGGTGTATTTTTACTCTTTTCCAAAGTTAACATTGATCCTGACTATGGGACAATTTTTTTTAACCTCTCACTTTCCTCTCCCACCCCAAGACTAATGACAGGCACCTATTCCAACTAAAGCAAACCTGGACTAATTAAGACACTAGATCTAGGGATTCTTCGGGATTCTACTAAGATTCATAACTAAATAATAGAGATCAACATTTTGATGGCTGAGTGTAGCATTTTTGAAAGTGTGGTCCTGAGGCTATAGGATCAACTGGGGCTTTCATTTAAATGTAGGCTCCTGAGCCCTAAGCCAGACTATCTGAATCAGAATCTCTGACGTTAGGCCTAGCTAATCTGTTTGCACACAGATTAGGAAAACCAGCAGTTTAAGGTATGTTCTTGCCCACCTGCACTTAATGTTTATATGAATCACCTGGGAATCTTGCTAATATGCAGATTTTGATTCAGCTGGTCACAGGTGGAGCCCAAATTCTGCATCTATAACAAGCTCACAGGTAAAGCATTTACTACTCGTGCAAGGACCATATCTTGAGAAGTGGGCTTTTTAGGGACTTTTTTAGGAACTAAATCTACTAATAGTTGAAGGAAAATCTTTCTGTAGAATCATGATCTTGATAAGATCTTGCATTTGTGTAGCATTTCACACTTTACAAAGCATATTCACAAACTTTATCTTATTTGGCCTTATCCTCACAACAACCCTGTGAGGTAGGTAAGATATGGATTGTCTTATTTCATAGATGAGAAAACTGGAGGCAGAGAGGCCAAATGAATTGTCCAGAAGCACACAGCTATTTGGCAGCAGAGTCAGGATTAGAACACGGATCTCCTGACTCCCAGTCAGGTGCTCTTGCCACTAAAGCATATTGTCTTCTTTCTTGACTCTTAGAGACAGAACACTAAGGACTAGGGTTTGGCTGGCTCTGAGGGCAAGGATGGCAAATACACAGTATATCTGAGGAGATGGAACCCTAGGAGCTTTGCACACCTCATTAGGAAAGAGCTGATATCTTCACAGATGGGGCTTTTGAAGGGCTCATCTTTTGTAACTAAAACCCCATCTCACTCTGATTAATGGTTTTTGCCTGGCGAAACCATTTGGTGAGCTCCCAATTTTTCACACATCAAAAAAGACATTTGTATGAGCATATGAAATAAAAGCATTCTTTGGAGCTTATACTATAGGAGTTAAAAGATTTTGGATGTATATCTCTGCCCATTCCAAGTCACTTTGAGTTGGCACTAGTATTTTCTACTTCCCTTGTTAATGAACTTTAAAAAAATATATATCTCTTTCATTTTTGCATCCACTTTTTTTTTTTGGCCATGCTGTGCAACATGTGAGATCCTAGTTTCCTGACCAGGGATCAAACTCATCAAACTCATGTCACCATCACCCCTCCCCTGCATTGGAAGCACGGAGTCTCAACCACTGGACTGCCAGACAAGTCCCTAAACTTTTAAACTTTGACACATGCCTAACTTTGATTTATCTAAGAAATTTTACCTAGTAAAACAGTATATAAAGTTCAGAGTTGAAAATCAGAGGCAGAAGGAAATCTGAGAATCCCAGGCAGGGCCCTTCAGCAACCTTAGCTGGGCACACTAAGGTATTTCTGCCTTTCAGGAGCCAGACACAGACTTTGATTTCTGGAGTCCAGATGTGCTAGAAGCTCCAAGGTTCTTCATGTTCCTCTGGCTTAATATCCACCACTCCCACCTGGGGACGTATTCAAAGGAAGACTCACTCCTGCCTTTTTTTTTTTTTTTTTTTTTTTAAGGCCCCTGAGCTGTCTTTTTTATATTTTCCTACACCATTCTTCACTTAGCCAATAGCTAAGCAGCTTTTAAAATTGAATTCAGATGTTCGAACTATCTAAAACTTCTCTGAGGGTTTAAATAGAGACTCTCTGATGTGCTCCCATGGTTTATTATAATTCTGCTTATGTGTCTCCTTCAGGGCTAAGCCAGTGGCCTTGGAAGGCAGAGACTGGATGTTGTTTATTTTGGAACCCTCAACGCTTAGCACAGAGCCTGGGGTGAGGCAGAAGGTCAGGATTTGCTGAAAAATGAATGGAGTCAGTGATATTCAACCTCTTCCCACTCCTTTAGAAATAGGAACAGGTGGAATGCAGGGCCCTCGCTCCTGTTGGAAAATCATTTCTCCTGAAGGCAAAGGATCCCTAGTGCTGGATGTAAGGGACACTTAGTGAAGGGCAGTCCTGGACTGTCATTTTCAAGGTGTTTCAATCAATACAGTGCTGCCCTGTAAATCCTAACCCTGCTTCTAAAATGTTAAACAGGAAGAATGGGGCCGCAGCTCAGAGTCACTCTGCTACTCTCTACTTAAATCAGAAATTGCCTTTGTTCCAATCACTTGCGGAGACACTGTTTATTCAGGAACTATTAGTCCTTTCAGGAATATGTATTTAAACACTTCTTTAAATGTCCCAAGGCTTGCAGATGTCAAGATCAAACATCAAAATACCAAACATCCATATAGAGGCCAAAGAAGGTGTTTGTGAGTCAATGCTTTCTGGACAGTTTGGTGCTGTCTTCGTCCAACTGGAGTCTGCAAAGTACCATGACACCCTTTTCCAGGCAAAAGGAAAGCAAGCGGAAATGAACTTTTCAGGAATCCTCAGGGAGAAAGGGCAACTTGCCTCCTCCCTAGCTATAAACAAGGGTGCAGGTCAGGAAGTACAGTAGGCTAGCACACAGGGCTCGATATTTTGAACAATAAGGGGTGCGTTTAATAGGCAAAGAAGACACAGGCCCTGGGATTTCTGTGAAGTGTTTTGCATATGAACTGCATCTGGGAGGTGCCAGAGCTTAGGCAGGAAAGCAGAGAACACCTGTAACTCTTTAACTTGGTGGTGGTGGGCGGGGGTTGTTTTAAGCAGGTCTAAGAGGATTCCTAGTCTTATTGTCATCATACACAAACATAGGTATGGCATGCTCCTGCCTCCTGGCCCTGAAGAATGAGAGCTAACACTTTCCTCCGAGGACCACTGACGGACAAGCCTGTAAGTAACACGGGCTCTCAGCATCTTCTGCTGCCCCCGCCGCCCCCGCCTGGCCATCCTGCGTTCCCCTCCACGCTAGGTGAGCCCAGGCTGCACCCCTGGAGATCTAGGCCCGGGACTGCCAGCGCTGTGGGTTTGGGGTTGGTTTTACTTTACCCTCCTTACTTCCAAATAGGTCTGCTTTTCGCTTTGGGACCTCTGTTGGGGAAAGAAGGTCCGGGGCGCGCCGCGAGCGGAGGCGGCTGGGCCGTGCGCTTGCGCGGCGCGCTCGGCCTTGAGCGGCGCGCGGCCGCCGCTGCTGCTGCGCGTGCTGTAGAGGCGCGGGGCCACGCCCTCGGGCGGCGGCGCGCGCGGGAACTCCTTGAGCGAGCGGCTCAGCGGCTTGGCCTTGTGCGCCTGCGCTGCCGCCTCCAGCTTGTAGGCGCCGCTGCTGCCCGCCGGTGACGTGGCGCTCTTGGGCAGCGGCTGCAGCGGGTGCTCCGGCCGCTCGGCCTCCATGGCGAAGCTGACGGGCCGCAGGAAGCAGATGTCCAGACTGGACTCGGAAGAGGCGGGCGAGCAGTTCTCGAAGAGGGCCGGAGCCTGGAAGGGCTCTTCGTCGTAGGGCGCGGGCAGCGCGAAGATCTCGCCGCCATACTCAAACTCCTCGTAGGCCGCGGGCACGTAGCTGCGGGCGTCGGGCAGGAGCTCGGCCGGGGCGCGCAGGGAGCGCTCCACGTTGCCCAGCTGCTCCGCCGGCGACGGCTCGAAGTCCATCTCCGGGATGGCCTGCAGGGGCCCGGCGAGCGCCTTCACGTCCTGCTCAGCGGCACAGAACTGCGCAGGCGCCAGGAGGCTTTCCGGCCTCTCGTGCTTTCTGCCCTCCATCTCCCAGTCACTGGGCTTCCCGGGCTGCATGCTCTCCATCAAGCTTTGCTGCTGTTGGCTTTTCTTCACTGGGGGCATCAAATGTCTTTAAAGGGGAGACAATACAAAAGAGGTGTGCTTACGGTGTATTAGTGCGCGCCTGTCCCCGAGCAGCGCGAGGCCAGGAACCACACAGTGCCTACCACATACCGCTTAGACGCAAACTGTCTGCTCCCTCTTCTCCGGCCCTCCCAGGAGCCTCTGTGTGTTACCTACCAAGCGCCACAGGCTTGTCAAATTAAGGAGTCCCCAGGAGCCCTGGTCCCCCAAGTGGGAGAGTGAAAATAACCGTCTGTGAAGAGGATCCCGGAAGTACCCGTCTGAGCCCAGAGGCACTGTGTAGAGATGGCTGGTGGGCCAAGGATGCTCAGCGCTGACCCTCTCCACCATGTGTCAAGGCCCCAAGGCACATCTTTTTCTCTCTTCTCTCCCTTTTTTGTCCTAGCAGAGTCATAGAAAATCATGGAAACAACTTTTGTTCAACTCAAGGATCTTCCTGCTTAAGAACAATTAAATTCCCAGATGAAGTAAGCAGTAAAAAAACATCTGGATGAAGTAAAAAACATCTGGATGATGGTATGCGGGGTATCAAATGTGATGATGGTATCACATTTTGCTTTTGTATGTATTTGACATTTTCATAATAAACTAAAAAATTCCCTGTGGCTACAAAGCATGCTATATAAGTCGTCTCAAACTTCCATCCGCAAGAACATTACCAAAATGAAAAGTTTGTCACTCTGAATATGCCCGATTTCATGGAGAGTTATTTTTTTGTTTAATCGTGGATAAAGAGTAATTCACACTGGATACTTGGATAGCATACGCATCAGATTGGATGTGACTTGCTAGTTCTGCTGGAATTTAATTGCCAGACAGATAAGAGTGGACTACTACACACTGACCCAAACTAGTTATTGTGTTAGCTTATTTATACTAAATTTGACCACAAAAATGCATAAAGAATGCAGAAATAAACTGTAACACTATTTTGTCTGATGGTCTTAAGTTAAAAATTAGGTGTCACATTTACAAAGGTGAAAATATAGTAAAATGGAATGTTGACTTGAATTCTCTTTTAACTTGGAAGACTTGGGTTTCTTTTCTGGTTATTTTCCCAACAGAGTGCCGTGGCAGCCATGTTCTTCTTCTGGGTGTAATCTCTAGGGATTTCATTTTGGGGCAGTATAAGTCTTAACTTCAAAGAAGATAGTTTTATCGTTGTCTTAACAGAAGTGAAAAAAAGCTGAAGTGGTCCACAAGAAAAATTCCATCTCCTGTCTCTCTCCCCTCCCAGGAAAGGTATTTTTTTCTGTGTGGTGTATTCTCTCTACAGGTCTTCTAAGATTTTCTCTATAGTAGGAAAATCATCCTGGACTTTATGTAGAGAAAGATTAATGTCTCAGATTTTCAGAATGATTATGAAATTTCACCCTCCTGACTGCACATTTGCACTTCGTCTCTCACTGATGTGCTATGCTGTGCTAAGCCACTTCAGTTGTATCCAACTCTTTGCGACCCTATGGACTGTAGCCTACCAGGCTCCTCTGTCCATGGGATTCTCCAGGCAAGAATACTGGTGTGGGCTGCCATTTCCTTCTCTACCATCTCTTACTGCTAAGTGTTCTCAGTTTAAGAGGTGAAGGCAAAAAGCAAACAGGATTTGAGTTATTGATCAATTGCTCCTTCCATGGTTGTAATTTGCATTCTAAAAACTAGTGATTAAAAAATGAAATAAGCTCAACTGCTTCTCTCTTAATTATAATATTAGAAAAGTAGCTTTTTGCATGATTTCTAATTTTTCCTTAATAAAACCCAAAGCAGAAATTATAGTCCGAGGAATTAGTTTGGGGAGAATTGTCTATATTTGGTAAAGTGGGGATTTGGAATTTTGAGTTTTGGTTTCCCTGATCCTTCCAGAAGTCCTAGTTTCAGAGGTGGCCCAAGTCCACTTATCGTTCAGAGGTAAAATGAGTTCCAGATAAGTGGCCTAATCCTTACCCTAAAGATCATCAAGAAGTTTGCTAAATGGAAAAACCAGTTTAGTGTTTGAAAAGGTTGTGTGCAGAGACTTTAACAATGATCACATCCATTCACGACCCAGAACAGCTTTCAGAGAAGCTGTTGTAAGTGAAGAACAGAGGTCATGAAGTCTATTTCTGAAGCAGCTTCAAGGACAATTGGGAGATGCTAATCAATATTCTGCATCACCTCAGACCAATGTCTCATCCTCAGAGCCCAGACTTCCTCTGACCCCTGGCTGGGATAGCTTTTTTCCCCACTGTATCTCTTGGAGATATTTAAGCCCCACTCTTCTGAGAGCTATAAAATGCCTTCCTGTCATCTATGGCACTCCTTTCCAATCTATCATTGTGCAAAACTTGAGAGACACATGCTGTAGGTGGGGGATGGTTACATGTGGTAACCTTGTTGGGAGTAACCTCCAGCCTCTAGGCCTGCTCCTTAACATGAGTGCCTTCCTCTGGGATCCAGACATTGGGTCAGCTGTTTGCCTGCCACATATAGACCTGATGGGAGTGGGAGGAAGGAGCCCTGTAAATGATACTCCTAATCTAAGCTGGTTTGCTAACCCACACAGACTGGCCTGCTACCCCATACAGACCGCCTGGGACGCGAGGGCATTGTCATGAGCCTTTCCACAGCAACGGGTGCTTACGTGACAGCAGGGCCGGAACTGGGAGCGGAAGGGTAGGGTTGCAGCATCTCTTCGGAGTGGATGCCACTGTCACGGACAGCCTCAGGGCCTGCAGTGGGAGAAGCGTCTTGCCCGGCGTTTGCACACTGGGAAGCCAGCCCTTTGTACAGCTTCGCCATGGATGACCTAACAGAGTGGAGGTAATAATTCTCAGTGGAAAATCAGCTCTCTGAATGTATAGATTATACCAAGCAAAGTACAGTTTCTCAGGTGAATCTCAGCTGTGAGGTTCTCGCTCTCCTCAGGCGCTCTACAAACTAGGTTGCTGGTATATTAGAGTGCAAGCTGACTGCTGGGTGGGAGTAGGGATGCTGATCAATTGGCTGAACTGAGTTTGGGGATAGGGGGAGTATGGGGAGATGTCATCCATTAGAGGAGCCCTGACTTGGAGGATAGCATCTTCTTCTAATGTGAAGCACGGATAGAAATAATTCTGTTTTCCTCATTGGATTGAGATGAGGTTGGAAAAAATCCGGGTTATTAGGAAGCTTTGTTATGAGTTGCTTCTGTTCCTCTGAAGACCAGATTTTCCTGTCCTTCCTATTTCTTCTTAGTGTGAAATCTGTTCAACCACCACCCTCTCCCTTATTTGTTTTATTTTTATCCATAGCACATAAAACCATCTATCTTATTTATTACCTGGCTCTCCAGGTCTAAAAAGTAAGCTGCACATGGCAACAATTTTTTACTGTTTTGTTCTTTGCAGTGTATTCAGTTTGCAGAACAGTATTTGATATACCATGCTGCTAAGTCGCTGCAGCCATGTCCGACTCTGTGCGACCCCATAGACGGCAGCCCAACAGGCTCCCCTGTTCCTGGGATTCTCCAGGCAAGAACACTGGAGTGGGTTGCCGTTTCCTTCTCCATGATATACCATAGGTGCTCAATAAATATTTCTTGAGTTAATGAAAGAAATCAGATTTTGGCCTTTAAACTGCAATTTTAAACCAAGCAAGTTTAGCAAAATAACTATTTTTGAGATGGTTAGCAACATGAGATAATAGAAGGTCCGTGTAAACATTACAGCAAACTTGCTTATTTTTCTAAAGTGAGTTCTACCAGCTGGTAAGTACCTCCCTCCTGTAGCCAGCCTGGCCACCTCTCTTCCATTCCCTTCTCTCTTCTCTTCTGTCTCCACCACTGCATTTCCGCTACTTTACATACAATCTGGTTACTTGCAACAGACACTCACATTGACCATGTGTATCCCTGTTCTCAGAAACCTTTGGTCAACCCTCTAAACTTCACCATCAGAACCTTACTTCTTGAGCTTTTTCCGTTTCTGAATAAGCAAATCCTCATTGCACTGAAACAGCAGGGTGTAGTGTGAGATAAATACTCGCAGGCGCTGAACACACACCAGAAGTAGGTAATAGTCAGGGTGTTCCTGCTCTGTAAACTTCAGGACATTCTGGATGGAAGAAAAAAAGGAAGCAGCATTGCAGAGTTAGAATGAAAAGTTGTTTTGTCTCTTGTGTACCTTGCCTTGATATGCTGTAAGGGTTTGGTAGCCACTTACTCAAAACAATGGCCAATTTAATTACAAACTGAAAAGTCAAACTTGTTGTTCCCTTTGTCCATCGCACCTCGGGAAAATAACAGTCATTTTTGCTCCTGTTTGAGTTGAATTTGAACATGTGGAAAATTAGAAGGATCTACTAATTAGATCTCTGAAGTAATGGAGCCATTCTAACAATTATTGTCTCTAATCAATGGTGAGAATGTCAGGCATCAGGGCTAGAAGTAGGGGGACGTTATGATCAAGCCTGCCCTAGCACCCCCTTCCATTACAATGCCTGCTGTGCTGTAGTGGAACATGAATGCTGGTTGGGTTTGGGAAAGCTAACAGTTACTGAAGAACTATACAAAAAAGATCTTCATGACCCAGATAATCACAATGGTATGATTACTCACCTAGAGCCAGACATTCTGGAATGCAAAGTCAAGTGGGACTTAGGAAGCATCACTACGAACAAAGCTAGTGAAGGTGATGGAATTCCAGGTGAGCTATTTCAAATCCTCAAAGATGATGCTGTGAAAGTGCTGCACTCAATATGCCAGCAAATTTGGAAAACTCAGTAGTGGCCACAGGACTGGAAAAGGTCAGTTTTCATTCCAGTCCCAAAGAAAGGCAATGCCAAAGAATGTTCAAACTACCACACAATTGCACTTGTCTCACATGCTAGTAAACCAATGCCCAAAGCTCTCCAAGCCAGGCTTCCACAGTACATGAACCGTGAACTTCCGATGTTCAAGCTGGTTTTAGAAAAGGCAGAGGAACCAGAGGTCAAATTGCAACATCTGCTGGACCATCAAAAAAGCAAGAGAGTTCCAGAAAAACATCTATTTCTGCTTTATTGACTATGCCAAAACCTTTGTCTGGGTGGATCACCACAAACTGTGGAAAATTCTTCAAGAGATGGGAATACCAGACCACCTGACCTTCCTCTTGAGAAACCTGTATGCAGGTCAGGAAGCAGCAGTTAGAACTGGACATGGAACAACAGACTGGTTCCAAATAGGAAAAGGAGTATGTCAAGGCTGTATATTGTCACCCTGCTTATTTAACCTATATGCAGAGTACATCATGAGAAATGCTGGGCTGGATGAAGCACAAGCTGGAATCAAGATTGCAGGGAGAAATATCGATAACCTCAGATATGCAGATGACACAACCCTTATGACAGAAAGCGAAGAACTAAAGAGCCTTTTGAATGAAAGTGAAAGTGGAGAGTGAAAAATTTGGCTTAAAGCTCAACATTCAGAAAACAAAGATCATGGCATCTGGTCCCACCATTTCATGGCAAATAGATGGGGCAACAGTGGAAACAGTGACAGACTTTACTTTGGGGGGCTCCAAAATCACTGCAGATGGTGACTGCAGCCATGAAATTAAAAGACGCTTACTCCTTAGAAGAAAAGTTATGACCAACTTAGCATATTAAAAAGCAGAGACATTACTTTGCCAACAAAGGTCCATCTAGTCAAGGCTATGGTTTTTCCAGTAGTCACGTATGGATGTGAGAGTTGGACTATAAAGAAAGCTGAGCACTGAAGAATTGACGCTTTTGAACTGTGGTATTGGAGAAGACTCTTGAGAGTCCCTTGGACTGCAAGGAGATCCAACCAGTCCATCCTAAAGATCAGTCCTTAGTGTTCATTGGAAGGACTGATGCTAAAGATGAAACTCCAATACTTTTGGCCACCCAATGCAAAGAACTGACTGATTTGAAAAGAGCCTGATGCTGGGAAAGATTGAAGGCAGGAGGAGAAGGAGATGAGAGAGGATAAGATGGTTGGATGGCATCACCAACTCAATGAACATGAGTTTGAGTAAACTCTGGGAGTTGGTGATGGACAGGGAGGCCTGGCGTGCTGCAGTCCATGGGGTCGCAAAGAGTTGGACACTACTGAGCGACTGAACTGAATTGAACTGAACAGTTACTGAGTGTTTCCCATTGCTAAGCACTAAGTCATTTACATCATTTTCTCATTTAACTTATGCCCAAACCCAGTTAGATAGGTACCATTATTACCTCCATTTAACAAAGAAGGAAATCAAGGTACAGTGAAGTTAAATAATCTTCACTGGGTCACACATCTAATGAAGATCAAAGCCAGGACTTGAACTCAAACCAGAGAGTAGACTCTAGGTTCTTGTTTGCTTACTTACACACTGCTTGCAGGACCTGGGTTTCAAGCCTATATTTTTTTCACCAACCAAATATCTTAACTTGGGCAAATTACTTCTTTGTCTCTCCACTATCTAAAGTGTTAATAATGATACCAGTTTCATGGGATAGTTGAAGATTAAATTAGATAATTATTATGAAAGAATGATTTCAAGATATAAAGCCAATACAATTGAAAGTCCTTTTATTATTAATACTGGGCTACTTCTACCTGAGACAAACTCCAAGCAGTTCTGAGATACTTTCACTGAATTGCTTAGAAAAATCAGTCAGCAATTAAACCAGAACAGGTGGGTAGTGGGAAGAAGAGGGACTGGTAGGGGTGTTGATGAGTCTCTCTCAACTCTACTGCCTCTAAGATGCTACAAGCCTATAGGAAAATGGTGTGATGATGTCAGCTCATCAGCTTCTCCATGCTTCTTTCATGACACAAGACATAAGCAAAGTATGGTAGATCCTTAGACACAAGTCAAAAGAAAGTAGTCAGAATAGCAGGTAAGTGGGGAGGTTGTATAGATATTTCTTAGATACCCAAGGGGTAGGGCTGGGAGTGGAGGTGAATT
Source organism: Cervus canadensis (assembly GCF_019320065.1). Taxonomy (NCBI): domain Eukaryota; kingdom Metazoa; phylum Chordata; class Mammalia; order Artiodactyla; family Cervidae; genus Cervus; species Cervus canadensis. The sequence goes on along the minus strand of NC_057390.1, from coordinate 20,686,553 downwards.
TAGATGGCTGTGGAACCAAAATGGAAGAACTGAAGAGGTTCCCAGTATCTGGCAGGAGCTGCCATAGAAAGATCCTGGATCAGCATAGGTGTGAATTGCTGGTAAATAAAGATAGAATTTCCTTTTTGGCATCCTGAGCCAAAAACTTTTGAGGATGAGATTTTAGCTCATACCACAAGGTGGAGATAGGGTAATCATAAAAATCTAAATCATTCAAACACTTTTTAGAAATATTAATGATTCCTTGACCCTTTATGGTGTCTTTTCATTGGAAGCCCAAAACAACTGTTTAGCATGAAAATCAGTTTGGTGGCTTGACTAGCCATGCCTACCTGTAGATGTATCAGATATTCAGGGATGCGCTGGACTATATGAAAAAACAATGTGTAGATGTCAGACTTAATCTCTTCATCACCCTGAAGGAAAGAAAGTTGGAGTCAGTCTTCAGGGTGCCTCCAGTTCTGGCTGCAAAACTGAGGTCAGTTCTACTAGAGTAGCAAGGGTTTACTAGAGCATTTTCTTCATTGAGAGTGTCATGAAACATTGATCTGTCATTGGAGAGGCTACTTATTCAGGGACATGCTCAAGAAGACACCTCTTTGCTAACAAGGAGCGTGTCATATTCTTCTTTAGAATCTACCCAAGTGTCCAAACCACCCCCTCCTCCTCCCCACCCGCCAACACCATCTTAGCAAAGTGAGCACTCAATAAATTAGACTTAAGTGGACTAAATTTGTTAAGGTTCTTCAGCAAGTAATCTGTACAATGTTTTTACCAAAAGGCATTAAAGGTGCTTTGAACCTCATGAGAATGAAGAAGGGAGAAATCAGTTGGCAACAGGAAACATGCTGAACTTTCTTCATGTCCCTTCTCTTCCTTTCTCCTTTCTCAAATATTAGGTTGGTCAAAAAGTTCATTTGGGTTTTTCTATAACATCTTATGGAAAAACCCCCATGAAATTTTCGGCTGACTCAATATTTGCTGAGTGCTAATATGTGGTAGGTATTATACTGGGTTGAGAACAGTCAGAGGTTGAAGTAGAAAGTTAAGAGAGCCTCTCACCTCTTGTGGAACTTAATTAACTCTTAGCTTTAGAGCTTCTGATATAGTACTTTTCTATTGACCTAAAATAACTAGAATTGCTTTACATGTATATGTGCTTATTGAGCATCTAATATATCACTGCAGTAACAATACTTAAAGCAACATGACTAGAGCCATTTTATAATCTTATAAAATGACAGACACAATATGACATGAATTTAATATTCAGATTAATATGTCTAAGTCTATAAAGCCCCAAGCCCGTTAAGGTTACAAACTGCAGCCTGAGGATCTCTGGTTAGAATATTTGTTTCCTTTGTCTGTATTTCCAGTGGAATGGAACAGAAGTTCAGTAAGGAAGGGCAAAGACCAAAGCAATGGCACTGATCCTTGAGTGGCTCCTTGAACCCCAGGGAGGAGAGTCAGTGGCTTTGTTCAAGCCGTCCCGCAGCCTGGAGAACAAGCTCAGAGGGCATGTGCTGTGTTTTCTGGAAAGGTGAGCAACATCATGTAGTCACACATGTAACCAAAGGAGAATGCAAACATAGAGTTAACTTACCTCCTTCAGAACAACCACATGAACCAAAGAGATGCATTCAGGCAAGTCCCTCAGGTAAGCAACATAATAATCCAAAAAATTATTCTTGAAAACAAACAGAAAAAGTCATGGTAAGAACTTGGAGACAGGAATGATAATAATTAGTATGTTTATGCTTGTGTGTGCTCAGTCGCTCAGTCATGGTCAGTTCTTTGGGAGCCCATGCACTATAGACCACCAGGCTCCTCTGTCCGTGGGATTTCCCAGGCAAGAATATTGGAGTGGGTTGCCGTTTCCTACATCAGGGGATCTTCTTGTCCCAGGGATCAAACTCACATCTCTTGCGTCTCCTGCATTGGCAGGCGGACTCATGCATATATAAAGGAGTACTTTGCAGAGATTAGTTTAATCATTCATTAAATGTGTTTAGGAATATTTGTTTTGTTTTTTTATTCACCTTTTAAAAAATCTTTTTGGTTTTAAGGAAAATAGTCCTATGGACTTGGAAACCAAAACTCAGTATCCCTGCTTTAATGAAAGTGAAATGATAAACCAGAGCAGAAAGAAGGTGCCATGTAATTTGAAAAAATATTTTAAACAGTTAAATGATAAAAATGCAAATTTTGTTTTTTAATTACTCTCTGCTTCAATCATCTACATCCAAATGAGGAACTTTTTCCAACTCACCTCAGAGGGTTTAGATCTGGAATTCTCGACTTTTTCCACTAATTTCTTATTCACCTACGGAATATCCCCTCAGGAAAACAGTTCTCACCTCTCAAAGTTATTTTCCCATAGGTATAACAATTCTCAGCTCAAGAAAGCACATTGAATACAAATGAGTAAAAGTGAGTTTAGAGGGATGGCATTACATCCACTCTATACAAGTAAATAATTTGTAAACTTGTATTATGAATCATTCATATATAGAGGTCAACTGAAGGTAAAATCTTACTTGCAGACCAATTTCAATTAACCCATGCAATATTTTAAAAATAAAATTTCACACAAAATTCTGGACTTTCCACTTCTCTTAAAATACCATATCTGGCAACTCTAGTCCTTTTTTCCTGCATAATAATTGGATAAAGATGAGCAACTATTCCTTATAGCAAAGCATATGTGCTCCACTTAAGCTCACTTCCCAGTAGTATCCCTTCATTGAATTACATTCAGCTCACTTCTACTTACTAATGTCATCTGTTGGCCCTGTAGGCATTTGAGTTTGCAGCTTGTGACCTAAATCATATGTTTTTTAAAGAACATTACAGAGATTTAAAAACTTAGCATCCTTTCTCCAAGAAAGTGAAAACAAAAAACATTCTAGACAAATAGCTACCCATCACATTTTTAAAAATCTTTAAGAAGTGAAATTGTGTGAAAGCATATACATATATACAAATGTTCATATATGTATTTTATATGTATGGATGGATATATATGTGCATGTATATATATACACACACACATACACATCATATTCAATGGGGCAGTTATAGTTCAGCAGAAAAATGATGAACTGGAAGTTAAAAGACTTGGGTTCTAGCCACAGATCTACAAATATGTAGAAAGCTGGGTAATTTCAACCATGATTTTTTCTCTGAACTTTATTTCATTATCTGTAGAACAAGGAGGTTAGACTAGATCTCCTCGGACTCTGAAATCCACTGATTCTAGATTCTCCTTTAAGAGAAATGGACAGGGAAGACACAGATGCATGTAATTCAAGTTTATAAAGGATTAAGAAAAAAACTTACCTCATCATTTGTTAACTTAAGGAATAAATCTCCAAGGACTCCTTGGCGTGGCCACTTCAAGACCCTTTCCTGCAGAGCATGAAGCAAATCCAGGTGCTGCTGGACAATGTACCGTAAAGAGCCAGGGAAGAGGCTTGAAACAGAATAGAGACAGGATCACACAAACCAGGTGTAGAGAAGAAAAGGCTCTTCAAGAACATACGGAACAAGTCCAGTTTTCCCAGTCATTCAAAATACTTTGAGTCACAGGTCTGCCTTTAGTATTCAAAAAAAAGTTTGTCACTGTCAACCTCACAGCAGGTAACCTCAGACCACAGCAAGACCCCTTTACTGATGACTCCTGTTCAAATGTGTATTGAACTAGTAAAGAGCACTTCACTTGAGTGACCTTTTCAAAGCAAAACGGTACACTCTTATTTAGATGACAGCAAAATTTTAAGGGAAATCTTTTTCAATGTTTTAAAGTTCTTCCCACTTGATGTGCAAATCATCTATTCTAATTCATGTTGCAGATGACAGCACTAAGGTGGCACTTGGCCATTCATAGCTACCAACTGTACTTAGAGAAGGAGGAAGTTTCGTTTAAAGCTGGCAACTGAAAGTTCAGGGGATGAGGGCATAAAAGTGTTACTTTCCCCCTTTCCTTCAGTTTCTAAGAGGAATCTGGGAATGGATGGAGTCTTGCCAGAGGAGGCAACAGAGGAGGTCTGGCCTGCTGGTCCCAGTTTTGCTGAGCACCGCCCCCCCTGCTCTCCCACCCTCTGCCCTCTATCTCCATGTGTCTCATTTATTTCAGAGGAAATGAAGGAAAGAAGAGAAGTCAGAGGAGGATGGGATGGAGAGGAGAATCAGAAAGAGAATCATGGGAGGAAGGAGAAGGTGGATTGGATGGAGAAGCGGGGTGAGCAGAGGCCTGAGGAGTGAGGAAGGAAGAAACAGGAGTAGAGCCTTGCTGGACTACAGCAAGGATGTCAGCTCCAGCTTGGTAATTTGGGGGAACTGAAAGTAAGTTCCCCTGTGCTTTCAAGACCACAACGTTTTTCATGTTAGTTTGGTTGGTTTTCTTGATTCTTTTGTTTCAGGTAAGAAGTAGATTTATTAATATCCTTTGTAAAGAAGTTGCAGGAAAATGAGGCAGGAGAGGATGGTTATGTCCCAGGTCTCGGGCAGGTTCCTGGGACAGGCCACCAAGTAAGAGTTCTCGGCTTTATGCAGAAAAGAACTCAAGGGCGAGCCATAGTAAAGGAAAAGCAGAGAATACATTCCATAGGCAGAATGTGGGTCTGTCTCAAAAGGCGAGAGCTGCCAGGGCTACAAGTTTAATAGAGATGAAAGTGTTGGCCTGCTTGTCACTTGCCGAGAGTCTGACTTATTTGGATATTTCCCCAAGGGTCTACCAAGAGTAAATGAGTTGGGGTACTTTGGACAGTTGGGGTACTTTGCCACCCTCAAACAAGCAGACTTCTGTTGAGAACAGTAGGAAGAACACCAGTTTGGTAGGAGGAGTTTTCAGCCCACCTCCAAGCAAAGAAAATTCCCTTGTGGTTGCAGCTCAGAATAGACACACAAATGCCAGCCTCCCATGAAAAGGGACAAAGATTCCTTCTACTCCAGTCTGCCAACCCCTCCAGTCCCTGTGCCTTGAGTCTCCATGTATGTGAAGCCCACTGATCCCTAAGCACAGGAGGAGAGGCCTCCTGATCTGTGCTAGGGCTGGTATAATAGGCTCGGAAGACCTAAGTAATCCCTGTCCACATCAGAGGGAATTTGGAGGTGTGGCTAGGAGACAGTCTAACTGGGAAAAACCATAAAGCTGATGGAGGAAAGCAGAACTGATCACACTGAAAGAGTCAAACACTACACCCGCAAAAGACCTAGGCATGAAAGATTTCTCCCCACCCAGATGCTGACAGTGACTACAGGCAATATTCCTGGTGTGACACTGCGAAATGTTAGGGCACAGTGGTAAGATCTGAGATTGTGATGGGTGGTCAGTGTAGGCTGGTATAAAATGTCTTGATTTATCTCTTCTTTTTCTCTCCTTCCTTCCTGTCCTTTTTTCCTTCCTTTTTTGCCCTATCCTGTCCTTTCTTTTCCTTTCTTTCAAGAAAGCTGTCTTCTGTTACACTATGACCATTGTCCTTGCAGAGTTGGACAGTTGGTAACTCGGTTGGAGTCCAGGTGCCTTGTGGACAGTCCACTGGAGTGACAGTGTAAGGTTTTAGGACGGGGATCACAAAAGGCTAATACTCTCATTAAGTTTCACGGAAGCATGTAAGTTACATGAAGAGCAATGATTTAAGGTGGATTCTGTGCCAAATGGCTTCCCTGATAGCTCAGTTGGTAAAGAATCCACCTGCAAAGCAGGAGACCCTGGTTGGATTCCTGGGTCAGGAAGATCTGCTGAAGAAGGGATAGGCTACCCACTGCAGTATTCTTGGGCTTCCCTTATGGCTCAGCTAGTAAAGAATCTGCCTGCAATGTGGAAGACCTGATTTGATCCCTGGGTTGGGAAGATTCCCTGGAGAAGGGAAAGGCTACCTACTCTAGTAGTCTGGCCTGGAGAATACTAGTATTTCTCCTACTCTAGTATTCTGGCCTGGAGAATCCCATGGACTATACAGTCCATGGGATCACAAAGAGTTTGACATGACTGAATGACTTTCACTTTCACTTTTCACTTTCTGTACCAAATATTGAAAACAGGCTTTAAGGTTTTTTTTAATTTAATAAGGATAATATTTGAAATTAGGGTAGAGTGTAGAGGAGGTGAGCCAGGAAATGAGGAGCAGAGGGAGAAAGAAGCGAGAAGTATAGACACAGTTAACCTATTTCACTATTTTGCCTGGAGCCTGACCTGACTCCCAGAAGCAACTTTTTCATTAGGACAAAAATGTTAAGTGCTCAACTTATTTTCTGTTCCTTACCAGGGGTGAGATTATGGCAACATAAGTTTATTCTTTCTAAAGCCTTCAAAGTAATTTCAACTCCTGCAAGACAGTACTTAAGCAACAAGGGGAATAAACTAAAAGCAATCAATGAACATCCAGTTATAGTTTTAAATTAGTAACCTAGGTCAAAACAACTCCTGAGCTTCAGCTGCAAGATGAGGCATTGATGATAATAAAAACATGTGCCACCTAGTGGTGATCTGAAGTTGGTTGAGCTCTTGGAGGATGTCTCTCTGGGGTTCAGCTTTAAAGGCTAACTGGCAAATCCTATGGGGCTGACTTTAACCCTCCCGACAAGGGTTCAGGCAGGACTATTCAAGCCTGAGGTAGTGGCTCTGTGTGGGTGAAACATACCAGAAAAAGCCAAGAACTCCAACATCTGTGATCCTTCTACCAGTGCACAACAGCCCACACTTTCCCCTCGGGTTTCCACTGGCAGCCTTGCTCCTGCCGCATCCGGCAATTTCAGCCAGGGGCAGGGCTGGCTGGAAGCAGCCTGCAGAGACTCCTGAGCACTTCATGTTTTTCTAGGGAAAACCTGAAGTTTTATTTTATAGGTTTGAGAAGATGTGGCAACCTCAGGTTTGAGCATCAGGTTTGTACTTTTGGGTGTTGTTTTCACCCCCAGGTGACTTTTCAATGAGGGCAGAAAATGCAGAAGGCTTGTGGTTTGTGATGGGAAAGGTAAATGTTCATAAGGTAATTTTCATCTTTGCATGGGAGGAAAAACGCCAATAGAGAAGAGGAATAATCTCATTCTGTTCTGTATTTCATTCCGCTGATCTATTTAAATAAAGAGGCTACACGTGGAGGCTTCAGAAAGCTTAGGAAAAAAGAAACACCGTGAATTGAGGAGGAGGATGAAGCTCTAACCTCAGGTAGGAAAAGAGTAGGGCTTCCCTGGTGGCTTAGTGGTAAAGAATCCATCTGCCAATGCAGAAGATGCAAGAGACTCTGCTTTGATCCCTGGGTCTGGAAGATCCCCTGAAGAAGGAAATGGCAACCAGTATTCTTGCCTGGGAAATCCCATGGACAGAGGAGCCTGGTGGGCTACAGTCCATGGTGTCGCAAAGAGTCAGACATGACTTAGCGACTCAACAACAGTAGGAAAAGGGTGATGTTGCAAAGCTCAGAGGAGCTTCCCTGGTGGTTCAGGTGGTAAAGAATCACCTGCAATGCAGGAGACCTGGATTAGATCTCTGGGTGGGGGAAGAGCCCCTGGAGGAGGGCATGGCAACCCACTCCAGTATTCTTGCCTGGAGAATCCCCATGAACAGAGGAACCTGGCAGGCTATAGTCCGTGGGGTCACAAAGAATAGGACATGACTAAGTGACTAAGCACAGCAAAGCTCAGAACCAGAGATTTCATATTAGCACTAAGATTACTCAGTTGAAGCTTTTCTGTTCTTGGGCAATGAAAACAAAAAACAGCATCAGCTTAGCAGATAACTAACATAAATAGCGTAATCATGGGTATGAGAAATAACCATTATCTTACTTTCTTGAGGAAGGTAGTTTAAATGATAGTTTTAATTATTTTTCATCTCAGGATTTGGGGGAAAGCCCACTTCTTCCTTAGTAATGGGTCATGAGAAGTAGAAGAGAGGTCAAGCAGAAAAGAGCTTCTGTGAACTAAAAACATTCCCCTATTTGACGGGTCAGCTGAGATCTGAAGTAAGGACAAATGGGCAGAAGGGAGAAGCCTGATTTATGAAGCAGGAAGAGACAAAGTCAGCTTCTGGTTGAGGCACCTGGCATATCGCTGTCAGTCAAGGTGGTATCTTTGAAATCACATGGTCCTTCGAGAAGCAGTGTGATGTTGAAAGAGCACGAGACAGGCCTGGGTTTGAGCTCTGGCTTCAGTTGGTTATGTGACTTCAAACCTCACTGGACCTGAGTTTCTTCATCTATCAGGTAGGAATCACAGGTTCTTGTGAAGATTTCACGAAGTAAATGAAGTACCCAAGCATGGAACCTGATTACTGTATGCTGGAGCAAACAATCCTCTCTTTCACTCTCCTTACCCCATCCCACATTTTCAGAGGCTAGAAAGAGATGCTGCTGGCTTAGACTCATAGATGTGGAGGCAAAGCCACATCAAAAGGTAGACTGGGTTTAACTGGGTTTTAAATGTGAACTGAGCAAAGCTTTGGCACCAGCAAGATAGCAAGAGGCCAGAGAGACTTCTTGGAGGGCTGAAGGGGTAATCTGGGAGGTTCAGACAAGCTGGATGGGGTGAAGGAGGGGGAATCAAGTGGTCAGATGGGGAAGGAAGAGCCAGCAAGGATCTAGGTGCCCACAGAAAGTAAAACCCAGTCCAGAGCTTCTACTGTTCACAGCTTTCAGTGTCATGTTACCCTTTTCGGTTCCTTACAGCTTTCTATTTATCTCAGTTTTGCAGTGAAATAATTCTTGCAAATAGTGAAGCAATTGTGGGTTTGTCATGGAACATTTTCTCACATCAGTCGCTTCGATGGAGGAACATTGTGTTTTGGTGATTGGGTTTATTGCTGGCAGCTGCAAAGCCAAGCAAAATTGGGGGTGGGGGTGATAAGGATCTGGAAAATATAGTTCAGGCTTCCCACAACTTCATGAACCACCAGTGCATATCACCTGGTCGAATACTTAAAGTGGTAATGTTGTGTTTGTCTCTAGTCATCCATCATCCAGACTTCTCATTTATTTGGCTTGGCCTTTTCCTCAGTTGATCTGGATTATTACATCTTTATGACAGTAGTCTTTCCCCACCAAATCATAAGTTTCTCCTTCCTGCTTTCTCTCAGCAGAGAGGGAAGCAAGGAAAATCTGAAGTTTTGGAACAGATACAGAGGGAGGGGTGTGGTAACCTGGGGACTAGCAAGTTGCTATAACACATCAGAGGCCCGATGGAAGCTCTGCCCCCACAACGTGACTACACTCACATGTGACTCATACCTTAACCAGGATTTCCTGAACAAATAATAAGGGTCTAAGTTCACAACCATGTTAAGCCCTGTATCATTTATCTAATGGCCACTTCAGATCTCCATTCCCATCCATTCCCTGTGCTCCCATGAGAAGTGGTTCCAGGGGTTCCTCCAGGATTTCCAGTGGGATATGCAGATGGCAACAGACAGGAATACCTCCCTCACTGTTGCACTTTTCCCCTTTAAATTCTTAACAGACATGCCAGAGCCACTGAAAGCCCCAGAGACTCCACTCATTTTCTTATCTGCTGGAAGTCAAAAGTTGAGACCTGCCAGCGGTTACCTGCGGTCACTGACTATTCTCTTTTCCAAGTCTATGTCTAGAGCTCTTGATAAGTACCAGAATTCCCAAAGTGGAAACAATAAACAACTTACCTTAAATTTTAATCAATCTGAAAAGCAAAGGCAATGAATACATGGGTACCTTCTCTCTTTAGAATTCCTCTTTCCATCTGACCCCTGGAATGTTGCCTTGATCTTCAGGATCAGAGAGATGTTAATGACATATTTTCTTTCTGATTCAAGCAGTTCTAGAGCCACAGTCTGTCTTTTAGCTTTAAAAACAAACCAAGGAGGGAATTTTTGTTAACCACTGTTCCCTGAGACCCTGTTAAATGATAGAAAGCAATAAAAAGGTATTGAAAGCAATAGAGACACCGGCAAGTTTCTGGAAGATGGAAAGCAGAGTGGAGGCATGGTCATTAATTCAGCGGAGCAAAGGGCACCAAGCCATTTACTTCAGTGTTTTCATCTGTGGATGGGAAATTGGCTGAGAAGCAGAAAGGCGAAAGGATTGGAGACACCAAGGCATCATAGAGAGTACAAGTAAGAGGCAATGCTGTGAACAGGAGAAACAGTCTACATTCAGTGAAGCTGAACCTTTAGTTCCCAGCCCCATGCTGGATGGCTTCCTCAATTCCACCCCAGGGGAAATGAGACAAGCTAGAGAAGCCTGGGTCTCTGGTATCTGAACTAACAACATCAGACAGAGTAGAGAGCAGAGTTGAAATGCTAAAATGAAAACAAAGGGACTCAGAGAAGGCTCACATACAAAACAGTGAGACTCCTCTCAGCCTCTTTGCCTGCAGGTCCCAGAGTGCCAGCAGGTCCCAGAGTGCCAGCAGCCAGACTTATACTGTCCAGACTGGTGACCAGAGGATCTTCCACTGGAGGAATGAGCTGCCCAAGTGAAAAAGATCTACAAACACTGACATACAGAGGTCACCTATCAAAACAGTAATTTGCCACCTGATTAGCAGATAAGAAGCCCACTTATTGATCAGCTTGACCAACCCAGGATTTTTATGTTTCTTTTTATTTAGGGCCTTTTTCCTGGATATGAATAATTAGCTAAGAATCCTCAGATACTTGAATCAATCTTACATCATAAAAGAAAGAGAAGAAAAAAGTATACACACATTTTTAAAAGGAGGAACCATAAATAGAGACAATGCAGGAAAAAAAAGAAACCTTTAAAAAAAAATCTTATAATTAATATCCTCAAAGAGTTACCAAAAATGTTCTGCCCATTTAATAATTACAGGATCCTATTTTTAAAAAACAATCCAGGAAAACAAGAAGAAACTTTTTGACTTTTTAAAAAAGAGTAGAAGACAAAGTCAAGGAAATCTGTGCACCTGCCTCCATTTCTCTCCCCACCAAGAAAGGCAGTAATAGAGAAAATCAGTCCAGGAGATGCAATATCAAACTAGTAGAAGTTTCAGAGAAAAGAAAGAAAATGAATGAGAAGATATTATCAAATTAATAACACAAAAAATACCAGGACATGTATTTCCAGAGGAAAGGGCCTATTTGCATTCAGTATAATTAATGAAAAAAAACTCTCACATCACTGTAAAATATACCACATCACTGTGAAAATTTAGCACACCAAAGGTAAAGAGAAGATCCTAAAAGTTACCAGAGAGAAAAATCAGGTAATATACAAAGGACTGGGGATTAAATGATATTGGATTTCTCACTGGCAACATTAGAATTTAGAAGACAGTGGAACAATTGCTTCAAAATGATAATGGAAAATGACTTTATATTCATCTAAATAGTCAAGAATTATGTGGAACCTACCAGGCTATGTGTTCCTTCAAAACAAGTAGTAAACCAAGAAACTGAGAAGGTTATGCAAAACAAAACAAAAACACCTCTACAAAACCCGAATAGGAATCTAACATAGGATAAATTTTAAGGGAATTCATAGGAAGACTGAGAAGTCCCAGGAGGGCAGCAGTGCAGTGAGTCAGAATGGAGTAGGATGACAGAGGTCTCTAGGGCAAGTGCTGTTTTAAAAAAATGTCAATGATAGACTTTGTTACATTGCTAAGAAAAATTAAAGAAGACCTATGTAAAAGGAGTCATATACCATATTCTTCAACTGGAATATCAGTACTGTCAAGATGTCAATTCTCTCCTAATCAGACTAAAAGAATACAGAGTAGACTTTGTTGTTTAGTCCCTAAGTCATGGCCAGCTGTTTTGCAACCCCATAGACTGTAGCACACCAGACTCCTCTGTCCATGGGATTTCCCAAGCAAGGCTACTGGAGTGGGTTGCCATTATCCTCTCCAAGGGATCTTTCAGACCCAGGGAGCAAACCCACGTCTCCAGCATCTCCTGCATTGGCAGGCAGATGCTTTACCACTGAACCACCTGGGAAGCCTTAGAGTCTAGAGTTAGACCCACATATATGTGATGACTTGGCTTTTCCTACTCATTTCAATGAGAATAGGAAGGCATTTTCAATAAATGGAGCTGAAGCAACTGGATTGCCATATGGGGAAAAAATGAATCTGGATTCATACCACACAGCAAAATTTATTCAATATGAGTCATAGACCTAAATGTGAATGCTAAAACTATAAAGATTTTAATAAGAAAACATACTAGAATATCTTAATAACCTTAGAATTTGCAAAAATATCTTGCAAGGGCACATAAGCCACAAGCTATTTTAAACATTTAAAATTGATAAATTGAACTTCATTAAAATTAAAAATATCTGTTATCAAAAGACTACCAAGAAAGTGAAAAGGCAGGGCAGAGAATAGAATAAAATATTCTCAACACGTATATCTTACAGGGAACTCATATTCAAAATATATTAAGAAACCCTACTAATAGAGAATAAAAAAGATAACCCAATTTAAACACTGGACAAAGGACTTAAATAGGTACTTCATAAAGGAAATTATACAAATAGTCAACAAGCATATGAAAAGATGCTCAGCATCATTAGTCCTCAGGGAAGTGCAAATTAAAACTGCAATGTGACACAGGACACACCCACAGAATGGTTCAAATTAAAAAGGCTGATCATACTAAATACTGAGAAGAATGTAAAACAACTGGAAAGTTTCATACATTGCTGGTAAGAGTATAAAATATTCCAACCACTTTGATAAACTGCTGGTGTTTTAAAGTTAAACATAATCCTATCCCATAATCCAAAGATTCCACTCCTAGGTATACACTCAAGAGAAATGAGGGCACACATTAAAAAAAAAAAAAAAAAAGACTTGTGCAAGAATATTCATAGCAGTTTTATTCATAGTAGCCCTAAATTGGAAACAATCCAATTTCTAGCAACAAGAGAATGGACAAATTATGGTAAATTCATTCAATATAATTAATAAAAAAGAATAAATTACTGAATGAATTACATGCAACGTTATGTTGAGAGAAAGAGGCCAGACATGAAAAAACAACATATTGTAATATTCCATTTTTATGGAGCTAAGAACAGACATAACTAATTTACAGTGACAGAAGTCAGAGTAGTGGTTCTGTGGGTGGGTATTGCCTGAAAAGGTATATGAGAGAACTTTATGAGATAATATTTCTATTATTAGAAATATTAATGTTGGGTTGGCCAAAAAGTTATTTTGGGTTTTTCCCTAAGACCTTATGGAAAAACCCAAAAGAACTTTTGGCCAACCCAATATAGTTCTCATATTATACAGGTCTGTGTATCCCCAGGTGGTGCTAGTGGTAAATAACCCACCTGCTAATGCAGGAGACATAGAGATGCAGGTTCAATCTCTGGGTTGGGAAGATCCCCTGGAGGAGGCACAGAAACCCACTCCAGTATTCTTGCCTGGAGAATCCCATGGTCAGAGGAGCCATAGGTTTGCAAACAGTTGGACATGACTAAAGCAACTTAGCATGCACGCAATGTACCAATAGAAAAACAAATAGCAGCATAAACTCTTTTTTTAAAACATGGAAGCAAGCACCAGAAAAAAAAATATGTCTAAAGAATTTAAAGTGGGTGCTACTGATTTTCACAATAAACCTTTTAGTGTTATTCAGTTTTCATGTATTTGATAATAAAAAATTTAAAATTACCTCCTATAAAACAGTTGGAGGGAACCTAAAGAAACAAAAGACCTATATATAGAAAACTATAAAACACTGATGAAAGAAATCAAAGATGACACAACTAGATGGAGAAATATACCAAGTTCATGGATTGAAAGAATCAATTTAGTGAAAATGAGTATACTACCCAAAGCAATCTATAGATTCAATGCAATCCCTATCAAGCTACCAATAGTATTTTTCAGAGAAGTAGAACAAATAATTTCACAATTTGTATGGAAATACAAAAAACCTCAAATAGCCAAAGCAATCTTGAGAAAGAAGAATGGAACTGGAGGAATCAACCTGCCTGACTTCAGACTATACTACAAAGCTACAGTCATCAAGACAGTATGGTACTGGCACAAAGACAGAAATACAGATCAATGGAACAAAATGGAAAGCCCAGAAATAAATCCATGCATCTATGGACACCTTTGACAAAGGAGGCAAGAATATACAATGGAGAAAAGAATCTCTTTAAAAAATGGTGCTGGGAAAACTGGTCAACCACCTGTAAAAGAATGAAACTAGAACACTTTCTAACACCATACACAAAAATAAACTCAAAATGGATTAAAGATCTAAATGTAAGACCAGAAACTATAAAACTCCTAGAGGAAAACATTGGCAAAACACTCTCTGATGTAAATCATAGCAGGATCCTCTATGACCCACCTCCCAGAGTAATGGAAATAAAAGCAAAAATAAACAAATGGGAGCTAATTAAACTTAAAAGCTTTTGCACAACAAAAGAAACTATAAGCAAGGTGAAAAGACAGCCTTCACAATGGGAGAAATAATGGCAAACAAAGCAACTGACAAAGAATTAATCTCAAAAATATACAAGCAGCTCATGCAGCTGAATTCCAGAAAAATAAACAACCCAATCAAAAAATGGGCCAAAGGACTAAACAGACATTTCTCCAAAGAAGACATACAGATGGCTAACAAACACATGAAAAGATGCTCAACATCACTCATTATCAGAGAAATGCAAATCAAATCCACAATGAGGAAACATCTCATGCCGGTCAGAATGGCTGCTATCAAAAAGTCTGCAAACAATAAATGCTAGAGAGGGTGTGGAGAAAAGGGGACCCTCTTACACTGTCGGTGGGAATGCAAACTAATACAGCCACTATGGAGAACAGTGTGGAGATTCCTTTAAGAACTGGAAATAGAACTGCCATGTGACCCAGCAATCCCACTACTGGGCATACACACAGAGGAAACCAGAATTGAAAGAGACACATATACCCCAATATTCATCACAGCACTATTTACAATAGCTAGAACATGAAAGCAACCTAGATGTCCTTTGGCAGACGAATGGATAAGAAAGCTGTGGTACATATACACAATGAAATATTACTCAGCTGTTAAAAAGAACACACTTGAATCAGTTCTAATGAGGTGGATGAAACTGGAGCCTATTATACAGAGTGAAGTGAGTCAGAAATAAAAAACACCAATACAGTATATTAATGCATATATATGGAATTTAGAAAGATGGTAATGATGACCCTATATGGAGACAGCAAAAGAGACACAGATGTAAAGAACAGACTTTTGGACTCTGTGGGAGAAGGTGAGGGTGGGATGATTTGAGAGAATAGCATTGAAACATGTGTATTACCATATGTGAAATAGATTGCCAGTCCAGGTTCAATGTATGAGTCAGGACACTCAGGGCTGGTGCACTGGGATGACCCTGAGGGATGGGGATGGGGAGGGAGGTGGGAGGGGGCTTCAGGATGGGGGACACATGTACACCCATGGCTGATTCATGTCAATGTATGGCAAAAACCACTACAATATTGTAAAGTAATTCGCCTCCAACTAAAATTAATTAATTAAAAACAACAGTTGGAGGGTAATGCCATTGTCAGACATAAGCTAAGTGCTCAGTGATGATTTATCATTTGAAGAAAGAAAGGAAAGAGGGAAAAAAGGAAAAAAGGAGGAAGGGAAAAACAGACCTCATTGCAGTATTTGACATTTTGGTGGTGAACCCCTGATACAAGATTCATACGTTGAACATTCCATATCATTGAATAAATCCATCACAAAATTCTGCCTTCTCCTCCACTAACCTTATGCCTTTTTTTCCAGAGCAGTACAATACTAAGTGTCACGGATATCCAGAATCAAGGTGTTAGTCTCAGTTGGCCGTATGACCTCAGGTGAGTCCCTTTACCACTAAAGACTTCAGTTTGTTCATCTCAAAAGGAAACCAGAGGCTCAGTGGTCTCATAGGCCCGCTGCATCTAAACTGCAAGGATTCCAGCCCTTAGGTTTCTTGTTCTTTACATTTTCAGCCTACATTGCCCCTTGGGACTTACCAGCTAAAGAAGTTTCACATAAAACATTTTCCAAGGAGCTATGTCTGCCCTGGCCCACTTCCTTGAGTTTATCTGGATGGTCTTTTGTGACGTATTCTTCACCCCAGTCTTTAGTATCCTTAGGCTGCCTCCACACACCAGGTGGGAGATGACTCTTGGGTTGGATATCAGCCGAGAGGCAAGGCTTAAGGTTTTCTTCTGCTTCTGGAGTTGGGGTCATTCCTGAAAAATAACATCTGCCATCAAGTTCTGATTTTTTTTAATTATATTTGTTACTAACTCAAAAATATTATGCCTTTGCTTGGATACAACTATCCTTTGAGGGTTAAACATATCAGTTAAGAATTAAAAGTCTCCACAGTTATAAAGGATCACCTTTCTCTGTTTCTTGTCTATATACTTGACTCTTGGCACATAGACTGTACTGAATGACTTTTAAAAATAAATTTTATAAAATAAAATATAAATTAGTTAATTTATAAATTATTTATTTTTATAAAATATAATAACAAAACTAATTTATAGTCATATGTATTGATTCTTCATATTTCTTCCTTTCAGGTGAGCACACCTGGGGAGAACACACAGAAAGCAGGAAGAAGGGTACCAAAGACAGCATCGTATTTTGGAATTTGTCCTCCTTGGCCCTGATGATGGTATATTTCCAAAGAGCAGGAGGAAGGGAGGGAGGGGAGATGAAATAATTTATAAGATTCTGGTGAATTATCTCCTAGATAACTTTTAAATACATAAACTCTAAGATGTGTGGTCCACAGAAAACTTAAATGTCATTCCACCTGCACTTGTGAGTTCTCAGCAAGTGTTAGTTCAGTGGTAACTGAAACAAGCCTGAAGGAACTGAGAAGACTGGTTTTGTCTTCAACTTCCCTTCCCTTTCTCTCTGGGTTTAACTGAGTTGCTGACCTACTCCAGCATACATCTTGGAATCTTAGTAAACACAGTGCTTCATCTTGCCTGAGTTCTTTCATGCCTGGTTTGGGACTGAGGGCGTAGAAGCAGGAAAGGTAGAAGAAGGGATAGGGTGAGACTGTTAGAAGAAGAGAGAACTTGAAGAAGAGCCACTTACCAGAACCCATTATTCCCTTCACATTGCTGTCTCCTACGTGCATGGATCTGGTCTCTTGCGCTGCAGATGAAGGAAAGCTTTCAATCAATACTTATCCCACTAACATAGACTGGCACCTTCTATGAACTAAGAACTGGGGTAGGCTCACAGAGCTTACCTTCTACTGGGGAAGCCAGAGCAGCAAAAAAAAATTACAATAGAGTGTGGCAAGTACTAGTCTCTCATTTCTACAAAGATATAACTAGTACTTAACTCATAGATAGCCGTAAGAATTAAATAAGATAACATTTCTAAACTGCACACAGCAAGAGCTAAATGATTATGTAACTATTATGGTGAGGATGGTAATGCTAAACAGAGCCAGAAGGATGATTTTAAAATGTAAGTCAGACCCTATCAAGCCTCTGCTTAGCCCTCCAACAGCTCCCCATTTCCGTGCAAAGACCAAAGATCTTAGAATAACCTTAAGGCCCTGAAATATCTGCCCCCCTCCCCTGCCTGCTGGTTTTTTTTTTTTTCTTTCTTTTTTTAAAAAACCCATCTCCTATTGTTTCCCTGTTTATTTTTCTTTTAGCCCCACTGGTCTTATGCAATTTCTTGAGCATATCAGTGATGTTCCTACCAGGACCTTGGGACTGGTCCCTTTCCCCTACTCTGATATCCATAAACCTACTTTCTCACTTCCTTCAGGTCTTTACCTGGTACCCTCTCTAAAATTATACCTGTGTTTCCTTATTTGTCTTCTGATCACTGTCTAACATACTACATATTTTGTCTTGTTCATTGTCTGCTTCCTTCAGAACAAGAGGTCCTTGAGTGTTAGAAATTCTTGTTCATTATGATATCCCACCACCTAAATCAATGCTTGAGGCGAATGGATGGATGAAAGTATAGATGAATGGATGGAGAGAAGGAAGGGTAGCAGGTGGCCAACACCTTGACTGCAACCTCATGAGAGACCTTGAGCCAGAGGCACTCAGCTAATCTGTGCAAAGATTCCTAACTCAGAGAAACTGTGATATAATGAATGTTTGCTATTTTAAGATACTGAATTTGGGGTCAGTGGATAACAATGGCACCATTTTATAATGGGTAAGCCAACCCCTTCTGAAAGTTTGGTCCTTTGACCTCAAGTTTTAACATAAACTACCACCAATCATATCCAGAATGTCTTACTATGCCATATTATTCCCAAATTTGTATAGCAACTCGGTAGAATAAATTATATTATATAAGCCATGCCTATATAATAATGAAAGAAGGAGAATTTGCCATGCATCTGGGCAAATACAACTTTTAATCTTTTATCTTGTGCATATGGTCAGCGGTCCCAGACTTGACTCTGATCTGACTTCTACCTTCCAAGCCCATTCTACATTCTTCCCTAACAACATCTTCATTGTATGCTGTGCTTTTTATGCCGTGGAACAAAAAATGTAGAGCCACCTGTGATGAACCCATTTCCTAGACTGATCAAGTGAGTCTTCCCAGGCTGCACCTATTGAGTCTCTAAAATAACTACTCAAATGGGTAAAAAATAAAAAAGCAAATCTGTACTTTTGAAGTTAACACCACTTAAAAGCCACTTGATTAAGATTTTTAAATTATCCGAAGCAGATTTATTATCTTTGAATATATGAGTTACATTGTTTCTTAAGCCATAAGGGTGGAAAACCACCAGTCCTGTTCTTGAGGAGATTACAGTTGGTCTAGAAGTTATTGAGTCTCTTTTGGAGACTTTCAACATGAGACCAAAAAATCATAGGAAAATTTATCGAAACAATGTTGGTATTCCATTCATGCTCCTGCATATAAGGTACTTGCTAAACATTGTTGAGGATACAAAGATGTAGCAAACATGTAAGTGAACATGCTTAGCAACATCTCTTGGAAAGCCATTTTCTTCAGGACTGCTACATACAGATATTTTCTAATTATTTTCGGTGATGTGGCTGTGGCTGTTTCAGCCCACAAACACCACCAGATCAGTTTTTCAGAGAAAGGAGAGTACAGAATTAGGTTATCACTGACATCAATGCTTGCCTGTTAGGGCAGATATAACTTTCTCATATCCGTGAAACCTTTGTTGAAAAAAAAAAGAACACGATTTTCCATCTGTGCAGAGAGGTAAGGATTGAGAAGTAATGTAGAAAATAAAACAATTTATTAGAGTGAATAATTTAAAAAATTTTTTTCTACTATATCTGGTATAGTATCATTGTATAATAAGTTATTTCCAACCCATTTGAAACTTAGAATACCCAGATTATTATTTTCCCTCAAAAGAAAATCTTTTAAATTTGGGCAGACTCTCTCCATCTCTTAGATCCTCTGAATTCTTTTACATTCCAGTTACAAAAGCGAAACATCCTGAGTGATACATTATTTTCATCTAATAAAGATGGAGGCTGTAAGCCTATTCTCAATGTTACTGAAGTCCAGGAACCAAGGGAGAACTACTTGGCTAATTCAATATGATGTGTGAACTGTACCTTTTTCATAGGCCTGAGAAGGCAAAAGGTTTGTAAAGTCTTCACTTGGCAGAACAGGCTCAGGGATGTTGATGGAACGGAAAGGACTTCCTTGTGCTTGAGCAGGTCCAGCCTGTGATCCATGTTCTTCTTTCTGAGTTTTCCTAAAAAAAGAAAAGAAAAAAGGCTCTTACTGTATGATAGGGTAAGAAAAGAGTCAGTTCAGAATAGGTCAAGAAAATTTCTGAACCATACAGAATTGCAGTTTTTGTAAATTAAACACAGTTGAATACTAGCAATTCATATGATTCAATGCAACTCATCACCAAATACCTACAATTCACCTTCTAATTATAATATCTGTATTCTTATTTTTCTGTTACTAGCTTCCCTGTTACAGAGTTTACAGTGGGAACAATTTCTTGGGATAATTTACATTCTCTTCACAAAGCAACACAAGGGTAGCAGGAAGGAGCAGGTACTCGACTGAAAACACTGAACCATTCTCCAGGGTCACACAAATATTAGTTATATTTTAAATTTGATCATATCAAAACATGTAACAATGAAGATTATGTCTCCTTAGTGGTGCAGCTTTACTTAATTCAGGCTGGTTGGGATATTGTTTAATATAAATTTATTTTCAATGGTCAAAGTAAAATAATAATAGTATTAGAGAAATTTCAGAAATCTAATAAAATCACTGGTGACCCCACTATCTTAGCACAAAAATCATAATTTAAATATATCTTTCTAGTTGTTATTTTCCTGGTGGCTCAGTTGGTAAAGAGTCTGCCTGCAATGTGGGAGACCCAGATTCAATCCCTGGGTCGGGAAAATCCCCTGGAGAAGGAAATAGCAACCCACTCCAGTATTCTTGTCTGGAGAATGCTATGGACAGAGGGGCCTGGTGGGCTACAGTCCATGGGGTCACAAAGAGTCAGACATGACTGAATGACTAACACTTTCACTTTCTAGTTGTTATTTTACGTTTTTACAGTTAAATTCTGCATGCCACTTCATATCATTTTTATTTAACTTCCAGTTATATTAAGTGTTTTTTCTGCTACTGTTCTTATTTCCCCCACCAGGAATTGAAACTTTGCACCCTGCATTGTAAACATGGAGTCTTTACTGGACTGCCAGAGAAGTCCCACCATTCATTTTTGTGCTGCATAATCTCTATCACATGCTGATTCATGGAGCCCAGTGGCCAGCTGTCCGCCAATAGAAGGAAAGGTATTCCTGGTGCCTGTCTATGAGCCATTGCTTATACATTTGCCTTTGGTCAGTTTTTTGGTCAGACACTCACTTGGCTTTAACTTTTCGAGATTCTCTTCGCTTCTCCTGTTGAAGCTGTTCAATTTTCTGTTGCATTTCTTCTTGTTTGGAAGTGATGGCCTGGATCATTGACATGGCATTGCTCAGCTCTTCCTAAAAAATAAGAATTGATATATATTTAATCTGGTATATGAAGTTAAAGTATATAACATAATATTTAGTACACATAAAACTTTTCATACATATTAAATGAATGAATGAGAGATGAAAACTTCTATTGTAGCTTCTAATTTTAACATAGAGATCCAACCAAGTAAAACATGATATTTTTTCATGAAAGTTAGTGAATGGGCCAGAGGAAAACTCTTGTATTTGGTTGCTAGGCAAAAAGGCAAGTTTTTTTTTTTTTTTTTTTTACTTCTGTTAAGATAACCAGAAATCTTTAGGAAGGAAATAGAAGAAGGACCTACCTTAAAATAGTTCAATGAATTCTTCATCTCAGTAACTTTCTCTTCCATGGAACATCTGCAGCTCTTAACCTTCTCTTCCAAAGCATATTCTCCATGTTGAATTCTTGACAGTTCTTGCATTGCTTCTGTGAAGCCAGTTTTGAGTTCAGAGGCTAGAGCCTGCAACTAAATAATACACAAAGAGTTAATTCAATTTGCTATAAATTATTATGAATGGAATCTCTGATCCCTTGGATGTTTCTTTTGTTTGCAAAACCAGGCTCTTGAACATGTACAGAACTCATTTACTAGAGACTATTGTGTACACAACTTAAGGCAACCTTGGTCCCATATGTCTAGGGAAAAGTGGGTCTTCTTTATATCACTCACCATGAAGCTTGATAGTGATAAAAAAGCAACCAATTTATTGTTTGCAAGTGTTCCTGCAACTTACTATTTATTTGAACACCTTTGATTAAAAAGAGATTTATTTTAAAAGCAACCTATGCATGTGAAAGACAGTGTTGATCAGTAACTCTTTGAATTCCATGCAAGAAAGGATGTTGAAGAAATTCAGTTATTTTTCCTTAAAAAAATGAAATGATAAAAAGAGTAATAATTAAGCATATTTGAATATTTCTTTGAAAGGGAAGAAGTTTTCTTAATATTCTTGGATGATATCATGAAAAAGGAGATTATGGTGTTTCCAGGGGCAGGAAAACCTACAGTGGTAGAAACTCAGCACTTTGATAGTAATGAGAACCATCTTCAGCCGTCAAGCCTGGTCTTGTAGGAATGCACACTTGGATTTTTATTGTCAACTTCCAACCATGAAAAGGGTGTCAATTTTGGAGTCAGGTAGGGTATAAATCCTAGCAACTCTGCTACAAGTACTAAAACGTCAAGCAAGTTGGTTAGCCTCTTTGTAGCAATTTTCTCATCTATAATATAGCTAGGATAATATTTCACAGGACTGTCTTGAGAATTAAATGAATAAATGTAGGTAAGGTACCTACCACAGTATATGCTTGGTATGTAAAAAGTGTTCAGGAAATTTTAATTCTTTTCCCCCTTGAAGTGGTAAATCAGAAAGCTAAGCACAAACAGAAATGTGGAGAAAATGGAGCACTTCTAAATTTCAGTTTTATTTATTGAGTCATTGAAAAAAGCATTTTCAACAAACAAAAGGTTAAGATAATAACAATAAGGTAATAATAACATTACTTACATGATTTTTATGATCTTACATTCTGCTAGGTATAGAAATGCTTACTCCAGATTGCTTTTTGAAACAAAACTTTTTAGGAGCCTTAAACACCCTTTCCAAATGGTTCCAACTTGTGTGACATCTCAAAGTATAAAATGAATTACTCTTCTGCACCATATTTTCAAAATATAGGGCTTGTGGGTCTCTGTGCTTCACAGAGGGCTTGGAGGAGGGGAAAGTAAGAGGAATCAAGGAGATCATTCTGAGGAAAAAAAGCATGACATCTCAGGTGTTTGGAGCTGAAAGATTGGGAAACAACATGAGCAATCTGTATTTCATTCCAGTCATTTTTAATTTTGATATGTCTGTGATGGGTTTTAGCACATGTCCTAATTCAGTTGTCATGTTAGGTTAAATCACCAGATCAACTACATTTGATCTGGTAATTTTCATTATACAAATTCATCTTCTGTGAGCAAAATGAAGTCGATGGCCATGTGATATCAAAGCAAAATGTAGGCATGTTTTAAAATTGAAGGAAGGAAATCTAACATTCACTCATGATTCCTGCTTGGAAAAAAAAAGGGAACCACTTTCCAACAGAAATAGGTTTCATTTGCACTACTCCCCTAGGTGGATGTGTGGCGCTTTGCCCAGAAGGCAAAAGGAAGCAGCAGGATTCTCTTCACCCGTAGAACCCCAGTTCTCAAATATTAAGAGCTATCAATACCTTTCACTAACAGCCAGGTTATATAGGGACTTTGGGAATTCTGAAACCGTTTTGAGCTAGGAAGCACCCATTTTCTTTCCATATGCTACTTTGAGCTCCTTCGATACCTGCCACTGAAGTAACACTACTGCTTTATAAACAGGTTCATGACCACTGATCAGGCAGGGGATGCCATACATAGTGAGTACAATCACACACCTGAGACTACAGGTCACTTTTAAGTTGCTTGGGAGATTTTGAAAACCTTTAGCTACTGCAGACTGGTTTTCTGGTACCAACTGGCCATTCCTTTGTAAGTAAAAAAAAAAAAATACTCTGAAGACGTGGACTTATTTGCTCTGCTCTGTCTCCCGCTTTCTTAATTGACAGCCCACAGCCCACCCCCAGGATTAGAAATGGGTGTCTACCTTGTTCTCCAGCGAGTTGAACACGTTCCTCATCTCGTTGATTTTTTCGTGAAGCTGCTCTAGAGAGGTTATGATCCCTCCATCCTGCCGCTGGAGGCGGGCTCCCACTGGAGGCAGGTTCAGGGAACTCTTGTACTTGGAAGCCTACGGTACCACAGAGGGCTTCTTAGGCTCAAAGAAATAGGGGAGGGGAGTCCGAATTCTTCCTATTTCCTGCTCTTAATTTTTGTTTCTCAATTTCCTCTACTTTCTTGGCTCTTAACTCTTCTCAAGATGAATTTTAGTCAATGTCTTCCAAATTTTTTTTTTTTCACCAAAGATCCCTTAAACTAAATTTTCATAAATTAAGCAAGTTGTTCCAACTTGTCTTTTACACAAACTTCTCCTTCCCTTCTGTCTCATTATTAAGGTCAGAAAAGCAGGGAATGGGCTGTGCTTTGAGAACTCTGCAAAGTTTTAAAGATCAAGATTTGAGAAATCTCCACAAGGTATGCCAAATTCCTGTGACACCTGACTAAAAGTTCTACAGAAGCAGAAGCTCAAGTATTTTGAAGTAGCCCATAATGACTAGAATGCCAGGGTAATTGCTTTGGCTTCCCCCTAAATCAGGGTTGCTAGAGAAGAAATGGGGTCTTTCTGCCAGCTGCCACTCCCTAATTTTTAGCCTCTGTTAATCCAATGCAATGGATTAACCCATTGCAATTAATTTAATGCAGTGATTTAAAACACAAAGTGAGTCATTTGAACAGTCAAGAGTAAATTTCCCAAATCTACTCCTCTACACTTCCTGCAGAAGTTGATCCTTAAAGTTATTCTTACCAGGCAACACTGAGGCTGATAGGAAGCCTGGTGTGGTGGAAATTTATCTTATCTATCCCTGGATGCAACACAGGTCTAGCAGAGGTAGCTTCTCTGAAGTTAGAAGAACATGCCTCAATGGTAAAAAGAGACTGAGGCTTAAACAGGGCTTATAAATCCTAGAAAACATTCAATGGAAATTTTGATGATGAAACCTATTACTGTAGGACTGGTTCCCATAGTTTCACAGTTAGAGTTTCTTTGGGCATATAACCCATTTTCTTAAATTATTAATATTTTTATTAACAGAGAAAAAGAAAAAAAGAGAGTCACCCCAAATCTCATTACTTTAATATAACCATTAAAATTTTGGTATATTTCCTTCTATTTTGTGCTATGAATATAAATGCAAGTATTAATAGCATTGGCTTTGGCTTCCTAGGTGGCATGGTGGTAAAGAATTCACCGGCCAATGCAGGAGATGTAAGAGAAATGGGTTTGATCCCTGGGTCAGGAAGATCCCTTGGAGTAGGAAATGGCAACCCACTCCAGTATTCTTGCCTGAAAAATGCCAGAGGAGTCTGGCGGGCTATGGTCCATCATGTCTCAAAGAGTCAGGCACGACTAAGCACACATGCATGCATATTTATAGTGTTGAAATCACATAAAAGATATATTTTGATTCTGCCCTCCTTTTTCTTTCCTTTTGCATAACATTCTTATAAGTCCTTTCCCTCAGCCTTCAAATGTTTGTCTAAGTGTACATTTTAATGGCTATATAATGTTCCATCCTACAAGTGTGCCAGAGTTTACTTACTCATTCACCCTGGCTGTAAATTTGTTATTTATAAGTTTTCAATATAAGATAATGCATTGAAATACAATGCTTTTTACTTAAAGCTTTGTATATATTTCAGTTATTTCCTTTGGATAATTCTTGAATATGAAATTACTGAGTCAAAGGATGTTAGGTAATATTGACCCAAAGGAAAATATACCATATTGGAACATATTCAATTAACTAATAATTATACAAAATATATTTGACCAGAGGGCTTGAAAAGTTATAATAATGTGGTTGTATATATTCTTGGAAACATACTGTATGACATGCAATGTCCTAAATTAGTGTATTTGGAAAATCATGTCTTAGACAAGACATATGAAACATAAGTAATATAAATGGTAGAAGTTAAAGTGTCCACATTCCTAAGGCTACACATGAGCCAAAAACATGGCTGGAGTTCAAGTCATTAGTGTGAGGGTTGCACTAGAACTAAATTGTGCTGTTACCACATCTGTTGCCTTAATTGGGGGACCCTCAACCCTTACTTCTCATGTTACTGAAATCAGAATTTTAAAATATATATTCCAAATGAAGTAATCACTTGGCTGAATCAACACAGCGGACTCTGGAAAAGAGACTGGGGTGGACTTTGAGGGGGTTATGGACAATGGACAAAGAGGAGAGGGATAGATTTGGATGCAAATAAAAGGGAGTGTACTAAGCTAAGGAGCGGTCAGGGTGTCTGCTGATTCACCTGGTCCACAGTAATTCTACCTGGAGTGAGCTGGGAGATGATAGTGCTCATTCTACTGTTGACTTCTGTGACCTGATTTAGGTCACAGCACCATATTCTTACCAAGGTTACGTTCATCCAAAGAACTGGAAGCCAATTAGGGGTACGAACATTTTAACACTTTTACTGCATTTAAATTAAATTAGTCAAAAAATAATACTCCTTGTTTTAATCATTGTTTCTTTGAGCTTCAACCTTTCCTTCTATTTATTAGTCATCTGCAATTTTGTTTTGGTAAATTGTTTGTGTTCCTCACCCATATTCTATCAGGGTTTCAGAATTTTCCTATTTATTGATTCTATGAATTATTTATATATCATGAAAGCTCTGTAATATTTTTGTAGGAAATTTTCCAGTTTTTGTTATTTGTCTCTGAATTTGTTGAAAATATTTTTACATTGGGAAAATTTTTAATTGGGATGTGATATACTCACTAACCTTTCCCTTTGTGATTTTTTTCCAGTGCTTTTTTTTTCTTAAAAAGATATTTTCTAGCGCTTTTTTTCTTAAAAAGACATCCAGAGACAAAATAAATATTCACTGATTCTAAACTTCTATGGTTTTTTAAAGTATTTAATGCTTTAATTCAGTTTTGAATTTATTTTGATTAGAGTATGAAGCAAAGATCTCTTCTTTTTTTGCAAAGAACCAGACAGTTTTCCAAACACCATTTAGCACCAAACTAAAAGGACTACATCAGACCCCTTGGCTTAAAGCAATATATACATCTCACGATATCCATTCATTCATTCAACTAATATTTATTGAATATGTATTATATTCCAGGCACTATACTTTGTTCTGAGAATATAACAAAGAGCAAAATGTACTAATCCCTGCCCTTGGAGCTTACATTCTAGAGAAGGAGACAGACAATTGAAAAATAATAAACAAGTTAATATTTACTATAATGTCAGGTAGGGATTGGGAGGTCTGTTGAGAAAATAAGGAGATAGAAAATGTCTGAAATGTCACATTTTCCTTCACCTTTCATATCTTGCTCTCCCTTTTAAGTACAGATTGTACCTATTATAATTAATCTCTCCCTGTATCCCTCCTTCCTTGTCCTCTTCTTGATTTCTCCTCCATCTTTTGGTTAAATGTTGCTTGGAGTAAACAGACTGGGGTTTAGGAGACATTCTTTTAAAACAAGGACGGGGTTATAATCACAGCATCACAAAGGTCACATGGAGCAAGTTCACTTCCACTGCTTCGTTTGTTCCTCCGTGAACAGATGTACTTGGATGTATACAATAAGAGAATGAGGCCATCCTCGCTGCAGCTATATTTAGCCAACATTCAGGGAG
Source organism: Cervus canadensis (assembly GCF_019320065.1). Lineage (NCBI taxonomy): Eukaryota > Metazoa > Chordata > Mammalia > Artiodactyla > Cervidae > Cervus > Cervus canadensis. The sequence continues at coordinate 20,659,264 of NC_057390.1, read as the reverse complement.
TGACCTACATAAAATCTGTAATAGACTTTAAATCATACCTGAGTTTAAAGAGATAGTCACACTCATTCAAATGCCATACACAGGTCAGGCATTAACAGAGGGGAGGTGGGCAGGGAGGTCTTGGACAGACAAGTGAAGCGTCAGATGAGCATTGAAGGAAGATTCACTTCCTGTTTCCAGACCATTGTTCAGGCTAGTCCCTCTGCCTAAAATTACCCTTCCTCACACCCACTTACCAAATGATTAACTCGTTTTTACATGCCCGATCAAATCCTTCAGTTAAAATTAATTCATCCCTTTTTCATATTCCACAGAATTTTATCAATACCTCTGTTGAAAGTCTTCCAAACAGCCTACCTTGTATTTATTGTATGTTTTTCAGGACACTTAAAAATCAGTAAGAACATCTGCTTCATCCCCCATTCAAGTCCCAAGCAGTAGACTTTGCACATAGTAACTGCTCAATAAATATGCATTAAGTTGAAATGAGGCTATTTTCTTCAGCCTCTCTGTTTGTTGGTCTGGTTCTAAGAGCAACATGATTACAATGTTTTCATCATCTTGTGCTGGTTTGCCCTAATTGGGTCCTCAGCAGTGATCTCTTACATGATATTTTTGGGAACTAACTAGTTGTTATTTTCATTTTACTGTTACTCAAAGTAAACAAATTTAAATTACATTTCCCCAAACTACCTGCTCCTCTGGATTCCTATATCTCTATTTGGGAGACCACTCTTTTTCATAGTTGCTGTTTCATCACTCAGTCATGTCCGACTCTTTTGCGACCCCATGGACAATAGCCCACCAGGCTCCTCTGGCGGTGGGATTTCCCTCGCAAGAATACTGGAGTGGGTTGCTGTTTCTTTCTCCAGGGGATCTTCCCGACCCGGAGATAGAACCTGCGCCTTCTGCATTGGCAGGCCGATTCTTCACCACTGAGTCACCATGGATGCCCCCTTTTCCTACTTGTTGTTGTTCAGTCGCTAAGTCATGTCTGATTCTTTGCAACCCCATGGACTGCAGCACACCAGGCTTCTCTGTCCTTCACCATTTCCTGGAGTTTGCTCAAACTCATGACCATTGAGTCATGATGCCATCCCCCTTCTCCTCCAGCCCTCAATCTTTCCCAGCATCAGAATCTTTTCCAATGAGTCAGCTGTTCGTAGCAGGTGGCCAAAGTATTACAGCTTCAGCATCAGTCCTTCAGTGAATATTCAGGGTTGATTTCCTTTATGTCTCATTGCTGTCCAAGGGGCTCTCAAGAGTCTTCTCCAGCACCACAATTTGAAAGCATTGATTCTTTGGTGCTCAACCTTCTTTATGATCTAACTATCACATCTGTACATGACTACAGGAAAAATCATAACTTTGACTATACAGACCTTTGTTGGCAAAGCCAAGTCTCTGATTTTTAATATGCTAAGTTTGTCATAGCTTCTCTTCCAAAGAGCAAGCATCTTTTAATTTCAAGTTTGCAGTCACCATCCTCAGTGATTTTGAAGCCGAGAAAATAAAATGTCTCTGTTTCCACTTTTCCCCCATCTATTTGCATGAAATGGTGGGATCAGATGCCATAATCTTAGTTTTTTGAATGTTGTGTTTTAAACCAGCTTTTTCATTCTCCTCTTTCACACTCACCAAGAGGTTCTTTAGTTCCTCTTTGCTTTCTACCTTTAGAGTGGTATCATCTACATATCTGAGGTTGTTGATATTTCTCCTGGCAATCTTGATTCCATCTGTGAGTCATCCAGACTAGCATTTTGCATGATGTACTCAACATATAAGTTAAATAAGCAGGGTGACAATAAACAGCCTTGATGTACTCCTTCCCAATTTTGAACCAGTCCATTGTTCCATGTCTGATTATAAATGTTGCTTCTTGCCCTGCATACAGATTTCTCAGGAGACCGGTAAGGTGGTCTGGTATACCAGGGCTTAAAACCTTAAGAGCCAACTTTGAAATCACCCTTTCTCCCAACCCCCACCTAACCCTGTCAGTTCTTTCTTCCTTCTCAAGTATTCCAAATAACAATGCCTTAAGTCTAGAGAGTAGCATGGGTTTCCCTAGCCCAAGCTCTTTTCACGTTACATATTATGTCAGAATGAACTCTATGATTTTTAAGGACAGAAATTTACTTTAAATCACAGTTGGTAGATAGAAGCCAAAGAAATACTGTGTAGAGAGCCAAAGTGACTGTCATTGCAAACATATTACATAAAAGTTGGCAGAACATTTATCTCCTCATAAATCAAATTATTCCCATTGTTAAAAGAGTTTAACCTTTTTTCTGTTATCATATATGAACATCTGCAGTGTTAACCCCCTTTTATTCTCAATTCTCCCCACTAAAATAAGAGACTGAAAAAACCAGATCTTGCTCTCTCCTTCTGATGGAAATGTTATTACACAGGGTAATGACCAGAATGATGGTGGCAAAAAGAAAAGCATCATCGATGTGGGAGTGGTGCTGCTATATTTTATAAACTGTGTAAGCTGTCCTTCAGTGATCAGTTTTCACCAGAGTACAATGTGAATGGTACTCTTAACCCTGCTTATCTCACAGTCTTAAGTGAACAAACACAATGATACATGTAGAAGCTCTTGTGAGTGCTAAAAACAATGTGTACATAAAGAACAGTCATCATTGTGATACATAAAAGAGTTTAAAACAATCTGTGTTTTTACCTGGTAAATCTGTGCAGAAGGATTATTCATTGGCTTATGTTCATTATCTCCTGTAGGGAAAAGAGCTCAGTTTAATCAACACAATTCATTCTGTCCCTATTCTCTTCACATGCAGGGAATGAGGGGACTTAGAGGATATTAAATCTATACTTGCATGATAAGAAGCCAATGATTCAACAGAGACAGAAGATAAATTGGCATAGGTTATTTTATATTACATTCTAATGATCAAACCATATCTACCTGATATATCTCTTATAGTAGAAAATGATGTGCTACCAAGGTGGGGAAGTTTCTCAATCAAACTGAATGATAAACGATCATTCATTAGCCAGAAGGGAATGCCCATGAAGGGTCTCTTTCAGACTTCCCAGGTGGTCCAGTGGTTAAGACTCTGTGCTTCCATTGCAGGGGACACAAGTTCGCTCCCTGGTCAAGGAACTAAGATCCCACAAGCCGCATGGCAGGGCCAAAAAAAAAGGGTCTGTCTTATTCTTGGGACTGAGTGAAGTTTATCTGAGGGGCTAGTTCCAGTCAGGAAGTCTTTTATCCAGTCGTCACTCTATTGTTCTCAGGAGGCCTGTGTAAAATATTCCTTACTTCTTCTGCTTCTGATCCTTGCTAAACTTCAGAGCTCCGCCCTCTGTCCTGCCTAGATCAGCTAAAGGAATTTTGCTGTCCTCTTGGGCAAGAGGGCTGATGGAAGGAAATTGCAATACAAAGGGTCTTGGAAGGATGCAGGCAGAAAGAAAACAGTATTGTCAACACTAGAGACAGGTCAAACACAAAGAAAGTAGTAGGTTATGAAAACCATTTGCACTAGGGAGGAAAAAGATTAGCCTAGAATGTACCTGTCAGAACCTCAGCCCCGAGAATGAGGTAAATTGCGTAAAATGTACACCTCACATGCAGCCCTTTGCTTATCCATTTTAGCCACATCTCCTTTGTATCACATTGTATGAATCAAGCAGTTTATAGATAAAATCCCCAGCTGCAAATATTTGGATGTATAGATGTGTACATTGTTCTCCTAGGACATTCAGGTACAGGAAACCCTTCCCTAGAGGAATCAGCCTCAGTATGTTAAGTTTATAAATAATATATATCTTCAGCTCAGATCTTATACACACCAAAGGCAGTCTCTATAAAATCCAGATGGTTTGAGATTACCAATCCCCCTTACAAACTTGAGTGGATTTACTTAACCTATTTCATGCTATGTCCCAGCAGCCTGGTATAATGGCAAGAACCAGAACCTAGGGACAGAGACCAGGGTCCCAGATCAGACTCTGACATTTTGTAGCTATAGCCTCACTTCTCTATGACTGTTTCTTTACCTATCAATTGAAGATGATAACAGACCCTACTTTTATATGGTTGATTCTGTGTGGTAAAGTTTAAAAGAGGAAGCCCTCATGTTTCTAGGTCAGCCTAGAAGGCGTTGGATGTCTGTTAGTTCAATATATATCTTGACCCTTTTCAGGAGGTCATTCTGAGGCAGTCCTAAAATTATTGCTAAGAAAAGTAAGAAACTACTCAAATTATAGATATACATGTAGCATTTCCTGTTTCCCCAGTACTGTGTCTGTGCTCTTCCTGGTCATTCTGTTATGATAGTGAAATAAGAATAGTCAAGTTAACATATTATTATGTTATGAGATAAGGGCAAGACCAGCTTACAACCTATATTTCTTAAATCCTGAGCCTTAAGCAAGACATAGGAAAAATCTTACCTTGCTTGGTTTTGGTCTTTTCCATGGTGCCTGTTGCTTCTCTCCTCCAGCTTATTCAACATTGCATCTTCATCATCCCTGGATCAGGCCATCCCCTCGTCCCCAGACCTGTCAGTTGAAATCAAGAGTAAGGGAACAGGTGAAGTGACTGGACTTAAGTTTATGTGCTAACTTTAAAAAATTGAAACGAACACAGAAGCAACAGGTGTTATGTGCAGGTTCAGAAGAGTGAAAATATTAAGTTGAGCACACATTTAGCTTAAAACTCAAAGGTAAATATTTTGTCAACAAGTATGAATTTCATTAGTTAAAATTATGGTAGTTTTTAATATACTGAATTCTGTTGGGGATCAAACCAATTAACTTAAACCTATTAATTTTATTAGCAGGGTATAGTTTGGGGAAATTAACTTGAGCAAGCATGAAGGCTAATATATCTGTTTCTATTTCATTAAATAGTAAGTTCCTTGATGGCTTTGTCCCCACTTTCACCATCTGTAGACTTCTTTACACCAGGAGATGCTAGTCAAATGTGGTCTGGCTGTTGTGATCTTTGGACATGAAACTGCCAGTTCAGAATGCAATCTAACAAGTAAAAATAGTATTGTGGACACCGGCCCTCTTTTTATCCCATCTAGAATTTTAACCCTTTTCAATGATTGGGGAATTCCCCAACCTTATGCAGCTTGATCAGAGGCCTCCCCTTATGTGGAGGCTGAAAATGCCAGGTTCTCCTAGCCTCCCTTGCAGCTAAGGCATGATGGACATGTGGTAACATTTTGATACACCCACCTCAATTGGTGCTGGCAGTTGCAGAAGGATTTCCTAAGGCAGATATACTTGATATACTTTCTACTTTCTTGGAAATAGAAATGATTTTTAAGACAAGCAGCAGCAGCATCAACAAGGGTGGTAGTGGTGACCATGATCTGGTATAGACAGTTTAGGGAACTCCAGCTGCTGCTTTCCTCCCCAGAACAGCTGTACTACATGATTTGGGGCATTGCTGCTGGATGCATAATCCCAAACTTGGTTCTCCAGTCTCCCAGAGATTTTATGAGCTGTCAATATCCTTTTAACAAAGTCCTTTGCTGAGTAAATCAGCCAATTATTTCCTATTGCTTTACAATTAAGAAACTTAATTGAAATAATAAAAATATATCAACACTATCCAAGATTGAGAAAGCATAAGTTACAACTTTGTTCACTGCTCTAGAAAAGACACATCTAATTACTGGTGATAAAATGCAGATCAATGTTTACCTAGGGCAGGAGGTGGGAGTTTAACTGGGAAGAAGCACAGGGAACTTTTTAGGTTGATAAAAATATTCTATTGCTTAATTATGGTAGTGGTTATCCAGATGCATAAATTTGTCAAAACTCATCAAAATACACTCATGTGTATTTTGACTGAGTGCCTTTTATCCTATATAATTTACACCTCAAAGTAGAAATTAGTGTTTCATGCATATATTAAGGTCTGTGAAGCAGAATGATAAATTGACAGAGTCTGGAAGGCACAAATGGATGAAAAAGCATTGGTCAATAGCTGCAAATTATAAATGAGGAATCTAAAGAAAGGCCCGAAGTGAAGGCCATATGCTCTTTGGAATCTTGTACATTTTTCATGTGAGCATGGAAATTATATCAAGATAAGGCATCTTCCCTAGCTATCTGAATCTCTTTCATAGCTGATATAAACATCACTAAGAGGAAAAGTTTCTGCTCCTTAGCAAATAATCATTTGATATTTAATGAATTCCATAATGAATATAATTAAATCACAGAAAGTTAGAGCCAAAAGACACTGAGAAAATTACTTGATTCAACTTCTTCATTTATTGGAGAAGCAACCAAGGCGTGGAGAGGGGAAGATAAGTCATCTGCTTAAAACCACACAGCTTTGAAAATAATTGTTAGATGTGATTTCTGTTACTATTTGGGGGAAAAAGTATTAAAATATGTGAAGCCATATTTTAATGGGATTTTTTATGGATAATTAATTCCAGAGGATTTGTTGATCTAATCTGCAGCTAATTAAAAACAAACCCCCAAACTGCCATCTGTCATAGGTAAAATGTAAATTTATGCATTTTCAGAGGTAAGACATCATCAAGTTCACAAGTGTACAAATAGTTACTGATTTCAAGAAGATAAGGTGTGTGGTTACTAGAAAATAAATTAGAAATTTTATTTATTTAATTATGAAAGCAACCAAACCACATTATAAAAATTTTAGAAAATACCGAGGGAAAAAAAACAGCTATGATGCCTCTACTTACTGATCACTTGATTTTATTGCTAGTCTATCACTTTTCTCTTGTATATTTTACCTGATTGTTAATGGAGCCTATAATTTTATATCTACTTTTTTACCTATATTAAGTATTTTTCTTTCTTTTACAAATTGGACCTTTATTATTCAAGTTGTTTTTATTGTGGTTATTTGGATTGAGGTACAAGTGTCCCTCCTTAGACCCAGTCAGTGTTAACAATCTGCTGAAATTCTTCATTCCTTTCTCTATCCTCATAGAGCCACAATCAAATGTATATACAGAATATACAGATAAGGTGGGGGTTGTCATTGTAGGTTCATACTCTTCCTCTCTGCATCATCCCTCTCACTTCATATATCATGGCAATCTTTCCAAGTTAATTGGTATAAATCTAGCAAATCACTGTTAATGACTGAGTAACATCCATGGTGGGAATAATCTGTTTTAATTGTTCTTTTATCGATGGGCATTCCCTTTATTTCCATTATTTTGTCACTGTAAACAATGCTACAACAAACATCTCGGCATACAGAGCCGTATATATTGGTGCTTTTATATACTTAGGGGTTTAATAAGTAAGACTCATTTATTCTTAAGTAGTGTATAGTTTTTATTGCTACTGCAAATGGCATTTTTCAATTTCCAATTCTCTCTAGCTGGTGTTTCTCTCTCTTTTTTAAATATTTATTTTGTTCTCAGCCATCTTACTAAATTCCTTTATTAATTATAGAAGATTTTAAAATAAATATTTCTAGATGATTTTAATTCTTGTTTTCAAGTTTTACACTGGTTATTTCACAGTTGAATGATATCGTATTTGCTAGAACCTCTAGAATAATGTTTGCTAATAACAGTGACAGTGGATATTATTATCCATCTTCTTATTTTAATGTAAATGACTTTAAAGTCATTTATAATCATATTTTCTACCTTTGGTAAATAATGTATATCATATTTAAGTAACTTTAGCCTTGTTTTACCAAAATTTCTTAAAAGGAATGGCTACTGTATTTTATCCATCTTTTAGCAGCTATTGATAGACTTGCCTTTTTCTCCTTTGTCATAATAAATTATACTGATTCTCTGATGTTGAATCATCCTCACATTCCTGGAATATTTGCTTGGTCATAGGAGATAGTTTTATTGGCACTCTGCTGGATCCTATTAGTTAATATTTAGATTTTTTGCATCTATATTCATGAGTGATTTTGATCTGTGGAAGATTAATTGCTTTTTTTATTTTTTATTCTATGGCAGAGGGATATTCACATTATCCTAGCTTCTTAAAATGAATTAGAGAGGTTTTTTATCTTGTCCTATGATCTAGAAATGTTTCAATTAAATTGGAATTATCTGTTCATCGAAAGACAGTATATCATAGCTATGAAAACATTTGGTCTTAATGCCTTTTTAAAAAAGTAGACACATCCTTAAACCCAATTCAATTTCTTAAAAGGTAATTGGTCTACTCAACTTTTAAGCTTAATTTTATCATTTGTATTTTCTTAGGACATCATGTGTTTCCTTAAGTTTATTAACAAATCTATTGATAGAGGATAAGTATCTACATTTTGTGAACAGCTGTTATGGTTGTAGCACCGTCTTCATGTTTTCTTTATATTGTCACATCTAATTGAATCCTCACACTGATCCTGTTCAGTGTGGATCATTATCTCCATTTTACAGATGAGCATATTGAGGCTTGGGAAAATGAGGTAATGATGTACCAGGAATCACAGATAAGATATGGCAGAGAGAGCCAGAACTGGAATAGGTCTCTGTGACTTTAGAACTGGTGGATTCAATTCCTAGATTTCTCCAAATAGTTTTGCAGTCATTATATTTAATTACTGAAAAATAGTCGTTTGAGGAATTATGTCATTGTTGTCTTTTCCTTTCTAAATTATTGAATATTAGGACCATTTTCTATTTGTCATTATAGTTAATGAAAAATTATAGCTAATATAAAAAAGAATATAGATTTTTTCCCCTCTTATTTAAGGCATTTTTAGGCTAGGTTTACAGAAGAAAATTGCTAATTTGAAGAGTATGATCATATTAGTGAGTAACATATTTTGAAAGATACATCTTAAAAGGGAAAATAACAGTATTATGTGGAAAAGTAGACTTTTTCTGGGAAGAGCTATACATTATGAAATTCCTTTGAGATCTTGTACTCTTCTTCATTGTGGGCATCCCTCACTCTCTGAGCCCAGTAATTCTTTACTTTGTCCTTCATAATCCTTGAATCACTGCCTGAGCTAGGCTGTGCTTAGTCGTGTCCGACTCTGCGACCTCATGGACTGTAGCCTGCCAGGCTCCTCTGTCTATGGGGATTCTCCAGGCAAGAATATCAGAGTGGGTTGCCATGCCCTCCTCTAGGGGATCTTCCCTACTCAGGGATCGACCCAGGTCTCCCTCATTGCAGGGAGATTCTTCACTGTCTGAGCCACCAGGCAAACCCAAGAATACTGGAGTGGGTCCTCCAGGCAAGAATACTGGAGTGGGTCGCCATGCCCTTCTCCAGAGGAACTTCCCAACCCAGGAATCAAAGCGGTCTCCTGCATTGCAGGCAAATTCTTTACCAACTGAGCTATCAGTTCAGTTCCGTTCAGTCACTCAGTCGTGTCCAACTCTTTGTGACCCGGTGAATCGCAGCACGCCAGGCCTCCCTGTCCATCACCAACTCCCGGAGTTTACTTCAAACTCATGTCCATTGAGTCAGTGATGCCATCCAGCCATCTCATCCTCTGTCGTCCCCTTCTCCTCCTGCCCCCAATCCCTCCCAGCCTCAGGGTCTTTTCCAATGAGTCAGCTCTTTGCATGAGGTGGCTGAAGTATTGGAGTTTCAACTGAGCTATCAGGGAAGCCCAAAGAGTGATGCTAGCCTCTAATAACATCCATCTGGGCCTTGGTAGACCCTTGAGAAAATACTGATAAGTTTTTAGAAAAAGCCTGTTTGTCTCTAAACCATGTCTGATCATTACATAGAACAATGTTTTTAGTCTCTACTTTGAAGCCCTTGGGTCTTTTGAGCCTGCCTTGGGAGCAAAGAGAAAGCCACTAAGCTGGTGGAGTCCTGGGCCCCCCCTTCCCATCCCTTGAAGCAGAGTCTCTCTGTTCTCATCTAATTTACATACTATAACTTTGGGGGAAGAAATTTCTTTTAAAATGGGTTTCTGCTGCTTTAAAAACAGGTTCTAAAATGATCACAATAGAGATATAGGAACGTTGAAACATTCATCTAAAAAGTTATAGCCAGATTTTTATGAAATTAACTCAAGTAATAAGATTAATAGCATTAATAAAGTTAATAGAAGCAGAAAGAATACCGGAAAATCTCCTGACCCTCCCCCAGACTGACCTAGAATGTATACCCCACACACCAATGCAGGTGTAAGACCACAAAAACCTAGGATTGTCTATTACTTTCCAATTACCGCTGTGACAGAAAAGGAAAGTTTTGCACTTTGGGGAATTGAAATTAATTGAAAGTAGACTTGAGTTAATTTCCATTCCAGTGTCCTTTATTGAATGGGTCTTTAGTGCACATTTCTAATTTAGTAGAATGAGAACTCTTTATGTTGTGGGGAGGTTGATGAGGAAATATTTTCCCCTGAAACTAAAGTAATTCATCAGGACAAATCTTGCTAATGTTTTCAAAGAGGAAAGTCTATATGAACTTCGTGATATAGAAAAGTACTTTAAAAAAAATTTTGAAAGGGGTTGTTTGTTTTTTCTATACAGCCTAAAAGCAACATATGTTTCATGAAATGACATATTTCATGACCTTTTTCGTACCTGCATCATAGTCTCCAAGATGCTCTCACCTACGTTATCTCAGCAGATGATTGTAGCCATGCTGTGCAGTGGGCAGCACACTTTACCATGCATTTTATACAGAAGGAAACTGTAGCTCTGAACGATTAGGGAAGTAGTTCGAAGTAGGACCCTTATTTTTTGTATTACTTTCTATCTTTAAATAAACTGCTCATGTGACAGGATTCCAAACCACTATTGTATCAAAAATCACTTTTACTGTCATTAAAAGTATATCAGTTCTGGGGAGCTGGTCTCTAGCCGCATGGAAGCAACCTAGATGCCCATCAGCAGACAAATGGATAAGGAAGCTGTGGTACATATACACCATGGAATATTACTCAGCCATTAAAAAGAATTCATTTGAATCAGTTCTAATGAAATGGATGAAACTGGAGCCCATTATACAGAGTGAAGTAAGCCAGAAAGATAAAGACCAATACAGTATACTAACGCATATATATGGAATTTAAAAAGATGGTAATGATAACCCTATATGCAAAACAGAAAAAGAGACACAGATGTACAGAACAGACTTTTAGACTCTGTGGGAGAAGGCGAGGGTGGGACGTTCTGAGAGAACAGCATTGAAACAAGCATACTATCAAGGGTGAAACAGATCACCGGCCCAGGTTGGATGCATGAGACAAGTGCTCGGGGCTGGTGCACTGGGAAGACCCAGAGGGATGGGATGGGGAGGGAGGCGGGAGGGGGGATCGGGATGGGGAACACATGTAAATCCATGGCTGATTCATGTCAATGTATGGCAAAAACCACTACAATATTGTAAAGTAATTAGCCTCCAACTAATAAAAACAAATGGAAAAAAAAAAGTATATCAGTTCTTACATGTGGTGTGATATCTATTTGAAAAAAAAGACTGAATAAATTGTAAAATGAGAAAAGTTTTGATAAGTTTAATAAGAGATAGGGAGATTGAGAGAAAGAGAAAGAATACAAAGTAGAACAAAAAAATAGGATGTAACCACTGATTCAGAGGCTATGAAATATAATTAATAAAATTCTATGTGCATTTTATTACTAATAACTTTTAAAGCGAAATGAAATGGATAATTTTTAAGGAAAACATAGACCATTGAAATTTGCTTTATAAAATCAATTACAGCAGCTATTTATAGAAGATATTGAAAGGGGGAGGTTGAATATCAACCTCCAAATAAGAAATCACCCAGGATAATATAACAGGAAATGTCTATAAATAACAATGATTGTGTCATTTAATCCATACCCCAAAATAAGATATGTACAAGTCACTAAATCCATTCTATGAGGTTCTGATACCAAATCTACTCTAGGATAGCCTATATATACACATATTCTAAATAAAATATTAGAAGACAAAAATACAACAGTATGATTAGTGGTTTTAGGTTATAAAAATATCTTGATGCTTAGAAATCTATTGATGTAATTCATTAACCAATATAATGCAAAAAAAATCCAACAAAAAAAACCAAAGAGCACAGTGTTACCCTAAGAAGCAAAATAAAGAGATAAGACAAATTTCACAATGCATAAGTATATACGCACGGGTTTAAAATGAGGATGCTTTAGTGATAATGTAACTTTTTATACCCACTTCCCACAAATATATATAACCAAATCATCCTTGAATACACTGCAATTTATGCAAAAGCAATAAATTAAAGTAACAGGGATCTGTCAGCAGACAACTCAAACAATAAGTAGTCTTATTTTGAAAAAGTTCTTGGTCCTCAAGTCAGCTTCTTACTTGACCTTTTCTCAGATATAGGTGTTGCTAGAAACCGGATGACCCCTGCCACTGAAGAAGGTCACAAGGCCATTGTCACATCCTTGGTTAACTGCCTGAATGCTAGTTCCCTCCCCAGACCGTAAGCAGAGAGTGTATTTTATTCATTTTTGCATCGCCAGCTCCTTACCCCATTCTGAGCTTGTGCTCCCAAATATTTTGTGGAAGTGAGTTGAATTCTCATCTAATAGACTACAAGAGAAACATACTGTTTACCACATGGGCTTCACATAAGCAAAAATAATCAGTGATCAATATGGAAAAGTTTAGCCTGGAGGTGATTTTTGTTAGAAAAAAATTCCAATTTTATTTTATTGAACCAAGTTTCACTGCATCCACCATTGGGCTTGAGGAACCAAGAGAGAGTAGATAGAATTTCCTAACAAATGGCCCTGTACCAAAACTAATTATAACTCTTATAATTATAACTAATTATACCCCATGGTTGCCAGCAACCTCAGAGTGCTCAGAACCAGTGAGAAGAGGGACAAAGCGCAGAGAGTGGGCAGTCCTGTAGCTCATAAAGCAGACAGAGGTTCTTTTTCTCTGAGTGTGGAAACCAGAGGTCCTCCCACCTCCACTCCACAGACACATTAATTTGTTTTTGTTCTATCTACCAATATCAGTCAAGATAATTTACTTGAGTTGCTATTTGTCAACTCAGTCAGAAAAAGAAATATTATCAGCATGTCATTACACACAAAAATATCCAATGGCTAGAGATAATTATTTTAAGAATGCTTCATTTAAGAGATCAAAACTTATCAAAAGCTTGTAATACTTCCAGAAGCTCTTCTGACTCATTGATTTGCAAAAATAAAAAGGTGTTAGAATCTGATTTTGCAAGCCTGGATGCTTCAGGGGCTATGGGTCTGCCGTGGAAGATGTTTTCTTTTCCACACAGATGTTTTCTTTTCTTCCATCTCTTTTCTTATCCTGGTTTGACTCACTTTAATTTCAACCTTTTAAACAGGTTCTCTCCCTGGATTCATCTGAGTGGAAGTTAAGAGCCTCCCAGAGACACTGCAAGAGGCAGAGGGCACGGTGTTACCTGAATACCAGGTAAATACTTCCTTCAAAAGAAAATTGATTGTTGCTATATTTTCACTAGGTCAGTCCTGATTGGAAGAGAGGCAAGACAGTGAAGGGCAGGAGAGGCCCCTGGGAGAATTGTGCAGTGAAGGGGCGCTGAGCTCCAGCGAGCGCTCCGTCCAGCCCTAGGGATGGCCCTAAATTACAGAGGGTAAATCCTTAACTAGTCCTCAGAAGTATTCTTCCTTCCGAAGCAGAGGCAGTGGCAGGACTCACTAGACCTGAATCACAAGCGGAGTTAGCAGTGCTTTGTAAAATAGAGCATCAGTTACCACAACAACCTATTTTAGGTGAGAGTGGAAACCAGGTTACTGCTGCTATTCCTAGGAGAATTCTTTTTCATAGTTCAGATGAAATGACATCTAATTTGGATCTGCCTTTGGCGTTTTCTGAAGTGCTAAAAATGAGACTAGAGTAAAATCCGATCTTCAGAAAGACTAACCTCTCACCACCTCCCAGGGAACCCCAGGGCTTGGAAATCATAGACAATCCTGCACATCTATGACCTCAGTAGAAGGGTCGCCCATAGCCCGTGCACCGTTGACAGGGGACACCCGTCAGAGGGCAGAGCGTGACTCATACTCTTTATAAGCCTGACTTGGCCAAGTTCCTCAACTGTCAACTACCCTGCCTAGGGCAAGGATCATCCAGTAATCTGTTCTTATTAGAGTCCAACAGCAGAGTAACCTAGATATAATTGATAACAAATGGAATGCCATCATTAGTTCGATAGTTTCTTTTTAAATTTTCGAAATGAATTTCTATTTCATACATGTCCTCCTCAGAGCTAAGGCATACTGAACCCAATCAATGGATAATTTCTTACCACATCTGGTAAGTTTGGCACAAGGATAAAAGCCCTGGGGAATTCCCTGGTTAGGACTCTGTGCTTTTACTGCTGAGGGCACAGGTTCAATCCTTGGTCAGGGAGCTAAGATCCTGCAAACCACTCAATGGTGCGACTGAAAAAAAGAAGAAAAGAAAAAAGGCCTAAAAACATTCCATAAAGGGACCAGAATACATGAGGCACACTGGGGCTGGTGTTGCGAGATGCTGTATTTTGATTCCTAAACTTCATACTGCGCTATTTAAGTTTCCTTTTTGGAAAAAGTTAGGACAGGAATAAGTAAATAAAATATATAAATGCTCCTGCCTCCCAACTGAATTACATACTTCTCATATCCCAGGTAGTTGGATAGCAATCCAGTTCTTCAGAACCTTTAAAAATAAGTATGGAAAGATACTAAACAACCCCATTAGAATCTATCTAGGGCTCCTTAAATGTACGATGGGAAATCATTCCCTGTGTAGATTATGTAGATTCATCTTGTTCTGATGTCATTTGAAAATGATTCCCTTAACTGAAGGTGAGTTGATCTAACAGGGCACATGCGTGTTCTCCCCTTGCCCCATCACTTCCTGCCTTCACTGCTATGTATTTAGCACTCTTCTTAAGGCATCCATTTTGCTTTTTTTAAAATTTGGTTGCACTGCACAGCCTGTGGGTTCTTAGTTCCCCAACCAGGGACTGAACCTGCGCCCCACCCTACAACCCCTGCCCCACCTTGGAAGTGCAAGTCTTAACCACTGGACCACCAGGGAGGTCCCCGTTTTGCTTTTTGATGATATAATCTGTGAACATCTTCATCAGGCTTCCTACCATAGAACTATGTAAAAATGTTCCCTAAAGAGTCGGGAAGGTACACCCATTGACCAGCAGTGTCGGGGGAAGGAAGGAACACTGGACTGAGATCTGATCCTGACTTCTCATTCACTGCGCGGCCACGAAAAAGCCAGGAACCCTCTCCAGGCTTCCATGTCCTCACCTCTATCATTTAGAGGCTCTCAGAGTCCTTGCAGCTCTAAAATGCAAGGCTAAAATCTAGCAGGGCATCTCCAAATGTTACTCAGCAACGTGATGATATGGCAACCAGGGGCCTTCCTTCCCAGCACCCAGTCCAGAGCCTTTCATAACTGTCCTTTTGTTCAATTTAAAAATCAAAAACCAAAAGATGCTTCGTACCCAAACTAAAGTGATGCTAAACAGTTCACAATCTCCTAATTTCTAGTTCTTCCACTGCACAGTTTTAGCTGTCTTTTCAGTATTCAGGTCTGTATTTCAAGAGAAGGAAACAAAACTGTCTTTCTGATCTTTTTTTCTGCTAAATGAATATCCTTTTTATATATCTTGAACTTCTTTTCAATGAAAATTTCCACTTGGCTGTTCCCAGGTTACCTCAAATTCAAGCCGGTTAAATCACACTGGTCATCTTCAGCCTATCCAGGTACCCACTTCAGATTTCATTTCCCAGGCTCTGTCACAATTGCCACTATTGACCCAGACTTAAGCCCTTGGAATGATTTTCCTCTCATCCTATGATCCACTGTAGTGAAATCTTTGAGTCTTCCTTTATATGGTTTCTTACATTTTCTCCTTTCTTTCTATGTCACTTCTTTGATTCAACCTGACTGCTTTGTTCTCAAACATCTATAGTAACATCCTCATTAGTTTATCAACACTCTATACTTGTACTAGATTATTTTTCTTTAAATATCACTTTGATCATCTCTTGCCCTTGTTCATGCTCTTGAACAGCTCTCTCCTTGTTAAAATAGACAGTGAACCTCAAGGTCTTCCAGTGTCCCAGACCTTCCTCTCCAACATTTTTTCTGATATGTAGGAGGTATTCCAGCCTCCTAACTCTTACTCATCACTTGTATTCCTATCTTGTCTCTTCTCTTCCCTATAGCCTGGTATGCCCTCCTCATCCTACTCCAATTGTCAAACCCTTACTCATTCCCCAAAGTCTAACTCAGGCCCAATACCTGTCTGGGCTTTCACCTTCAGTCCAATAGGAAATTATCCCTTTCTTGGAAAATCTGTAGAACTCAATTGGAACCAAAACCATGATTTTCTGCTGAATGTAACTTATGTATATAATCTCATAAACAAACTTCTTGAGTAAAGAGGCTAGTTTTTCCATCTTTTTGTGTTCTTGGTGCCTGTTTTATATTCTTACATAGAATATCAGCTCAATAAAACTTTGTTGAGACTAAGATGATAAACCTGCTAAACATTGTCAATAGTAAGTATTTAGCACACAATTCTCCTGTAATTAATTAGGTGTTATTAATAATTACTTATTAAGTGTTCTCTTACCTAACAATCTGGTAATCATAGTCATGGACATAAAGATTAAGGGAGAAAGAATTTGGTCACAGGAAACCCAGGCTGAGAGAGTGGAACAAGGAGATTTAATGTTCTATCTTAGTCTTAATGGGCGTTTTCAGTGTGATGGAGTTAAAACAAGATGATCTGTAATGGCTTAGCCTTTGTTACATATATTAGATTCAAATGTTTGGGATTTAGAGACCAAGTTAATCCTTTTCTTCCTCTACTCATTTTGAGATGTACCTTAGAAACCTCACTTCCTGGGGTTTGTCTACCTCTTTCCTCTTAAAACTCAAGGACCTGCTGTTGGTCTATAATGTCTACCACTCATCTTCTTGGGGATCTATGCTCCAGGTCTCCAAAACAAATATGAGATGGGCAGTGACGGAGCTAGTAGGTAGAAAATGAATCCAGGGAAAAAAAAAAAAAAAAAAAACCTACACCCATCGCTTTGAAAGCAGTATTTCTAGACTACTCCTTAAATCTTTAACTCCTCACACATCTTTAAGCTTAGGTTCTTCCTCTAAGCCTGTGGTTTATGAAGCTGAGGAAAGAAATACTCTAAATCTAGATGCAAAGTTTACATGCAAATCAAATTCCTGCTTCTTAAAAATCTTGTAAATTCAGTTTTAACACCCTTTTGAACTTACTGCTAATACCATAACCCTCATTGGCAAAAATTACATATATAAGTAGATGCAGTACTTTTGAAAAGCCATTAAAATGTTAATATAGAATATTTAGGATCAAAGAAGCAAGAAAAGCTCATTTGTGAAAATCCTGGGACCCACAGGATGTTAGTGTAAAGGCGAAGTTGAAACTCAGACTCACACATGTCCCCCAGGACCATTTTGCTCCTATCAGCATTTTGACAGCTTCAAGGTCTGGTCAAATTTGCAATAGCCCACAATCATCCATTAAGAATAAAAAAGTTCTAAGGCTTCTGGTCTCTGTTTAAATGTCAACTCCCTGACCACACATGTAAGAACAGCTCACATTTTCAAAGCCTGTATCCTTTCCATTGCTTCCGCTTCCTCCACAGCATTTACCATCAAACGACAATGCTGCCTGTTTATTTGCTTGCTCTTTGATCTTCTTGGCCCATCACCTCCACTTCATGAGGGCTTGGACATTTTTATTCACTCTGCATTCCCCAAGGTCTGAAACAGGGTCTAGCACAGCATAGACCCCAAATACATAGGTGTGAAGTAAACAAATGAACCAGTATCATGGTTTAGAAAAATCAAACCAAACCATACCCAACCAGAACAACTTGCAATATAAATTAAAGGTTCAGCAAGTGTGGTAAAGAAGGTCAGAACTAAAAGATGGCCCAGAGACCATCCAGCCAAATCCTGTCACTTCACAAATAAAGTGAGATCATGATTAAGTGACTTGACCAAGTCATAAGCTCTTGTTTTGACAGAAATAATAAAATGGTTCACTACAGAGTTCCAATTTCTTATGCAAATATGGTAATTATGTTATTTGATAATACCATTTTTATCTCAGTGAGGCGGGCCTCATAAATAAGTGGAATAAAAAGACTATCAGGTCAGGCCCTTCACCCAAATATACTAACCTGTCACCAACATTGTGACTTTATTCCTTTGGATCCTGAGAGATTTTTTAAAAAACATGCTTTATTTACTCTGTTGTCAGTTACCACTTTCACCAGCTGAAAGCAATACTGAGAGCCAAGCTAGGTGCCAGCGGGGAATGGAGATGGGGAATCTGAGCTTTAAAATATGGTGCTTCTGGACTCAAATCCTAGCTTGATGATTTAAATAGCTGATTGACCTTGAGAAAATCAGCGACCCTCTCGGAGAGTCTGATTAGCTCATCCTCTAGTATGATTATTTCTAGTAGTGATTATCACTATCCTTTGCAGTTTTGCCTAGGACAAAGCTGGAGGCTCTCACCTAAAATTGACAGAGATGAAAGAAGCAGCAAACTTGGATCCTCCCAAGGAGTCTAGATTCATTGGTCTTTAAAGCTAGGGACTGTGTGTTAAGCTTCTTCTGCAGTCCGGAGCACCTAGCTCACACAGGTGAGCACTGTGCAGGCTCCGGTGACCACTTCATGAGCCACAATTGAGAGCTTGATGCACGGCAGCAACCTGAACCCAGCCGTGGAGAAGGAGGGAGTCCTCAGCGATCAATTGCTTGGCAATATCGGGCCTGGAAATGGGCTTAGAGCTTTTAGATTCAGGAGCTATGCATGCACTTATCTCTCAGAAGTGCTGAAAGAGCCTGGAAGTGTGAAAGGGAGAAAACCATATTTATCAGGAATTTTCTCAGGAAAAATATCTTGTGTGAGTGAAAGGAATGCTTCTGTCAGCACCCTGAGAATGTGTATGTATGTGTCTATGTTGTGGTGGGGGCGACGGCTTGAGCAGCAACAAGTGGTTGCTGAAAAGCCTTCCTAGAAGGGTGAGTCTGGTTTTCCTGTAGGATTTTGATTTTGCTAAGCGGTGTAGCCAATATGAGGCCAGAGCTGAACTGTACTTCATCCTGGACAGGAGGCTGAGTACTGCCCTTATACTCTATCTCCAGGGAAGAATCAGCCTCTTTTCTCTTCTGAAGTTGAATAATGAAAGAAAACCCATTTGACTGTCAGATTTTAAGCTGGCTGCATGTCTCTGGATCCAACTTTGCCTGTGGGACCTTAATTTTAGGCCTGAGGGTTACTCCCAATGTGTCTCTGTAGCCAGTTAGACATTAGTTGATATGATTTTACTACTTGTAACAGTTAATGACTGGACTAGCTGAACTTACTTGATTCGTTCTCTATTTCATAGTATTTCAAATAAAACTTGGTAGTAGTTAGTATATATGATGCAGATGTATAGATGATCACAGTTCATGCATTTTATCAAACATTTGCCTGTGTATCCTTCCATCTTCTATGCCTCAAATATCTTTCCTTACCTAATGAAATGCTTCTCATCCTTCAAGGCTCAGTTCAAGCTCCTTCTCTGTGAGCCTGCCCTGGTCCTCCAAGCCATCATTAGTTATTCCCTTGTCTTCCCTGGTGGCTCAGATGGTAAAGCATCTACCTATACTGCAGGAGACCTGGGTTCGATCCCTGGGTTGGGAAGATCCTCTGGAGAAGGAAATGGCAACCCACTTGAGTACTCTTGCCTGGAAAATCCCATGGACGGAGGAGCGTAGTAGCTTACAGTCCGTGGGGTTGCAAAGCGCTGGACATGACTGAATGACTTCACTGACTTTACTTTCTTTCTTTCACTGCATTCTCATACCATGTTATTAGTGCCTCTTCCTGTTGAGATTTATAGGCAGGAGTCTCTGTTTCCACATGATACTATAAGCTCCGCCAGTGCAGGGACTGTTTCTTACTCATAGCCATTGTACTTGGTGAGTATCTGATTCCTACCAAACTAGAGTGCTAGACTGCAAGCCTCAGCTAACATAGACGATCTCTTTATAGGAGCAGTTTTACTCAATGGTAAGCAATTTTTAAAATTATTATATATTTTTAAGTGTTCAGATGTTTCACAGAGAGGCATGCAAAATTAGCTTGAGTTTTAGAGATATGACATTTATGTCATTTGTTCATATTCCTCTGATATGAAAAGTTTGAGAACTTTTTGCAGTGGACACTTGAGTCAAATTTGAGTTTAATTTAATTATTAAATTCCAGAGGATGTTTATATAGTAATTAACTTCTTTCCCTAAAGAAAACAATAGGGAGAGGATGGTAAAAGGGTACAAACTCTCAGTTTTAAGTAAAATAAGGTCTGAAGATTTAATGCATAACATGGTGACTATAGTTGATAAGGGGATTTCCAGGTGGCATTAGTGGTAAAGAACCTGCCTGCCAATATAGGAGACATAGGAGACATGGGTTCAATCCTTGCGTTGGGAAGATCTCCTCAAAGAGGGTATGGCAATCCACTCCAGTATTCTTGCCTGGAGAATCCCATGGACAGTGGAACCTGGCAGGCTATAGTCCATAGGGTCACACAGAGTTGGACACGAATGAGGCAACTTAGCACACAGGCACGCCAGTGTAGGAGATGCAAGAAATATGGGTTCAACCCCTGGGTCAGGAAAATCCCCTGGAGTAGGGAATGGCTACCCACTCCAGTGTTCTTGCCTGGAAAATTCCTCAGACAGAGGAACCTGGCAGGCTACAGTCCATGGGGCTGCAAAGAGCTGGACGACTGAGCAACTAAGCGTTTACACTCATAGTTGATAAGACTGGACTGTATAACCAAAATTTACTAAAAGAATACAGCTTAAATGTCCCTGCCAATAGAGGAGGGGAATCCTTTCCCAATGTATAAATGTATCAAGTCATCACATTGCACACTTTAAGTATCTTACCATTTTATTTATCAGTTATACCTCAACACAGCTGGGGAAAAGGAAAACAACACAGTAACTTATTTATTTTTATTAATAGCAAGGAGACATTTAAAATAAAATAATGAGCTAGAAAGGCAGACTGGGAAAATCAATTTTATATCTATATACAATATATACGTAAATTGTAAATTTTGTTTTAACAAAAGTTCACTATACATGTAGACTGAGAAATCTTTCAGAGCACTACCCTTTGGCAAAGACCAAATGCTTCTTGTATTTTAAAAAGTTCTTATGATACATCATACACACAAAATAGCATATATAATACATGTACAAGTATAGTCTTCAAAGCCCTTACAACATCTGATAAGTAATATTTTTTAATGAGTAATAAATACTTATCAGGTGAAATATCTTTGAGATTTTAGATTCTTACTCCAATTATGAAGCCACTGCCAAAAAGCAGGAGGTGAGACTAATACTGGATATTGAGGTACGTACATCAGGTGAAGTACAACCAAACAGAAACAAATGGGCTATGACACTGTTTGTAAGCCTGGCTTTCTACCACATTACTTTAAAATAAAATTACAGGGACTTCCTGCGTGGTCTAGTGGTTAAGAATCTGCCTTACAATGCAGGGGACACTGATTCAATCCCTGGTCTGGGAAGACCCCACATGCCTCAGAGTGACTAAGCCTGCGCACCACAGCTAGAGAGCTCCTGCAACACAACGAAGACCTGTGCAGCTAAATAAATAAATAACAAAATTAAAAAAATAACTGTAAAAGTGATACATGGTGCTGCTGCTAAGTCACTTCAGTCGTGTCCGACTCTCTGTGACCCCAAAGACGTCAGCCCACCAGGCTCCCCCATCCCTGGGATTCTCCAGGCAAGAACACTGGAGTGGGTTGCCATTTCCTTCTCCAAAAGTGATACATACTCGGTGTTAAAAAGAATTGAAAACCTGACCTACTGTACCCTCTTTCTCTTTCCTCCTCTTGGCAGTCAACAGAAAACCAAATGGTCCATCAGGAGTCACTGGAGGATGGTGGAGGACAGGAGGGTGTGACAGACCAGGAGTGACCCCTGACCCCGAGGGACTGACACTGGGCTTGACTCTACACGGGATTCACTGCAGTGGGGGGCAGGTGGACTGCCCAAATTTTGAGTTTTATCTCACAAATACAGTCTCAGAGCTGCAGTCTCCCAACGTCCTTTGTAAAAACAGTGACCTTCTACTCAATTCCATTTGATTTTTACAACCTGTCTTTTCAATAGCATCTTATTTCATCAATGATCCCTCAAAAAATCTGAATCTCTTTCTTATAGCTTATTCTATCATCCACATGAGTATTCCCAGGATCATTTATTTAGTCGTGCATTAACTGTAGGCTTCTAACCTACAATGATGAAATTCTTGCTCAGAATCCTCCACTGACTCCTAATATTCAAACATCCTAATACAATAGACAAACCCCTTCATGATCTGACCTCTATATAGCTCTGCAAACTCATCTTTCATCCCTTTCATATACAAACTGGGCTCCTGACACAAAAACAATCTTGTGGTTCCCTGTCCTTTCTAGCTTGTAGGATCTGTAAGTGTTGTTTCCTCAGTGGACATCCTTCCCCTACTCTGGGCTAGCTATCAAACTCCTTGTGTTCTTTAAGAGTCTGTACAAGTATCACTCTTCCCTTTCTTGATATGTCTCAGTAAAGTCCTCACTTTTCTGAGCTGCCTTAGTGTTTTGTCCACACTTCTACTATAGTATTTATCTATGTTAAATTACTAATTTAAGTATCTTGCTTCTACAAGATCAGGGGTCTGCATACTCTCAGAGTATCCATGAATCACCTGAATTATAAGCAAAATTTTATGCAGATCTATTTTCTTCTGGGGAGAAGGTTCAGAGCTCATATCAGACTCTCAAAAGAGTCGGTATTTACTCTCAAAATCAAGCTAAGAACACTGCACTAGATGATCAGTCCCTAGAAAAGAGTGAATTCTGTTCTTTGGGTCTCTATAGTTAGATAACTAAATGTTAGCAGAATGAGATTTTCAGTTATTATTTAAAGATAGATGTTCATACTAGTAAAGATATATGGTAAATTCAACTTCCTCTATTCTTTGATGTTTTTATGTAGACTAGAAGTGTGATACGATGAAAAGCACATAGGATAAAAGGAAAGAGATGGAAGGGTTTACACCAGACTACTAACAGTGGTTACTCTTGAAAAGAGGGATGGGTTAAGGGTCAGATGGACTTACACCTTTTACTTATACTCTTCTGTCTTGAACAAGTGTTTGTTTTATAATGTGCACTTTTTAGATTTTAAATTTAAAAATAATACTTTGAACTATGGGACTTTAAGTGCATTAAACAGCTAGCTTCAAATTCTAGCTCTGTTTCTTATTTAGCTTTGTGACCCTGGAAGCTTACTAATCTTTATAAACCTATGTTTCCTCAACTGTAAAATAAGGAGAAGAGTTACTAATCCCACATAGTTACTACACCACAAAGTCTAGTAGAAAGTAGACAGTAAATTTAGCTGAATGTAAAGTTAAGGGTTTTTTTTGCACTCTTCAAAAACATCTAAAATAGAACTCAAAACATAGCCATTATTATCTCAATACTGTGAGTAAACATTAAAGTGTACTTAGTCACTCAGTCATGTCCAACTCTGTGACACTATGGACCGCGCCCGCCAGGCTCCTCTGAACATGGGGATTCTTCAGGCAAGAATACTGGAGTGGGTTGCCATGGCCTCCTCCAGGGAATCTTCCCACCTCAGGGATTGAACACAGGTCTCCCACATTGCAGGCAGATTCTTTACCATCTGAGCCACCAGGGAAGCCCATTTTATTATCTCAATACTGTGAGTAAACATTCATAAATGCAGTAAAAGTTTGATGTCATATGGCTGGTTTATGATGTGGCTATTAGCTGTGATTGCTAATTAATAAAGGAATCCCATAATATATTCATTTGTTTTTAAATAAAGAAGGGTTACAAAATTTTTCAGAACAATTTGTAATATTTGTACTTCAAGAATGAAGTACAAGCATTGGTTTAAACTAAGTAAAGTACAAGTATGTTTAAATTGGGTTCTCAGTTTATCCATGTTCTTACTAATAAAAAATTCTTTGCAGTTTTCACTCACCTTGTGGCCTGTCTCCACCTGTAGACATTACACCATATTTTGTGAAGCCTTCTTGATTTCTTTATAGGTTCTACAAAAAATAAAATGTCATTGATAATGACAGGTACCTTGTAATTTCTACCATCCTTTTATCCCATAATTTCATAACTAAAAGTTTTGTTATATATGCAATTGATTGTTTAAAATTTCTAATAGTTAAAAATACATAAAGTAAAATGCAAAAGTCCTTGTTCCTCTTAGACTTTTAATTTTTAAGTCACTTGGTGTTAAGTAGGCACAATGACCTTGGTATCTATATCTGAGTGACTAATAAATTAATTCTTATGTATTTAGAAATGTAGTTGGAATACTCTAACATGGCTTAGGGAGCTTCGCTGAATCAAAAGAATTCAAAGCAGCTCATCTGACCTGAAAATAATGAAAGCCAAAAATCTAGAGATTTTTCATTAAGTATCCCACATTAAATGAAATGACTGACATCAAGTGACAAGTGAAGTAGGTTTGTAATAGGTTTTTCTGTTGGGGCTAAGTCAGGTGATCTAGTCAAAAGTAGGTATAAATCCTTTTGGAGAACACTCTATGAATTATATAGCTTTGTGAGTAGGACAGCAGACTCCAAGCCAGCTGTGTCTTTTATTTATTTTTCATTATCTGAAGCCCCTTGGGCAGTTTGGCCGAGTCTCTGAATCTCTGGACGTTCAGTTTCTTAGCTGGTGTAACTGGCACAGTAGTAGTAAGAGTCACCTCACGGTTCAGAAGTGAGATTAAGGTGAGTGAGGGCTGAGGGGGCAGGGACCAGGACACAGGAGTGGGCTTACTGAATCACCTTTATCATTCTGTCAAGGTCCCTGTCCTTTATTCTAAGTGAATCTATGTTTATTCCAGCTTGGCTTGTTCTTTCTTTCCCTTTAACTTCACAGAAAATTTTTCTTAAAAGATTCTTTTTTTGTACAAATGCTGTTCTTTGTCCTAAAGGAATATGAGAGGCAATGGTTGGCCTTACCGGCTCTGTCAGTCACTAATTGCCACCCAGTAACCATGTTCCCTGTTTTCTAAGAAACCTGTTAAAAAAGCAAAACAAAACTGTATTCCCCATTATCCTTCACAGGTAGTTGTAACCATGGGGATAGATTCTATTCATGAGTTACAAGTAGAAATAGTGTGAGTGACTTCTGGGAAGTCTCCTTAAAAGAGACAGCACGTCTTTTTCTTCCCATTCCTTCTTCCTGCTGGCTGAACACACAAATGAGACAGGTGGACTCCTAGCAACCTTCTGTACAAGAGGTGAGACACCGAGGGTGGCAGAAGAGCAAGATGGAAGGAATCTTGGTCTCTCACACCAAGGAATTGATTGAATAGCTCTGGATTGCCTATCTATGGACCTTCTTTTTTTAACGTAAGAGAGAAATGAGCTTCTAGCTTACGTAAGCCACTATTATTTAGGTTTGAGCCCAACCTTACTTATATGCTGGTCCTTTAGAAAGTTGTCTTGAACCAAGAACCATCTTTAATTCTTAAAAGTGTCATTACATTTCCTTTGATCCTATGTGTGCTTTCTTCATATCAACAAATTTTCTACTATTCAAAAGCCTCTAGGGTATCCCTCCAGTTGTTTTTACCCTTTCTCTCTTGCATCACCCATATCTTGGATACTGTACATTCATTTGAGCTCCTCAGAAAGAACTTGGAAAATGGGACCATTCTACTGGAGAGAGAAAAAGGAATTTTGGCTAAAATTAAATTTTAGCTTTTTTGCATATTATAGGAAAAGTAGAGTTCATTTCAACTCAGAAAACATTTAGCCCATACTATGTAAAAGGCATTGTGCCAGATCTTGGGAGGGAATATAAAGATGACATAGTTCCTCCTTCAGGGAGTTTACAGACTAGTAGGAAAGATGAGACATACATATAACTATAGCATATGATGGACTGGAAAAATGCAGTAAGAAAAGTATAAAGTACCTAAAACTTGCAGAGGAGAAAAGATGAGTTCTGGTCATGGGGATTAAAGAAAGTGTCATAAAGAAGATAGGTTATGAGCTTGACTGTGAACAGTATGTAGAAATGGTACAAAGGGGATCAGTGATGGGTCAGAGGTGGACAGTTGCAATGCATCAGAGGATTTAGGGGTTCCAGGGAGTATCATTGGTAGAGTAGAAGGTAAGGCTGGATAGGTGGATTAGAGACAGGTAAAGGGAAGTAAATATCTTCTTGGGAGTCTGATCTGATGTGGAGAGAATAAGGAGTTACTGAAAGCCTCTGAGCAAGGGAATAACCAGATCACATGTCCTCAGTAAGAAGATGACAATTTTGACTGCAGAGGAAAGACCGGCTGCAAAGAGGCTAAGATGGACACCTTTAATAATCCAAGTAAAAGGCAATGATGGCCTGAATTAGGGAAGTGACTATTAGAATGGAAAGGAGGGCACAGACAGAAGCAATATTTCAAAGGTTACTGCATGAACTAAATGTATGCTTTGCCCAGGACAAAAAAAAAAAAGTTGGAAAAAGAATAATTCCCTGATCCATAAGTGGAAAGAATTTTTAAAATTACACTCTTACACTAGGAAACTAAAAGGAGGCTGAATATGCTGTAATAATGAATTTATTGGCTCTACAATTTTGACAGAGACTTAACCTTTGTTTTTCCCCAGATGTCAATTGGGGGTACTCTGACTGACCCTCTAGGAGCTAAGGAAAGAATATTGAAGAGCATCTCGGGAAAGAATGCAACCAACCCTTCTATCCCATTGAACAATGTGTTCAATTTGCCCAAATGTATCCTTTGCCCAAGTGTTATAGTAAATAGCAGATGGAAGGTATTTTATAACGTAAGGTTCTTCCACTTCTCCTCGGTTATCCCTTTGCCCATCCTTATGCACCATTTTCACCCAGTCTACCCATGCACACACTCCATAAGAAATCCAGAGAAAATTTAAGAGGAAGAGGAGGTTTTCTAAACAGTATAAGAATTTCCTATTTGCCTCTTCACTGCTCACTAAAACCATGCCAGCCTAGCTCCCCCAAAATGGAAAAGGCTAGCATAGACCCATGTAAGGGCACTGTATTCTCTAACAGCTTTCAGATAAATAACACTCCCCTCCCCCAAATCCTAAATAGCTACTTCTTCATTATCAGGAGATACATTCTAGAGATCTCCTTGAATAGACACATTTGAGCATTTAATCAGCTGCCATTTTCTCTTTTTATTTTCCTGATTGTTGAGGAAGATTGAAATTGGTATTAAAACCTTCTAATCTCTCTTTTCTCAGTAGGGCAGGAGCCGACAACAAAATAACCATGAACCTACAAATCAGAAGCGTGTTCTGTGTAATCTTCTGCAATTTATGGTTTAGTTCATCTTATGTGGGGCACTGAGAGCAATAAATGAAATAAAATAATGAGGATTTTTTTCTTCCATGATTCCCAAGGTGATTCCTAGCACTCTCGAAAGCAGAAGTGATTAATCAAGTCAGTGGGGACAAGCAGCAGTAATGTGATTGTCAAAACTATAGATATCCGATAAACTGTTTCACTCTCAGGTAAGGTGTTTGTGTATGTTTGTTTGCGTGTGTGTGTGTGTGTGTGTGTGTGTGTGTTGGGAGCTAGTCAGTGGGAGAACCAACATCTTCAACATTGTCTCTGAGGGAAGATTAGCAGGAATTATTAATTTAAAAGATTCTTACATTTTATAAAAACCCAGAAGCTAAGAAAAATGTCGAGCAACTCATACTCTAGTCTTAAATTTCAAAATCAAAGGTCCTTAACTCAGGGTGTCCACAGATTGTATTTCAGGCCATCTATAAGTCTTCTGAAATTATCTGCAAAATTTGGTGTGATTTTACATTTCTTTGCAGAGAGGGTGGGCTGGTTTCTAAAAATTCTTAGAGTGATCCTTGACCCTCAAAAAGGTGAACTCCCTTCATTAAATAAAAGAGGACAGAGGAAGAGAGAAGGAAAGAGAGAGAGGAAAGGAGGGAAATAAAGAGAATTCAGGAGTCTCATCAATTCTGTCCCAAACCAAATCAATCAAATGTATGTGAACTTCGTACAAGGCACTTATCTATTAACCTTTGTATTTGTATGAAAAGTTAGCAATAGTATAATCAATAGCCTCTGAGGTTTCAGGCTGGTTTTGATTGCATTTTGGAGCCCATGGTATTAGCAAAAATGTAGACGTTTATTCAATTCATGGAAACTATTTAGAAGAAAGTGTGTCCAAAAAGTTCTTTCATATAAATTCTGATTGTTTATGCTAAAGCCTTCAGAAGTGCCTTTAAATGGCTACACCATTTGCAGCCAATAATTTTGTATTAAAAGGAGATATAAAAAAGACAAAATTTACACAAAGAAAAATTTCTATGTTTTTCAGAATATTATTGTTTCAGCATATAAAAAACTAATTATAGTGGATTCCTATTCTCACTTAAGAAAGCTTTCAAGTGAAACCTAATTCTTATCATGTTCCCCAAGCTCCTGCAAAGGCTTTAGAATTTTCACTAATGTTCCCATGTAATTAATTAGCACAGATTTTTCTGCACATAGAGGAGTAAACACTGAGAATCCTCTATCCCTTTTCTATGTTACAAAAGGCATGAATTAACCTCCCTCCATTTCTAATCTTTTTTATATTTCATTCTTAATCCTAAAGAGGCATATACATATTGGATTTATCTGCCTTGTAAAATAGGCAGTCAGTCATCCTTTCTTTAAGATTGCTCTTAAATTTTAAGTCAGCTTCAACTAAACATGTAAATAAGCAAGCTCTTCAGTCCAAACATTTTTTAGTTGACAACCTGCAAAGGCAGATTGTGACATCATATAAAAATTAAGCAAGAAGATGACTATTTTACAAATTGTTGTAACTTTGAATAAATAGTCATTTCTTTAAATGACTTCCTTAAATAAAAGTTAGCGTATTTTGAACCTACATTAGTAAAGATTTATGAGATTTCTTCTCTTATGAAAATATTTGCCCTCTCAGTGCCTCTCAGAGCATATAAAAGCACCACTTACCCCATGTTGCTTGCCGTGGTTATATCATCATCAGATCAAGGCGTATCTGGATTCTGCATTAACTTAAAGGTTATAAAAAGAAGCAGTAGAGGTTTGACTTCCCCGGAAACGAGACTGTCATATGCTAACTAGGCTTTTAAATGAGGAAAACTAGTGTCTCTTCTAATTATATAAGCTCCAGGTCAAATTCTAGCATCAACTAATCAAATAACTGAACTGCTTTTAGTTTCAAGGAGTAAAAGAAAGAAAACTGTTTAAAATGAATGATTTTAGTATCTTTGAAAACTGGAGACTTGAGCATTGAAAGTTATTCTTATACCATTAAAAGTTAAATATTTTTAAAAGCAAAGTATATATCTTGCTACCTTAAATAATTTGAAGAAAAGTATTAGGGAAAATTTAGTTTGCAGTAAAACAGATATTTTTCTGTATTTTCCAGAAGTTTTGAATTTGCATTGTATGTCCTGGTCTCTGAAAATATCCTCTCAGCTTATCTTAACTTGTCCAGTATTCATCTGCTTACAATTTCAATAAATAAAAATATTTAACTCTAAAATCATACCAAGTTAACGCTAAGCAACATATCCAAAATTGTCTAATTTTTTTAATGTATCTTTTGAACACTTATAAATGGGGTCTTTTAAATTAAATACAAAGTTATTGTGATTTCTATAAAAATGCCATTTAATTTCAACATTTTAGAAGACATTTCAACCCAAATTTATAATAGTACAACTAAAAATAAAAAAGAATTGGGCAATGATTTATTGAGGAAATACAAATTTTCACAAGAAGTTGAGGAAAGAAGTATATTATAGCAGTTATCTGTTCCATACACCATTTTGGAGGAGTTAGCTTTACAGAAATAGTTTCAGCAAAAACGCTCATCTTTTTTAAAATTTTTAGTAGAGTACAGTTGCTTTACGATGTTATGTGAGTTTCTGCAGTACAGCAAAGTGAATTAGCTCTGCTTATCCATAGAGCCCCTCTCCTTTGGACAGCCTTCCATCTAGGTCACCACAGAACACTGAGTAGGGTTCCCCATGCTACACAGTAGTAAAGCCTACTGTAATTTTTAATAGGTAGCTGTCATGTACTGTTTTGGCAATTTTAAAATTACTTTATCTCAAAGTAAAGGTGCTTCCTAGGCAGAGAATATGTGAGCCCACACTGATCTACTTTTTAAAAAAATGAGATATAATTCATCTATGTCAAGGAGAAATACATTTTCCTTTACCCTTCTGGATTCTTCTGGCTGGTCTAAGAATTACAGTAAATTTGACATGAAATAGATTAACAGGAGAAAATCAAAAGTTTAATAACATGGGAGAGAATCGGGAATACTGAATAGCTCACTAAAATGGTCAAAGCCCTGATCTTAAAAACCACTTTCAGCTAAAGACAAAGCAGGATGTTGAGGGTAATGGTTTGGGACTTCAAAGGAAGGCAATTCAAGTAAGTTGGAAAAGCAAATGTTTGGTAAACAACTGTTTGTTGGGCCAGGGTGAGACAATGAGACAGAGTGAACTCTAAATGTCTGGGCCTTGCTGAGTTTCCCCCACCACACCTAGCCTAAATCCTTTGCATATATCTCTGGTGATACCTCTATTCTGGCAATAGACGCTTTATCTAAATTCTTTAGGCAGTTAAGGGGCAGGTGAAAAGAAAGACTTTAGGACTTAAAAAAAAGACTTTTAAGACTGTTTCTTAAAAATAATCTCCCTAAATTAATACTCATGCCAAAGAGACACATTTTGGGGTGGCTTCCTTACATACAACATACATAAAATTTTCCCTTTTAATATTAACATGAACAATTCAGGGGTTTTTTGCATTTGCAAGTTGCACAACTACTAACTCTAGAACATTTGCATCACCCCAAGGAGGAACCCAATGCCTCCCAATTCCTCCCTCCCTTGCAACTACTAATTTACTTCCTGTCTCTATGAATTTAATTATTCTGGATACTTCACATAAAAGTATTATATGTGGCCTTCTGTGACTGGCTTCTTTCACTTAGCATGACGTTTTCAAGGCTGGTTTATGCTATATCATATGTCAGTACTTCATTCATTTTATGGCTGAAAAATATTCCATTGTACAGATATATCACATTTTATTTATCCATTTATCAGTTGAGGGACATCTGGGTTTTCAGTATTGGGCTGATATGAATGAAGCTGTTATAAACATTTGTATACATGTCAATTCTCTTAACGTGCATACTTAGGAATTGCTGGAACATATGATAATTATATATCAACTTTTTGAGAAACTGTTTTTCACAGTGCTGTACCATTTTTCATTCCTACCAGACCAATCTTTATTATTATGTGTTTTTAACATAGCCATACTAGTGATTGAGAAATGGTATCTTATTGTGGGTTTGCTTTGAATTTCCCTAAAAAATAATGATGCTGAATATCTTTTTGTTTGTTTATCAGACATTTGTATATCTTCTTTGAAAAAATGTCCATTCAAATCCTTCGTCCATATTTAAATTGGGCTGTCTTTTTATTTGTGTATATTTATATATGAGTTCTGTATATATTCTGAAAACTAAACCTTTATCAGATACATGATTTGCAAGTATTTTCTCCCATTCTGTGAACTGTCTTTTCATTCCTTGATAGTTTCCTTTAAGACACAGATATACTTTTCAAAGATGACAAAATTCAGGTACAGGATTGGAAACTGACTTTGTCAAGATCTGCATAGTTTAAATTAAAATGAACAAACAAACTCTCAATTGAATCATATAATTTCTTTTTTTTTTCTTTTCTTTTTTTTGGCATGTACTATCTTAGTTCCCTGACCAGGGATCAAACCTGCGCCACCTACAGTAGAAGCATGGAGTTTTAACCACTGGACTACCAGGGAAGTCCCCACATAATTTATTTTAAATTAATTATAAGATGATCAAAAGAAAGTTCAAAAAGGTGTAAATGACTGATGGTTTTATTGGCAAAAGTAACTAGATAGTGTATGAAGTTATTTCAGATGACAGATTTAGTTGTTTTCCTTACAAGTAAAAGCTGCAATTACCACATTAAAACTTTAATGCAGGCTATCTACATATGGAGCTTTAGCCTCAGGCCTGGAGCAGCTGTGAAATGAAAGTTACCGCACCATTCTAGTCCTTGGATATCAGTATATTGTCCTTCGCCTTCCACCCTGCAACAGTAAAAAATAAGTGTGTTCATTAACAAGACTAGAAATTTACAGTCCAGGTATAAGACTGTCTAGTATATAATATACTATGTCTGAAGAATTATATCATTCTGCTTTCAAACTTTGATTTAAAACCTGACATCCTGTTTTTATATCCTACAAAAAAAAAATACTACTATTCCAAACAAACATTGTCATTATACAAATTTTTATGTATTTTAAGATTTTAGGATTACATATGCTTAGTTTAGACAAAACCAAAACAGTCACAAAATGAAAAGTTTATATTGGTTATCTGACTTAATTAGTTCATTTATTCAACAAATGTTTATTGATCTTCAACTATGTGTGAGATGCTATGCTCTATGCTAGTGTTTTCTGGACTCTTTGGAGTGGTGAAAATGCGCTTCACAGAACCAGACCTTTATCCCATGGGTTAGAGTTTTCTCCCTTTATTAATATCAGCATGAAAAGTTTTTATGTTGTCATCACAGACTTGGCAATAGAACAGGTGAACCCTTTTCTACCCGCCTCAATATATATCAACCACTTCATAACAATTAGGTTGCATTTTTAATTCTGGAAATAATAATGGAGTAGTTATAAATGAATATGAAACCTCTGGATGACATAGTATTTGGTGTGAGGATTAAGTTTATAAAGATGTGTGAGGGTGGGGGTGAAGATTTGGATGAAGGTGGTTAAATGCTACAAACTTCCAGATACAAGATAAATAAAGTATTAGGAATGTAATGTATAAGATGATAAATATAATTAACACCTTTGTGTGTTATACATAAAAGAGAGTAAATCCTTAGTTCTCATCACAAGAAAAAAATATTTTTCTTTTTTTATTACTTTATATCAATGTGATATGATGAAGGTTCACTAAATTTATTGTGGCAATCACTTCATGATATGTAAATCAAATCATTATGCTGTATACCTTGAATTTATACAGTGCTGTATGTGAATTACATCTCAAACTGGAAGAAAATATAAAATAAAATTTAAAACTATAAAAAAACCTTGTCAAGATATTTCAAGCGAAAATAATTTTGGGCCTAAATTTTCTCAATAATTGCAACAAACTTTCCATTTCCAATATGACTGCAAAAAGTTCCATAGGAATAAAGGAGTCAGAGGAAATAAATGAAAAATCTAATAGATTATCACTAGGAATGATATGTTTTGGAGGCTCATAATGGCCTTAGCCTCTCTCATAACATTTTTCCATAAAATGATAATCCAACAATTCTTCTAAAATATAAGTATATTTTAACTAAATACATTATAAAAGAAATTTAGCATTAACTAAATTTTTAGGCAAATATGCTGAGAAATATCTTTTAGACTACAGTGACTTTTTATTTTAAACTCACCTGTTTTCATTGAAATTTCCAGTGTACTTTGCCCCAGTTGGGAATATATAAGTTCCCAGTCCATGAAACATATTGTCCTTAAAGTGTCCTTCATATACTGCTCCTGAAAAATGCTCAAGTTTTCCATAACCATTCATCTGTTTGTAACAGAGGAAATGACCTCAGTAACTAATCTTCAGTTTCACTAGTATATTTCTAAAAAGTATACACATATGTCTGTCATCCACTTAGTTATTTAATCTAACATTGTATCACCCTTTATTTCCACAAAAATAAGACAACATTTTTATCATTGTCCTTTGTATGTCTGTCTCTGTGAAGCTGACAAAGTCAGTGTTTCTGATCTGGGGCGCCTGAACATCGTGGAGGTCCATAATGATAATAACAGGGCTCCTCAAGATACCTTGAATATATCAAAAATCTTAAAGGCCAACCAGTTTAGTTAGCCCAGAAATGGCACAAAGAAGTTGTTAAGGACAGAAATTTGTATTCAAGCAGACCCAAGAACATATTTTTGTTTCATCACTTACTAGCTGGGCAAGAAATCTGAGCCGAATTTCCCTCAATTGTAAAACAGCAATATGAATGGTATCGAACTCATTAGGCTGCTATGAAGATTAAATGAGAAAATTATGTAATGAGTTTAGTTTGTTCAACGAATAGGAAATGAGAAAGATGATGACAATTAGCTCTCTGAATGAGTTTCATACTATTCCTTATATTCATATATATTAAATATAATAATTTGTTATTTTTATTACATGGTCTACTCATACATGTTTTTTGAAATGGTGAAATGCCAGGAATCATTTAACCAACTGAGTTACTTATCCACTGTCAAAATTCAAAACAATAATAATACCTTGTCATTTTTCCAGCTTCCTGTGTAGACAATCCCATTCGGAGTGGTATGAATACCTATTCCATTTCTCTCAATGACTCCAGAAGATGTTCTTGTACAGTCCCCATCTAAGTGAGAGAGAAATACTGAAGATTATAAACGGGAACCCTGTTTGACTAAGTATTAAAATATGTTCAACCTTAATCAGAACTGCATCACAGTGGGTCTCTCTGCTTTCCTAGCACCAAGATGAGGCGCTCCATGGACCTTTAAATCATTGAGACTCAAGAGCCTGGAAGACTGACACTGGCTATGGCCCTCCCATAGGTTTCCAAGGCACACTGTCTATACTGAACTTTAGAGTTTAAGATTTAAAATCTGTTCCTCCATTAGTATCTTTTTTTCTCTCCATTAGTATTTCTGTGTGATTTTATTTAATGGAGTCAATATGTCAACAGTACTTTTATCAAGTGTGACAGTCTCAGTTTTGCACTCTTAAGCTATTTAATTTTCATCTATATAGAAAAAAGTAATTGAAATATATGCTTACCATACTTGTCTCCATTTGGAAATATAAAGTTTATCTTAAATACTTCAGGAGCTGTTTTAAAAGATTTAAGAAAAATCACATAAACAAATATTTTTTAAAGTTTTTTATTCTTTGATATGGACAATTGTTGAAGTCTTTATTGAATTTGTTACAGGATTGTTTCTGGTTTATGTTTTGGTTCTTTGGCTGAGAGGCATGTGGGATCTTAGCTTCCCAACCAGGGATCAAACCCACACCCCCTGCATTGGAAGGTGAAGTCTTAATCAGTGGACCATAAGGGAAGTCTCAAACTTAAACATTTTTATGTTATAAGACCTATAACAAATTTGCTGGAAGAGCAAACCAAATAGACTCACTTTATATTCATGTTTACTTGGCATTTCCATAGTTGAGTGTAGGGTTCTGGGGAAATAAATAATTTTGTCTAGATGATCTATTTTTATTTGTGTATTTTAACAGCTTTATTAATACATAATTCACATATCACAAAAATTACTCTTTAAAAGTATACAAAACTCATTTGTTTTCGCATACTCAAGTTGTATAACTGTCACCACAATCTAATTTTAGAATATTTTAATCACTCTCAAAAGAAATCCTGTACATATTATCAGTTGCTCTCTATTACCCTAAAACCTACCCAACCCCACCCCCAGACCCTGGCAAACAATAATCTATAATCTGTCTCTATGTACTGGTATAATCCAGACAGTTCATAGAAATGGAATCATACAATATGTGGTCCTTTGTGAGTAGCTTCTTTTACTCAGCTTCAAGTTTCATCCATGTTGCAGCATGTATTAGTATTTTATCACTTTTTATTGCTGAATAGTCCATGGTACAAAAATAACATATTTTGTTTATTTATTCATTCATCAGTTGATGGTCAGTTGAGTGTTTCCAGTTTTGGCTAGAATGAATAATGCTACTATAAACATTCATGTATAGTTTTTTGTATGGGCATATGTTTTTCTTTCTCTTGGGTATATGATCTATGGATTATTTCACAGATGTAAGGTAGAGTGAGCAATCTCAGAATTGGCAGTAGGAAGAAATAGAAAAAAAAGATAGTAAGTGAGAAGAGGCGGGGGAAGGAGTAGGGTCCAAACAGAATGAGATTGGAATAAAGACAGGTAAAAAATGAAAAAAGAAAGCCACAGGACTGGGGGGTAGTGGGTGGAGTGGAATCTATGCCTCAAGCTGTGGGACATTTAGTCGATTAAAACATTAGAAACTAATTTTTTCCAATACTGAAGAAAACATATATTGGAGATGATAAGTAAACTATAACTTCTAGAACAACAGCCTATTAGAATGTTACTCAAAGTGTGGCCCATGCATTAGAATCACTTAGGATGCTTTACAAGTTGCTAGGCCCTACTATACACTGCAGAATCAGAATCTCTATGGGTGGGACAAGAGAACTGATCTTTTCAACTGGAATACTAACCTGAGTGCCAGTTAAGAAAGACTGGAAGCTCATCCCCTCTGAGGAAACAGAGTTAATAAACAAAATAGGCAGAAGACTTAAACATCATCAGAAAGGGAGAGTCCAGCAGCCTTGAGAAAGGAGTAGACACTTATGAAAAATAATTAACAATTTAGGAAATGAATAATTTAACTGTGAAAAGAAGAGAAGCAAAAAGCAAAGGAGAAAAGGAAAGATATACCCATTTGAATGCAGAGTTTCAAAGAATAACAAGGAGAGATAAGAAAGCCTTCCTCAGTGATCAGTGCAAAGAAATACAGGAAAACAATAGAATGGGCAAGACTAGAGATCTCTTTAAGAAAATTAGAGATACCAAGGGAACATTGGTATCCCTTATGGCAGAAAGCGAAGAGGAACTAAAAAGCCTCTTGATGAAAGTGAAGGAGGAGAGTGAAAAAGTTGGCTTAAAGCTCAACATTCAGAAAACTAAGATCATGGCATCAGGTCCCATCACTTCATGGCAAATAGATGAGGAAACAGTGTCAGACTTTATTTTTTTTGGGCTCCAAAATCACTGCAGATGGTGACTGCAGCCATGAAATTAAAAGACGCTTACTCCTTGTAAGGAAAGTTATGACCAACCTAGATAGCATATTTAAAAGCAGACACATTACTTTGTCAGCAAAGGTCCATCTAGTCAAAGCTATGGTTTTTCCAGTGGTCATGTATGGATGTGAGAGTTGGACAGTGAAGAAAGCTGAGCACCAAAGAATTGATGCTTTTGAACTGTGGTGTTGGAGAAGACTCTTGAGAGTCCCTTGGACTGCAAGAAGATCCAACCAGTCCATCCTAAAGGAGATAAGTCCTGGGTGTTCACTGGAAGGACTGATGTTGAAGCTGAAACTCCAATACTTTGGCCACCTCATGCGAAGAGTGGACTCATTGGAAAAGACCCTAATGCTGGGAAGGCTTGGGGGCAGGAGGAGAAGGGGACGACAGAGGATGAGATGGCTGGATGGCATCACCGACTTGATAGACATGGGTTTGGGCAGACTCTGGGAGTTGGTGATGGACAGGGAGGCCTGGCATGCTGCGATTCATGGGGTTGCAAAGAGTCGGACATGACTGAGCGACTGAACTGAAGGGAACATTTCATGCAAAGATGGGCACAATAAAGGACAGAAATAGTATGGACCTAACAGAAGCAGAAGATATTAAGAAGAGGTGGCAAGAATACACAGAATTGTACAAAAAAGATCTTCATGACCCAGATAATCACGATGGTGTGATCACTCACCTAGAGCCAGACATCCTGGAATGTGAAGTCAAGTGGGCCTTAGGAAGCATCACTATGAACAAAGCTAGTGGAGGTGATGGAATTCCAGTTGAGCTGTTTAAAATCCTAAAAGATGATGCTGTGAAAGTGCTGCACTCAATATGCCAGCAAATTTGCGAAACTCAACAGAGGCCACAGGACTGGAAAAGGTCAGTTTTCATTCCAATCCCAAAGAAAGGCAATGCCAAAGAATGTTCAAACTGCTGCACAATTGCACTCATCTCACACGCTAGTAAAGTAATGCTCAAAATTCTCCAAGCCAATCTTCAGCAATACGTGAACAGTGAACTTCCAGATGTTCAAGCTGGTTTTAGAAAAGGCAGAGGAACCAGAGACCAAATTGCCAACATCCACTGGCTCATCGAAAAAGCAAGAGAGTTCCAGAAAAACATCTATTTCTGCTTTATTATGCCAAAAACTTTGACTGTATGGATCACAATAAACTGTGGAAAATTCTTCTAGAGATAGGAATACCAGACCTCCTGACTTGCCTCTTGAGAAATCTGTATGCAGGTCAGGAAGCAACAGAGTTGGACATGGAACAACAGACTGGTTCCAAATAGGAAAAGGAGTACGTCAAGGCTGTATATTGTCACCCTGCTTATTTAACTTATATGCAGAGTACATCATGAGAAACACTGGGATGGAAGAAGCACAAGCTGGAATCAAGATTGCCAGGAGAAAAATCAATAACCTCAGATATACAGATGACACCACCCTTATGGCAGAAAGTGAAGTACCAAAGAGCCTCTTGATGAAAGTGAAAGAGGAGAGTGAAAAAGTTGGCTTAAAGCTCAACATTCAGAAAACTAAGACCATGGCATCCGGTCCCATCACTTCATGGCAAATAGATGGGGAATTAGTGGAAACAGTGGCTGACTTTATTTTTTTGGGCTCCAAAATCACTGCAGATGGTGACTGCAGCCATGATATTAAAAGACGCTTACTCCTTGGGAGGAAAGTTATGACTAAACTAGACAACATATTGAAAAGCAGAGACATTACTTTGCCAATAAAGTCAAGGCTATGGTTTTTCCAGTAGTCATGTATTGAAGAGTTGGACTATAAAGAAAGCTGAGCGCCAAAGAATTGATGCTTTTGAACTGTGGTCTTGGAGAAGACTCTTGAGAGTCCCTTGGTCTGTAAAGAGATCCAACCAGTTCATTCTAAAGGAGATGTGTCCTGAGTGTTCATTGAAAGGACTGATGTTGAAGCTGAAATTCCAATACTTTGGCCATCTGATGTGAAGAGCTGATTCATTTGAAAAGACCCTGATGCTGGGAAAGATTGAAGGCAGGAGGAGAAGGGACGACAGAGGATGAGATGGTTGGATGGCATCATCAACTCGATGGACATGGGTTTGGGTAAACTCCTGGTGTTGATGATGGTGTTGGTGATGGTCAGGGAGGCCTGGTGTGCTGCAGTCCATGGGGTCACAAAGAGTCAGACACGACTGAGTGGCTGAACTGAACTGTTGAAATAAACCTCTTTCGAAGGGCTGAAGAGCAGAACAAATACCATTGAAAAGTAAATTAGTGAACTGGAATACAAGGTTGAACATTTTTCCCAGAAAGAGGCATAAAGGAAAACAAAGATATCACCTGACAAACCTTTCATATCTCACCTCATCCCCAGACTCTTCTAGGACACCCCACAACACTCTTGGTCTATCCCTACTGTAGTTTGTGTGTGTGTGTGTGTGTATATCCCTACTATAGTGTGTGGTTTATTCCTGCTGCTGCTG
Organism: Cervus canadensis; assembly: GCF_019320065.1. Taxonomy (NCBI): domain Eukaryota; kingdom Metazoa; phylum Chordata; class Mammalia; order Artiodactyla; family Cervidae; genus Cervus; species Cervus canadensis. The sequence goes on along the minus strand of NC_057390.1, from coordinate 20,619,727 downwards.
CTGCTAAGTCGCTTCAGTCGTGTCCGACTGTGTGCGACCCCATAGATGGCAGCCTACCAGGCTCCTCCATCCCTGGGATTCTCCAGGCAAGAACGCTGGAGTGGGTTGCCATTTCCTTCTCCAATGTATGAAAGTGAAAAGTGAAAATGAGAGTGCTCAGTTGTGTCCGACTCTTTGTGACCCCATGGACTTCCTCCATGGGCGTTTCCAGGCAAGAGTACTGGAGTGGGTTGCCATTGCCTTCTCTGGGTCTATCCCTAGAGCCCCCCCAACACTCTTGGTCTATCCCTACTGTAGTGTGTGTGTGTGTCTGTGTGCGTGTTCGTCTATCCTACTGTAGAGTGTGAGTGTGTGTGTTGGTTTATCCCTACTGTACTGTGTGTGTGTGTCTGTGTGTGTTGGTCTATCCCTACTATAGTGTGTGTGTGTGTGTCTGTGTGTGTTGGATCTATCCCTACTATAGTGTGTGTGTGTGTGTCTGTGTGTGTTGGATCTATCCCTACTATAGTGTGTGTGTGTCTGTGCGTGTTGGTCTATCCCTACTGTAGTGTGTGTGTGTGTGTGTGTGTGTGTGTGTTGGTCCATCCCTACTGTAGTGTGTGTGTGTGTGTGTCTGTGTCTGTGTGTGTTGGTCTATCCCTACTATAGTGTGTGTGTGTGTTGGTCTATCGCTACTATAGTGTGTATGTGTGTGTGTCTGTGTGTGTTGGATCTATCCCTACTATAGTGTGTGTGTGTGTGTGTGTGTTGGATCTATCCCTACTGTAGAGTGTGAGTGTGTGTGTGTATGTTGGTCTATCCCTACTGTAGTGTGTGTGTGTGTCTGTGTTGATCTATCCCTACTGTAGAGTGTGTGTGTGTGTGTGTGTCTGTGTTGATCTATCCCTACTGTAGAGTGTGTGTGTGTGTCTGTGTGTGTTGGTCTATCCCTACTATAGTGTGTGTGTGTGTGTTGGTCTATCCCTACTGTAGTGTGTGTGTGTGTGTGTGTCTGTGTGTCTGTGTGTGTTGGTCTATCCCTACTGTAGTGTGTGTGTGTTGATCTATCCCTACTATAGTGTGTCTGTGTGTGTTGATCTATCCCTACTATAGTGTGTGTGTGTGTGTCTGTGTGTGTTGGATTTATCCCTACTGTAGTGTGTGTGTGTGTGTCTGTGTGTCTGTGTGTGTTGGTCTATCCCTACTATAGTGTGTGTGTGTGTTGGTCTATCCCTACTGTAGTGTGTGTGTGTGTGTGTGTGTGTGTGTTGGTCTATCCCTACTTTAGAGTGTGAGTGTGTGTGTGTGTGTTGGTCTATCCCTACTGTAGTGTGTGTGTGTGTGTCTGTGTGTGTTGGTCTATCCCTACTGTAGGGTGTGTGTGTGTCTGTGTGTGTTGGTCTCCCTACTGTAAGGCTGTGTGTGTGTGTGTGTTGGTCTATCCCTACTGTAGAGTGTGAGTGTGTGTGTTGGTCTATCCCTACTGTAGTGTGTGTGTCTGTGTGTGTTGGTCTATCCCTACTGTAGGGTGTGTGTGTGTCTGTGTGTGTTGGTCTATCCTACTAGGGTGTGTGTGTGTCTGTGTGTGTTGGTCTATCCCTACTGTAGTGTGTGTGTGTGTTGGTCTATCCCTACTGTAGTGTGTGTGTGTGTCTGTGTTGATCTATCCCTACTGTAGAGTGTGTGTGTGTGTCTGTGTGTGTTGGTCTATCCCTACTATAGTGTGTGTGTGTGTGTTGGTCTATCCCTACTGTAGTGTGTGTGTGTGTCTGTGTGTGTTGGTCTATCCCTACTGTAGGGTGTGTGTGTGTCTGTGTGTGTTGGTCTATCCCTACTGTAGGGTGTGTGTGTGTCTGTGTGTGTTGGTCTATCCCTACTGTAGTGTGTGTGTGTGTGTGTGTGTTGGTCTATCCCTACTGTAGTGTGTGTGTGTGTCTGTGTTGACCTATCCCTACTGTAGAGTGTGTGTGTGTGTGTCTGTGTGTGTTGGTCTATCCCTACTATAGTGTGTGTGTGTCTGTGTGTGTTGGTCTATCCCTACTATAGTGTGTGTGTGTGTGTTGGTCTATCCCTACTGTAGTGTGTGTGTGTGTGTCTGTGTGTGTTGGTCTATCCTACTGTAGTGTGTGTGTGTGTCAATTGCCCTTAAATGGTTCCACACCCGAAACTTTGGAATGTTAGAGCTAGAAGAAGGGAACCTAAGAGGTGCAGACTGGCAGTACGCTGGCGCTGGCCTAATGTGTCACAACAGCGAATCGACGGCCGAATGAGAGCTAGAATCCAGGTCTCCAGATTCCCGCTCCTGGGGCTCTCTCTGTACCCCCATCCCACCCGTGGCTCAGGAAATCTGTCCATCCCTACTGCAGTTGCCAGGGGCCGGCTCACTGCGAGTTCTACTTAAGAGACGTTGAGAGGATGGGGCACTCACTTGACACAGGGCTGCGGGACAGATTTTCTGGACTCTGCGATTCCCCCTGGGCCGCCAGCTCCGTGGCCTGGAGGGACGGAAGCCGTAATTCAGCGCCGGGTGCGACATGGTTGCTAGGGCGACCAGGCACCTCTCACCCGGAAGCGAATAGGGGTCCGAGGTTGAGCCAATCAGAAGGCGCCAGGGCTGTGCCGCTGTAGCTGGGCCGCTGCGGAGCCGCTCCAGGTAAGGTCCGGGTGGGTGGCAGCGCCCAGGCAGGGCCCTTGGCCGCTGGGCGCCACGTCCGAACAGGTGGCCCGGGAAGCAGCGCTACAACCCCGGGACGGTCGCCCCTTCCGCGGACGAGGGATGTGTGTCTGTGTGCGTGGTCCGCGCGTCTGCCTGGTGGTCAGTGTGCGGACCTTTCCACCGTCAGCCTCTCCCGCAGTGGGCAGGGTCTGAGGGGACTGCCTGCCCGGTGGGATCCAGCCTGTCTGGCAGGGGCCGGTGAGTCTGGAGCAGCAGGATCCTAGGCCTGCGACCAGGCCTGGCCTGTGTCGACAGCAGAGGGTTGTACATCTGAGGCCGGGGAGCTGAATTCTGCGAGATAAAGGGTTGAATTGGAGGGCCTCGGGCTCGTTTCCTGTGTCTTAGCTCCATCTCCAGTTGGTGGCTGTTTGGGGAGAGGATTGGCTACGGTGTATGCTGGAAGAAAGGTACCAGGTCTGGGTATCTGCAAGGAGCTGGATATATGGGTTTAGTCAGAGATTTGCCTGGGAGGGGAGTGGTTTGTGGTCAGTTTCAGCGCCCAGCTTGGTGATTCTGTTCCTGGGAGCCAAACTTAGGTTCTCATGTCCACGGTGAATAAAGATAGTTGAGATCTTCCCAGGCTAAATGGATTTCTGATGTCTTGGCGTCTTATGGGGCCTGCCTGATCAGGGAAAAACTGCCATTCCCAGGGCTGGCTAATTAACGATTAATCTGACAGCATGCCTTTTAGATGCACACCAATCAATCCTGCCCGCCTTACCTCCAACAACTTCCTTTGTCTAACTACCAAGCCTGTAGTTCACCTGCCCTAAATCAGTCCAGGGCCAAGTACCAGGCAACAAGGGACAAGCCCTAGACCTTAGAGCCTGTGGGAATTACTCAAAGTAGCCAGTCCTAAGCTGTTTTCCCTGCCTGGCCTCTTCTTTCCTATGGAAAAACCAAGAAAGGCTGCAGGGTGGCCTTACTCCTTTCTGCCTGCTCCTGACACAGGTGCTTCCCTGGCATGACCTACGGAGGCAGACAGACCTCTCCTTTTTAGGAGAGCTATAAGTAACATTAAACTTTTTCTTTTGATGGTATTAATCTCTCTCTGTCAGCACTCAGTCACCTTTATAAACTAGGGCCCAGGCACAAGTCAAAGCAGGGCTGGCTTAACATTAAATTTTGAATTGAAGATACAAAGTACATGTTTGGGGGTAAGAGGGAAGTGTGGGGGAAACAATTTCAGCTTTGGGGTCAAAGGGATTATTTCAGACCCTAGCTCCAGGCTTTGCTTCTATAGTAGTGACATTGGACAAATCGTGTAATTTATCTGTACTCTAGTTTCCTCCTCTATAAAATACAGATAATAATATTTACTGTCTAGGAGTTTTACAGAATTAACTGAAATAACCTTAATCTTTCCCCTCCATGCAGACTTATATTTCCAACTATGTTCTACACATCTCCATTTGAATGTCTAGAAGGCATCTCCAGTGTAACATCCATTCTGAACTTGTGACACTCCCTATATCTTTTCCTGTCCATTCCCTGATGGCTCAGATGGTAAAGCGTCTGCCCGCAGTGTGGGAGACCCAGGTTCGATCCCTGGGTCGAGAAGATCCCCTGGAGAAGGAAGTGGCAACCCACTCCAGTACTGTTGCCCGGAACATTTCATGGACGGAGGAGCCTGGTAGGCTACAGTCCATGGGGTTGCAAAGAGTTGGACACGACTGAGCAACTTCACTTCACATTCCCATTCGGATCACATGGCTGAACACAGAACCCCTATTCACCTAGTTAAGCTAGGCCCTCAAATTTTACAGTAATTCTAGACACTTACACCTTTCATCTAATTCATCTACCATTAAAATGCATTGAGACTGTATGGCCACTTTTCAACTCTACTTGTTCCATCTGTAGTCCAACTCACTGTTTAGTTTTGTTTTTTATCTCCTACCTAAACAACTGAGTAGTTTCTCCTCACCTCCCTACAGTTGTTTTATTCTTCACATAGCAGCTAGAGTAATTGTTTTAGAACTGAAGTCAGTCATACCAGGCTTCTGCCTTTGCTCTCTATTGACTTTCTGTTATATTTAGTATAAAATTCAAAGTTCTTCCCAGGGCTTATATGGCCATCTCTGCTCTCTGACCTCATCTCCTTTGTTTACTGTGTTGCAGACCCACAAGACTCCTCACTGTTCAGCCCACTGCATTGAAGATGTTATTCTGGACTTGGACCCTTTTCACCTACTATTGCTTCTGCTTAGAATGTTCTTTTTACAAATATTTCATGACTCATTTCTTGCATGTTCACATGTCTGCTCAAATATGATCTCAGAAAGATGATCACTCTTAACCTGACCACTCTATCTGAAAAAAGACTCAGTTTTTTTTCTTCATAGCACTTAATATTGTATATTTGTTTGTTGTCATCTTAATCTCTAGAGGATGAGCTTCATGAGGCAAGAATTTTGTTGTCTTTGCTGTTGTATCCCTAGAATCTAGCACTTAATAAGTGTTCAATAAATATTTGTGGAATGAATAAATAAATGAATGGCTCTCCATTCTCATATCATTTATTCAACCCTCAGCCATTCCTCAAATACATATTGAATTCCTGTTATTTGCTGTACACTGCTAGAGGTACAGTGGTAATCAACATGGATATACTCCTTGCGTTCAGAGAGCTTTCTGAGGGGGGGGGGGTGGGAGATAAACATCAAAGAAACAATAAATATGTATAATTATAAAGGATTTTGAAGAAAGGAATATCAAGAGACCTAGTTCAATTTCTACATATTTGTGTTTCCCAGTTATTTCTCTGCTTTTGATTTCAAATTTCATTTTAGCTTGGTTGCAAAACATACTTTTTAAATTTTTGTCTTTTTAAATTTATTAAGGTTTGTTTTATAGGCTAGTATATTGTCTATCCTGGAAAATTTTCCTTCTTCACATAAGAAAAATGTGTATTTTTTGTTGGGTAGAATGTTCTGTAGGTCTCTTAGGTCAAGTTGGTTTTTACTGTGTTTCAAGTCTTCTGTTTCCTTATTGATCTTCTGTGTAGTTTTTTTTTTACCATAGCTGAATGTGGATATTGCAGTTTCCTGCTGTTATATGTTGTGTATTTCTCTGTCCATTTCTGTCAGTTGTTGGTTGATGTGTTTTGGTGCTCTGTTACTAAGTACAGAATATTTATAATTGTTGCATCTTCCTCATGGATTGACTCTCTTATCTTTATGAAATGTTCTTCTTTATCACTAACAAGATTTTTTTGCTTTAAAGTCTATTTTGTTTGATATTAGCGTAGTTGCTGCAGCTTTCTTGTGGTTTCTGTTTGCATGATTTCTCTTTTTCCATCCTTATACTTTTCATTTATTTGTATCTTTGAATTTAAAGTGATAGACAGCATATACTTGGATCTTGTTTTTACTCACTAATAATTTGTCTTTTGATTGGATTGTTTAATTCATTCACATTTAATATTGTTATTGGTATAGGGGGATTTATTTTTTCTATTCTACTTTTAGTTGTCAATATGTCTCATGTCTATTTTGTTTCACTGTTCCTACTTTACTGTTTTCTTTTGCATTAAATTATTCAATAAATATTTCCTAATGCAGTATTTTAATTTCTTTAGTATTTTTTTTTTTAATTTTTGGTTTACTTTTTAGTGACTGCTCAAGGATTTTGTCGTATACCTCTTAACATATCAGAGTCAACTTCACATTTATACTAACTCAATTTTGCTAATATATAGAAATGTTACTCTCATATAGCTGTATGCCTTTCCCCTCCTTTTTGCAGTAAAGATTCCACATGTAAGCAATATCATATGATATTTGTCTTTGTCTGAGTTACTTCATTTAGTATGATAATCTCTAGGTTCATCTATATTGTTGCTAATGGCATTATTTCATTCTTTTTTGTGACTCAGTAATATTCTATTATGTATATCTACCATGTTTTCTTTACCCATTCATCTGTCAGTGAAACCTTAGGTTGCATCCCCAACTGTACATTGTTACAGTTATTACTTTACCATTTGTAGTCATTTTATTAACCCAATCCATCTATGCTCCCACCAACCTGCTTTGTTCTGTTACAGCAAATACATTACATTTATGCATATCACAAACCCACTATTATATCATATACATATTATTATATATGGTTGCTTTTTAAATCAGTTATGTGAAGAAAGAAGAAAATATGGATATACGCTGTTTGGTAGGTTTTGAGGGGGTTGATTTTGTTTTGTATTTACATAGTTACCTTTACCTTTACGGGTGCTCCTTTTTGTGTGTGTGTGAGTTCAGATTACCATCTAGGGTCACTTTCTTCAGCTTAAACAAATTCCTATAGTATTTTTTTGTAAAGCACATCTTACTGGGTTTATATCTGTAAGTGACAAGTTGTTTTTCTCTAAATGCTTTCAAGACTTCTTGCCTTTAACTTTTAGCATTTTTATGTATTGTGTCTATTTATGGATCTCTGGGTTTATCCTATTTGAAGTCCTTAGAGCTTCCTGTATGTGTAGGTTATTGTCTTTCAATAAATTTGATAAGTCTTCTTTCATTATTTCTTTAAATATTTTTTCTGTTCTTTTCTTTCTCTCTCTCCTATCCTTCTGGTGTTCCTGTTATGCGTACTACTAACTTTGGACTTAGTTTGGGTGTAGTTAGTTGACTTAGTTTGAGCTTAGTTTGTTCTTTTTTTCTGGTTCCTTAAGATGTAAATCTAGGTTGTTTATTTGAGATCATTTCTTTTTATTAACATAGACTTTTATTGTGATAAACTTCCCTCTTAGAACTCCTTTTGCTGCATCCCATAATTTTTGGTAAGTTGTGTTTTCATTTTCAGTTGTTTGATGATATTTTAAAATTTCCTTTTGATTTTGTCTTTGACCCACTGGTTGTTCAGGAGCATGTTATTTAATTTCCATATGTTTACGAATTTTCCAGTTTTCCTTCTTTATTGATTTCTAGATTTATACCATTGTTATCACAAAAGATGTTTGATTTGTTCTCAGTCTTCTTAAATTTGTCAAGACTTGTTTTACGGCCTAACATATGATCTGTTCTGAAAAATATTTCATGTGGCTTTGAATGGAATGTTCTGTGTATGTCTATTATAGTTCAAGTCGAATTTTTCTTTTGGTGGATGATTATCTTTCTGGATGATCGGACCACTGTTGAAAATGTGATATTAAAGTCTCCTATTATTGTTGTATTGCTGGCTACTTCCTCTCAATTATGTTAATATTTGCTTTATGTATTTAGATGCTCTGATATTGGGAGCATAAATGTTTATAATCGTTAGATTCCCTTGATGAATTGACCCCTTTACCATTGTATAATGATCTTCTTTGTCTCTTGTTACAGTGTTTGACTTAGAGGTTATTTTGTCTGAGTATAGCTACCCCTGCTCTCTTTTCGTTTCCATGTGCATTTACTATCTTTTACATCCCTTCACTTTCAGTCTGTGTGTCTTTGCAGCTGAAGCAATTCTCTTGCAGGCTGCATGTAGTTGAGTCTTATTTTTTTAATCCATTCAACTATTTTATGTATTTTGATGGGAGAATTTAGTCCATTTACATTTAAAGTAATTATTGATAAGTAAGGACTTACTGCCATATTGTTGTTTCCTGGGCATTTTTAAGATCTTTTGTTTCTTTCTTTCTCTCTTGCTGTCTTCCTTTATGATTTGATGATTTTCTATAGTGGTATGCTTTGATTTTTTTTCCTCCTCATCTTTTGTATATCTACTATAGATTTTAAAAAAATTTTTTATTCTTTTATAGTTTCTTTCTTACTATAGATTTTTAATGTGTAATTTTTTTGTTTGTTTGTTTTTTACCATGAGGCTAATGTAAGACATCTTATAACATTCTACTTTAAGCTGATAGCATCTTAACTTAGATCGCATACAAGAGTTTTACACTTTTACTCCCCTCCAGGCACAATCTCTTAGCCAGAGCTGTTTCTAAAAATATATATGTAAATATAAATTTTATTTATCAAATCATATATTAAATACATGAAATATCTAGGGTTTTTAAACCCCATGCCAGACCTAACCAAATCAGAATGTAGCATGGGACCCTACACACCCCATGTGTGGTTTGAAAACTTCTCCATGTGTTTCTGATGCACCTCCTGGTTAAGAAACTTGTGTCAGAGAAACTTATTAAATATTAGTCCTGGAAGGATGTACTTATTAATCTTTTGTGAAGCATGTTGTTCATGCGTCTTCTAAACTGGCCCTTTGAGTGCGTTTTTGTTTTTCTTCTTTGAAGTAGGCTATATCCTTAACTTTGACAAAGAATTATTACACCTATCTGGTTTTATGATGTCTGTATTACTTTTTTCTCTTGCAGGTGAAAATGAGTTCTTCAGTAAGAAGGAAAGGCAAGCCAGGGAAAGGAGGTGGAAAAGGGTCTTCCAGAGGAGGAAGAGGAGGCAGGAGCCATGCTAGTAAATCTCACGGGGGCGGCAGCAGTGGCGGTGGTATTGGTGGCAATAGAAAGGCATCAAGTAGAATCTGGGATGATGGCGATGACTTTTGTATCTTCAGTGAATCAAGGCATTCATCCAGGTTATTTTTTTTTTTTTTTCATCCAGGTTATTATACTCATTAAATGTTCAAATATGAAAACAGTATCAATTCTTGATGTATGGGACAAAAGATGGTTATTAAGACAAAGAGGGAAAATGCCACGTAATTCTGGCTAAGTTACTCTTCCTCTTATTTTAAAGCCTTGCAGTCCCCCGCTTTGTGAATTTTTTTAAAAGTGTGATGGTAAATAACACCTTTGGGAGAGGGGTGGGCATTGAAATCTGAGCTTAACTTTAACTTCTGTATGACACTGTAAATTGAGTGTAATATTGTTATTATAATCAATATTATGGAAAAGTAAATATTGGAAATGATGAGGGTAATTGAAAATTATATTAAGTATTTCTTAGGCATTGTAGTTTGAAGGTCCCCAGATGAGATCTGGCTATATCCCTTCTGCTTAGTTGATGAATTATCTATTTTCCAACCGATCAACCAAATATTTACTGAAGCTTAATGTGATGATCAGAGATAGATATCATGCCCAGGCTTCTCTCATAGTCAACTTTTAATTAGTGAACGTTGTTTTGTTGTTGTTCAGTCACTTAAGTCATGTCCAACTCTTGACAATCTCATGGACTGCAGCACGCCAGACTCTTCTGTCCTCCCCTATCTCCCAGGGTTTGCTCAAATTCATGTCCTTTTGAGTCGGTGATACTACCTAACCATCTCATCCTTTGCTGCCTCTTCTCCTTTTGCTTTCAATCTTTCCCAGCATTGGCATCTTTTCCAATGAGTCACCTCTTCACATCAGGTGGCCAAGCATTAGAGTTTCACCATCAGTCCTTCTAATGAATATTCAAGGTTGATTTCCTTTAGGATTGACTGATTTGGTCTCCTTACAGTCCAAGGGACTCTCAAGAGTTACCTCCAGCACCACATTTTGAAAGCATCAATTCTTTGGCACTCAGCCTTCTTTATGATCCAAAGCTCACATCTGTATATGACCACCTTTGTCAACTCTCTAGGTTTGTCGTAGCTTTCCTTCCAAGGAGCAAGTGTCTTTTACTTTCAGTCCTAAGTGATTTTGGAGCCCAAGAAAATAAAATCTATCTCTCCTTCCACTCTTTCCCCTTCTATTTGCCATGAAGTGATGGGACCAGATGCCATGACTTTAGTTTTTTTAATGTTGAGTTTCAAGCCAGCTTTTTCATTCTCCTCTTTCACCCTTATCCAAAGGCTCTTTAGTTTCTCTTCGCTTTCTGCCATTAAGAGTAATATCTTCTGCCTATCTGAGGTTGTTGATATTTCTCCTGGCAATCTTGATTTCAGATTATGATTCAGCCAGCCCAGCATTTCACGTGATGTACTCTGCATAAATTCCAATAATTCTAATACATGTTTAATGAAAGTAAAGATTTTCTACTGCATGTTATGCATCTCATTGTTTTTCAATTTGCACTTTAAGGTGTTTACTTAAATTTTTAGAGATAGCGAGACTTCTTTAGAGTTATGTATATAAACACAGGCATACACACACTCTTGTGGGAATAATTACCAACTAAATATTGGTTAGAAAAAAAAAAAATATTGGTTAGAAATAGAGGTGAGTGCTGAAGTTTAACTGCATCATATGTGGCTTTTAATTTAAATGAATTCAATTGTATGCATTCAGGAAAAAAAGATAAAGAAGAACAAATGGTATTTAAGTAGTTAAACTTGCCACTGAATGAATCTGAACTCCATCATGAACAGGATAATGAGAGAGGAAGGTGTTCATTCCTGTCAGTCTCAGTGTCCAAGTGCTTTATATAGTTTAAGCTTCTTGATGCACTGAGTATGTGATATTAATGTGTATTTCTTAAATATACATTTCTTATACATAGTCTCTATCATAACCAAATACTTCACTTGGTATGCAACCAGAGAATCTACATTTTTTTCCATTTTAAATGAAAAATGGTCATTTTTGGACATACTGAAAGATAATATATCAATCTCAAACTTGATTCCTTTTTAAGAAATCTTCCAGAATAATTTAAAGCTATATTTTCACATTAGCTGCTGACCTGAGAACCTAACTGCTGAGTTAGATGCAGCTCCATTCTTCCTGAAAACACTTACTTTATAGGTTCTTAGGGTCTTAGATGTTCATTCACGCAGGAAATACTGACTTAGTGCTACTGTGAGCCAGACAGTGTTTTAGTGACCAGAATCACAGCAATGAATAAAATACTGTCCTGGTGCTCGTAGAAGGAGGTTTGACATATAAAAACTGTAAACAAAGGTGTAATCATATGTCAAGTGATAAGTACTATGGAGAAAAATAAAGGACAAAGGAATAGAAAATGCCAAACTGGATTGCTGGTATTTTTAAATGGTTGCTCCTTTCTGTGGAGTGATCAGAGAAGACTTCTCTCTTGATGTGTCATTTGAGCCAGGACACGAAAGAAGTGAAGGAGTAAGCCATGAATCTATCTGAGGGAAGAACGTTTGAGACAGAATAGCAAGTGAACAGTTCCTGAGGCGGGAGTTTTAAGAAGATTTAGGGAATGGAAAGGAAGCCATATGGCTAGCATGGATGGGTAAGAAGTATTAGGCAGTTAGATTCACCAGGCTGTGCTGTGTAGAATCTTATAGGCCAGTATAAGGATTTTGTTTTGTTTTTGAGTTTTAAAAATCATGTTTATTGAAGTGTAATTTACATTCAGTAAAGCTCACCCTAAAATTTGACAAATGCAGTCATTTCTCTAACCAGCAGCTCTTCAAAACTCGCCCATGCCCTTTGCAATGAACTCCTCCCTGGTCCTTAGGAATGCGTTGATCTGTCTTCTGTCAGTAGGATCAAATTTAGTTACTAAAATGATTTATTGTAGAAGAACTAAGCACATAAAACCAAGGGGTTTTCTTCTTTGTGTGTGGTTATTTGTTTAGTTGTTTTTTTGGCCAAGCTGTGTGGCTTGCTGTTATGGCTTAGTTCCCTTACCAAACCTGGGCCCTCTGCAGTGAAAACGCAGAGTTCTAACCACTGGACAGCCAGAGAATTCCCAAAATTCAAGTTTTTAAAAGGATACTTTGGAACGTATAATCTTTAGAGTAATCAAAAGAATTGGGATTTTAACATAACCTTTGAAAATTAAAGCACAGTTCATAAAGTTGTCTTAAGATAGTTGCAGAATAGCTAGTCTAGTTACTGTGTCAATCTTCAGCCTGGAGCTGTTTGGTAGAAAAACTATTTTAAATAATGGGATTGAATTCTACAGAAATTCTCTATGGGGCAGATATATATTCTCACAGATATCTGTGAGAATATCTCACAAACACCTTCTCAAAAGACCACCTCTGCTGCCACCATGAAAGGGACAAGGAAAGCAGAAACATCTGTTCTGTTTGTCAGTCATCTCATGTTCAGATATACCTTGTTGTTGTCCAGTTGCTAAGCGTGTCCAACATTTTGTGACCGCATGGACTATAGCATGCCAGACTGCGCTTCCTTCACTATCTCCTGGAGTTTGCTCAAACTCATGTCCATTGAGTTAGTGATACCATCCAACCATCTCATCCTCTGTCATCCCCTTCTCCTCTTGCCTTCAATCTTTCCCAGCATCAGGATCTTTTCCAGTGAATCAGTTCGTCGCATCAGGTGGCCACAGTATTGAAGCTTCAGCTTCAGCTTCAGCATCAGTCCTTCCAATGAATATTCAGGGTTAATTTCCTTTAGGATTGACTGATGTACTCTCCTTGCTGTTCAAGGGACTCTCAAGAGTCTTCTCCAGCACCATAGTTTAAAAGCATCAATTCTTTGGTGCTCAGACTTCTTTATGGCCCAACTCTCATGTCCGTACTTGACTACTGGAAAAATCATAGCTTAGACTATACAGATGTTTGTCAGCAGAGTGATGTCTTTGCTTTTTAATACACTGTCTAGGTTTGTCATAGCTTTCCTTCCAAGGAGCAAGCTCTTTTAATTTCATGGCTGTAGTCACCATCTGCAGTGATTTTGCAGCCCAAGAAAATAAAATGTCACTATTTCCACTTTTTCCCCATCTATTTGCCATGAAGTGATGGGACCAGATGCCATGATCTTAGTTTTTTGAATGTTGGGTTTAAGCTTGCTTTCTCACTCTCCTCTTTCACCCTCATCAAAAGACTCTTTAGTTCCTCCTCACTTTCTGCATTAGAGTGTTATCATATGCATATGCGAAGTTGTTGATATTTCTCCCAGCAATCTTGATTCCAGCTTGTGATTCATCCAGCCCAGCATTTTGCAAAATGTACTCTGCAGATGCACCTTATCTACCTGAAAAGCTTCTTCCAAGCACCACAGTTCTTTCTTTCAAGCACCAACCTTGAGGTTTGTCAGCATGTTGAAGTAGATTGAGCCAAGTTGTGTACCATGGCTGAAAAGCTATTATAAGGAGTTTGGCTTTTGCTTTGAGTAAGATGGGAAGCCATTGAAGGGTTTGAGGCGAGAGTATCGGTCATCAATCACTCTGGCCAGAGTTACTGCCATTAATTATATCCTTTTATGTGAATTAGAAAATGGTGAATGTGAATTAGAAAATGCCCCCCTCTCTGGTCAGTTATAGCTCCAGAATGCATGTCTTGGCAAGCAGAGAACACATTGGATTTTAGCTCTCGCTGTCCCCTCCTCCTCTGCTTCAGGACCCTTTGCATAGTGTACAGTCTGTGCGTCCATACTCGGCAGCCCTGCCTCAGTGTGCTGTGGAGAATCGACTGCAAGGGGCCATGAGTGGAAGCAGGAAGACCAGTTAGAAGATACTGTCCCAGTGGCAGTGTCCTAGACAGTTTAATAACATGTCTGGAGTTCAAGAGCAAGATCTCAACTAGAGAAATAAATGTATGAGTTCTTTCTGAGTAAATACTATTTAAAGCTATGAGACTAAATGAGATAGGATATAGAAAAGAGGTTTGAATTTTGAGCCCTTGGGCACTCTAGGATTTAGGGTTGAAAGAGGTTAGGAGAATCAGACAAAGTAGATTGAGAAGTTGCCAGTGAAGTAGGAGGAAAACTAAAAGCTGATTTCTGGAAGTCAGATGGAAGGAAGGAAGGTGTTTTAACGGGGATTATCCAATCAGATTGGATTGGATACTTTAAAGGGATATACAAGTTGTATAAAAAAATGCTTCTAGTAGGTCAAGAAAAATGGGAGTTCCCTTGGTGGTTCAGTGGTTAGGACTTGGCACTTTCACTGCTAGGGCCCCAGGTTTAATCCCTGGTTGGAAGCTAAGATCCTACCAGCCATGCAGCATGGCCAAAAGAAAAGGAAAATGTGTTCTGACTGTTGTCCACTGGATTTGGCAATGTGGGTAGACAAGAGCTGTTTGGTATAGTATAGTTGATATAGAGTGTGTTTCAGAGAGAAGAAGATAAAAAGTGGCGACAAAGACATGATTTAGAGAACACTTTCGGGGAGTTTTACTGTAAAGGGCAGGGGCGGGAAGACGGATAGGACAGTACCTTGAGGGGAATATAAAGTCAAAGGGAGGATTTTTTTTTTTTAAATATGGTAGATGTTACATAGCGTGTATATATGCTGGTGGAAGTGATCCAAAAGAGAGTGAAAAACTGATGATGTAGAGAGGAGGATAAGTGCTAGAATGATTTCCTTGAGGAGATTGAACAAATTGAGATACAATATACAAACAGAGGGACTGACTTTTAGGATCAAGAATGGTTCATCCTTAGTAACAGGAAGGAAGGCAAAGTGTCGAGGTTTAAGAATAAGTGGTAGATGAAATAGCATATGGAAGGTCCCCCCCCCCTTTTATTTTATTTATCATGAAGAAACAGATAAATCCAAATTATGAGAATTCTACAAAAAAAACTGGCCTGAGTGTGTCAAAAAAAAAGTCAATATCAGGAAATAGATAGGGAACTAAATTAAAGGAGTTTGAAAAACAGATAATGTCATTTTTAACTAGATAATCAGAAAATCTGTAGATGTGGTTTGAGGCAATTAGGAACTTTGAATATCAGTTCAGTTCAGTTGCTCAGTCTTGTCTGACTCTTTGCGACCCCATGGACTGCAGCACACCAGGCTTCCCTGTCCATCACCAGCTCCCAGAGCTTGCTCAAACTCATGTCCATTGAGTCAGTGATGCCATCCAACCATCTCGTCCTCTTGTCATTCCCTTCTCCTCCTGCCTTCAGTCTTTCCCAGCATCAGGGTCTTTTCCAATGAATCAGTTCTTCACATCAGGTGGCCCAAGTATTGGAGTTTCAGCTTTAGCATCAGTCCTTCCAGTGAATATTCAGGACTGATTTCCTTTAGGATTGTCTGGTTTGATCTCCTTGCAGTCCAAGGGACTCTCAAGAATCTTCTCCAACACCACAGTTCAAAAGCATCAGTTCTTTGGTGTTCAGCTTTCTTTATGGTCCAACTCTCACAGCCATACATGACTACTGGAAAAACCATAGCTTTGACTAGACGGACCTTTGTTGGCAAAGTAACATCTCTGCTTTTTAGTATGCTGTCTAGGTTGGTCATAGCTTTTCTTCCAAGGAGCAAGCGTCTTTTAATTTCATGGCTGCAGTCACCATCTGCAGTGATTTTGGTCCAAAAAAATTAAATCTGTCACTGTTTCCTTTGTTTCTCCATGTTTGCCGTGATGTCATGATATCAATATAAAATTAAATGATATGTTAGATGAGATCAATATAAAATATTGATATCTTATGAGTGATAATAGTATTATGGTTATATAAAAGTTTGTCTCTGTTCTTAGGAAATAACATGCAGAGGTATTTATGAGTGAATATGATGTCAGCAGCTTACATTCAGATGGTTGAGAACATGCATGTGTCTATATGGGGGAACATTTATATACATATGCATATATATGTGCATATAGAGAGGAAATAAGAGAAGGGTGTAAATGTGTGTGTGCATATAAGTATGGCAGGTGTTAACAGTTATTGGTGAATCTTAATAAATGCTATAAATTTTTATAGATTAACAATTCTTTGAAACAAAAAGGGGAAATGATGAATTTTGGATAACATTTCTTTTAGAAGTTGCAATTATGTGGTTAAAAATCCCAGTCTCTTCTATTTTCTCCTTTGCTACACAGTTGAGAGAGAGTAAATGTGTGGTTCTTTTCAAAGTCTTAGTAATATGTTGGATTTTCAGTACAGAGAAGTTTCTACCATTTCTCTAGATTTGTAAAAATTTATAATGAAACATGCCAAGTGAAAAAAAGAAAAGAAACTTAGTGAGTAAAGGTAAATTTTAGAATCCATTATTTTTTTAAATATTAAAAAGTGTCCCTAAAAAACTCTAAATTCCAAAAATGAGATTAGTGAAATAGTGAATAGTGAAATAAATTCTAGTCCCTCTATGTTTAAAATTTAAAAATTAAGTTGTAGGAAAATGTTTAATTTGGGGGAAATGGCAGTTTGATTTTAATAAGGAAATAAAGCAGATTATAAAAAATTACATATGCTGGATAATTTTATAAAAAATGTATGTGAAAAGGAGTGATATTAGTTAAGATGTTTTCTGTTCTTTATTCTCTACTTTTCTACAGTAAACGTGTATTATTATATTTGTAATCAGGAAGTAAAAAATTTAAATAAATATTTAAAAAAATAGGGCCTAATAGTCACAAGATAGGACTCTTAGTTGTTTTCAGATTAAGTACCTCAAATAGAGTGAAATATATACTCTTTGTACATAGCATATTTCTTGTGAAAGTCCACTGGTGCAGGAGTCATCACAGCATTGCTTTCCCCAGAAGATTCTTGAGTTAGTGAAGCAAGATTTAATGATGAAGAAACTGATCAGGTTTTTTCCCAGCATTTAGAATATAATGAAGTTGAGTAAATACTGTAGAAAATGGAGACTCTCTCCACATTCATGTCCCCTTTTATAAGATACATGACAATCCAATCATGTTGTGTATGTATGGAGACCCTGAGGAGAGTGTAAAAATTCTGATAACAAATAAGTGTGTAATTTTGTTCTTGTGTCCTTTGCAGACCTAGTAACAGTAGCGTGAGAAAAGGGGATGCACGCCCCAAATGGAAGCCCGAAGCCAAAGTGCCCCTGCAGACTCTACATATGACTTCTGAGAATCAAGAAAAAGTGAAAGCTCTTCTCCGAGACCTGCAGGAACAAGATGCGGATGCTGGATCTGAGTAAATTATTATATTTGAATAAATTATTATATTGAAGAAGATAAAATGTGAGGGTCCTCTGTGTCTTTGGAATACTGTGTCAGTACTAATCGTATTGTGGCTATGTAACTAGTTGAAAGTGAGCCAAGAGAAATACAAGAATAATTATTCAGCAACTAGTTGTCCTTTACGGTGTAACCTTTAGTTATTAATTGTCTCTTTAAGTTTTAGTTGATCATCTGGGAAAGAAAAAAATGGAGATTCCAGTAGTATCTAGCTGGGTTGTTGTGAAGATTTTCAAAGAGATAGTACATATAAAACATTTAACATAGTGCCTGGCAAGTAATACGTGCTATTAATTGCCAATATATAAGTTATTAGGTCAATAAAGAATTAAATCAGTGACTCAATAGTGGTCAGGATCCTATGTGGTTTGGTTCCGTGAATTCTTAGACCCTTACCAATTTTTTCTTTGAAGCAAGTAGAAATTAATATATGATATATGAAAATGTTACTTTTGCCAGAAGAGGTGTTTCTGGGGAAGAAGAAGATGATGAGCCTGATTATGATGACGAGCAGTACTGGTCACCTGGACGAGAAGCTTCCCTGGTTCCTGACTCTGATCCTTTGGAATGCGCTGGCTCAGGCCTGGTGGAGCCTCACAGGCCGGAATTTACAGTGTCAGCATTTGCAGTGCACAGACTTTCCAGGTTTGCTTTCATCACTTGTGGGAGAATTGAAGGAAACACAGCCATACTGTAACCCCAACTATGTCTTCCTGAGTACTCTCCTGTGGCGTGGGTCCCAGGCGGTAACACTCTCCTGTGGCGTGGGTCCCGGCGGTAACACTCTCCTGTGGCGTGGGTCCCAGTGGTAACACTCTCCTTGGGCGTGGGTCCCGGCGGTAACACTCTCCTGTGGCGTGGGTCATAGCAGTACTTGATAGTCTCAGTGGCCTCTCTTTTAGGATAGGTAGATGAAGGAGGAGTTAGTATTATCAGGGAGACTTCTTCAGGATACAGACCCTGCCTCTCTATACTTATATCATCACATGTATGGTTTTTTTTAATGGTTTTATTTATTTACTTATTTTTGGCTGTGCTGGGTCTTCATTGCTATGTGGGCTTTTCTCTAGTTGTGGCGAAGCGGAAGCTACTCTGGTTGCAGTGCGTGGGCTTCTCACTGAAGTGGCTTCTCTTGTTGTGGAGCATGGGCTCTAGGGCTCACGGGCTCAGTAGCTGTGGCTCCTGGGCTCTAGAGCACAGGCTCGATAGTTGTGGCACACGGGCTAAGTTGCTCCCCAACATGTGGGATCTAACTGGATCAGGGATGGAACTCGTGTCTCCTGCATTGGCAGGTGGATTCTTTACCACTGAGCCACCAGGGAAGCCCCACGTACAAGTATTTAAATGAATTTCTCTTCTGTGGTTTGATATTACTTTTTGATATTAGTCTTTTTTTGTCATGTTTCACACGTGGCAGGTATGGTTTCCACACTGAACACTGTCAGGCAGCCCTGAGGATTTGCGATGGAGACGTCGGGGCATCACTGGAACACCTGCTCACCCAGTGCTTTTCAGAGACATTTGGAGAGAGGATGAAGATATCTGAGGCAGTTGCACACATAAGCTTGGATGAGTGTGTGGAACAGCGACAGGAAGAGGCATTTGCTCTCAAGTCAATCTGTGGAGAAAAATTTATAGAAAGAATTCAAAACAGAGTCTGGACCATTGGATTAGAACTAGAGTATTTGACAAGTAAATTCTGCAAATTCAAGCAAAAGGAAAGTACCAAAAATATACAGGAGGCTTCACTTGAAATCTGCAAATTTTACCTCAAAGGAAATTGTAAATTTGGATCAAAGTGCAAATTTAAACATGAAGTGCCCCCAAATCAAATTGTCGGAAGAGTCGAAAGAAATGTAGATGATTCTCATCTAAATGCTAATGAAGATGCATCCTTTTTATATGAACTTGAAGTTCGATTTTCTAAAGACCACAAATACCCCTACCAAGCTCCCCTTGTGGCATTTTATTCCACCAATGAGAATCTACCTCTGGCTTGTCGTTTACATATTTCTGAGTTCCTTTATGGCAAAGCCTTGACATTTGCAGAAACTTCAGAACCTGTTGTATATTCTTTGATAACCCTTTTAGAGGAAGAATCAGAAATAACCAAGTTACTAACAAATACCCATCACAAGTACAGTGTCCCTCCTGTGAACTTTCTGCCAGTATCACCTGGAATCAGACTAAATAATCCTGTCTGTCGTAAACCAGTGATTCCAAGTAATTCATTTTTTTCGAATCAAATTCCAGAAGGTACGTAAGGCACTGACCAGGTGGAGGGTGTTGTGGAGTGGGGCATTTGGAATGATGGATTAAAGAAATCAGAGGTTTTGAGGGCTGATCTGGGATCTCCAGTGATCTTAGGCAAGTCATTCTCTTCAGTTTAAGGTCAAAAAGGAATGAGAATCCCCTGAACTGTGACCTGACTTTCATTGTAAGGCCCAGTTGTGTCACTGTATTCCAGCTCACTGAATCAATCATAAGTTTATAGTGATGTATATAAGCTCATTTTAGCAGGTGAGGGCTGGAAGAACCTTAAAGCATCCTTTCAGAAAATCTGCTTCATTTAATCCATTTGGTTTCATGTGATTACTTCTGATACTGTCTATAGGATTACTTTCAAATGAGTTTTTAGAGATACTTCTCTTTCTGGACCACTGTCCATACCCTCCTGCTTTTAGCATGGTAGACCCCCAAAATTCATCAGGGCAGGGCTCTGTTTATGAATCCCTAAATCCTCAAATAGAGAAATGTTTGTACAAGCCTGTGGCTTTCTCCAGATCCAGATGTGCTCCACAGAAGTTACCTCCCTTTCAAAGTTCACCATAGGATTCAGAGAAACAAGTTTTTATTATTTCCCAAGAGTTCCCAGATAGATGTCAACAGGTAGAGAACAGTGAAACCACCAAGATGTGGATGCTAGACAGCTGGCTGGGTTCACTCACCTGACCCTTGACTTACTCCCAGCTTGCAGCTAGTTCTGGCACATGGGACTCAGATGTATTCCTCAAGACATGACAAACTATGTGTCATGGATTTTGATGGGGGATAACAGCTTTATTAACATAATTTACATACCATGAAATTCACCCTTTTGAAGTGTACAATTCAGTGATTTTTAGTATATCACAGAATTGCACATCCATGACCACTGTTCAATTCTGGGACATTTTCATCACCCCATAAAGAAACTCCATACCTGTTAGCAAGTCACTCCTCATTTCTCCCCTTCCCCAAGCCCTAAAAACCATGAGTCTACATTCTGTCTCTATGGATTTGCCTATTCTGGACATTTCATGGCAATGAAATCATACTGTAAACACATGGCTTTTTGTAATGGGTGTCTTTCACTTAGCATACATAATGCTTTCCAGGTTCATCCATGTTGTAGCATGTATCAGTACTTCATTCCTTTTTATTACTGAGTAATATTCCATTGTATGGCCATACCACATTTTATTGATTGACTAATCATTTGATAGTCATTTGGGTTATTTTGTGTCATGGAAATTTAGGGACACCTGCAAATATTTAATTCCTTAACAAGGCATGCCATGATTTTCTCTTCTTTGTTCTTAATTTGGTTTAAGCAAAGCCATTTATACTTTATTATAAGTTTATTTGAAGATGCATTTTAAATTCTTTAGCAGTAGAAGTAGTAGTGTGGAAATGAATGAATTTGTTTTATTCGAGCTTTAACTTTTTCTCCATTTTATGAATTTGTTGTTGTTGTTACTTTGTTAGATAGTGGCTTTCCCCCTTTGCTAAAGAAAGGGCTCCATATCGAAAACGTGTCCTTTTATCCCCTTCAAGTTGAAAAAGAATCAGAGCCTGAGGAGGAGACAGATGAGGATGAAGGTCCAGCACCAGTGATGGTGGAGGATGAAAGCTATGTCAACCTTAAGAAAAAGATTTCCAAAAGATATGACTGGCAGGCAAAATCAGTACATGCTGAAAATGTCAAAATCTGCAAGCAGTTCCGAATAAAACAGGTAGGGTATTCTAAGAGAATGGCTAGTATTGCCTCCCTAATGTATGGATGAAGGGATTAGGAATTAGGAAGCCTTGGCTACTCTCCATAGTATATTTTCAGTCTTTTACTCTGATTGGTCAAAGTTTCTGCATGCCACCACAAACTTGGATGCATGTTCTAACTAATTTTGGAAAATCTGATGGCTGATGAAAATGCAACATGTATATACCAAATATTCTGAGAATCATGTGGCTTTGATACTGTGATAGAAATCTGATAAGTGAAAGAAAAATTAGTACTGTGATTTACATTAGAAATACCAATGCAGAAAAGGATAAGGAGGGACTCTTAACCCCATTTCAAGGCCTCACAGGATAAATCATTTATCCAGGGTCACATAGCTGCTAAGTGGCAACACAAGGTTTCAAGCTAATTCTTTCTGTTTCCAAAGTTCATATTGTTTTACCTCATTCACATGAAGATTATTTTAAAAGAATTCATTAAGTGAACTGTTAGGGTAGAGTTGGATGTAGGATAAAGATGAGTTACTTAAACCAGTTTGGAGATTGGATTAGATGCTGTCTAAGAGCCCTTCCAACTTTAAAGTTCTATGATTCTGATTTTTGACACAGTATTAACACAAGTACATATGTGCTGCAACACCCATAGAGTGTCAAATTGAATTAAAAAATCATATCATAAATAATAAGATGGTAGAAATTTAAAATTACCCATTCAGCTTGAGTAGTGTGTTTACAGTGGTAAATTTATATGATTAAATTATATACAGATAATGTATATGTTAATATAAATTTCTTGCATTATACAATATCCACAGTTTTGACCTACAGTATAACGTTTATAGCATTGGCCATTAGATGTCAAAGGGTTATATAGATGTGAGTCTATAAAACCCTTTAGTGAGTCCTCTTAACTGTTGGTGATTTGGATAAGAATCTGATGCTGTGTAGAGCTGCACTGTTCTATGTGGTAGCCTCTAGCCATGTGTAGCTATTTAAAGTTTAATTAAAATTAAGTATAATAAAAATTTCAGTTCCTTGATGTTATTTAAATGCTCAATAGCCACATGTAGCCAGAGGTTGCTATATTGGACAATGCAAATATAGAACATTACCATCAGCATAGAAAGTTCTGTTGAATAGAGCTGGTGTAGAGATTGTTACAAAAAGAGCTGGATAGGTGCTAGGCAAGAGGGGTTTTTTCCTAAGATCCTTCAGTTTATTCAGACGTAGGAAAGCCACACAGATTCCACAGCTTGTTCTGGCAGATTCTCTGAACAGCCTTCTGACCAGCATCCCACCCCCAACAAATCTTCACTTTCTGTCACTAAGCAAATTGATGAAGAAAGGACAGAAAAGGTATGTCTAACTTTGGGATTCCACATTCAGAGCTTCATGAAAGGTTATTCAGAGTAACCAAACTGATGTCTTATTTTTGTTTTATTAGGCCTCCAGACAGTTCCAGTCAGTTCTACAAGAAAGACAGTCGCTCCCTGCTTGGGAAGAAAGAGAAAACATTCTTAAAGTGTTGAGCAAGCACCAAGTGCTTGTTATAAGTGGTATGACGGGGTAAGAATGTAATTTATTTGTAATGCACCTTTCGTCTGTGAATATGGTGTGTGCCCTGGCTACCACAACTAGTTCTTCTTTAAAAAAGAAAAAAACAGTAGCTGGTGTTATTTGTGCTTTTTCCTGTCAAATATTAAATAATATCTCCCAGAGGCAAACATAGTGGCAACTGTAACCAATTCAAAACAAACAAAACTCAGAAATCTGGAAATTCATAGACCTTGTACACCTCTGCCTTGAGTCGGCTTAAGGCAAAATGCCTAGCTGAAGGCTTTTAACAAGACCCATTTTAAAATGTGAATAGCTCCAGACCATTTAGCTTGAAACTCTTCATCTTCTAAATTTATTCTGAATTCCTTAAAGCTTCTGTTTAAGAACAGCTTTGGGTATCTTACTGTTTCTGGTTCACACTCTCCATGTGTTATCCAAACCTGTTTATCAGGGACAAGCTGCAGGCTTAATTTAATTCTGTATTTGGTGGTTTAGTCACTAAGTCGTATCCGACTCTTGCGACCTCATGGACTGTAACCTGCCAGGCTCCTCTGTCCATGGGATTCTCCAGGGGAGAATACTGGAGTGGGTTGCTATTTCTGTGTTTAAGGGTTTTCAATTTAATTTGTGCCCAGACTCACAGATATAGTAGTAACTTTGTATCTTCCAGTTTCTTGTCTTTTTAAGTCTATTTATAGTGAAGCAATGCCACACCAACAGGAGAAACAAAGTATTTTAATAATCATAAGATAATACTCCTGTTTCTCTAGGATTCATATGTAGAGTTCACATTCCTGGAGGCATTTATAGACCTTAAGCTACTGTTTATTCAATACTCCCACTTTTACAAATAATAATAAACTGTTATTTGATTGCTCTGTTAATCTTCGTGCAAATTCCTAGGAGTTATCAGCTGTAGGTAATAAGTCAGTAGGTAGGTTTGGAAGATAGATGAAGCTGAACAACTTTTATTCTGACTAGCTTTCTTAACTTTCCTCATTGCGTATGATTGCTTCTTCAGTTAAGTAGCACTTGAAAACCCTCATTTTAGTACTTACTTGTCCTACATCTTTTTGACATACAGATGTGGGAAAACCACACAGATTCCACAGTTTATTCTGGATGACTCTCTGAATGGACCACCTGAGAAGGTGGCTAACATCATCTGTACCCAACCCCGACGAATCTCTGCCATCTCTGTTGCTGAGCGCGTTGCTAAAGAAAGGGCAGAAAGAGTGGGTCTGACCGTGGGATACCAGATCCGGTTAGAAAGTGTCAAGGTTTGTATGCTCTTCTTATTTCCTAATGACAAGAAGTTTAAATTTTTCAAGTACAAAGAGCTGTTGGTGTCTGGAGATTCACAGGCAAGTTGGTATATATACTTCAACAGGGCTGAAGTCCTTTTAGACATGTTTTGGTTTAAACTGTTATTGGGCTATACTTAATTTCCTCCATAAAGACCTTCTGTTCTTTGTTGGCAGAAGTGATCTAGTAAGTGCTGCCTTATTCCTAAGACTGGGACTTCATCCATTTAATCAAATATAGAATGAATAAATTCAGAATTTGTTTCATCATTCACTGTTATCTTTATGTTTTATAATAATTTTTAAATGCTTTCTAAATTTTCATCTGAAGTGGGAAAGCTTTTGATGTCATTGCCAGCAAGAAACTAGGCATTTAGTCTCTTGGTTTATGTTAAATGGAACTGCTGGTGTGTTCACTATTCTTATCCCTACCCATTAAAAATGGCTTTGCTGGGAAAGTGTTTCCTTTTTTCAAAAATTTCATTAATGTTTTCTGTGCCCTTTTACGTGTAAGTCCTCAGCCACCAGATTGTTATACTGCACCACAGGAGTGCTGCTAAGAAGGCTGGAGGGAGACGCAGCTCTACAGGGAGTCACCCATATCATTGTTGATGAAGTTCATGAGAGGACAGAAGAAAGGTAAAACAAAGATTTTCCAAATGAGCACCCACATACATAGAATGGAGACAAGGCTGAAAGAATTTTGTTCTGCTTCCAGTTCAGTTCCTTAGGGCTAGTAATGGTAGTTACCATAGAGAAGGCCTAAGTTAAAGAAGAGGAACTGCTTTCCTGGTCTCCAGGGTCTGTGACAGCACAGCTAGGCAGCACATGTTCATCACTGGAAGAGTCGTCCTGTTGGGTGGACGTCATCTAATAAGAAGCACCTTGCGGAGCTGGGCACTGTGCTCATTAGCAGGAATGTCGGGCGTCATGTTGCAGTGGATGGATTAGTCAGTGTGTCCTTCCTTCTTTATTCGTTTGGTCCGTCATTCAGCCCTGATACGCTGGATGCTGAGTTTCTTCAGTCGTTTCCGACCCTTTGCAACCCCATCCACTGTAGCCTGGCAGGCTCCTCTGTCCATGGGATTCTCCAGGCAAGAATACTGGAGTGGGTTGCCATGCCCTTTTCCAAGGGGATCTTCTCAACCCAGGGATCGAACCCATGTTTCTTACATCTCCTGCATTGGCAGCCAGGTTCTTTACCACTGGCACCACCTGGGAAGCCCATTCAGTTCTGATATTCGTTCATATATTTATTCAGCCTGTATTAAGTGCCAGGTGGCGTATTAATTGCTGGGGATACTATAGTGAACAAACTTAGGGTTCCCCTTGATCTCTTATGGTCTGCTAGGAAAAACAAATAATGAGCAGGTAAATAAATAAGTAAAAAACTACAAATTGGAATAAGTACCATAAAGGAATAAACAGGAAGCTGTGTTTGGGGGGAGAGCGCCTTGATATAGTAGAGATTATATCTCTGAAGAAATTACGTTTAAATTAAAAACAGAAGTATGGAAAGGAGTCTCATGAGACATAAGAGGGCAAGACAGGCATTTGCAAAGACTCTGCAGTAGTAAAAGGCTTCATGAATTTAAAAACTGGGGGAAAGCCAGTGAAGCTGGTATGTAGTGAAATGAGAGGAAAGGTGACAGCTAGAAAAAAGGGGGGCAGGAAACTATGCACTGTGAATAATAAAGCATTTGGATTTTACTTTAATGGAATTAAGTCATTAAAGGCTTGAAATACAAAACAAAAATTCTCAGTATTTTTAAAGGAAGGACCAGGTAAATAGATGGCATTAATCATAGTTTGTCACGTAGTTGTCGTTTTCAGTCACTAAGCTGTGTCCGACTCACCGCGACCCCATGGACTACAGCATGCCAGGCTCCCCTGTCCTTCACTGTCTCCTAGAGTTTGCTTAGATGCGTGTCCATCGAGTCAGTGATGCTCTCCAGCCATCGCATCCTCTGCCGCCCTTTCCTTTTGCCTTCAGTCTTTCCCAGCATCAGGGCCTCTTCCAGTGAGTCAGCTGTTCTCATCAGGTGGCCAAAGTATTGGAGTTTCAGCTTCAGAATCAGTCCTTCCAATGAATTTTCGGGGTTGACTTCGCTTAGGATTGACTGGTTTGATCTCCCTGCCGTCCAAGGGACTCTCAAGAATCTTCTCCAGCAACACAATTCAAAGGCATCAATTCTTCAGCGCTCAGCCTTTCTTATGGTCCAACGGTCACATCCATACATGACTTCTGGAAAAACCAAAACTTTGACTATATGGACCTTTGTTGGCAAAGTGATGTCTTTGCTTTTTAACATGCTGTCTAGGTCTGTCATAGCTTTTCTTCCAAGGAGCAGGCGTCTTTTAATTTCATGGTTGCAGTCACTGTCTGCAATGATTTTAGAGCCCAAGAAGAGGAAATCTGTCACTGCTTCCAGTTTTTCCCCATCTATTTTCCATGAAGTGATGGGACCAGATGCCATGATCTTAGTTTTTTGAATGTTGAGTTTTAAGCCAGCTTTTTTATTCTCTTCTTTCAACCTCATTCAGACTTAAATTGAAGAAAGTAGGGAAAAACAAGACCATTCAGGTATGACCTAAATCAAATGCCTTACATTTATACTGTGGAAGTGTAAATAGATTCAAGGGATTAGATCTGATAGAGGGCCTGAAGAACTATGGACGGAGGCTCGTGACATTGTACAGGAGGCAGTGATCAAGGCCATCCCCAAGAAAAACAAATGCAAAAAGGTAAAATGGTTGTCTGAGGAGGCCTTACAAATAGGCAAAGGGGAAAAGGAAAGATATACCCATTTGCGTGCAGAGTGCCAAAGAATAGCAAGGAGAGAGAAGAAAGACTTCCTCAGTGATCAGTGCAAAGAAATAGAGGAAAACAACAAATGGGAAAGACTAGAGATCTCTTCAAGAAAATTAGAGATACCAAGGGAATGTTTCATGCAAAGATGGGCACAATAAAGGACAGAAATGGTATGGACCTAACAGA
Source organism: Cervus canadensis (assembly GCF_019320065.1). Lineage (NCBI taxonomy): Eukaryota > Metazoa > Chordata > Mammalia > Artiodactyla > Cervidae > Cervus > Cervus canadensis. Next base: position 20,592,471 of record NC_057390.1, on the reverse strand, counting down.
AGCAGAAGATATTAAGAAGAGGTGGCAAGAATACACAGAACTATACAAAAAAGATCTTCATGACCCAGATAATCACGATGGTGTGATCACTCACCTAGAGCCAGACATCCTGGAATGCAAAGTCAAGTGGACATTAGGAAGCATCACTATGAACAAAGCTAGGGGGTGATGGAATTCCAGTTGAGCTGTTTAAAATCCTAAAAGATGATACTGTGAAAGTGCTGCACTCAATATGCGAGCAAATTTGGAAAACACAGCAGTGGCCATGGGACTGGAAAAGGTCAGTTTTCATTCCAATCCCAAAGAAAGGCAATGCCAAAGAATATTCAAAGTACCACACTATTGCACTCATCTCACACGCTAGCAAAGTAATGCTCAAAATTCTCCAAGCCAGGCTTCAACAGTACGTGAACCATGAACTTCTAGATGTCAAGCTGGATTTAGAAAAGGCAGAGGAGTGCTCGCTTCAGCAGCACATATACTAAAAAATTGGAATGATACAGAGAAGATTAGCATGGCCCCTGCGCAAGGATGACACGCAAATTCGTGAAGCGTTCCATATTTTTCAGGACATGGAAGCAACCTAGATGCCCATCAGCAGACGAATGGATAAGGAAGCTGTGGTACATATACACCATGGAATATTACTCAGCCGTTAAAAAGAATTCATTTGAATCAGTTCTAATGAGATGGATGAAACTGGAGCCCATTATACAGAGTGAAGTAAGCCAGAAAGATAAAGAACATTACAGCATACTAACACATATATATGGAATTTAGAAAGATGGTAACGATAACCCTATATGCAAAACAGAAAAAGAGACACAGATGTACAGAACAGACTTTTGAACTCTGTGGGAGAAGGTGAGGGTGGGATGTTTTGAAAGAACAGCATGTGTATTATCTATGGTGAAACAGATCACCAGCCCAGGTGGGATGCATGAGACAAGTGCTCCGGCCTGGTGCACTGGGAAGACCCAGAGGAATCGGGTGGAGAGGGAGGTGGGAGGGGGGATCGGGATGGGGAATACGTGTAACTGTATGGCTGATTCATATCAATGTATGACAAAACCCACTGAAATGTTGTGAAGTAATTAGCCTCCAACTAAAAAATAAAAAAAAAAAAAAGAAAAGAAAAGGCAGAGGAACCAGAGATCAAATTGCCAACATCCATTGGAATATCAAAAAAGCAAGAGGATTCCGGAAAAACATCTGCTTTATTGACTACACAAAAGGCTTTGACTGTACGGATCACAACAAACTGGAAAATTTCTTCAAGAGATGGGAATACCAGACCACCTTACCTGCCTCCTGAGAAATCTCTATGCAGGTCAAGAAGCAACAGTTAGAACTAGACATGGAACATCACACTGGTTCCAAATTGGGAAAGGAGTATGTCAAGGCTGTATGTTGTCACCCTGCTTATTTAACTCTATGCAGAAATGCATCATGAGAAACGCTGGGCTGGATGAAGCACAAGCTGGAATCAAGATTGCTGGGAGAAATTTCAATAACAGATATGCAGGTGACACCACCTTAATGGAAGAAAGCAAAGAACTAAAGAGCCTCTTGATGAAAGTGAAAGAGAGTGAAAAAGTTGGCTTAAAACTCAACATTCAGAAAACTAAGATCATGGCACCCAGTCCCATCACTTCATGGCAAGTAGATGGGGAAACAATGGAAACAGTGAGAGAATTTATTTTGGGGGGCTCCAACACCACTGCAGATTCTGACTACAGCCATGAAATTAAAAGATGCTTGCTCCTTGGAAGAAAAGCTACGACAAACCTAGACAGTCATGTTAAAAAGCAGAGACGTTACTTTACCAACAGAGGTCCATTTAATCAAAGCTATGGTTTTTCCAGTAGTCATGTATGGATGTGAGAGTTGGACCATAAGAAAAGCTGAGCTACAAAGAATTGATGTTTTGAACTGTGGTGTTGGGGAAGACTCTTGAGAGTCCCTTGGACTGCAAGATCCAACCAGTCAATCCTAAAGGAAATCAGTCCTGAATATTCATTGGAAGGACTGATGCTGAAGCTGAAACTCTAAAACTTTGGCCACCTGATGGGAAGAACTGACTCATTGGGAAAGACCCAGCATCATGCTGGGAAAGATTGAAGGCAGGAGGAGAGGGGGACAAGAGAGGATGAGATGGTTGAATGGCATCACCAATTTGATGGACATGAGTTTGAGCAAGCTCTGGGAGTTGGTGATGGACAGGGAAGCCTGGCATGCTACAGTCCATGGGGTTGCAAAAAGTCGGACATAACTGAGCCACTGAATGGAACTGAAGAGGCTCTTTAGTTCTTCTTCACTTTCTGTCATTAGATTGGTATCATTGCCATGTCTGAGGTTGTTGATATTTCTCCTGACAATCTTGTCATGTAGATCATGCTCTAAAGCAGTAAAGTAGTGGAAAAAAAGATGATCCTATGAAAATAATGAGGCTTTTGACAGAAGGACTATACTATTATAAGTATCTTGAGAAGAAGAAGAGTCTAAGTAAAGTTCATGGGCTGACAGAGAAGCAGAAATAGATCATAGTAAAACTTTTAAAAAGGAGAAAGAAACACATGTGAGCTCTTTCCCGGCTGGAACCATGGAGGGTGCAGGAGAGAAGAAAAAGAAGGTTCCTGCTGTGCCAGAAACCTTAAGAAAAAGCGAAAGAATTTCGCAGAGCTTAAGATCAAGCGCCTGAGAAAGAAGTTTGCCCAAAAGATGCTCCGAAAGGCAAGGAGGAAGCTTATCTATGAAAAAGCTAAGCACAAGGAACACAGGCAGAGGTACAGAACTGAAATTCGAGTGGCTAGGATGGCACGAAAAGCTGGCAACTTCTGTGAACCTGCGGAACCCAAACTGGCATTTGTCATCAGGATCAGAGGTATCAACGGTGTGAGCCCAAAGGTTCTAAAGGTGCTGCAGCTCCTTCGCCTCCGGCAGATCTTCTGTGGCACCTTTGTGAAGCTCTACAAGGCATCAATTAACATGCTGAGAATTGTGGAGCCATACATTGCATGGGGGTACCCAAATCTGAAGTCTGTAAATGATTGATCTACAAGCGTCGTTATGGCAAAATCAACAAAAAGCGAATTGCCCTGACAGACAATGCATTGATTGCTCGATCTCTTGGGAAATACAGAATCATCTGCATGGAGGATCTGATTCATGAGATCTATACCATTGGAAAACGTTTCAAAGAAGCAAACAACTTCCTGTCGCCCTTTAAATTGTCTTCTCCACGAAGTGGAATGAAGAAAAAGACCACCCATTTTGTAGAAGGTGGAGATGCTGGCAACAGGGAAGACCAGATCAACAGGCCTATTAGAAGGATGAACTAAGGTATCTACCAGGATTATTTTTGTAATCTGGTCCGCTAATAAACGATTGAAACAAATTGAAAAAAAAAAAAAGAAACACATGTGAAAAGAGGTCCCAGCTACTGCTGATAAAACGTTTTCAAGAACTGAACAGGGAGGACATAAAACCAGTAGACTGTTAGAAAAAGTAAATAACACTGATCTAGTTATAAATAGGAAATACAAAGAAATTTGAAACTAAAGAAAAGGATTTTTATATAAAAAGAATAGATCAGGGAATTCCCTGGCAATCCAGTGGTTAGTACTCAGCACTTTCATTGCTGGGTCCCCAGGTTTGATCCCTGGTCAGCAGTCCATAGGGGTCACAAAGAGTCAGACACGACTGAACACACACATGCACACACACGCACTGAGATCCTGCAAGCTGCATGGTGTAGCCAAAACATTGTTTTAAATAAAGAATAATAAAAGAACTCCTAGAACAAAACAATAATAAATTTTAAGTAACTGTATAGAAAGCACTGAAAATCTATGTTTGAGGGGCAAATCGTCTTTTTGTAGAGACTCAGAGAACAGTGGGGAAAAGTAAATGGTAAAATGATAAATGGTAACTGGTAAAATGAACATTTGAAAAAAGAATTAAGAATCACTGAACAACTCTGAAGAAGGAATCAAAGCATTCTACCAAAATAATAATATTTAAATGATCGTATTCTAAAAATAAATTTTTAAATTTTAGGGGAAGTTATTTCGAACATAAAAAATAGCTCTGGGTTTTATAACATTTATGCTTCCACAAACTCAAAGAAACTGGGGGATAGCACTGGATCTGGTTCCTGGCTGCAGTGGTGTTCTCAGAAAAAGATTCTTATAAAAACTTAATGACATACAGGGGCTTCCCTAGCGGTTCAGCAGCAAAGAATCTGCCTGCAGTGCAGGAGTCGGGGTTCAGTCCCTGTTCAGGAAGATTCCCCTAGAGGAGGACATGGCAGCCCACTCCAGTATTCTTGCCTGGAGAATTCCATGGACCAAGGAGCCTGGCGGGGCTACAGTTCTTAGGGTTGTAAAGAGTTGGACACAGCTGAAGTGACTTAGCACACACAATGACATATAGAATATTAGCAGTTAAAAACTCAAAATATTTTCACATCCGAATAAAGATAAATAACACACTGGAGAAGGGAGATTTGAAAATTTACAAATACCAGTGCCAGTCTATGGGAATGGACTGTTCAAATTATAAGAAAAAGTAGGGGAACTATAACAAAAAGTAGGGAATAAGTGACTGAAAAAGGCAGAAAATAGCAAATTCTAGGAACTGAGATCAGTTAAGAAATAAGGTAAAAGGTTGAACAGAGAAAAAATATATTTAAAAATTTTAATAAATTTTTTGATCATAGAGACAACATTATTTTAACACATTTAGGCAATATTAAATGTCAAGAAAATCTTCCCTTATAGAATGGCTAATTACATGTTAGAATTTGGTCTGTTTTCTTCTGGGAGTATATTGGGAGTTAGGAAAGAGATGTGTGTCCGTAAACACTATTGGGATTATATAGTGTGTGCTGCTTTTGATCTAATATTTAATAGCATGAACTGTCTTTGAAATTATTAATAACTGCATGAGGAAATTCTAATGTATGGATATACCATAAATTATTGGGTTGGCCAAAAGCCCAAATTAAGTTTTTGGCCAACTGATACTCTTATGAAAAATTGAACAATGTAGGTAAAGCAAAAGTCCTCTGAAACACTCTCAAAGCATTCCTGTAGATTGCTGTAGCAGTCAGATTGGTGATAAATATTAACATATATGCTTGCTTTGTCAGAAATAGGTACTTTTGTTTCATGACCTTTTTTTCTTTTACAAATTATATATTCATTTAGTAAATCAATAAGCATTTATTGAGCACCTGCTATATCCCAGGCATTGGTCTAGGTACTAAAGTAGTATCTTGTAGAACAAAATAACCAAAATCCCTGTCCTCATAGAGCTTGTATTCTAGTGAGAAAGCCCAACATTAAGCAAGATAAAGAAGTAAAATATAAAGTATGTTTGTTAAGTGCTAAGAAGAGAAAGGATAATATGAAATGCAAGAGATGAGAGCATTTGCAATTTTAAAGATGGTGGCCAGGGAAGGCCTCGCTGAAAAGGCACATTTTGAGTCAAGATTTGAAGAAAGTGACTGAGTGAGCTTACCTCTGTGAGTATCTGGGAGAAGCCCTTTCTAGGCACATTAATAACACATGCAAGGGACCTGAGATCCATGTCTCAAAGACATTGAGGAGAATATTGTGGCTGAAGCCAAGTGAACAAGAAGAGTGACAGGAAATGAGTAGTGGGGCTGCAGATTCTGGGGCCTCATTAGTAAGAACTTTGGTAAGTCATTTGAAGGATGTTGAGCAGAAGAGTGGAACAGTCCGGTTTACATTTGAGCAGAATTATTGGTCTGCCATATTGAGAATAGATTTCAAGGGGTCAAGGGCTGGGGAGACCGTTTAGGCCATTGCTGTTCTGTGGTACATAGTGTTCTACAGCGTGGGTTCTTTCTCCACTAACAGTACGTCTTAGAGATGTTTTCATGTCTGTATCTAGAGTTCTACTTTATTCCTTTTACCTGCCTCATATTTTTCCTTAGAATGGATGATACTGTCTTAATCATTTTTTGATTGATAGACATTTCAGTAGTTTCCATTGATTTACTATTACAAACTATGCTATAATGAAAATCATTGTGTATGCTTCTTTATGTACATATAGATATCAAGAGGTAGAATTATCAAATGTAATGATAAATCCTGTTGGTATTTTAATTGGTACTACACATATTTTAGTTTATTTGATGGGAAATTGATAGCATTAAGTCTTTACATCTAGAAACATGATACATCTTTCTCAGAGTGTTGTAAGTTTTTTTTCACATAGGTATTATACTTACTTGAAATATGTCAAAGTTTATTAATTTTCATATATTAAATTTGTTTGATCCTCAGGTGTTTCTTTTATTTCCTCTAGTGACTTCTTACTGCTAGTTTTGAAAGACATTGTGTTGCAGAGACCAACTCTTCAAGTTATTCTGATGAGTGCAACCTTAAACGCTGAGCTCTTTTCAGAATATTTTAATTCCTGCCCAGTTATCACTATACCAGGTGATTAAAATGCATCATTAAATAAGTATTGTCCTAATAAGCAAATACAATTATTTTAAAGTTCATTTGAGATATAAATGAATAAGTATTTATACCTCCTTCTAGAGAAGAATGATTTGTTTATAACAAAATCATAACCATATAATGAAATTAATAAAGAGGTAATGTTATATTCATTTGCTGTGAGATTTTAATTTATATGTGCTTTAAAAAAAGTCTAGGTGATTGGATTGCTAGCATTCTGTTGTGTTTAATATCAAAATGTGAATTTATAATGGTAATCTGTCATAAAGAGGAAAGCTGTATCTGTGTATGGCATATTTGTTCACTGATGAATTCTGCTAAACTTCTGCATGCTGCCCACCCTGGGAGTAAGTGAAGCTGGGTGGTCTGTGTCTTCTTTGGTGCTTTCAGTCTCATTGTGGGATTAATTTATCACCTTGGGCTTTTGGCTTATCCTTCTGCAGTTGATGGCTAAAGGAACAATTTGGAAACACTGAAAATAGTACTACTTGTTCTCATTATAGAGGATATCAACAGTAGATTTAAAGATGAAGTTATATTCTTGATCTAGAATACAATTTTTGACTGTTATAAGGTCCCCTGTGAGAAAGGAGGTAGGGGACGAAAAGGTATAATAGATCTTTTTTAAAGAGGTAAAAAACATCTTATTAGCAAATGATCATTTCTCCAACTATATACTTGTTTTATTTGTTAACGGGAATCTACTCGTGCCAATTTTTATCATCAGAAGCGTTTTTGGATACTTTTAAGACCACAGAGCAAATAGTACCTTATTGTGCCAGCCTTCATTTTAGGAGAATTTTACATATACAAACAATTTCAAGATAGTTGAATGGGTATTCTGAGACAGACTTGTTCTGTCTTCTTGTTTTTGTAGGTCGTACATTTCCTGTTGATCAGTTTTTTCTGGAAGATGCAATTGCTGTGACAAGGTAAGGAAGATATTATTTATTAAGGTTTGATGAAAGTCCTTGAAAACAAAATCACTATTTTACCTCATTGTGCCCAGATACTGATAAATGTGTTATTTTTTCTTCTAATTTTTCAATTTGAGCATTTTGCTTTCTCCTTTCAGCAGATATTTACTATTCAAATTGTTTGACTTCACAGGCAATATATTATGTATTCAGTTCAGTTCAGTTCAGTTCAGTCACTCAGTCATGTCTGACTCTTTGTGACCCCATGAATCGCAGCACGCCAGGCCTCCCTGTCCATCACCAACTCCCGGAGCTTACACAAACTCATGTCCATCAAGTCGGTGATGCATAATTATATATTTGTGTTAGCTGTTATTATCATTCTACCTTCAAGGAGTTTGCAGTACATGTGGATGTTAAGATGTCTGTTTAAGTTTGGTACTGTATAGAAGATGGTAATGTCTGTTGGATACCAGCTGATTGCTGCTTTTTGAAAAACCTTGCTTTCTCTGCCTACTCCTTGACATTAAGATTCCCAGAGTTTTGTTCTTGCACTGTTTCTTCTCAGACTTACGTGATTTCAGCTGTTGGTGCTGTGCCAAGAACTCCCAGATCAGTGTCTTCATTCCTAACCTCTGAACTCCAGAATGAAAACACCTGTCACATCTGACACCTTACACGCAACCAGAATTTTTTTCCTTCTCTCTGCTCTTTCTGTTTCTTATAAGCCCCCTCCTAATTCTTTGTTTATTTAATGATGCAGTATTCTCAGGCTAACAACCCTAGATCAGTGGTTCTCAAACTTCCTAGTGCAATAATCATACTTAGGGAGCTCATTAAAGTTGTGTTGTGGGCTGTATCCCATTTCCACTGAATGTGAACCTCTGCAGAAATCATCCTTCACCTAGTTTCCCTGTCTTTTTTCCCTCACTTTTCCAAACTCACTACCCCCAAAATTATCTTAAAGCAGAGCCAAAAGCATTCCACTGTGTTCTCCACCAGCAGTAGGGCATGATGGAATCCTAGACTGGTGGAAGAATATCCCGTGAACTGGGCAGCAGCAGAGCAACATTGTGCTGAATGCGATGTGAAACAGGTCACTGTTGTCATTCCTCACCAACAGGCCCACATCCACATCCGCACGTTCCCTTGTTGTCCTTGCTCAGGTATGTGTTGCAGGATGGCAGCCCATATGCCCGCTCCATGAAACAGATGTCAAAGGAGAAGCTCAAGGCCAGGCGCAGCAGAACCGCGTTTGAGGAGGTGGAGGAGGACCTGCGTCTCTCCCTGCACCTCCAGGATCAGGATTCTGTCAAAGATGCGGTACCAGATCAGCAGTTAGATTTTAAACAGCTCCTTGCCCGCTATCAAGGTAATGTGCTTCCTGGGGGAATTTTACAGTTATGCCAAAGATAACCAGAAAAAGAAAAATGTAGCTCTTGTTTCATAGTTATCTTGTCTTTAATTCATCAGAATAATAGAAAAATAACAGTTCCAATACATATTAAAGTCATTATTATTTATATTTACCAGTGGGTTTTTTCTGATTATGAAAGAAATGTGTTCATTATAGAAAAATGAGGAGATGGTAAACCATAAATTATATTCTTGAGTATTTTGTAACTTTGTATTTTGATGTGATTTCAAACTTAAAAAGTTTGCTGAACTGCAATGAACTCTCCTATATCTTTTACCCTGATTCATCAGTTATTAACATTTGGCCTCATTTGCTCTGTGTTCATGTACATGTATTTTTCCTGAATGTTTTGGGGGTAAATTGCAGATATGATGTTCCTTAACCCCTAATATTTCAGTATATATTTTCTAGGAACAAGGACATCCTCTTACATAACAATAGGACATGGGAATTCCCTGGCAGTCCAGTGGTTAGGACTTAGCAGAACCGCTTCCAGGGCCAGATTCAATCACTGGTCCTGGTTCTATGCCTGGTCAGGGAACTAAGATCCTGCAAGCCTTGCGGTACAGCCAAAAGAAAAACCCCACAGCAATAGGACATGATCAAAATGAAAACATTCAACACAATACAGTACTTCTGTTTAATCCATAATTCATATTCTCACTTTGTCAGTTATTTCAATAATGTCCTTTATTGCTGTTTTTTAAATGGTACAGTATCCAACCCAGGATTACATACTGCATTCAGTCATCATGTGTCTTTAGTTTCTTTTGATCTGGAAAAATTTGCCAGCCTTTATTTTTCTTTTATGTTTTAAAGAGTTTGGGCCAAGTATTTTGTACAATGTCCCTTCATTTGGATTTGTCCAATGTTGCCTGATGGTTAATTTTAGGTTACATGTTTTTGGTTAGAAAACCACAGAAATCATGTTGAACCTTGTTCTCAGCGCATCCCATCAGGAGCATGTGATGTTGGCTTGTCTCGTTATTGGCAGTGTTAACTTTGACCAACTGGTTAAGATGATGCCTGTGTTTCTTCTTTGTGTAGTTATTTATTCCCTTGGTAGTTTGATGAGTCAGTTGTGGAGAAAGATTTGAAACTATTTAAATATCCTCAAAATTTCACCTACTAGTTTTAGCATTATTCAGTGGGCCTGGAAAGTGACCTAAAATGGGCCTAAAAAATCTTTTTTTAGGGTTCACCCTGTGCTGAGTGCTTTTACCTGTGTTGTGAGGCGCCCTCTCCTCCCATGCTGGATCCCACCCAACTTTTGTTCCTAGATAGCCTTCCATATGTTCAGCTGGGCTGAATCCATAGAAATCCTAAGATGACTACTTTTGCTTTCTTTTTAAAGCCTAGACAGGTCTCAGCTGCTTTTCCTGTTCTCTTTTTCCTGGATTGCCACCCCAACTCCTCTTGGTCCTTCCAAAAAAACAAAAAACAAAAACTGTTTACCTTTCAAGGTGTAAGGGTCTCAGATCCTTGCTACTTCCGTAGCAGAAAAGGCAAATAAGTTTTCCTTTTCCTCCTTCCACCAGAGACTCAGTCCTGCATGGGAAATGGTGATCATAAAGGAACTAGGGCATTAGCCATTTGTTCTGCTGTTCAGGAAGATACACATAGCTCCCAAACATTTCACTTCATCTTCCCAACATCTTGGGAAGCAAGGTTAAGAGTATAGACTTGTATCTTACAGACCTGGACTTAACTCCCCAGGCTGTCATAAAACCAGTTAGATGCAAGTTCTTCATCCTCTCTATTGCTAGTTGCCTTATCTATAAAATGTGGTTATTTAGGAGATTAAATAAGACAATACAAATCAACAGCATAGTGCCCGGTCAGTTAGTGCAGATTTGTGATTCTGATGAGAATGTCTGACTCACATGTTTGTGTTCTTTCTGTACTTCAGACCAGCTGACAATTCCCATTTCCTTATTCTGTTAAATGAGTTAACAGGAATCTATTTGGTTTCTCTTTTGAAATTCCAGAGTTTTCTTTAAGAATTATGACTGGATCTAAGTCAGAGTCCTTCTAATGTCCAGCGTAGGGATACAGAAGTTCAAAAAGTGCCTCTGAGAAATCTTTTCTAAGGATCTGAGGTCGGGGAACCTGGCTCTGCTGCTGTTTTCTGTGTGATGCTGGGCGGATCTCTTAGCTTCTCTTAGTCTCCTTCTCCCTCTGAAACAATGACTTCTATCTAGTTGATCTCAGTGCTTTCTTTCACCTTTCAGAAAATTAAATGTTGGTCCCAACTCAATTTTTAAAACTTTTGCTAGTTGAAAGAGAATAATAAGTCTTTTAAAATATATAATTGATTAGTAAGCCCTGCTGAACTTTTTTTTTTAATTTAAAAAAAATGTTTGTTTCCCTTTTTCTTTCAGTTAACTGGTTCTCCTTTTGGAAAAGTCTGGCTATTTGGAATCTTGGCAAATAAAAATGATTCCTGCTCTGCCTTCCACACTATCCACATCTTTGCTTGTGTAGCCTGTTTCTTCCTTTGTTTGATTTTTTATCGACATATGGTTCACTGTTAGAACAGCATTGTTTAAAAATGGCTTTTGCCTTTCCTCAAGCTTTTCCGCAAAATGTAGGACGCTTCCCTTCCTTGATACCAGCTACAGTTATTTTGCTGTGGTTAGATTCTGTTTCAGGTGATGGGTCATTAGAAAGACCTACAGGAAAGGGCAGCTATCTTTGGAGAGTTAGTCTCCCCCAGTTTATGCGGTTCATTTGTTTTGTTGTAATTGCTACATGTAAACTCTTAGTTATGGCATGTGGGGTGTAGTTTCCTGACCAGGGATGGAACCCAGGCTCATGCATTTGGGAGCGCAGAGTCTTAGCCACTGGACCACAAGGGAAGTCCCTGCTGTTTGTTTTTAAAAGGAACTGAGGCTTATAGTACAACATAAGGAACTATGTCTTTTACTGGGATTCATATGAATCAGAAGGAGATTGTAGACCCTTAACCTGAGGGTCTGTGAGTAGACTTCAGGGGTGTTGGTGAAGCCATTAAAATCACATGTATTTTTCAAGGAAGATTCGTAACTTTTATGATTTTCTCAAAGGAATCTAAACGTTAGAAAAGTCACTGTTATAAAAATGATGCTAAAAGCTGTGGTCTCTGTACTTTGATTTTTAGTTACTGTTAACTGGACTTTTGTCTGATATGACTCACGACTTGATTAAATCTGGAAGGGTTTTCTGAAATACATTTGACTTTGAATCTTGTTTCTAGAACTTAAACTGCCAATAGATGTATGACAGATAAAAGGGGAAGGAAGGAAGACAGTGAAAAGTTGCCTCTCTGGCCCTTTGAAGCAGGGCCAGGAGCCTGCTCTTCAGGTCACTTTCAGGCAAAAAAGTGCTTCTAGTGAGCCTGTACTTGCTGAGAGACTGAAGGAAAAAAGTTCATTTCAGTGCATTCACTGTGAACATCTGTGTTATTAAATCAAAATACACTTAGTTCCCAGGCATATTTTCTTCAATAAGGTATAAAACTATTAATATCTTTATTATTTTTACCTTTCTTGCAGGAGTTAGCAAATCAGTCATCAAAACAATGTCCATTATGGACTTTGAAAAGGTTAATCTTGAATTAATCGAGGCCTTGTTAGAGTGGATTGTGGATGGAAAGCACTCCTACCCTCCAGGTAACTGCTGCTTGTCTTCACTTAAGTGTGAACCGGCCAAGGGCAGGGACCCTCCTTCCTGAGACAGTGGGGTTTGTGGGGACAACCTGTCTTCCTGGAGCCCTCACCCCAGTTTTCTTCACCTTTCCATCCCCAGTTGTTGTAAAGTTCTTTATTAGGTTTTTCAGGGGGAAATTTTACCTTTTACCCACTTGAATAAAAGGACATTAACAATACAAAGTCCAAAAAGAAGAAGGCTGAAAAGAAGGCCTAGGTGTATACATATTCATCACTCATTTGCCTCTTTGCGTGCCTGGTCAATTGCTCAGTCATGTCTGACTCTTTGCAACCTCTGAACTGAAGCCCACCAGGCTCCTCTGTCTGTGGAATTTTCCTGGCAAGAATACTGGAGTGGGTTGCCATTTCCTCCTCCAGGGCATCTTCCCAACCAGGGATCGAACCCACATCTCTTGCATCTCCTTCATTGGCAGGCAGATTCTTTACCACTGCACCATCTGGGAGTCCCTGGCTAAATGGGAATCTAGTAATGAGTGTTTGAGTCACAGGAAGACGCGACAGTTGGAGACCACAGGACATGGGGTCAGGAGAACAGACTTTGGCGAATCTGTTAAGCTTCCCTGTTGTCTGCTCTGTAACCTTGGATGATAAAAGCCCTTATCTTTTCTATGCCTCAGGCTCCTTGTGGTAAAACAAAGACAATAGTAAATCCTCTATTTTGAGGATTAAAAGAAACCATATCTAAAACACTTAGCACAGTGCCTGGTATATAAATAATGCCCCGTAGCTACTGCCCCTAACAGTATTAAAATCATGCTAGTCTATTTATCATTGTTATTATTATGACTGTTATTACTCCTCCTCCTCCTATTAATAACACAGGGCAATCCCTACTGTAGCCTTGCTCACTGTCATCTTAGTGGCCTTCTTACCTCATTTGTAGCCCCTCATCCCCAGGTTGAATGAATCCCCAGATCTCATAACTGGATCTTTGACATTAGTCAGGTTTCCATCGAATGTCTTCTCTTCAGAGAAGTCTTCTCTGACCACCCCTATCTGTTGTCTCTCCCCTCACTCTTTCATAATACCCAAAAATGGGTTTCATTTTTATTATAGTACTTTTAACACTATCCAAAATTGTAGTTCTACTTACTAATGGTCTCCTTTAGTAGAGTATAAACTCTTTAAGAATGAAGAAGGATTTCTTAATTCTGTCCTAGGGTCTGAGGGATGTTCCTAAGGCCCAGAACAGTACCAGGAATATTTAGGTATGGAATAAATATTTGTTGCATAAATAGCTGCAGCCATTGTTGAGTGATAATTAAGTGGAATCATAGATCAGAAAATTTTATTATGTACTCATTACACAGTGCTTACTGACTGCCCTCTTCTGCCTAGATTTTAATCATTATGTGGTATTTTCTAAAGAAACATGAAACACACAGAATTATTGAAGTGCCTTGTTTCTCACTCCTTGGCAAATAGCCAGTGTTGGTTAATGCATTATCACTGGATTAAATATCTTATTTCACCCCAAAGGAAAAGACTATTATTGAAAAAATTAAAGTATAGCAGTCAAAAAGAAATGTTGGAAAGCTACCTGAATTCAAAGTAAAGTTGCTGTAGTGATTAGGCAGTTGGTGACATATTTGTGAATATTAAAGATAACCTTGATACTGATGGCCAAGCCATGAGTGCAGAGCAGATCAAAGGCACATAGAAATATACAGTTTTTTCCCATTCCATATAGATTATTTTACCACTCTTAAATTTTGTGTTACTTTAATAGAGTGAAGCATGAGGTATGTAATGGAAAGAGCATAGGTCTGGTACCAGAAACCCCATATTTGTGTTTGCACACCCTTCCTATTAAGCTCTGTTACCCGACCATGTGACTCAGTCACCTTAAGGGTACTAATACTCTTCTTAACAGGTGGTTATTAGGATCAAATGGAGATAATCCATATGAACATTGTTTGTAAACTATGAAGTATTAGAATGAACACTGAAAGATGTCTTTTTTCCTCACTTCAGAGTTCAATTTTTGTAATAATTTAGTTTCCTTATTTATTTTGTGGGGAGAATAAGCATGATAAATAATTGTTCATGAGTTCCTTGTGGGCAGATCTTTGTTTTACCTTCCATTGTACCTAGGACAGAGCTGAAAAAGGTACCCAATATTTGTGAGATTAAAGGAGGGGCAATTGAAGAGTGTCAGTTTCCTCTCTGAATGAAGCACAAAAGGTGTCTATTGCTGAGTGACTGCTCTTGACACAGAAATACACTATAATCAGTTACCACTGTTTATTATCTTTAATGTAAAATTTTAAAACCCATAAGCCATTATTATGGCATGGTTAGTTTCTGTATGGCCTCTTCAACACATATCTGAATTTAGATTACCAGATTGGTTGGCCAGTTATAGCTCCTTTTTCTCATTTCCAGTGAAATGTTTATGGGTTTTCCTTAGTAATGTAGAGAAGAGTCTTCCTGTCTTATAAGATTAGAAGGATAACTCTGTCTATAGAAAGAGAATGTCAGAGCCAGTACATTGAAGAAGTATGTTTAACGAGCTTTACTAATGATTCTTATATAATGTAAGGTATTATATTTTTCTATATGTCATTTTTTTCTGTTTTAGAAAGATACAATACCTCATCCATTTTTTAGTTATTAAGTCAGAAAACATATTTTAAAAGTTTGTTTTCCACTTAATTCCCTGGGGACTTTACAAAGATATGGGAGTAGGAAACAGCAACCCACTCTATTACTCTGGCCTAGAAAATTCCATGGACAGAGGAGCCTGGCAGGCTACAGTCCCTGGGGTCACAAGAGTCAGACACAACTGAGTGACTTTCACTTTACAAAGAAGAGAAAATTGATGGTGAAAAACTCTCAGATTATTACATTTTTCATTTAAAATTATAATCTATAATAGTTTTTTCTTTTTTGCATCTATCAGATTGATTCTTTTTATACGTTGTTGTTCAGTCACTAAGTTGTGTCTGGCTCTTTGCAACCCCATGGACTGCAGCAAGCCAGGCTTCCCTGTCCTTCACTATATTTTGGAGTTTGCTCAGGTTCATGTCCATTGAGTCTGTGATGCTATCCAACCATCTCATCCTCTGTTGTCCCCTTCTCCTTTTGCCTTCAGTATTTCCCAGCATCAGGTTCTTTTCCAGTGAGTTGGCTCTTCTCATCAGGTGGCCAAATTATTGGAGTTTCAGTTTTAGCATCAGTCCTTCCAGTCAATGTTCAGGGCTGATTTCCTTTAGGACTGACTGGTTGGATCTCCTTGCAGTCCAAGGGACTCTCGAGAGTCTTCTCCAGCACCACAGTTCAAAAGTATCAATTCTTCAGGGCTCAGCCTTTTTTATGGTCCAACTCTTTTTATATACCCAGGTGCTATACTTGTATTTTTACCGGGACTAGCAGAAATCAAAATGCTATATGAACAGCTCCAGTCTAATTCTCTTTTCAACAATAGACGTAGTAATCGGTAAGTAATTGCTTTTTATATTCTTAATCATCTGTTGCAGTTATATGTGAAAATGAATTACCAGAAAGATCTCTTTGACTATCATCACCCTCTTTAGACCCTGGTGTCACTCCTCAAGAATATGTTTGTTTATGCCAGCTGGGAATAGACAAAGCAGTTTGTTCCAGGCAGTCAACTCATATCTCTATTCCATTATAGAAAAATGTTTCTCTTCACTTAGCATAGTATTTCAGCAAAATTGCATGTACAGTTAACCCTGGAACAATATGGGTTTCAACTACACGGGTCCATTTATACATGGATTTTTTTGTCAGTGGTAGATACTGTAGTACTGCATGACCTATAGTTGGTTAAATCCACGGATGCAGAACCACAGGTACAGAGGAACCACGTAACAAAGGACTGATTATAAATTATATGTGGGTTTTTGACTGCACAAAGGATTGGCTCTCCCTAATCCCTGGATTGTTCAATGGTCAACTGCTATTTCAGTTGCCAGATACCAGGGATTAAAGAAGCCAGTGTTAATAATAACAAAGAAATGCTACCATTTTGAGAAAAAATGATTTTCAGTGGTTCCCCTTCCAATAGCAGAAGACACTGGGTATATCTTTATACCCAAGGGGACGACTACTTGACAGATGAACACCCCCTAGAAATAGAAGAATGAAGTTTCTTAGCATACATGACTGTCTCTGTCTCTCTCTGGAATTAAGCGCAGGGAAAAAAAAAAAATTCTTGTTTGGTTAGTGTGCGCTGGGCTTGGGTTACTTGTAGAATATCAACTATTTATTCTTCTTAACTATTTACTACTGAATTACACTCCAGTGTTTCCCAAGTTGATGCAAGGTTTTTAGTTCATAGAACTCAGTAAGTACTTTGGAAGGGTTAGGAAAAGCCTTTTCACTTGGAAGACTTGGATCTTGAGGACAGGTTGTAGAGAAGCTGCTCATTTGGGAGTCATATTGCTTTAATAGAAATCCACCCATTATAACCTGATTTCAGTGTTTTGTGTGAGAACTCTCAATATGTTTTTGTTTTTATTTTTTTAGATGTGTTATTCACCCACTTCATTCTTCTTTATCCAGTGAAGAGCAGCAGGCTGTGTTTGTAAAACCTCCTACAGGTGTAACTAAGATTATAATTTCCACCAACATAGCTGAGACATCCATAACCATCAATGATGTTGTCTATGTCATCGATTCTGGGAAAATGAAAGAAAAGAGGTATCCTCTTTCGGTGATGTAAAAGAGGGGCTAAAGATGCCTCAATTGGACCAACACAGCTGTTAAAGGCTAATGCTATTAAGCTATGTAGATTACTGTTTGAAAAAATTTATGCAAACTCTGTAGATATATGCGTGTTTCTATAGCTAGGGCCATGAATCTTACATTCCCCCCAAAGAGAGGTGAAACTTTAAAATTTTACCATAGAAATAATTATTTTTCTTTTTTCATTCATATGCTTTACATGTACTTGAATGAAAAAGAATTGGTATGGGAGGTGATGGATATATTAATTACCAGAAGATTGGTAATCATTTCATGAAATGTGCATATATCAAAAGGTCCCATTGTAGCCCTTAAATATATATAATTTTTATTTATCAAAAATAAATGAAAAATAATTTTTTTTAAAGTTGAATAAAAAAACTGAATGTGGTACATACTAAAGAAGCCATTTTAATTAACACTTAGCACTCAACTATCCCAGAACACGCGGGACACTGTCCTTCAACAGAAGTAGAGCGGTTCATCTGATCTGCCCATGCCAATTAAAATTTTGGCCACATTTTTATAAAGTAACTCCTTTTTACCTTTTCCTTTACTTTATAGATATGATGCCAGCAAAGGGATGGAAAGTTTAGAGGATACTTTTGTCTCTCAAGCCAATGCCCTGCAAAGAAAAGGTCGAGCAGGTCGTGTAGCGTCTGGGGTTTGCTTCCATTTGTTCACCAGCCATCACTTCAATCACCAACTTCTAAAGCAGCAGCTACCAGAAATACAGAGAGTGCCGTTGGAACAGCTCTGTCTGAGGTACACGTTGGTCCTCGTGTCCTGCTTCCGAAAGGCCCCCGTTTCCCACCTTACGTTCCATGTTTTCTTTTTTTTAGTACGAGATGTTTTGCTAAACATGCACTTGGATGAACTCATTCATTTGCAAAGAGCTCTTCAGTGTTGCCTTTACCATATTGCTTCATGTTAAGATCTCTTGCATTGCAGAGGGTGGCCTTAAAATAGAGCTTAAGAATAACACTTATAAGTCAAGAAAGTAATCTAACTTACCAAGAAATTTCTGCTAGGGCAGCACCAATATTAAATCATCACAGGGTAAAATCTGCACCATCATTATCAATTAGAACAAAGTGAACAAAAGCAACTTGAAACACCATTATTTACCTGGTGAACAAACAAGAACAAATATCAAAATAGAATGTAGTGAATGAATGAGTAAACTCGATGTTACTGAAGCTGGAAAACCTTTGGTTCAGCCTTTCTGAAAATTTTCATAGCATTCTATAAGAACTCTAAAGCTATCCATGCCCTTTGACCGAGTCATTATTTTGAGGGAGAATGCCCATAGTATGTTACCCCAAAGGGAAAAAAGTTGCTTGTACAAAGATATTATGCTCTTCTTTTATCCAACTGGTGTATTTTGAGGTCCCTGTTACATTAGTAAAAATGTAAAGGAATTATAAGTGAAATGAACTTTTCACATATTAAATTTTTCTCTTTTGAAAATTACCTAAATTCATAATTTAAAAACAGCTTTTCAAGAGCCGCCACAGGCAGGACACAATGTGCATTAATTTCACAATTACTGTGCAGTTTCAGACGTGGGAAGGAGTAGGTGGGTCATTTCAATGTTATTTTGTGATTTGAATCCACTGTTACAGAGGGAAGTATTTTGGAAGTTTATAGAGAGAAATATATTCTGAATCTCATTAAATTTCAGAACCTGAAAGTGTTTCTGCAGTTTATTGCTAGGAGAAGTACAAGACATAAGAGGGTTTGTTTTTTTTTTAATTTATTTAAACTGGCATTGTTTGGTTTATAAAAGCATATATTTGGGAAATTATAAATTATTTTCATTCATGGCAGAAGCTTACTTCTTTGTGTCATCCCACCAGAAATAAAATTGACAAACTGTTTTGTTTTCTTCTTTCAGAATTAAAATTTTAGAGATGTTTAGCACTCACAATCTCCAGTCTGTGTTCTCTCGGCTCATTGAACCCCCGCACACTGATTCTCTTCGTGCCTCAAAAATACGATTACGAGACCTGGGAGCATTAACTCCAGACGAAACACTGACCCCTCTGGGGTATCACTTGGCCTCGCTGCCTGTAGATGTGAGAATCGGCAAACTAATGCTGTTTGGGTCCATCTTCCGATGTTTGGATCCTGCTCTCACCATTGCTGCCAGTTTAGCTTTTAAGTCTCCTTTTGTAAGTAAACAGCATTCATCTCAGCTGGAGTCCATAAGTGTCTAAGGGAACCGTGGGGGTGTTTCAGGGTTATGTGAACTTCTTAAAATTTTTCTTCTGAGTGTATTCTATGTGACTCTTTCAAGGCACCGTGTCTAAAACTTTTATCAGATCTTCAAAGAAATCCATGCCCCAAGTAGATTAAGAACTAGAGATCCAGCTTATTTAAATCATCTAAATATGCTTTTTCTGTATCTCCTTTACTTGCCCATTATAGTAAAATTAAAAAATAAAAGTGTCCCTGCATGATTTTAAAAACAATAAATACATTGGATTACAATTTTATCAGCTTTATTGAAATATAATTCACCCATTTAAAGTGCACTGTAGTTTTTAGCATTGTGCAGTCATCACCCTAGTCAGTTTTACAATGTTTTTATCACTTCATAAAAAAGCTTATTTGTCACTCTCCTATTTCCCTCCAATCTCCCCATCTCCTCCATCCCCAGGCAACCACCAGCTGGCTTTCTGTGTTCATAGATTTGCCTCTTACTGGACATCTCATATTAATGAAACAGTATAATACTTCTTCACTTAGCATAATGAATTTAAGATTCATCTATGTTATAGCATGTATCAGTACTCCATTCCTTTTATGGCCAAGTAATATTCCTTTGTGTGGGCGTGCCACATTTCGTTTATCCATGCAGCACTTGAAGGACATTTGGGATTGTTTCCACCTTTGGCTATAAACTTCCATGTACAAGTTTTATGTGAACATATGTTTTCATTTGTCTTAGGTGTAAGACCTAGGAGTAAAATAATTTGGTCAAATACTAGCTGTTTATTTAACTTTCTGAGGAACTTCTAGACTCTTCTAGAGTAGCTGTATTTTACACTTCACCAGCATATTATCAGGATTGTAATTTCTCCACATCCTTACTAACATTATTATCTGACTTTTTTCTTTTAACTATCCTACATGCTGTGAATTTGTGCTCTTTGATCTGTATTTCTTTAATGGCTAATGGTATTAAACACATTTTCATTTTCTTCTTGTCCATTTGTATATCTGACAAGAAATGTCTATTCAGATAGTTTGCCCATTTTTTAATTGGGTTATTTGTCCTTTTATTATTGAATTCTAAGCATTCTTTATATATTCTGGATATAAGTTCCTTAACAGATATGTGATGTGCAAATGTTTTCTCCTGTACTGTGGTTTGCCTTTTTCACTTTCTTGATCTGTTCTTTGAAATACAAAAGTTTTTATTTTTATGAATTCCAGTTTATTTAGTTTTTTGTTGCTCAAACTGTTGCTATAATGGTTAAAAATTCATTGCCAAATCCAGAGTAATGAAAATGTATCTGTATATTTTTTCCTAAAAGTTCTGTAGTTTTAGCTTTTACATTATGGTTTTTGCTGCATTTTGAGTTAGCTTTTGTATATAATGTGAAGTAAGAGTCCAGCTTCATTCTTCTGCATGTGACTATCCAGTTGTCCCATCACCATTTGTTAAAAAGGCTATTCCTTCCCCATTGGATGGTCTTTGCATCTTGTAAAAAATCAATTAACCATAAATACATGGTTTTATTTCTGAATTCTCAATTCTATTCCATTGAATTATATGTCTACTTATGCCAGTTTCACACTATCTTGATTCAAAATACAAAACTCGAATAGTTTTGTAGTAAGTTTTGAAATCAGGAAGTATGAGTCCTCCAACTTTGTTCTTTGTTAGTGTTTTGAGGATTTTTACATCATATTTATGAGAGATGCTGGTCTGTAGTATTCCTTCCTTGTGATGTCTTTATCTGGCTTTGCTGTCAGAGTAATACTGGCCACATAATAATTTGGGAAGTGTTCTTGCCAACTGTTTTTTTTTTTGGAAGATTTTGTGAGGAATTAATACTTTAAATGTTTGGTATAATTCAGTGGTGAAGTCACCTGGGCTTTTCTTTGTGGTTAGTTTTTTTAATAATTCAGCTTCTTCACTTGTTACAGGTGTATTCAGATTATCTGTTTCTTTTTGAGTCATTTGCATTTTTCTAGGAATTTGTCCATTTCAGCTAAATTACCTAACTTATTAATATACATTCACAGTATTTTATAGTCCTTTTTATTTCTGAGAGCTTGGTAGTAATGTCCCTCTTCATTTCTGATTCTAGTAATTTGAGCCTTCTCTCTTTTTTTCTTGATCAGCTTGCCTAAAGGTTTATCAATTTTGTTGATCTTTTCAGAGAACTGGCTTTTGCTTTCATTGATTTTTCCCTACTGTTTTTCTGTTCTCTATTTTACTACTTTCTGTGATTTATTTTCTTCTATTTGTTTCAGTTTTAGTTCATTTCCCAGTGTCTTAAAGTGAAAGGTTAGGTTATTGATTTGAGATCTTTCTTCTTTTTTAATATAGACATATACAGCTATAAATTTTCTTCTACGGACGGCTTTAGCTGCATCCCATAAGTTTTGGTATGTTGTGTCTTCATTTTCATTCATTTCAAGTATTTTCTAATTTCCCTTTCCAGTTCTTCTATGACTCATTGGTTATTTAGGCATGTGTTGTTTAATGTCCATGCATCTATGAGTTTCCCAATTTTTTCCTGTTATTGACTTCTAATTTCATTCTGTTGTGATCAGAGAATATACTTTTTATTATTTTAGTCCTTTAAAACTTATTATGACCTCTGTTTTACGGCTAAGCATATGCTCTATCCTGGAAAGTATCCCATGTAGACTTGAGAATGAATATTCAGCTGTTATTGGGGAGAGTGTCACTCTGCCTTTATTTTCACCAGGGCTTATCTCAGATAGATAGGGGAATAGATAGATGTAATAATTTTCTTCAGTTTTAATGTTATACTTCATGGAATTGTAAACTCACAGATCTACAAAAAGACCTTAGTTCAGCCCCTTCATTTAACAACAGATAACAAAACCAAGGACCAGACTAGGTGATGGAGCTTACTCAGCAACATACGGTCAGTATTGATGTGAGCAAGACCTCCAGTGTCTATTCTCACATAATCTAAATAACCTCTCATTGGCTGTTTTCTTTTACTGGAATATAGAAATTGTTCATTAGAAATACTGGTGTCACCCTTAGCCAAAACTGAACACCCGTCCTTTGCTGGGTTAAGCCTAATGTTAATTCCCAAATGTAATCCTTTCCCCACTAGCCTTCCTAAAACAGAAGAAATTTTATTTTCAAGTAGAAATAAATAAAATTTTAATATTATTGTGTTGGCTATAAAGGTGTGCAGATATACAAATTTAGAAAGAAGCACCATAGTTCGTTTAGAATGACTTTCAGTGTGATACTAGGGCCTCAGTGTAATATGCTGGTATCTTTAGTATTAATACATGTGTACCTTGTATTGATACATGTGTATATTATAGTGAAAGAAGGCAGTGAAAATTAGGTTCTCAGTTAATGTCACTAATTTCTAGGGAAAAGGAGAACCTGTATTTTTAAGAGGATGAATTATGGGTATAGAAATAGGGGAGACTTAAGTATAAAAGATGAAAAAGAGTCTGTAAAATGAAGACATCACAGTTAACAGAATCTTGGATTTTAGATGTAGCTTTTAGAATGAGTAGCTCTTTGACATCTTGCCACTAGGAAGTAAAAGACCCAATAGAGGTTATTTTGAGTGGGCAGACGGACTCACACAGACAATAAGGACTGTTGGCTTGGCACTTAACCACCATAATTACTTTTAACCAGTCACCCACTTTGTACTCTGACCCACACGACGCACTTCCCAAGCACCTGACTTCAGTGGTAGCAAAGTGCCACTTGAAACCTTGGATAAAATGTGTCCTTCAAACCTGGCTTTCTTCCTTTAGGTATCTCCCTGGGATAAAAAAGAGGAAGCTAACCAGAAAAAGCTAGAATTTGCATTTGCAAACAGTGATTATCTGGCCCTTCTACGAGCATATAAGGTAAGTATATAAGCTAATAGCTGAGGTTTATTACCAGAGTTGGCACTAAAGACAGAATAACATTTTGATTTTCTTCAAAATTTAGGGATGGCAACTAAGTATGAAAGAAGGTATGCGTGCAAGTTATAATTACTGCAGACAAAACTTCTTGTCAGGAAGAGTTCTTCAGGTGAGTTGTTTCTGTGGAAATTTGTTTTCATTCATTTACTGTAGTAGTGCACCAGAGGGAGCTGCATCTTGCTTGTCCTACCTGGACATTGAAAATATTATTTTTGGAATATGCTTGGCTTCACCAGCTGTGTAAAACAGACTCCTGAACTATGACATCAGGCCTTCTGTGCTGAACCTTTCAATTCACCCGTTTTTCCTTTTCTCAGTGAATCTGTGTTTAACTTACATGGAGGCTATGGGAATGTAGCCATTCTGAAGATTACTGCTTACTAGAAGTCACTTTTTTCAGTGATTTTACCAAACATCCTTAACCTGGATCCATAACCCTCTGAAATTGTTTGCAAAGTCACGCCCTTACACATATGTGCACTATCCTGGACAAAGAGAACATAGCTTTCATCGAGTCTGAAGGGATCTATGACCATCCCCAAGCCCCTTACCTTCTCCCTAAAACCGAAGAACAAATAGTGAACCAGATTTTCTTTATTAATTCTTCTGTCCATCAGAGGCTACTATGTCAATAACGAGTACATGAGAAAGGTTTATTATCTTCTGTGTAATAATAGACAGGGCTCTGTCTTCTGTTGTGACAATATTTTGGGCCCCTTTCCATAGTAGCATGAAAATCCAGAATAATAACGGTGTATGTATTTATAGAGCCTCCATTTCACTCAAATTTTGAGGGTAGGGAGGTGGAAGGACTTTCTTTCCATATTAGATGATGTTTTGGAATAGAACACAAAACTAATGTTCATACCTGACAACTAGTTACCTCTCTACCCCATAAGAACTGTCAGAGCAGACATTTTATGTTTTCTTCAGTTCTAGAAGAGTACTTAGAACATAGTTGATGCCTGGTAAAATTCATTGAATGCATGAATGAATGAGTTTGTTTATTGACAGTGAAGTAAGAGACCTCAAAACCATCCCAGTATTTGCCTTCCTCCTTCTCTGTCTTTAGGTATACTACAAAGAGACATTTGGAGAAGACAGAGGCTCTGGCTTTAATCTAAGTATAACAAAAGCAGTGATTTTCAATCATGGCCACACATTAGATTCACCTGAGGAAGCTTTAAAAAAAATGCAAAATGCCCAAATTCCATCCCAGGCCAGTTACATCCGAATCTCTAGGGGTAGGGCCTGAGCATCTATCTGTTTATTCTCCTGGTTGTGAATTCAACAAGTCATTCTCATATGCTGCAAGGGTTGAGAACCACTGGTCTAAAGGTATTTTATATGTAAAGTGCAATAATAAATATTTCCTTGAGTCCTTAAGACTTTTAAGTGTAAAAAATATCTTTTAAATTATATTTATATATATATATATTTACTAAATTTAATCTTTTTCCTTAGGCTGTATTTAGATTTTTCAGTGATCTATGAGGTTCATCCATTACCTCTTTTCACTACATTCCAGCTTAGAGTATAGAATTAGTTTAATAAGATATCAGTGAAAGCTTGTCATGAAATACACATGTACACCCATGGCGGATTCATGTCAATGTATGGCAAAACCAATACAATATCATAAAGTAAAAAAATGAATAAATAAATAAAACTGAAAAAAAAATAAAAAGATTAAAAAAAAAAACCAACTCTGGGATATTTGAATTCCCAGTTGTATTTTTGCCGTGTTATCCATCTGTACTTGAGACAGTCCAAGAAAACACTTAAACTGTCATCAGAGACAGAGTACCATCGGTTAGCTCTCCATTCCTTTGATTGGCATCATCTGCTTTTGTGTTGTCTGATAGCCAGTATTTGAACAGAAGCCAAAAAGAGGTTTGTGTTTTTCATTCTCACACTT
This sequence comes from Cervus canadensis, assembly GCF_019320065.1. Taxonomy (NCBI): domain Eukaryota; kingdom Metazoa; phylum Chordata; class Mammalia; order Artiodactyla; family Cervidae; genus Cervus; species Cervus canadensis. Next base: position 20,567,149 of record NC_057390.1, on the reverse strand, counting down.
GTGCTCAGCTACAGAACGGGTGTGTAAATCTAAACCACTTAATAGTATTCCTATTCCCAGGGGAAAATGCGAGCCAGCAAGTCCACAGGGTAAGAGAAAGGGAAGGTTTCTGAGGTGGGTATTCTGCATCCATTGAGAGAGAATGCCAACCACTTTAAGCTCAGAGAAGGCACTATAAGGACCCCAGCAGAAAGGAAGTAGGAGAAATGAACAGGGTCACAGCACCTTGAGTTAGGGTTCCAAACACAGTAAACTACATTTCTGGCTGTCCTAAGCGTTGCCAGAAAAAAATCAGACCTGTGCAAAATCCAATTAATTTTTTTTTAAAACATAATTTACAATTAAATGATCTTTGGATTTTTTGAAATTTGTGAATTTCTGTGTAACAGTTTTACTCTGTCTGCTGGTTTGTATAAATGAAAACTGCCCTTCTGGGAATGAACAGACAAGATATTCTTCATACTTGCCTGGTAAACCCATGAGTCCACTGTCCACTGAAGTAATTCATTTTTGTAGTCATTCTTGCCTTTAATGTGTCAGTGTCTCTGCTTAAAGACTTTCTCCACTTGTTTCAGGAAATGGCAAGCCTGAAAAGACAGTTCACTGAACTGTTATCGGACATAGGCTTTGTTAAGGAGGGACTCCGAGCAAGGGAAATTGAGAAAAGGGCCCAAGGAGGAGGAGATGGTATATTGGATGCCACAGGAGAAGAGGTAAAATGTATGCAGTTAGCTCTTATTTCTCTTTAATGATCATATACTTAATCTATTACCCGAGGAATACCCGTAGGCCTTCTTCACTTAAGCCCTAGGAGCAATAGGTTAGTGGCATTCTTGATTTTCTTCTTTCCACAAATGTCAACTAACACTCATAAAAACAAGGGTTTTTCTGCTGCTTGTTGCTTCTGCTGTTTTTTATTTACATTTATTTTTGGTGAGTCCATCAGAGATAGAGCAGACTTTCCAATAATGTCTTCTTAATCAGACCAGCCTTTTTCAAACCAAGGATAGTTTTATATTTAACTGTAGGAAGAACAATTCAAGATGAACCTGATGTCACTCTCAGTGCAGTTAATACTTTCTGGAAATTCTGAACATCTCACAAACCAGAATCTTTCTCTCCACTGATCCTTAGGAACACTGTCTTTATAACTGCTTTGCAGAGATCTTGAAAGTAATTGTGGGCTTCTTGGAATGGATCCTGTGTGAATGTAGTCCATTTTTCAGATGCTTTTAAGATAGAAGTCAAAAGAAATACAATAGTAAATTCCAAGGCACAGACGGAAATAGCCACATTATTTGTAAGATTAACGCTGTATTTCTCTCACAGGCAAACTCAAACGCTGAGAACCCCAAGTTGATATCAGCAATGCTGTGTGCTGCTCTGTATCCGAATGTAGTGCAGGTAACAGAATGTTTTCCTGGTCCTCCCACTTCTTGTTTGTTGGATTTGTAGCCAAGAGACATGTTAAGACACTCACATTAATCATCTAAAGATACACACACACACAGCCTTTTAAACTTAGTTTATATTTTCAATCCTTCAATTCCCCAAATGTGTTTAGATATAGAATCTTCAAGAACACATTCATTATATAAAAGAAGGTGCCTTTTTAATCCTTCTGACATGACATTCCAGAAATCAAAATGGGCATAAATGTCACTGTCAGCCAGTCTGTGCATAACTAACCTAGGCTTAGGTCGAAATTTGATTCTGCTACAACTCCCATTATGCCGTCTACTCTGGACTAAAATTAGATAAGAACAAAATCAAGTCAGTGCTTTGCCATGGGACATCTGTGATCTCTTCTGGAAACCATTCCTGAATGGACTGTTGGACTTTTATTTGAGGTTTGATTATTTCGTCCCTGTCAAACTTAGAATGTGAATTTGTTAGAGTACTGAAGCACGTCTCATTTAACTTTTTGTTACATACTCAGTTGACATCTGTCGATTTATTTATGGCTTAGTTTTGCTTAGTGCTTGCATGCTTTTGAAACCATTTGCAACTTCTCCAAATGATTTTTTTAAAGTAAAAGCGATGGAGACAATTAAAACATCAGGGGTGGATGGGATGAATAAGCAGAACACAGAAGATTTTTAGGGCAGTAAAAATACTGTGCATGATACCATAATGATAGATACGTATCACACTTGTCCAAACCCTTGGAATATACAACAACAAAAGTGAACCCTAATGTAAACTGTGGACTTTGGGTGATTGTGATTTGACAATTTTTTTTAAATGAATGTTTCTACTCTTGGTAAGAGTATAAATTGATACACCCTTTCTAGATAGCAGTTTTGTTTCTAAGGATTTATTATTAGAAAATAATTGCATATTTATGTAAAGATACAGCTAGGAGAATGTTTGCAATTATAAATAGCACTAGAATGAATGATCTAAAACTCTAATAATAGGGAATTTATTGGTTAAATTATTATATGTCATTACAGTGAGGTGCTAATTTAGAATTATGTTTTAGGAAAATATGGAAAATGATCCTATATTAGTTTTGGTATGTATTTTATATCATTCGTTTGCCTCCATTTCTATATTATAAAAATCTAATAGAAAACTAAAGTGTTTCTCAAATAGTTATTTCTTAATCATGAGATTACAAGAGATTTTTGCTAGTGTATATATATATATTTTATTGAAGTATAGTTGATTAACAGTATTGTGTTTTGGGTGTAGAACAGTGATTCAGTTATATATATTTTTTCAGACTATTTTCCATTATAGGTTATTATAAGATATTGAATATTGTTCCCTGTGTTACGCAGTACTGTTACTTTCTACAGTAAATATGGGGTATGTGTGTGCACATAAGCTTTTCAGTTGTTTCAAGTGAAACAATCTATTCATTCATAGAGTTTATTTTCTTTTTTATTACTGTTTTGAAAAATTCATTTGGAAGTACTGGACTGGTATTGGAAGTGTCAGCGGACTCCTGGCCGGTGTTGCCAGCAGGTCTCTTTCCCCGATACTCAGGGCACACCTGAAACATCAGCATGGTTTCCCCCCATGGACTACTCACCCAGGACTACTGCGCTCATATCCACACTTCTTCATGGTTAGAGAAACAAAGCAAGCATGCTTATACTGCTTTCAAAAGGAAACCAAGAGGGAAGACACAGCAAAGGCATTCAAACAAGATTGGTTTTGTGTCTGAATATACCCTACAATGGAAATACATATATCTATTTTTTCTTATAACTATGTATTGTTTAGGTGAAAAGCCCAGAGGGGAAATTTCAGAAGACCAGTACTGGAGCTGTCAGAATGCAGCCAAAATCAGATGAGTTGAAGTTTGTCACCAAGAACGATGGATACGTACACATTCACCCTTCATCGGTGAACTATCAGGTCAGGATGGCTGGGTAAAATTACAGTCAGCTTCCACGTCCACAGATTCAGCCAACACAGATTGTGTAGTACTGTAGTACTAGCTACTGAAAAGATCCGAGTGTAAGTGGATCCACATGGTTCAAAGCCTGTTTGTTCAAGGGTCAGCTGTTTTTACATGTGGCAGGTCCTGGGGTGAGAAACAGTCCCTTAATTCACCCAGACTTTGTTCTATCACTTGCTGTCCTTAGGTGCTGACTTGGGAAAGGTTGAATAAGCACAGATGTGCTAGAAATTGAACTATTAAGCCTGCTTTCAGGTACAAAATTATTTCTTTGCAGAAGTGACTTAAGAGGTTGTGATGTAATCCTGTGCCTCCATCTGTGCCTTAAGAGGCCTTGACCTATACTCTGATCCAGCCTTCTCCGCTCTCACTCTTCCTTCAGCCTCTTGCTGGGCAGCTTCTGCTCCCATCACCCCACTAAATTCATCAGAAGTCGTGAATAACTTGAAAGTTGTCAAATCTTGGGAACAAATTCCGGCTTCTCATCATTCTTGACTCATGTAGTATATGACACTGCTGACCTCCCTACCTCTTGACACTATCTTTAATGTTTTTTGCTTCTGAAATATCACTTCTGTCTCTCTGATCATCCCCTTCTAGCTCCTTTACTAGATTCTCCTCCCTTGCTCTGAAATCATGGTTCTGTCCCTGTCCTTATGTTCTTACTGCCGGGCACATAATCTTCCTGAACCACCAGAGCACACCATCGTAGTTCTAACTGCCACCTACATGTTGACACAAACTCCAGATGTCTCTCGTCCTTGGTTTTTTCTCTGACTTCTTGCTAGAAATCACCATCTGGGTGCCTTTTTGTCGCCTCAAACTCAAAAGCTGCAAAACCAAACTCATCATCTCTGAATTCACTCCTCTCTGTTCCCTCTCTTGGTGAAATGGTACCAAATTGAAACCCTGGAGTCACATAAACCCTGCTTCTTTTCTCCTGATGCTAATCTAATTGGTCACCAGGTCCCAACAATTCCACCTTTTTGACATATCTCAGATTTGCCCACTTCTCTTGTCCCTGCTGCCATTTCCTCAGTTCAGACCCCAGACATCTGTCTCTTGCCTGAAGTACTAATCTTACTTCCAGTGCTTGCTCTCTGACCCTTTATACTGCTGCTTCCAGAGTCACCTTTACGAAGCACACCTCTGATCATGTCATGAGTGTTAGTCACTCAGTCATGTCCACCTCTTTGCGGCCTCTTGGACCGCAGGCTCTTAGCCCACCAGGCTCTTCTGTCCATGGAATTCTCCAGGCAAGAATACTGGAGTGGGCTGCCATTCCCTTCTCCAGGGGTCTTTTGGACCCCAGGTCTCCTGCACTGCAGGCAGATTCTTTACCGTCTGAGTCATGAGGGAAGCCCACCTCTACAAAACACACCTTTGTTCATGTCATACCGTTGTTTAAAACTCTTCATCTGTGGAGTCTTTGTATGTGGAGTCTACTGTAAACTCTCCTATAACCTTTCACATCGCTCCCCTTCTTAGACCACGTCCCCCTGCCCCAGGTCCCTCTGTCATTCCTTATGCGCCAGGCAACACCAGACCTCCGACAGTATCTCCCCGAGCCGTGACACAGGACGCACTGTTCTCTGTGCCTGGAGTGGCATTCTCATTCCCCAGCAGGCTCCTTATCCTTCAAGCCCAGTGCTCCTCTCCAAGTTGCTCCTTACTCCTGTTCCACCACTGTATAGTATGCGTTTTTCTACTGTTACATTTATCACATTCTTTTATGGTTTATGGTATGTCTCATTCATAGACTTTTCAAATTCCTGAAGACAGGAATTGAATTTTTTTCATTTCCACATTCTCAATGTCTAGCACAGTGCCTCGCCAGCATGAAGGCAGATGTTCAACAAAGTTTCATCTTGATAAAGAGATGGAGGAAAAGAGAATTTAGAGAGTTTGAAGTGTGAGGGCTGGTCAACCCCTGGAACTACTAAATGAAGTATCAACAAAGCATGAAAAACATCTCCTTAAGCTCAGCAGAGTCTGAAGACTAGGAGATCATCTGCCCTGTCCACTGCATGTATACTTAGCAACCAGGGGCCCAAGTTATCTCCACTCCTCTCCTGAGTTTACCATGACATTTCTGCAGTAAATCTAAGTCCTCCATGCATCCAGTCAGTACCTGTCACCACCTCTGTGCCAAGCACTGTTGTAGGCCATGGAGGACAGCAGATGAGCCAGGGAGACATGGTCTCTGCCCTCAGGGAGCTTACGTTCTAGAGGGGAAGACAGGCAAGAAATAAGTAAACAATCTCAGGTTAATGACAGATGTTAGAAAATAAAACCATATGATATTGAGAGTGACAGGAGAGGGTTTTTTTTTTTTAACTATAGTTGAAATTAACACAATACTGTAAATAAGGTATATACCTTCAGATTCATTTATGTTATAGGTTACTACGTATGTTGACTATAGTTCCCTGTGCTATACAGTAAATCCTTGTTATCTTTTATATACAGTGGTATCTATTAATCTCATATTCCTAATTTGTCCCTCCCCCTCCCAAGAGGAGCTGTTTTATATAGTGTGGTCAGGGAAGAACTCTGAGGAGAAATAATTGGACAGGTCCTAAATGAAGTAAAGGGCAAGTCATGCAGGTATCTAAAAAGAAAACATTCCATGCCGGGGAAATAAATGCAAAGACCATGAGATGAGAGCACATTTGGTGTGTTCCGGCAAATGCAAGAAGGCAACCAGTGCAAATGAGGGGGAAGGTTAGGGGTGGCGGTGACAGAAGAGTTGGGATGAGCAGGCAGGGATCAGGTCGTGTAGGACCTTGCAGTCCACAGTAAAGATCTAAGATTTTACCCTTGGGAAATCTCTGGAGGGTTTTGAGCCCTAACTGGTTTTTAAAAGGTCACTGTGGCCACTGTATGGAAAAGAAACTGTGAGGATGCAAAGGGGCAAGTACATAGGAAGCCACTGCAGTGGTCTGTATGAGATGATGGTTTGTACAAGGTGGTGACTAGAAGTGGAGAGACTATGTCAGTTCACGGTGTATTTTGAAAATAGAACCATCAGGACTTAGTGATGATAGAGCTAGAGTGAGGGAGAGAAAGCAATCAAGGATGCTTCTAACTTTGGGGCTTGAGCAACTGGGTGAATGGCAGTCTCACTCACTGAGATAGTGAACCCGACAAGCATGGGAAAATGGAGAGTTCCCTTGAACATAAGCAGTCCAAGATACTTGTTAGCTGTCCAGGTGCAGACATCCAGTAGGCAGCTGCGAGTACAAGGCTAGAGCTGAGGGGAAGGTACAGGCTGACGGTCATCCGGGGGGTCATTGGACAGGTGACAGGTAAATCCCCAGGGCTGGTGGGATTCTGCGTATGTCGCCAGTGACATCACTGTCATGTTCCAGGTCAGACGCTTTGACAGTCCCTACCTGGTGTACCACGAGAAGATCAAAACGAGTCGCGTGTTCATCCGAGACTGCAGCATGGTGTCTGTGTACCCACTGGTCTTGTTTGGAGGAGGCCAGGTGAATGTGCAGCTCCAAAAGGGAGAGTTTGTTGTTTCCTTGGATGATGGTTGGATCCGCTTTGCAGCCGCTTCCCATCAGGTAAGGGATGGGGCTCTGATAATATGGAGTACAGGGCATTCATTCAGAGAATAAGGACAACAGGGCTGAGTTAGAGTGAATGACGCGTGTGCAGGGAACACTGAGCAAGACTGAGGCTGAAGTAAGGCCAGGGTGGAGCTGTGGTAAGAGCTGAAGAAGTGCACTGGGAGGGAAAGCCCAGGACAGTGGTGTAAAGGACAGAAGCTGTGAGTGAGGTGTTGGAGCCTTCTGTAATAGAAATATAGATTCAAAGAAAACACAGATGAGCAGAAGTAAGTAAAAATTACCCTGATTCCACAGCCACCATTTAAAAAAAAAAAAGATAATGGGTCTAAATGTTTTTATTCTCAGGTCTCAAATTAGTATATGGAATCTCGAGAAAACATTTAAGGGAGAGTATATTCAAGAAAAAATTTTAACATTTGCATCTGTTGGAAATCTTCTAATCTTCTACTGCAGGGGGCAGAAATACCAATTCAAACATTACAGTGAAATACACCAATGAATTCCCTTTAAAGTCTAAAGCAGCACTGTCTAGGAAAAATATATGTGCACATACCTAATAATTTTTCTAGTAGCCACATTTTAAAAAATAGGTGAAATTAATTTTAATGTATTTTATATAGCGTAATTTTAATATTTTATATAGCATAAAACATTAAAAAGTTTTCATTATATCATGTAATCAATATAAAAAATTGAGATTTTTATATTCTTTTTCATACTAAGTCTTCAAAATCTGGTATGTATTTTATAATCACAGTACATCTCAGTTTAGACCAGGCACATTTCATGTGCCATCAGATTAGCCACATGGGACAGTACAGGTCAGGAGGGCCAGGCAGGGTTGGTTTGATTCAACTGTTTAACGACAAAAGCCTGACTGGCCCCTGGTATAGGATGGCTGTAGCTCCTGCCTCATGTCCATGCAGCACATACTGCCCAAAAGTGGAGACGGAATGCTGCTTTCCTGAAAGCACACCTCTTCTTCTAAACCGGTTCCTGTCACTGAAGAATGTCATGGCCTCTAAGGCCTGAATCCCCTGAACCGTTCACTCTGGTGCATGGCATGAGCCTGTGTGATTAGATCAGAGTGTCTACTCCAGGGCCACCACACAGTGGAGGGGGAGCCAGACAGATGTTGGTAAGACGTCCACAGTGGCGCTGCACCAGCACAAGCAATGTGGTGCTGTCTCCCACCCCACCTCCTCACCAACCAATGCATAAAAATTCCAAAGTTAAAGAGATTTTTTGGTTTAATGTCCACCATTTTTAATTCTCCATTTTCCTGCTTCTCCTCTCGGAGCTAACTGTAAAAGCTGACCAAGCTTTAACATGCAGAACACTGCATAAAAGCCATTTTTGGATTTAATCTTAATTCTTTAAGTGAGATGTGACAGAGGAGCCTTTTTATAATGGTCCCCAGTTAGTACACTACAGAGCTGTATGTTCCTATAATTGCATCAAGAAACTTTAGAAGCACTTTTAGAGGGAAAAAAAGTGTTTCTTTCTCCCCCCATGGAATTAATAGCAGAGACCTAGAACAATGATCATCACAACTGGAGAATTTCCTTTAACCACATTTCCTCCCCTGGTGGTCCAAGCACTGCTTACATCGCAACTTTCATTTTAGGTGGCTGAATTAGTAAAGGAACTTCGTTGTGAACTTGACCAGCTCCTCCAGGATAAGATAAAAAACCCAAGCATAGATCTGTGCACCTGTCCTCGAGGGTCACGGATCATCAGCATGATTGTGAAACTTGTCACCACACAGTAAAGACCCGTCGCGGCGAGCGCTCGCTCCTCGCCTGCTTGCTCAGCCGGGAGCTGATAGCAGCCCTTCTACATCCAGCTGCAGCGCGTGGGGGCTGCCCTGGGGAAGGAGCCCAGGGCAGGCTCTGCTGAGCGAGCCGCGGCCACGCACACCTTTGGGGCCACTTTCCAGACTGAGTATTGCTAACCAAGCAGCGGGCACTCCTGGCATAGCTGGGAGTGTCAATGTGAGACAGCTTAAAAACCAACCTGCCTGTTTTTTTTCTCTCTGACTGCCCTGGAATGAATGAAGTGCATCTGATAACACAAAAGTGAACGTTTAATACAGTTGTTTTAATCTGTTTTTTTCCTGCTTTTTATTAGAGTGAGATAAGGGGGCATGAGGAGAAATACCAGTTGTTTTTTTCTGTTATAAAAGCTCAACTGAGAGAAATCAGAACAGAGAAGGGAAAAAAATCATGTGAGCAAGAAAAATTAGAACTTCATTTTCAGCCATAGGTCATTATGTAAACTTCATCTGTGAGGGATTTATTTTTACTCATTAAAATTCAGCTTAAAAAAAGTTGAGTTCTTATTTGTTATTAAAATGTGAGCTGGTTTTATCAGTAACACTCTTATTCTTAAAAGCAGAACAACCTGGGTGTTTTCATTCTCTTTTGGGTTTTCCATTTATTAGTCTTACTCTGTCTTTTGAACTCACTCGGATCTAAGGGCCACATTTCACATTACCAGAAGGGGAATTTTAATGGTATTCTCAGAACATAGTTGGCATGGTTCAGGTTCATGGAGAAAGTTGCCTTGCTAGTGTCAAATTTACAGCCATAAAAATACCTTCTATGAGAGTGCCTATTTTCAGTCACCACTTAGGTTAATGCGGCACTCGCATTTTGAAAAAAATATGAATACATTTACCTTGGCTAGATAGTTTTCAGTGTCCAAGAAGAATTCCAGAAAAATGAGTGGAAGACGTATTCTTGTATATGTAGCCCTCAGGTAGACAGTTACTACAGGTTTCCCGCTACAGACAGAATTCACACTAACTCAACAAAAGCATCTCAGTGAAGGATGTTCACCTTTCAAGCTATTATTTTAAGTTTGCAGGAAACCTCCTAGACTGTCCAAATGGTCACATATATCAGTGGTCCCCAACCTCTTTGGCACTAGGGACCAGTGTGATGGAAGACAACTTTTCCACGGACTCGAGTGGGGGGAATGGTTTGGGGAGGATTCAAGCACATCAGCCCCACCTTAGATCATCAGGCATTAAATCCCAGAGGTTGGGGGCCCCTGGCATATATGATATCACTTATGTATAATCTAAAAAAAAAAAGTGATTCAAACTTATTTACAAAACAGAAATAGACTCTCAGGCATAGAAAACTTATGGTTATCAAAGGGTATAGCAGGGTGGGAGGTAGAGAGATGGGAAAGAAATTAAGATTTGGGGATTAACATGTACATACTACTATGTATAAAATAGGTTAACAAGGACCTGCTGTACGGCACAGGGAACTATATTCAATATCTTGTAATAAAAAGAATGAAGTATATTCAATATATGTATAACTGAATCACTGCTGTAATTTGAAACAATAAATTAACTATATCAATCAAAAAAAAACAAACAAACATAAATCCTATTGATCTCTAGATGTGCCAGACTGAAAAAGTTTGGAAAGCCTTGACTGAAGGCATTCATAAGAAAATCTCACCTCAAACTAAATTTCTTAAGCTCATCATTACAATTTTGAAATAAGAAATGAAATTGGATTCTTTGTGATTCAAGTCAGAATGCAGTAGTATCTCAAGGTGAAACTGGATTTCCAAGCACTAATAAGATGGTCAGCTTTTAATGTTTATTTTATGGAGAAGTCTGTAAATGATTTCTCAAATATTCGTTTTACAGGAATCTCGTTTGGGAACAATATTAAATGAAATTCTTGCTACAAAATTAGGCCACACTGCTGTTTTGTCCAACATGGAAATAGCTCAACACTTAGGGATGTGGTCAGGGTGATAAAACATTAGCTTTGTCTTCTTCCTTTTGGAGTTCCATATCTGAATGTTACAACTCAAACTCCCTGACAAGTAATGAACTTTAGTCTTTATCCTCCCCATTCTGTTATCTGAGCAGTTTCCTATATCAAAGCATGCAGACTGTGGATCTGTAGACATGAAAATTTCTCTGTTTCTAGGCAATGGTGTGTAAATGTCCCTGAGAGGTTGTCATAAAATAAGACCTTGTGAAAGTGACTTACAGGCTGGGGTCTGGGGCTCTTTGCTGTAGTGCTTGCACCTAGGCAAACGTCTCCTGGAGCAACAAAGTAACAAAAGAAAAAAATATATATATGTAAGGGACTAAAAATAACTACATAAATGGACAGTGGGGCAACTTATGAACAAGATACAAAAAGAGCAAAAACCCACACAGCACTGCCAAGGGTGTGGGCAGACCACCTACACCATCCCTCTGGCCTAACCCCTGCATCCACCCCTGCCCTCACCCCATTTAAGGAGCCAGCTCACCCCTCCTCAGGGAGTGAGCAAGGGAACCTACTTGTTTCTGTTTCCTCCTGCTGCAGTAGGAGCCCCCAAAAACCTTGCCCAAGTTTGGCCTCTTATCAACTTCTACTGATTAAGGAGGCCAAGAACCCTAGTCAGTAACAAAAGTACTTTGTAAAATTAAAATACAGCAAATGTAAGCAAGTTAGGACTGAGGGTGTGGTTTTCAGATGCAGCCCAGGCTGGCTCTGAGGGGACAGCACTCTGCTGTGGTCTCAGTTGCTGGACGAGAGCTCCTGAGTTTGGGCTTCACACTCTGAGGGTGTCTTATAGGGGTCACTCATTTATAGCGGTCACTACATAAATAATGGATTCCAGGGGGTTCCCAGGGACGGGAGAGTATGGTCACACTGCCATTATTATGCTTGAACAAGCCTAGGCAGAGGCTGCCTCTTTCCTCCTAAATCATGCTAGAATTAAGCATAATTCCTAGGGTTTATTTTCCCCCAAATGCAGGGAGATATTTGCTTAATATGTACAAGGTGAGCTATATTGTTTTCAGAAATTAGAGCTTGATTGTGAATCTGTGTCAGTCAATATTTGAGTGCCACGGTACAGAGTGCCTTAAACAATGAGTACAATTTTTTATCACTGCAGTAGTTTCAGATCCTTCTAGAGTGACAGGCTTCTTCCATGTCTAAAACTGCAATGACAGTGTGAACAGTTAACCACAATGGGTCATTAACACGGAGAAACTTTTTCTTGCCATTTCTAAGTTACCACGCAAAAGGTTTATCAAAAGCCTGGTCTTAAATATGACTTGCAGCCAGTCATTGATCCTTAAGGTGCTTTAAAATCTCTGTTTTCATAATTTGTTGCACCAAAGAGCAGAAAAGAGTTCTTTTGGGGAACTGAAGCTCTGTGTGTGAATCATTAGGAAAGAGCAGAATCAGTGTTTCCTAAATACACAGGACAGCAGCCCAAATGTGAGCTTTTTCCCAGTTTGGCCTCTCTGCCCCATCCATGCCCGACTTGAGCCACCCAGCTCTACTCCCAAATCAGTTCTAACCAGCGCTTGGTAAACAAGCCAGAAAACAGTGCCCCAGTGAGATAGCTGGGAAGAGGATGCCTTGGAATGGACTGGGTTTTTTCACCTCTATTTCAGTGTTTTAGGAGAGAAACAAATGGCAGCAAAAGCCAGCATAAGAGGGGTTTGTTTGAAAAAGCAACTACTCAGGGGTGGCTTTGGAAATTCAGCCCAATCCCATAACTACCAACAATGAGAAGCAGTATTTAGGATGATGAGCCTGACTTGTTACAATATTGCTTAAAATGGTAAAGTACATAATAATTTAACATTTTCAACAGAAGCATTTCAAAATAGCAAAGTTTTTAAAAATTATTCCTTATGTAGAAAATGAAGTTACTGCTGCCTCCCTCCAACCTAGCTTTTACCAAAAATGACCTGAAGGAGTTAATTTTTCTTTTATGTTCAATGATTTTAATCAAGAGACTATCCTTGGCTGTTTCTTCTACAACAATTAAAAGACAAGCTAACTTAACCAGAAAGACTCATTTACTTTATGAGATTCTGCTTTTAATAAGTTTTGTCTCATTCCATTCTTGGGTTTCAAATGTGTAATTGAAAGGTTAACAGGAAAAAAAAAAAAAGGTTAACAGATACTTCTCTTGTAAGACTTTATTTGTCCAGAGAGATTGATTAATTATAACAAATATATGTACAAAAACGAAAGAAGTTTCCTCATGGAAGAAAATGTAGTTTTTATTTTAAAATCTGTGGTTCTCAACTTGGGGCAATTTTGCTCACCAGGGGACACCTGGCAATATTTGGAGATGTCACATATGAAGGGGGAAAGAGTATCCTTGGCAACTAGTGGTTAGAAGCCAAGGATGCTGCTAAATATCCTACATGCACAGGACACCTGAACCAAAAAAAAAAAAAAAAAATCACCCATTCAAATTGCCAGTGCCAAGGTAAAGAAAACCATTCTAAACGAAATGAGATCGGTAACTGCTTATAAAGTCTTGTTAGTTATTAGTCAGAAAGTATGCCCATAGTTGTCTTTAAAAATGTAAATATACTTGGACTAACTGAAAGCAAAATCTCTGCCGAATCAACTCTAATAAACATGCACTGTGTGACTAGGAGCTTAAGAGTATATATCATTTTATTAAAAATACATAGTACTTGAGAAATTGAGGTAAATGTATGTAAGAATGGCAAAGTCATGCACAGATAGGCAGGGATACTTTTCCTTTAAAAAGATGTTCTACCATAAAAAAATTTTTTAAGTCATTTATTTTGAAAATGTGAAAAGACATGCTTTTTGAAAATGTTATAGTTAATATAATTGTATGTGATACTAACACTGCTAACACTTTCCACTGCAAAAGTTAAGTTTTCATACTTAGGTCCATATTAAGGTGTTTAAAACACGAACACATGCACCCTTATCTTTCTGAACAGAGTCCAATCTAGTAGACTTTGGCCAATAAGCTAGAACACAAATTGGGTTAATAAAAGGGGGGATGGGAGTATACAGCACTACAGGTGTGTGATTGTAAAATGTTTAAATCTAACATGAAGCCTAACCAGAACTATAATTTCTATGTTCAGTAATCCTCCTCCCATAGTTTGAGCCAGAAAAAAAAAAACAGTTTTGTCTTAGGACTTGATTATTATTAGTAAGATGACCAGACTGAATGTCAAAAATGTGTTGTGTACTTTAAAAGACAGATGTCTTTACAGTCAGAGGCCGTGCAATACCATGGGCACCAAGGGACTACCCATGTGAGGGAACTAATCCACTAATTACAGACCCAGCATAAAACAACTTGTAATTACAGACATTTCTCTTAATGCCACTCTTCTGTCTCTGAGATTCACCTGTGCTCTTTCCCATTTAAGCTCCAGCTGTCCCCATTATTTCTAGCCCATAAACCTTTATACCATCCTTTTCTACAGTAAGCATGGCTAAGACTGGATTAATCGAAGCATGCAATCTGATTAGTTAACAAGAAGGCCGATTGTCCACTTTATAACTAACGTGCTACATGGCTAATTTGAAACCCATACTGGGGTTACAGAAATTCCTCTCACATTTATACTCATAATTTCAATATAACCAATTTATTTTAATCAGGTACTATGGAATGTAAAATGGTGCAGTCGTGTTGGAAAATAGTGTGACAGTTTCCTAAAATGTTAGTTGTCATGTAACCCAGCAACTCCACTCCTAGGTATTTCACCCAAGAAATATGAAAGTATATGCCCACACACAGACTTGCCACAAATGTTCACAGCAACATTATTCATAATTGCCCAAAACTGGAAACAATCCAAATATCCAATAAGCAAAATATAAGTATATTCACAATAGAATATTATTCAGTAATAAAAAGAAGCCACTGATACAATATGGAGATCAAATTCAAGATTTAGGGGAATATTTTAATAAGTTGTGGTTCATCAACACATAGATATAGTCTTAAATATTATACAAGTGAGTAAAGTTATTTTTTAAAAATGTTTTATTTGGCTCCTCCAGGTCTTAGTTGTGGCATGCAGGATCTAGTTCTCTAACCAGATTTAAATGGAGCCAGTCGGACAGACTATATGTTATATGATTCCATTTAAAGGAAATATACCCCCAAAAATAAAATCTATAGATACAGAAAGTAGATTAGTGATTGCCTGGGGTGGAGGGTGCGAATAGGAATCTACTGCAAATGAGACAGAGGGTCTTGCAGCGACAATGGAAATGTTTAAAAAATTAGATTGTGATGATGGCTGCACAACTCTGTAAATTTACCAAAATAAAAAAAAGAATCACAAAAAAAAAGAAAAAAAAAAAGAATCACTAAATTATGCCTTGAGGTGGATGAATTTTATATGTTAATATCTCAATGAAGCTTTTAGAAATATGTATGAAGATGCCTTTGATTACAAAAGAGAAAAAGTGACTTTACAGTGGAAAAATCTGACAGACACCACCTAACCAAGTAATAACAAACATGGGCCAGATCAGCACAGTATGCCTCCTGATGCACTGAGAAGAATACACTGTCACCTCCAGGGCCTTCCTGTCCCAAAAATGCACACCGATATGGATCGCTGGGAAACAGACAAACCCAAATTGAGGGATATTGCACAAAATAACTGGCCAATATTCAAAAATGTCAATGTCATGAGAGTCAAAGAAAGATTGAGGAATTAATCCAGAGTAAAGGAAACTAAAGGGCATGATCCAAATAAAAAGTCTTTTTTTGATATAGTGAACATTGAGCAATAGGCAAAATCTAGATAATGTCTATTAAATTATACTACTGGATGAATATTAGTTTTGATAACTGTACCATGGTTAATAAAATGTTCTCACATTTCCATTATATCCACAGTTTTAACAGCTCAGGAAGAAACATGAACACATGCATAGAAAATGCAAATGTGGTCGGATGTTAACATTTGCTGGATAAAGGCTATAGGACAGTTCTTTGTCCTGTTCTCGCATATTTTCTGTAACTCTAAAATTATGTCAAAATAAGTTAGAACCAATGCATGTACAATTAACAGTTGCTTATTAACATATTATTATACAGCCATTTGAGTAAAAATAAACACAAAGTTATGATAAGGAGAATATGGGAGGAAATAACTTTTTGAAAA
Source organism: Cervus canadensis (assembly GCF_019320065.1). Lineage (NCBI taxonomy): Eukaryota > Metazoa > Chordata > Mammalia > Artiodactyla > Cervidae > Cervus > Cervus canadensis. The sequence continues at coordinate 20,551,203 of NC_057390.1, read as the reverse complement.
CGAAGATTTAAAGAAAAAAAAAATTAAGATATGATTCAAAGAGTACCCATACTGGAAACACATGGAGAAATGTTAATAAACACAAAGTAAAGCAACTGTAAAACACCATCTTATGTTCAGTCATAAAAATTAAATAAAATACTAATAGTCTAAGGGTGTAATGAAATGTGTATACACATTATTGTTCTTGTTGATGTCAAGTAGCACAGACTATTTAAACAGCATTGTACTTTCATTTCTAAGCACTAGTTTTGGAGGTTTTTTTTTTTAGCACCTGGCTGCACCCGGTCTTAGTTATGGCACACGGGATCTATTTCCCTCACCAGGGATCGAACCTGTGCCCCCTGCACTGGAAACACAGACCAACAGAGAAGCACTGCACCACCAGAAGTTCCCTCTAAGCACTAGCTGTTGATAACAGCAGTGAAGACGTATGAAGACATTCTTTGCACCATAAACTATGATAGCAAAAAGAACAAATGTCAAAAGAAAATGTTTAGTAGGTTTTAGTCCATCAACACAGTACAATGTTGTCTTTAAATCATGAAAGCTACAGAAACAAAAAATATATACATTGTATGCAAAAGTAAAAAAGCATGTCTGATAACAGTATAATTTTTAATAAAGAAATCCTCTAATGTCTGAAAAACAAAAACCAGTGGTGTAACAATGAAGGCAGGACAAGCTGGAGGTATGGATGTGTTTATGGCACAGACTGTGGTGATGGTTTCGTGGCTGTATGCTTCTCTCTGACTCATAAAGCTGTATACACTAAATATGTCGTTTTTTGTATGTTATTCCTTCGTCAAAGTAGTTTTTTTTTTTAACCAGTTGTATTTGGCAGTGAATGCAGTTAAACATGTGTAATTATAGTCCTTCACTGCTCTGATTTCTCCCCCAATTTATAGTAATCCTCAGCTTTGACTCTAGCATTCTAGAATCTACTCCAAGAGGCATCATAAAACTTCTAGTTCTCAAAACAATTGTGAATGTTTTAAATTTCATTCATTTTATTGAAAACAATTCATGGGGGGTGTATTTCAGCTATAACATTTAGGAGAGATTTAGGAAATCAAGTGAACAGTGGATAGCAAGATACAGGGCAGAGGTTTGTATACAAGATCTTGATAGCAAGATACAGAGGAAAGTTTGCTCCAAGATCAAAAGATACTCAAAGTCCTGAAAACCTTTTGTTCTGAAAAATATTCTTGACACCAGTTGTGTTCAAAGACTGCCCTGGAGCAGGCTTTGGGGAGGATCTCCCTCCGGGAATCTGGAACCAGGAGAGGGATGAGAAACAGGCGGGTTAAAGTCTCAGGGGAAATTTGAGCTGAGGAACTGGCTGGCCCAACTCCCTAAGCAGGGAGGTTTCCATGGCAGGGCCAAATCACGTATACTCAGGCTTGGCTCAGAAAGCCAATTTTCAAACAAATCAGAGGACTCAGCTGCCAAGAAAGTCTGCCCCCAACTCATTAGTCTGACAGCAAATAAGTCTACCAACACCAGTGCACCTGCCCCTGGGCCAAGGTTCACTCCTGACCAACACTGTGGATAATTTCCTACATGTCTTTTTTCAAAACCTCCCTCATTTTGTCAGAGTCCTTTCAACTTGTTCTTATTCCCCTTCCCCTATCCAATGTCCAAAGACATCTGAGGGTTTGAAGGGGAAAGGCTATGTGATAAATTTCACTTTTAGGATTCTAGAACTCCACAGTTGTGAGGGAAGGCCTTTCTGTTCCCCCAGGCTTCTAAACTGCTTTTGCAAGGGTAATCTAATCTGGGACAGGTAGCTACCATTATCTGGGAGTTTGTTTTGCAAGCTCCTGGCCCCCTACTAGGTCAGAATGGACTGCTGGGTCCTACTCCCAGCTGTGTGAGCAAGCCTTCCAGCTGATTCTGATGCTTGCAAAAGTACAAAAAGCACTTGGTTACATCCTGTTAATATTAGACAATTATGCAGGAAAGTAACTTAGCTATGTTTTCAAAGTGCTGTCAAAGACCCCCTAAAACCCAAGTAGTTTAAAGTATTTCTCCCAAAAGGCACAAGATTCCTTTTGTACGGATGGGACATAAGCCCTCCCTGACCCCTGGCAGACCATGCTAGTTCAAGGCTCTCCTGGGGCAAGCTTTTCTGTAAACGGCCATATTTTTCTGTAAATACAATCCATATCATTTCTGTCAATACTCAACTCTGCCACTGTGGTTCAACAACAGCCGCAGACAATACACAAAGCGGTGGGTATGGCTGTGCTCCAATAAAACTTTAATAAACAGAGGCAGCAGGCTGGATTCTGCCGAGGGCCTGAAGTGTGCTAACCCATTCTTGGGTTCTAGCCTGATGCGGGAACCCTGGAATCACTGCAGACATTCTCCTGGAAGTCCCAGTTGGGCTGCATCTACAGGCCTGCAAGCCTTGCAGGTGCCAAGTCAGTCCAGAGGGGGAGACCAGAAACAGTGACATAGATATCAATGGTTTAATAGATGCGGGAGCTTACACACCTGAAGAAAAGTCCTGGAGCAACAACCCATCACGTGGCAGACAAAAAAGGTGGCGAGCAGGACCCGGTGGTGACGGCGGTCCTTGCCGGGGGGGGGGGGGGGGGGGGGGGAAAGACTACCTTCTAAAAGGTGGTTGGACACTACCTTCCACAGGGGGAGTTGACATCACAGTGGCTCAGTTACCAGGGAAACCAGCAGCTGAGACCCATCCCTTACAGCCCCTCAGGTTAACAACCATCATGAGGGCAGATGTTTCCCTTTAATAAACTAGCAGGTGGAGCCATTCTGGCCCAAGGATTAGAACACTCACTGGCTGCGGCAAGGGCGAGCACATTTGTTCCAACACAGTGTAGGCGCAGCTGGGACTCATCAAGCAGAGGATGTACAGACAGCAAAAGAGCAGCCATCCCGAGCGACCTGGCCATACACTTCACAACCCTTACCCTCTGAAGTCTGCCCCTCTTATGTGATATTCCTGGGGTCAGGTATGTAGAGGTGCACTGCCACCCAATAAAACAAGTGCAGCAGCTGAAGAGTATCAAAAGTGTAAGACATGGGTAAATTTGGAGTCAGGCACTTACTGGGTCCATTTTTCATGGAAGTCCCGAGGAGGACATCTTCCTGTAGACCCAGCAATCAAACTCTTTTCACAAAGAGGCCACTGATACCTCCCAATCTGTGAGCAGCTCCGTCTGCTCAGACTAGTGTGAAATGCAAGATGTTTAAAAGGCACGATACAGGGGAGATTGCGACCATTAGCCAAATCTACCCTCATCCCACCCAGCTACCCTCAGTCCCCACAGACTGTGCCAAATACAGGCAAGGTGGTAGAATAGATTGTAAGGTTAATATAATAAATGGTGCCTTCCTCCAGTAAGGGCCTGAGACCTTAGTGGTCTCAGGTGGGGCAGGTAAAAGAGGTGAAATCTGTCCATCCTTTCTAATCCTATTCCCCACAGGGGACTTACCCAAACCACAGGGGACTTACCTGCCAATTCCAGAGCCATTTCTTTTATAATACATTCCCGAGGGCAGAAATTGTGGCAAGGGCAAAAGCGAGTTATTCTCCTGACCTGTAGTTGACAACGGTCCCTTTGTGGGTAAACAGTTGAACTTGGATGTTGCTGACTAGTTGCCTCTGGGTTAACATGGCATAAGCACTGGGACAATTATTCCTGGGATGTTGAGTTACAGTTCCTAGGCTGGAGTTAGCCTCCTGGGCCCACAGGTAGAGAAATTTCCTATCTTGGTTGTTGAAGTAATCCACTCATCCTTTCAACTAAACTGGCCGCAGTGGGGTCATAGGGTGGGTAGAAATGCCAGGGTGTCATCTTCACTGGCCCATATCTGAACTTTATGGCCAGTGGATTCCCTGGCCACCATTATGTCCACAGGGGTGCTGTATGTCATGCACAGCTGTTCTAGATCCTAAATAGTGGTTTTTTGCATTGCTCGACAACTTGAGTAGGCCTTTTATAATGTCTCTCACCTGTTACAATACTTTGTAGACTACCTATAATTGCTGTTCTGGTACACTGCATCACTGCACTGCCCCTTCCATAGCTGGGAGCAGAAGCTCAAGGGTACTGTGATTATTCTGTCATTGCACAGACCTGAACCAAACTCTTCCAGGTAACTGGCCATGTCCAATTCCAATTCATATCCTAAGTTAATATCCCTAAAGCCTGTAATTGTTTAGAGGTGGTGGGTTAGGGGTATGCTTGTCCTTTGTAGGTAGTTCAGATCCTTGTGTTGTGTCTATGTTCACCAGCCATCCCCCTGCAGTCAAGTCAGATGAGCCACGGGCATAGGACTGCTCTATAAACTGCTAAGAGACTGAGTTTAACAGGATATCATCAATGCAATAAAAGACAGAAACCATCTTTCATGGGTAGTCAACTGCCACAGGGCTCCACATGCTAGTGGATGGCCACCCAGAGATTCCTCCTGACCCCCCACAACTTTTCATTCCCCGTTCTTACACCTCAGTGGTCACAGGAGTACCCTTAGCCTCCTGGCTGTTTTGTGAATTGTTGGGCTACAAGCCTTGTGGATGTCCAGCCTTGGGATCAGAAAGAGCCCAGAGGCTGCAACAAAGACATTAACAGCTTATTGGACACAGGGATCTTACATGTCCGAAGCAAGGTCCTAGAGCAACACCTCCACTGTGTGTGGTGGATAGTGAGCATAACCTGGCGGCAGCCCTCACCCGGCAGGGAGGAGGCTACCATTTATTCAAGAATTGATGTCAGGTTGCCTCATCAGTTACCAGGGAAACCAGCAGCTGAGACCGGTCCCTTACAGCCCCTCAGCAGCCAGAATACTAGTCACACTTACCTTTTTCCTCAGATATATTAGCCAGTGTTCACTTTTAAGACTTTGAGAGTTACAAGGCTTATGTGTTAAGATTTTACCAAAACTTTCAAGTTTCAACCAAAAAGGCATATATTTTAATTCAAAAGCTGTTTCATCATTACACTAAAAAAAATTTTTTTTAATAGACATTTTTAAAAAAGACACATCTAGGGACTTCCCTAGTGGTCCAGTGGTTAAGATTCCACACTTCCAATGCAGGGGGTGAGAGTTCAATCCCTGGGTGGGGAACTAAGATGCCACACATCATGAAACCACCAAAAAAAAAACAACTCTATGCCTGTGGTGATAGTTGGACAACACTGTAAATACATCAAAAGACAGTGAACTGTGCAAGTAAAGCTAGTGAATTGTATGGTATGTTAACTACAACTCAATAAAAATTAAAAAAAAAAAAGACACATCTAGTTAGAATAAGCAGTGTTAACAAGACTATGATTTTACCTTAGCATTTTATATTGAATCTAACATGTTGCATCTTTTCCAAATACATTTCTTGCCTAATAGAAATGGAGGTGTATTCCCATCAAAAGAAGAGATTCTTGTAATTCTGTTGTCCCCAAGTTAATTTTGTTTGAGATGTCATCCTTGCCCAGTTCACTTATTAGTACTGATAATTCCCATCTAAAACAACAAAGAACTTTCAAAAATATGCAATCTTATTTCAATCAGTGCATCCATAGTTCTTAGCCTCTCATTGGGAAGCTTCTAGATGTCCTTGAATAAGATCCTGAACACGTGACAAAATAATCTCATTAGAACTGTTGCAATTTTCTGGACCATATGGTGGGTCTATGGTCAAGACCCCAGCCACACAAAGAGTCTTTCGTGAATCTCTCTGTTCAGTGATGGGGATGTGATTCTTCTCCAGCCATTTCTTCAGGCTGTTCTTCCTCTTTTCCAGATCCTCAGGGCTGTATGCTTTGCAGTCTCCAGACATGAACAAATGCATCAGCTTCTCTCTCACGCTATGGTCCCCTTCATTCACAACTTCAACAGTCTGTACAGCATGTCCCATAATTCCAGTCACAGATATGCTGCCATCTTCAAGGAAGTTCACGAGGACAATACTTTGAAGGAAAAGTAAGTTCAGAGCACAGTTGCAAAAGGAAAACCTAAAGGCCCATAAAACTAGGGAAGCAATGAAATGAGAGCATCAACCCCATCAGGTCACTAGAATAATAGAGAATATTCTCTCCGTTTTAAATTAATATTCTCACCACCAAATGTTTTCACTTGTTCCATCTGAATTCTCTGAGGGTCCTAAACATCTAAACCTTTTGTCCAGCTAATCATTGTGGGATGTAGTTAAAGCATTACTTTAAAAGTTATGAATGTTTCAATATGTATTAGGAAAGAAGAGAGGGTACAGATTTAACTTTTAGAGTTAGGAAACAACTGAATAACTCCCCTTCAGAGCAGACCAAAGAAAATAACACAACACAAAATTAATGAAACAGAAAACAAGAGAGTCAAGTCAGTAAGAGGATCATCAAAGCCAAAAGCTGGTTCTTTGAAAAGTGTATATAAATTTCAGAAAACTCAGGCAAGATTAATAAAAAGAGAAAGAAGGCACACATAAATAGTATTAGGAATAGGTAGCAAAAATTAATGGTATAAAATATTAAAAACATTTAAACCAGTAATTTTGACACTTAGAAAACTTCCTAGAAAATATGAATTTCTACTACTGACTCAAAAAGAGAGAGACAGAATGTAAATAGTCCTATAACCTTTAAAAAAAAAAACCTGAAATAACCAGTTTAAAATCTTCCCATGATGGGGGTGGGGGTTGGGGGTTGGAGCTGGCAGGGGTTGAGAGGGGGAAAGGCTCAGACAATTTTACCACAAAATTCTATAAAATTTTCAAGAATCAAACATTTCCAATCCAACCAATCCAATTCTCCTAAGGACTATAAAAGAGAGATTATGCCATAACTCATTTAATGAGGCTAATATAACCTTGATACCAAAAGCAGAGGACAGGATTAAAAAATAAAATAATAAGCTAATCTCACTTATGAATACAAATGCAAAAATCCTAACTAAAATATAATATATATGATATGATATGATGCAATGTGACATGATAGAATTTCATTTCTGTGGTACTATCCCTAAAAACCTATAATCCCAGTCTATGAGAAAACATCATACAGACCCAAACTGAGAGATATTCTATTAAATACCTCACCAAAACTCTTCAAAAGTGTCAGGATGATGAAAAACAATTTAAAAAGGACTGAGAAACTGTCACATATCAGAAGAGACTAAGGAGACACGGTGATTAAATGTAGTGTGGGACCTTGGATTGAATTCTAGAACAGAAAATCCTTGGCTTGGAATCCAGAAAAAGGCCATCAGTGGAAAAACTGATAAAATCCAAATGACTGTAGTTTACTTAGTGAAAATTTTTAGTTCTGACAAGTGTTTGACGGTTGTGTAAACTGTTAGTATTAGGGGAGTTAAATACACAGGTTCTCTCTGTACTTTCCTTGCAATTTTTCTGTAAATCTAAAATCACTCCAAAATAAAGTGTGAGTGTATCACTACTTTAAAGTAACCTTGCAAAAAATAATTCTGATCCTAATCAAACCTCTAGATATGAATACCAGTTTGTAAGAAATACAAACAATAAACGAACATGTTAAACTACACCATGATAATGCAATGAGCTAAATTCAGAGTGTGTTCAATTTGAAGACAAATGACTCCATTTCTTCAACAAAAAATAACATGGAAAACCAAAAAGAAAGTACCAAGTTACAGATTAAGATTCGTAAGAGACATATCAAAAAGTTGATAGGACAACATTAAAAATATACTTTGGAAACAATCAGGAAAACCTGAACTCAAACTAGGAATTAGCTAATATTAAAGTTACTATTACTTTTGTTAGGTGGTTATAATGGTATGTGGTTACATTTATGAAAGAGTCCTAATCTGCTAAGAGATCTATTTAAGGATTTATGAACAAAAGTTAGTCAGTAACAGGCTTTAAAATATTTGGAAGGCAGATAAGATCAGTGTTTATTATTATTACTCTCTTCACAATTGTGTATATTTGAAATTCTCCAATAAAATGTAATCAAAAGGAGTGTCCCATTTCTACAAACTGGGCTGGTCTGACAGAAATCTATAGTTTGACAGTATTTAGGCTCAAAGGAAATTAAGTACTTATATGAGAATAATCAGCTTTTCATTTATTTATCTGCTTTCTTAGTATGGATAGGGCTTCCTTGGTGGCTCAGACAGTAAAGCGTCTGCCTGCAATGTGGGAGACCTGGGTTCAGTCCCTGGGTCGGGAAGCTCACCTGGAGAAGGAAATGGCAACCCACTCCAGTACTCTTGCCTGGAGAATTCCATGGACTGAGGAGCCTGGTAGGCTACAGTCCATGGGGTTGCAAAGAGTCAGACGTGACTGAGTGACTTCACTTTTCTTTTTTTCTCTTTTCTTTAGTATGGATATAACATATAGGCAGTGCAAAGGGGTGATTTCAGGGAAGCAGGACTGGTACTCACTTGGCAGAGACTGGGTCTGTGGTTAAAACCCATCCTTTGTACTCCTTGTCACTGGCTGTTACGCTGACCGCTTTGTAAGTGTAATCTTGCCATTCTAAGGGGCCTTTCTTCATCCATTCATTCATGGCTGCCAGCTGGCTAGATCTAAAACAACCACCAGTTAGGATTAATATATATGTTCCCCCGAAGGAAATGTCTTACCCCTAATCTCCATTCTAGAGGTAGAGTACACCAGCGATTTGCATCACGTTCCATATCAGAAAAAGTTAAATTTTACTATTCAGTCTGAAAGCCACGGGACCACGAGTTGCCGCGGGGACGCGTCTGGAGTAACTCATCCGGCACACTTGTATCTCACCTCCCAATCTCAATTCCAGACCGCCTTGACGTTGGCTTCGACTAGTCCGCAGATGCTCCAACCCTTTAACTCAGCTCTCCTTCCAACAAAGGAGCTCACTCCACACCACTATTAACCAAAACTGAAAAAAGAAAACTCCTCTGTTATCCACCCAGTCCCTCTAGGTTTTCGCTAGATCCGGAGAGGCCCCCGGATATGTGACAATTTCATCTTAAAACTCGTTCAGAGATGCGTAAACGAAGCGACAGCAGCGGAGACCCGCAGCCGCATGATACTCAGAACTGTACTCAAAACAGGTAATACTTAACGTGTAATCCTAACAAACGAGAAAAATACCAGTTAAAACTCCTAGCAGCGCTCGATTCTCCGCAACCACGCTGAGAGGAAGGAATCGCTAGAGCTGAACCCGCCCGAGCCCAGCGTGCTTTGCTCCATGTCGTCACTTCCTTCCCCCAGAATTCTCTGTTTTGTAGTCCGTGGCTTTGTCACACCTTGAAGTCTGAGAGTCCGGAGACCTGGGATGATAAAAGCAGGGTGCAGGGTGTGGGTAAGGGATAAGACTTTTTCTGTAATAATAATAAGCTTCTTTGTTCACTAGGGTCCCTCCATTCACTGCCATTACTGATGGACATTTTAAAATAAAAATTTTAAGAAGAAAGACTTGTGCCACCTCCTCCTCTGGAATAAAAATGGAATCCCAATCTTGCCATGAATCAATCCTTCTTGTTAATTCTAAAACTCTAGAAGTGTGAGGTGACATTGCCTTGGGGAAGAGAAAAAGAACCAATGTATTTCTTGTTTGCCCTGTGGTAAGGCAGTTAAGGCAGTTAAGCTGCCTAATCTTGAGATGTGTATTTGCTGCAGTCCTGATGCCAAAGCCTTTGTGTGGATCACAATAAACTGGAAAATTCTTCAAGAGATGGGAATACCAAACCACCTGACCTGCCTCTTGAGAAATCTGTATGCAGGTCAGGAAGCAACAGTTAGAACTGGACATGGAACAACAGACTGGTTCCAAATAGAAAAAGGAGTACATCAAGGCTGTATATTGTCACCCTGCTTATTTAACTTATATGCAGAGTACATCATGAGAAACGCTGGGCTGGAGGAAGCACGGGCTGGAATCAAAATTGCTGGGAGAAATATCAATAACCTCAGATATGCAGATGACACCACCCTTATGGCAGAGAGTGAAGAACTAAAGACCCTCTTGATGAAAGTGAAAGAGGAGAATGAAAAAGTTGGCTTAAAGCTCAACATTCAGAAAACTAAGATCATGGCATCTGGTCCCATCACTTCATGGGAAACAGATGGGGAAACAGTGGAAACAGTGACAGACTGCATTTTTCTGGGCTCTAAAATCACTGCAGGTGGTGACTGAAGCCATGAAATTAAAAGATGCTTGCTCCTTGGAAGGAAAGTTATGACCAACCTAGACAGCAGATTAAAAAGCAGAGACATTACTTTGCTAATGAAGGTCCATCTACTCAATGCAATGGTTTTTCCAATAGTCATGTATGGATGTGAGAGCTGGACTGTGAAGAAAGCTGAGCGCCAAAGAATTGATGCTTTTGAACTGTGGTGTTGGAGAAGACTCTTGAGAGTCCCTTGGACTGCAAGGAGATCCAACCAGTCCATCCTAAAGGAGATCAGTCCTGGGTGTTCATTGGAGGGACTGATGTTGAAGCTGAAACTCCAATATTTTGGCCACCTGACGCAAAGAGCTGACTCATTTGAAAAGACCCTGATGCTCAGAAAGATTGAGGGCAGGAGGAGAAGGGGACAACAGAGGATGAGATGGTTGGATGGCATCACTGACTCAATGGACATGGGTTTGGGTGGACTCCGGAAGTTGGTGATGGACAGGGAGGCCTGGTGTGCTGCGGCTCACGGGGTTGCAAAGAGTCAGACACGACTGAGCGACTGAACTGAACTGAGGGGGTACAGAAGCTGGAAAGAAAAGCCCTGGATAGGGCTGAATTAATGCCCACATGTTAAAGTGCAAGGGACTTGCTTCCATCACAAATCTGTAGTCATGTCCTTAGTTGGCTTCTGGCATGGTCCAGAATTTTTCCAGACTATGATCCTGAAAAATGGTGCAAGGTGGTAAATTTTGAGTTCCTGCAAATCTGCAAATGCAGATTTTAAAAAACTGAGTTAGAGGACTGTCAAACAATACAGGAAACACCAACAGTTAACCAGTTTTTCCCTCACAACTTGGGATTTGAGTTCCATATAATCCTTGAAGTGTATTGTTTCTAATGTCATCATCTCAAATAATCCTTACCCAAACCTTCACTCACTGAATGATTGGCTTATGATATTAAGGTGGCTTTTGTAGATAAGACTTTGCCATCTAATCTACAAAATCTAATCTAAACTCTAAGTCCTCTATAAATCTACAAAGAACTAATATAAATAGCAATTATTGTAATGTGAAGGAAAATATTTGAATTCATAAAAACTCAGCCCAAAAGAGATATTTGTGACAATGCGTCATTTGCATTTTAAGCCTACTATCTATATTGCAGAATGAAAGACTTTGGCCTCTGTTTTATATACATAAAATTCTACAGGTAGTTGCTAGCCTCAAGCTTACCCCTCAAGTTAGCCCCTTTAAAGCCATGAGTGAGACAGGGCCACTTCCCTCCCTTCTCTCCCCTCTCCCTTTAGTCTCCTAACAAAAGGCTCATTACCAGATTTGCTGATACAAATCACTGACTCGTAGCAAACTGAACCCAGCCCATTACCTACACAAGTTCTCAGACAGGCCCTCTCCTTTATCTTGTCCTCACTGAGTTCAGAGGGTGTGGCCTTTCCTTTCCCTGGTCAACTCTTACCCTTGTTCCCCCTGGAGCCTCTCATCCCCAGTTGATACCCCTTCTCTCACATTCTCTGCTCCTTTGGCCATGCCACATGGCATGTGGGACCTTACTTCCTTGGCCAGGGATTAAACCCATGCCCTCTGCACTGGAAACTTGGCAGTCTTAACCACTGGACCACCAGGGAGGTCCCTAAATTTTGTCTTTTAATTTGAAAGCCTTCAGATAGGTTTTCTCTCTTCTTTACAACTAGTTTCCACCACTTTTATTATTTTACACACTTGGCTGATTCATATATTTAACATTTCTTGCCTGATTCCTATAGGAAATTTGAGTTTTTGACTCTGGAATAGTCCCTACTGATAAATGAATAAATTAGCAGAGTACATTATACCTTAATCTCTTGCGAGTTTGGTGAGGATCAGTCTCAATGTGTCTCGTCGACTGTTGGGCCAGTTAAAGGCCAGAACCAGGACGGTGGGTAGCAATGTCAAAGAAATGCCAGTTGCAGGGTTTCTAGTTGGATCTCCATACAGACTTCTCCATGTGATTTCAAGAGTTCATTGTCACCGTGCCCCCTTTTCAACTGTGCCCTCTGATACCATTTTATAGCTTGTTGTTATTCACATTTATATTTTGGCAGTTACTGTAGGTTGGTTCTTTTTTTTTTTAAGATTTTCTTGATGTCTTTATTGAATTTGTTACAATATTTCTTCTTTTATGTTGTGGTTTTTTGGCCCCAAGGCATGTGGAATCCCAGCTCCTGGACTAGGGATCAAACCCATACCCTCCGCATCGGAAGGCGAAGTCGTCACTGCTGGACCGGCAGGGAAGTCCCAGGTTGGTTCATTTAACAAACCTTTCCCACAACCTCCTAATGAGGCTTGAAAGCTAAAAATCTTCAGCTTCCCATGATGGTAAAAGTGACCACAGGAATACATCTGGCCAGTGAGACATACAAGGACGTAACTAAGAAAGCTGTCCCTTCCAAAATAAAACAAAAAATTCTCCTAAGGAGGAGAAAACCTTTTTGATCCTTTAATCATTTCTCCTCCAGCCCGCCTGGATGTGCAGTAGTCACTTTGCACCGAGGAGATAAACATAAGAGCTACATGCCACACAGAAAGATAAAAGAAAGAAAAAGATCCACAGCAAACCTGAACTACCTACCTTTCTATTTATTTGGGACAAATAAACTCCTTTCTGTTTAAACAACTATTTCAAGTGTTTCCACCCCAACAAAATCCTTATCTAGTTTATCTCCCTAATAAAATCCCCAAGAGAGAGAGCCTGTTTTATCTTTATATTCTCAGTACCTTGTTCAATGCCTGCATATAACAGGCACTCAGCATAGATTTGTTTAGCCATTCAATAAATTTGCTGTTCTTTGGGGAAATCTGGGGAAAAAACATAAAACCGTAATTTAAGCAAAGAGTTACTTACTTCATAAGGGACCAAGATAAACTAAGAACAGAAAAAGCAAATTGACAGGTCAAGTTTTAAATTGGCAAAGCAGGTAACAAAGGGACCTTTGCTTTTTTCAAGAAAGTAATTTAAATCCGCTCCACTGAAGACTACAGTGTATTACTATCCTTACTAATCATAGCAGTAGTAATAATAAAAATGCTATTAACTCAATCTTAATGAACATATAAACCATTATCCTTATTTTACAGCTAACGAAACTGAGGCACAAAAGCTCAAGGCTACACAGCTAGTTAGAGACAGAGGCAGGATACAAACCAGGCAGTCAGGTCGAAGCCTGCCCTCTTAACCACTGCATCTACTGATTAAATGATAGGGAATAACTCAAGTATAATTTGTCACCTAAAAGTCTGTTTTTAGTTAGTGAGGAACATGCTTTTCAAAGTAAGTGTTCTAAAACACCAGTTTCCCATCGTGCTCCAGTTGGCTGTCTGGACACCCAAAGTACTAAGTTAATGTGTTTAACCCACGTGTTCTAGCAAACTAAACTCTCCCAGCAAATTCTGTCTCCAAGGGTAACTGCAAGAAGGATATACTCAGTCAAATATAATATTTTGGAAGTTAGGATTTTATCCTTAAAGCAGGCAAAACCATAAGAGGCCCCATTCCTACAGCTGCTGTCTACTCTCAGTGTAGCTCATGAACAGTGGCGGCAGCGTAGATGCAAGTGGCTTAATGATGTGGAAAAGCTGATCTTCAGAGGAATTATACCTTATGGAGGGCAACTAAAGAGAGGCTGTGCAGTAACTAAACTCTCCCTCAAACAACCTAGTCTTTTCTTTTTTTCTATCCAGTGAATTTATCCTCTTGTCCTCCAGTTATTTTCAGAAGGTTTATGTGTGTGTGGAAGGGAGGCCTCTTTCTTCCCTATTTTGTGCCAAATTATAGGCCCATATTCGAGCTTCCTAATGAAAAAGGATAAAATATAGCACTGATCACACAGGGGAAGATATCATCTCTGGTATAAAAAACCAACAAAAAGAACTGTGTACAAGGGAAAAGCATTCAAGAGTCTATGCTATTCAGTACATCATTGTTTTGAAATGTCAGTAAGTTTTTAAAGTCTTTTTTGTTTCTTTAATATTAAATAAAAAACATTTACAGGGCACTGGGATTCCCAGTATAGTTACTTCCCCTATTTTATTTGTGAGCTGTCTATATTATTCAGTGAGATGTTTAAAAAATATTTTTTTCTTTTCAAAAATGTTGTCTAATTTAATTGGTAAATTCATTACATATAAGAGAGCCAGTATGTTTAAAATGTACATCATGGAGTCAGAAGATGGTGCAGGAATAGGATGGGGAGACCACTTTCTCCCCCACAAATTCATCAAAAGATCATTTGAACGCTGAGCAAATACCACAAAACAACTTCTGAACGCTGGCGGAGGACACCAGGCACCCAGAAAGGCAGCTCATTGTCTTCAAAAGGAGGTAGGACAAAATATAAAAGATAAAAAGAGAGACAAAAGAGTTAGGGACAGATACCTGTCCTGGGGAGGGAGACTTAAAAGAGAAGTTTCCAAACACCAGGAAACCTTCCCACTGGCGGGTCTGTGGGGAGTTCTCGAATCTCAGAGGGCAACATAACTGGTAGGAAAAAATAAATAAAATAAAACCCACAGATTACGCGCCTATCTCGAACTCCCAGGGGGGAAGTAGCCCAGACGCTCACATCCCGCCACCAGCAAGCTGGGGCTGAACCGGGAGGCACAGGCTGCACTGCTTAGGACCGGGCCTGAGTGCCTTGAGGGCAGTCTGAGGGAGCTAACGTGAGACAGCAACCCAAACTGTGGGACAGCCAGAGAGAGGGCGGAAAAAAGAGGAAAGACAGAGAGAGAACTTTCCTGCAAAAAGCTCTAACCTAAGGCACTGCCTTCTCTTGTGTTGTTGAAAGAAGTTGTTTGCTATGACCAGTCTGTTCTCTTGGCAAAAACTCTATTAGGCTTTGCCCTGCTTCATTCCGTACTCAAAGGCCAAATTTGCCTGTTACTCCAGGTGTTTTTTGACTTCTTACTTTTGCATTCCAGTCCCCTATAATGAAAAGGACGTCTTTTTTGGGTGTTCGTTCTAAAAGGTCTTATAGGTCTTCATAGAACCATTCAACTTCAGCTTCTTCAGCATTACTGGTTGGGGCATAGGCTTGGATTACCATGATACTGAATGGTTTGCCTTGGAAACGAACAGAGATCATTCTGTCATTTTTGAGATTGCATACAAGTACTGCATTTCAGACTCTTGTTGACCATGATGGCTACTCCATTTCTTCTAAGGGATTCCTGCCCACAGTAGTAGATATAATGGTCATCTGAGTTAAATTCACCCATTCCAGTCCATTTTAGTTAGCTGATTCCTAGAATGTCGAAATTCACTCTTGCCATCTCCTGTTTGACCACTTCCAATTTGCCTTGATTCATGGACCTAACATTCCAGGTTCCTACTCAGTATTGCTCTTTACAGCATCGGACCTTGCTTCTATCACCAGTCACATCCACAACTGGGTATTCAAAATCAGACTGATTATATTCTTTACAGCCAAAGATGGAGAAGCTCTATACAGTCAGCAAAAACAAGACCAGGAGCTGACTGTGGCTCAGATCATGAACTCCTTATTGCCAAATTCAGACTTAAATTGAAGAAAGTATGGAAAACCACTAGACCATTCAGGTATGACCTAAATCAAATCCCTTATGACTACACAGTGGAAGTGAGAAATAGACTTAAGGGACTAGATCTGATAGACAAAGTGCCTGATGAACTATGGATGGAGGTTCGTGACATTGTACAGGAGACAGGGATCAAGACCATCCCCACGGAAAAGAAATGCAAAAAGGCAAAATGGTTGTCCGAGGAGGCCTTACAAATAGCTGTGAAAAGAAGAGACGTGAAAAGCAAAGGAGAAAAGGAAAAATATTCCCACTTGAATGCAGAGTTCCAAAGAATAGCAAGGAGAGATAAGAAAGCCTTCCTCAGTGATCAACGCAAACAAATAGAGGAAAACAACAAAATGGGAAAGACTAGAGACCTCTTCAAGAAAATTAGAGATACCAAGGGAACATTTCATGCAAAGATGGGTTTGATAAAGGACAGAAATGGTATGGACCTAACAGAAGCAGAAGATATTAAGAAAAGGTGGCAAGAATACACAGAAGAACTGTACAAAAAAGATCTTCATGACCCAGATAATCATGATGGTGTGATCACTCACCTAGAGCCAGACATCCTGGAATGTGAAGTCAAGTGGGCCTTAGGAAGCATCACTACGAACAAAGCTAGTGGAGGTGATGGAATTCCAGTTGAGCTATTTCAAATCCTGAAAGATGATGCTGTGAAAGTTGTGCACTCATATGCCAGCAAATTTGGAAAACTCAGCAGTGACCACAGGACTGGAAAAGGTCAGTTTTCATTCTAATTCCAAAGAAAGGCAATCCCAAAGAATGCTCAAACTACTGCACAATTGCACTCATCTCACACGCTAGTAAAGTAATGCTCAAAATTCTCCAAGCCAGGCTTCAGCAATACGTGAACTGTGAACTTCCAGATGTTCAAGCTGGTTTTAGAAAAGGCAGAGGAACCAGAGATCAAATTGCCAAAATCCACTGGATCATCGAAAAAGCAAGAGAGTTCCAGAAAACCATCTATTTCTGCTTTATTGACTATGCCAAAGTCTTTCACTGTGTGGATCACAATAAACTGTGGAAAATTCTGAAAGAGATGGGAATACCAGACCACCTGACCCACCTCTTGAGAAACCTATATGCAGCTCAGGAAGCAACAGTTAGAACTGGACATGGAACAACAGACTGGTTCCAAATAGGAAAAGGAGTACGTCAAGGCGTATACTGTCACCCTGCTTATTTAACTTATATGCAGAGTACATCATGAGAAACGCTGGGCTGGAAGAAGCACAAGCTGGAATCAAGATTGCCGGGAGAAATATCAATAACCTCAGATATGCAGATGACACCACCCTTGTGGCAGAAAGTGAAGAGGAACTAAAAAGCCTCTTGATGAAAGTGAAAGAGGAGAGTGAAAAAGTTGGCTTAAAGCTCAACATTCAGAAAACTAAGATCATGGCATCTGGTCCCATCACTTCATGGGAAATAGATGGGGGGACAGTGGAAACAGTGTCAGATTTTATTTTGGGGGGCTCCAAAATCATTGCAGATGGTGATTGAAGCCATGAAATTAAAAGACGCTTACGCCTTGGAAGGAAAGTTATGACCAACCTAGACAGCATATTATGGAGAAGGCAATGGCAACCCACTCCAGTACTGTTCCCTGGAAACTCCCATGGATGGAGGAGCCTGGTAGGCTGCAGTCCATGGGGTCGCAAAGAGTCAGACATGACTGAGTGACTTCACTTTCACTTTTCACTTTCATGCATTGGAGAAGGACATGGCAACCCACTCCAGTGTTCTTGCCTGGAGAATCCCACGGATGGGGGAGCCTGCCGGACTGCCATATATGGGGTCACACAGAGTCGGACACGACTGAAGTAACTTAGCAGCAGCAGATAGCATATTAAAAAGGAGAGACATTACTTTGCCAACAAAGGTCCATCTAGTCAAGGCTATGGTTTTTCCAGTGGTCATGTATGGATGTGAGAGCTGGACTGTGAAGAAAGCTGAGCGCCGAAAATTGATGCTTTTGAACCGTGGTGTTGGAGAAGACTCTTGAGAGTCCCTTGGACTGCAAGGAGATCCAACCAGTCCATCCTGAAGGAGATCAGTCCTGGGTGTTCATTGGAAGGACTGATGTTGAAGCTGAAACTCCAATACTTTGGCCACCTCATGCAGAGTTGACTCATTGCAAAAGACCCTGATGCTGGGAGGGATTGGGGGCATGAGGAGAAGGGGATGACAGAGGATGAGATGGCTGGATGGCATCACCGACTCGATGGATATGAGTTTGAGTAAACTCCTGGAGTTGGTGATGGACAGGGAGGCCTGGTGTGCTGTGATTCATGGGGTCGCAAAGAGTCGGACACGACCGAGCAACTGAACTGAACTGAACTGAAGGCACTGCCGGTGGAGAAGGCAATGGCACCCTGCTCCAGTACTCTTGCCTGGAAAATCCCATGGATGGAGGAGCCTGGTAGGCTGCAATCCATGGGGTCATGAAGAGTTGGACACGACTGAGCGACTTCACTTTCCCTTTTTCACTTTTCATGCATGAAAAGGAAATGGCAACCCACTCCAGTGTTCTTGCCTGGAGAATCCCAGGGACGGGGGAGCCTGGTGGGCTGCCCTCTATGGGGTTGTACAGAGTCGGACACAACTGAAGTGACTTAGCAGCAGCAGTAGCATCAAGGCACTGCCGGGCCACTCACAGAACAAAGGACTGAGTGAATACCAGAGGAGAGCTAGCCGACAGCGGACCGGCCCATCCCCCGTCGGAGGCAGGGAGGCAGGCGGGTCACAGTCAGAGCCAGAAGGCAAGGGGCCCCAGAGATGGAATCCCCTACCAAACTGCCAGCAGGCTCTCAGTTGCTAACCAAATCTTCCTGGGATCCTGGACGGTTGACATCCACCAGGACGGTCGCAGCCAGAGATCAGGTCTCCAGAGGAGACGCACAGCACACCTGAGACGGCGCTCCCGCTGCGCACCCAGGAAACAGAGCGGCCAGGACCAGGAGGTGATAAGACGCACCGCTCACCTGGGGAGAGTGCCGGAGCTGCTCGGACCTGGGAAGGGCACAAAACCCAGGCCCAACCGTCTGTGCCTTTGTGGAATACCCGAGAACCTGAACCTGAGCAGCCTAGACCTGGGAAGTGCACACAACCCAGGGCCCTCTTTAGACAGTTCCTGCAGAGCAACCTGGAGCCTGAGCAGTGTAGACCAGGAAAGCACACACGCCGTGAGCGGGGATAAACCCAGTGTGGCCCAGGCACTGCGAGCACTCCCCACACACCCCAGTGACGTTCATTTGCAGTGTTCCTCCCTCCCCACAGCACAACTGAGCAAGTGAGCCTAAATAAGTGACCACCTTCCCTCCTTGTGTCAGGGCGGAAGTTAGACACTGAAGAGACTTGCAAACAGAGGAGGCCAAAATAAACAAAAATGAGGGAACTGCTTTAAAAGTGATGGGTGCAACAGATTAAAACCCTGTAATTAGCACTGGCTACATTGGAAGGGACCTATACACCTTGAGAAGTATAAGGTGGAACAAGGAACTATATGAAACTGAACTGACCACACACTGCCCTCAACAGTACCAGAGAAATTCCTAGATATATTTTACTATTATAATTTTCTAATTTTTTTAAGTTCTTTATTACTCCTTTAACTTTCATTTTTAAAACCTACTATTACCTTGAAAAAAAAACCCCTATTTTTAAAGCAAATTTCATATTTTTTACATAACTTTTGTGATTATTTTTGTTTTTTTAATAATGTATTTTTGACACTCTAACCTCTACTCTAGATTTTTAATCTTTGCTTTTTGGTATTTGTTATCAATTCTGTACCTTTAAGAATCAAATCTTCAGTACCCATTTTTACTAAAGAGTGTGATTACTGGCTTGATTGCTCTCTCCCCTTTTTACTTTCCTTTTTTTCCCCCAGATCACCTCTATCTCCTCCCTCCCCCTTCTCTTTTCTACTTAACTCTGTGAATCTCTTTCGGTGTTGCGGGCTGTGGAGAAAACAGGGGACTGATCTCTGGCTAGATTGGTCCCTCTCCTTTTGACTCTTCCTCCCTTCCTCCTGGTCTCCTCTATCTCGTTCCTCCCTCTTCTCTTCTCTATGAACTCCATGAACCCCTCTTGAGTGTTCCAGACTATGGAGAGCATATAGGGAATTGATTCTGGCTAGACTGCTCTCTCCCCTTTGGGTTCCCCCTTTTCTCCTCTTGGTCACCTCTATCTCCCTCCTCCCTCTTCTCTTCTTCATGCAACTCTGTGAACCTCTCTGGGAGTCCCTCACTGAGAATCTTTTCACCATTAACCTAGATGTTTTATCATCGGTGCTGTATGGATGGAGAAGTCTTGAGACTACTATAAGAATAACACTGAAAGCCAGAGGCAGGAGGCCTAAATCCAAAACTTGAGCACACCAAAAAACTCCTGACTCCAGGGACCAACAATCGACAAGAGCTCAAACAAAAGCCTCCATACCTACACTGAAACCAAGCTCCACCCAAGAGCCAACAAGTTTCAGAGCAAGACACACCAAGCTAATTCTCCAACAAAGCAGGAACATAACCCTGAGCACAAAAATACAGGTGGCCAAAAGTCACGCCAAACCCACAGACACCTCAAAACTCACTACTGGACACTTCATTGCACTCCAGAGAGAAGAGATCCAGCCCCACCCACCAGAACACTGACACAAGCTTCCCTAGCCATGAAACCTTGACAAGCCACTCAGCCAACCCCACCCACAAGGAGGAACCTCCACAATAAAGAGGAACCACAAACTTCCAGCATACAGAAAGGCTACCCCAAACACAGTAACCTAAACAAGATGAAAAGGCAGAGAAATATTCAGCAGGTAAAGGAACATGATAAAAGCTCACCAAACCAAACAAAAGAGGAGGAGATAGGGAGTCTACCTGACAAAGAATTCAGAGTAATGATAGTAAAAATGATCCAAAAATTTAAAAACAAAATGGAATTACAGATAAATAGTCTGGAGACAAGGATTGAGAAAATGCAAGAAAAGTTTAACAAAGACCTAGAAGAAATAAAAAAGAGTCAATCAATAATGAATAATCCAATAACTGAGAAAGCACTCTGGAGGGAACCAACAGTACAATAACTGAGGCAGAAGATAGGATAAGTGAGGTGGAAGATAGAATGGTGGAAATAAATGAAGCAGAGAGGAAAAAAGAAAAAAGAATTTTAAAAAATGAGGACAACCTCAGAGACCTCTGGGACAATGGTAAATGCCCCAACATTCAAATCATAGGAATCCCAGAAGAAGAAGACAAAAAGAACGGTCGTGAGAAAATACTTGAGGAGATAATAGTTGAAAACTTCCCTAAAATGGGGAAGGAAATAATCATCCAAGTCCAAGAAACCCAGAGAGTCCCAAACAGGATAAACCCAAGGCAAAACACCCAAGACACATATTAATCAAATTAACAAAGATCAAACACAAAGAACAAATATTAAAAGCAGCAAGGGAAAAACAATAGATAACCCACAAGGATAACAGCTTATCTTTCAACAGTAACTCTTCAAGCCAGAAGGGAATGGCAAGACACACTTAAAGTGATGAAAGAGAAAAACCTACAACCCAGATTACTGTACCGAGCAAGGATCTCATTCAAATATGAAGGAGAATTCAAAAGCTTTACCGACAAGCAAAAGCTCAGAGAATTCAGCACCACCAAACCAGCTCTCCAACAAATGGTAAAGGATCTTTTCTAGACAGGAAACACAGAAAGGTCGTATGAACATGAACCCAAAACAACAAAGCAAATAGCAATGGGACCATACTTATCAATAACTACCTTAAATGTAAATGGATTGAATGCCCCAACCAAAAGACAAAGACTGACTGAATGGATACAAAAACAAGACCCCTATATATGCTGCCTACAAGAGACCCACCTCAAACCTAGGGACACATAAAGACTGAAAGTGAAGGGCTGGATAAAGATATTTCATGCAAATGGAGACCAAAAGAAAGCAGGTGTAGCAATACTCATATCAGACAAAATAAAACTTTGAAATAAAGGCCATGAAAAAGACAAAGAAGGACGCTACATAATGATCAAAGGATCCATCGAAGAAGAAGATATAATAATTATAAATATATATGCACCCAACATAGGAGCACCACAATATGTAAGGCAAATGCTAACAAATATGAAAGGGGAAATTAACAGTAACACAATAATAGTGGAAGACTTTAATATCCCACTCACATCTATAGACAGATCAACTAAACAGAAAATTAGCAAGGAAACACAAACTTTAAATGATACAATGGACGGGTTAGACCTAATTGATATCTATATGACATTTCACCCTAAAACAACGAATTTCACCTTTTTCTCAAGTGCACACAGAAGGTTCTCCAGGATAGATCACATCCTGGGCCATAAATCTAGCCTTAGTAAACTCAAAAGAATTGAAATCCTCTCAAGCATCTTTTCTGATCACAATGCAGTAAGATTAGATGTCAACTACAGGAAAAAAACTATTAAAAATACAAACATATGGAGGCTAAACAACACGCTTCTAAATAACCAACAAATCACAGAAGAAATCAAAATATGCATAGAAATGAATGAAAGTGAAAACACAACAACCCAAAACCTATGGGATTCAGTAAAAGCAGTGCTAAGGGGAAGGTTCATAGCAATATAAGCCTACCTCAAGAAATGGGAGAGAAATCAAATAAATAACCTAACTCTACACCTAAAGCAACTAGAAAAGGAAGAAATGAAGAACCCCAGGGTTAGTAGAAGGAAAGAAATCACAAAAGTTAGGGCAGAAATAAAAGCAAAAGAAACAAAAGAGACCATAGCAAAAATCAACAAAGCTAAAAGCTGGCTCTTTGAGAAGATAAATAAAACAGAAAAACCATTAGCCAGACTCATCAAGAAACAAAGGGAGAAGAATCAAATCAACAAAATTAAGAATGAAAATGGAGAAATCACAACAGACAACACAGAAATACAAAGGATCATAAGAGACTACTATCAGCAACTATATGCCAATAAAACAGACAACTTGGAAGAAATGGACAAATTCTTAGAAAAGTATAACTTTCCAGAACTAGACCAGGAAGAAACAGAAAATCTTAACAGACACATCACAAGCACGGAAATCAAAACAGTAATCAGAAATCTTCCAACAAACAAAAGCCCAGGACCAGATGGCTTCACAGCTGAATTCTACCAAAAATTTCAGAAGAGCTAACACCTATCCTACTCAAACTCTTCCAGAAAATTGCAGAGGAACGTAAATTTCCAAACTCATTCTATGAGGCCACCATCACCCTAATACCAAAACCAGACAAAGATGCCACAAAAAATGAAAACTACAGGCCAATATCACTGATGAACATAGATGCAAAAATCCTCAACAAAATTCTAGCAAACAGAAGCCAACAACATGTTAAAAACATCACACATCATGAAGAAGTGGGCTTTATCCCAGGGATGCAAGGATTCTTCAATATTCGCAAATCAATCAATGTGATACACCACATTTACAAATTAAAAGATAAAAACCACATGATTATCTCAATAGGTGCAGAGAAAGCCTTTGACAAAATTCAACATCCATTTATGATAAAAAACCCTCCAGAAAGCAGGCATAGAAGGAACATACCTCAACATAATAAAAGCCATATATGATAAATCCACAGCAAACATTATCCTCAATGGTGAAAAATTGAAAGCATTTCCCCTAAAGTCAGGAACAAGACAAGGGTGCCCACTCTCACCAGTGCTATTCAACATAGTTTTGGAAGTTTTGGCCACAGCAATCAGAGCAGAAAAATAAATAAAAGGAATCCAGATTGGAAAAAAAGAAGTAAAACTCTCACTGTTTGCAGATGACATGATCCTCTACATAGAAAACCCTAAAGACTCCACCAGAAAATTACTAGAGCTAATCAATGAATACAGTAAAGTTGCAGGATATAAAATTAATACAAAGAAATCCCTTGCATTCCTACACAGTAACAATGAGAAAACAGAAAGAGAAATTAAGGAAGCAATTCCATTCACCATTGCAACGAAAAGAATAAAATACTTAGGAATGAATCTACTAAAGAAACAAAAGACCTATATATAGAAAACTATAAAACACTGATGAAAGAAATCAAAGATGACACAAATAGATCGAGAAATATACCATGTTCATGGATTGGAAGAATCAATATAGTGAAAATGAGTATACTACCCAAAGCAATCTCTAGATTCAATGCAATCCCTATCAAGCTACCAACAGTATTTTTCAGAGAATTAGAACAAATAAGTGCACAATTTGTATGGAATTACCAAAAACCTCGAATAGCCAAAGAAATCTTGAGAAAGAAGAATGGAACTGGAGGAATCAACCTGCCTGACTTCAGGCTGTGCTACAAAGCAAAGTCATCAAGACAGTATGGTACTGGCACAAAGACAGAAACATAGATCAATGGAACGAAATAGAAGGCCCAGAGATAAATCCACGCACCTATGGACACCTTATCTTTACAAAGAAGGCAAGAATATACAATGGAGAAAAGACAATCTCTTTAATAAGCGGTGCTGGGAAAACTGGTCAACCACTTGTAAAAGAATGAAACTAGAACACTTTCTAACACCATACACAAAAATAAACTCAAAATGGATTAAAGATCTAAATGTAAGACCAGAAACTCTAAAACTCCTAGAGGAAAACATCAGCAAAACACTTTCTGACATAAATCATAGCAGGATTCCCTGAGTAACAGAAATAAAAGCAAAAATAAACAAATGGGAGCTAATTAAACTTAAAAGCTTTTGCACAACGAAGGAAACTATAAGCAAGGTGAAAAGACAGCCTGCACAATGGGAGAAAATAATAGCAAACAAAGCAACTGACAAAGAATTAATCTCAAAAATATACAAGCACCTCCTGCAGCCAATTCCAGAAAAATAAACAGCCCAATCAAAAAATGGGCCAAAGGACTAAACAGACATTTCTCCAAAGAAGACATACAGATGGCTAACAAACACATGAAAAGATGCTCAACATCACTCATTATCAGAGAAATGCAAATCAAAACCACAATGAGGTAACATCTCATGCCGGTCAGAATGGCTGCTATCAAAAAGTCTACAAACAATAAATGCTGGAGAGGGTGTGGAGAAAAGGGGATCCTCTTACACTGTCAGCGGGAATGCAAACTAATACAGCCACTATGGATAACAGTGTGGAGATTCCTTAAAAAACTGGAAATAGAACTGCCATGTGACTCAGCAATCCCACCGCTGGGCATACACAGAGAGGAAACCAGAATTGAAAGAGACACATATACCCCAATATTCATCACAGCACTGTTTACAATAGCTAGACCATGAAAGCAACCTAGATGTCCTTTGGTAAACAAATGGATAAGAAAGCTGTGGTACATATACACAATGGAATATTACTCGGCTATTAAAAAGATCACATTTGCATCAGTTCTAATGAGGTGGATGAAACTGAAGCCTATTATACAGAGTGAAGTAAGTAAGAAAGAAAAACACCAATACAGTATATTAATGCATATATATGGAATTAGAAGGATGGTAATGATGACCCTATATGCGAGACAGCAAAAGAGACACAGATGTAAAGAACAGACTTTTGGACTCTGTGGGAGAAGGTGAGGGTGGGATGATTTGAGAGAATAGCATTGAAACATGTGTATTACCATATGTGAAACAGATCGCCAGTCCAGGTTCAATGCATGAGACAGGACACTCAGGGCTGGTGCACTGAGATGACCCTGAGGGATGGGATGGGGAAGGAGGTGGGAGGGGGGTTCAGGATGGGAGACACATGTACACCCATGGCTGATTCATGTCAATGTATGGCAAAAACCACTACAATATGGTAAAGTAATTAGCCTCCAATTAAAATTTAAAAAAATAAATAAAAAAATAAAAATAAAATGTACATCATTTACCTTCTCTTTTTCAAGAATATGCATCACTCCATTTGCCAGTCTAAAACATTCCATTTTATAGGTATGGTGGAGGGAAGAGGAAAAAGTAATGGCCAATTCCTTTCTTCCTTGTTACTAGTCAGACTCTTAGCAGTTGCCTCTTCTTGGATTTCTTCCATAAAGAAATTATTTTTCTACCTGTTAATTATCAAGATGATAGTAGACACTTCACTCATGAAAAAAACAGAACCACACTTGTGTTTAAATCACTTTTTCTTTAGCTATTTGTTCAAGGGCTATGTGAGCCCTAAACTGTAATCTGGCTTCCATGGAATAGTCTTTGTAATTTTTTATGTTTTCTAGGGTTTTTGTTGCACTGGCATAATCTCCTTTTAGATAGTACAGAATTCCCAGTTCATAGTAAGAATATGGCACCAAATAGTGGTCATATTTTAACAATTTCTCCATTTGAATGACATGACTAAAGTAGTACTCAGCCATTGAATATTTTCCTAAGTATTTCAGACACAGACCTTTCAGTAAATTTAATAAACTTATGTCATCTATGACATACTCTTTGTTTGGAGTTTCTTGTAAAAGTTCTTCCCCTTTGTCAATGATTGACAGCCAGGTTGAAATAAGCTCTAGTTTTTGGCTTACGACTCGGAAGCCACTCCAGGCATACATGAATTCCAGAATGGGCTGTGCTGTAAACCAGCCTGCAGTTGTCGCATAGCGCTGACCCTTCTCAGCAACAAATTTTTCTATCGGCACAGAAGTTCCCAAAATTCTGATTCTCAGGCTATCCACGCTTAGGAAGAGGGAGCTCATGTCCTCACTTACTGATTTCGCAAAATCAGGAGGAAGCACAGCCAGTAGGGAAGCTTTAGCGAAAGAATATATTGATTTGGACCACCTGCTGTTTTGAAACAGCACATGGGCATAGTGGTAAGCCTGCTTCCATTCCAGCAGAAAAATGTGGCACCACATGAGTTCCCAGTAACAGAGGTGTTGAACCTGCTTCCATTCGTTCTGAATTAAAATGCACTCCTCTAATGTTAACTGGGCATGTTTAAAATATCCTTTCAGCATACTAAAACGTGCATGGAAAAATTTAAGTATGACACAGTTTGGAAATTTCTGAAGGTAGATTAGGAAGAGATTCTCCACAGCAGAACTATGGTTCTTCTCAACACCAAAAGCTATGGAGAGATAATTGTAATTAAACAGTAGAACCAAAACACTAAAGATATTATTTATATGGGATTCAGATGCACTCTCATGAAGCAAAGTCAAGCCTACCTCTCTATCACCAGAATATCCAACAACATTGAGGATTTTAAGTGTCCTTGGTGGCACAAGTGCTAATAACAAGTTGAGTACTCCAAGTCCAAATTTTATGCCTCCAACCAGGTGTCTGTAGGTTTTGCTTTGGTAATCAGGTATCTGTGTTAATACTTGTTGACAGTCTTTGTATATTTGGTAACTTAACCCAATGTTGATCCCACTTTTAAGAAAACTAAACATACTGTCATCCTGTATAAATGTTACAGTGGATTTCAACATCAAACATTCAGCATAGCAGACTTCTGCATGCAATTCCTCTTCTTTAATAGCCTTTATTCCCTGCTTGCTAACTAGACGAGAAAAACTTAACACCCTAGATTTTCTTCGGAAATTGTTACAGACTCTCAAAGCATCCTTTGTGGCAGTCATCCCAATCTCTATATCCTGTGGATCAAAAGTTAAGAAGGCCTTGACAACCATAAGGATGCTATAGATTAGAGCATGGTATATGCTGTTTTTTGACCATGGATAAAGGAGATGTATGGCATCAGAGAATCTGTTATTTAGAAATAAATACAATCCCGTTGTGCATTCTTCCAAGGAAGATACTAGATCCATTGTTGCTGCTGCAGGGAT
Organism: Cervus canadensis; assembly: GCF_019320065.1. Taxonomy (NCBI): domain Eukaryota; kingdom Metazoa; phylum Chordata; class Mammalia; order Artiodactyla; family Cervidae; genus Cervus; species Cervus canadensis. Next base: position 20,523,642 of record NC_057390.1, on the reverse strand, counting down.
AATTTCATAGGCATCTTCAAACTTGTCCTCCTTATCTTCTCCCTTACTAAATGATGTAAACTCATGCTCCATATCGTCTCTTTTATTCAGAGTAAGCGACATATTTGTTTCCCTACTTTAGAGATGTGAAGTATCTGAAGTAGAGAGATGTGGCCTTAGTGAGGGTAGCTCCTGATCTCCTAACTGGGGTCACTTCTTCCACGGCCTGAAATCTTGCTGTTATAATGGAGGCAGACTTAGAGCTGTGAGGTTCAGTATCAAGATATTCTCATCTATGTCAGACAAAGGGGAGAAAAAAAGATAATTTTATTTACCTAGAAGATGAATTTCTGAAAAGTTAAAATCATTTGGAACATACTAAAGAAAACATGCTCTTTTAGAAAACTGTGAAGCAAATCCTTTGTAAACCAAAGAGGTCCTTTGTGAACCATCCCTCCAATCTATCATTTTCATAAGATCATTCTTTTGTGTATTTGTGTTATAGAAATGTACAATGACCGCTGAACACAGATAATGAATTCTCTGTAGGAAGACCTTGGGGGCAAGAATCTGGCTGGAAAGAGAAATGTATTTACATATGTTTCGAGTTAAGACTAGAGGAAAGGGTAAATTGTCCACACCAAAGAATACAGATTATGAGAACTAAAAATCCAACACCTGTTATTCTTAGTACCACTGCTGTACTTGCATATATTTTCACAGAAAACTACGTCTTGATAAAATATTATGGTTAGTTATACAAGACTTTGGAACGGAAAGTGCTGTGTAAATTAGAAAGATTTCCTTGCATTGTTGCAATTAAGAAAAAAGCTCAAATGCAACAGTTTTTATCAAAACATTACTATAATATCTTGGTAGGAAGGTTGGGTGGATGTGAGCACAATGGAAAACCAATTCCAAACAACTAGCTACTTAATATATTCATAATAATACAATAGGTCCAATTAATCTATTCTTAAAAATAGAAACTGCCAAAAAAAAAGAAACTGCAAGCAAAATGCTTCAATAGTAATTTTCACAACGTTTTACAACAATTATAAACATAGATTAAAATGTACTTTAATTTTGTATTTTTATATGTTAAATGACAGGAGGGGAAAATGAAACAGAGAATAATCAAAGGAAAAGAAAAAGAAAAGCAGAAGGGATACAGATTTTTATATAGTGGGAAGAGAAAACAGAGGGAAAATATGTTAAATATTAAAAAAATAAATAAAGGGAGATGACAGCCTCAAAGATGCTATTCTACTTAAATTGTTTGTTTTTAAACGTTAAGGTTTAGTTATGCTTCAGTATTAGCAACTATTATCACTATTCATTGGAAAGCTAAGTTAATTACACATTTGTCTAAAAGGCTCGGCTCTGAGCACATCTTTCATGTCTGTCTTCATCACAGAGTACAGTGCCTGCCTCTTACTCATTAAACTAAATGAATATCATATGACTATGACAGTTTTTGATTTACATCTACTAAGATAAATTCAGAATGAAATAATCAATTGCTGTTAAAACTGTAAAAGTCTTCACAGACATAGCGAAGAGACTGTGGTTGCCAAGGAGAAGATGGGAAGTTGGGGGGAATGGACTGGGAGTCTGGGGTTTGCAGAGGCAAACTATTACACATAGGATGGAGAAACAAGTCCTACTGTATAGCACAGGGAACTATAATCAATATCCTGAGATAAACCATAGTGGGAAAAAAAATAAAAACTAATATAAATATGTATATATATGTATGTATGTATATATATATATATATATATACATACACATGTATAGGCTTCCCAAGTGGCGCTAGTGGTAAAGAACCTACCTGCCAGTGTAGGAGACATAAGAGACTTGGGTTCAATCCCTGGGTTGGGAAGACCCCCTGGAGGAGAGCACAGCAACCCACTCCAGTATTCTTGCCTAGAGAGTCCCATGGACAGAGGAGACTGATGGGCTACAAGCCATATATACATAAATATATATAAACACACACACACACACACACACACACACATATGCTGTGTGCATGCATGCTAAATTGCTTCATTTGCGTCCGACTCTGTGTGACCCTATGGACTGAATTCCTTTGGTACATAACAGAAATTAGCACAACACTGTATATACTTCATTAGAAACTTTTTTATAAAAAGAAAAAGCTAAACTTGCAGCAACAGAGAGTAGAATGGTGGTTATCAGGGGCTGGGAGATAGGGAAACTGGAGAAATGTCTGAGTATAAACTTGTAACTAGTAGATAAATAAATCTTGGAAATCTAGTGCACAGCATAGTGATTATAGTCAACAATATTGTATTATAAACTTCTAAGTGTCTGAGAGACTAGATCTTAATTGTTCTCATCACAAAATAGAAATGATAATTATGTAACATGATAGACATGTTAGCTAACTCTACAGTGGTAATCATACTACAATATCTAAATACATCAGATCAACTTGTTGTAAACCATAAACTTACACAATGTTTTATGTCAAGAATATATCAATTAAAAATGTATGGTTCTGAAAAAAAATCTATAAGAGTCTGAAAAATTTCAGTGAATACAAATAACTGAAGTTCTTAATATAGCAAGAATTTCCATGAATCAATTAGATAGAAGAAACACTCCAACAGAAAAATTAGCAAAGGACAGAAACAAATTGCCAGTGAGCATAATGTTCAATTTCACTTTAAATCAACAAAATACAAATGAAAAAAAATCCATAAAAAAACCAAATTTGGCAAGTTAAAAATATAACATCCAATATTAATGAAAGTAGAGAATCAAATACCCTTGTAGGTTAATTAGGGAGGTGTATAAATGGCTATAACCCTTTTGGAGAGTTATTTGGCAACATGCTTTAAAACTTTTATATTTTTTAATACTCTGACTCTAATTTCATTTGTGGAATTATTCTAAAGAAATAGTCAGGGATGTGTATCTACACAAGTTGTATACACTTCAGCATTATTTGTAATATGAAAATGAAAATAATCTAAATTTCTTACAACAGAGGATACCCATACAATTGAAATCTATGCAAATACTATAAGATTATAGAATATTTAATGACTTGGAAAATTGTTTATGGTGTAATACACTATATTAGTTCTCCAGAGAAACAAATCCAATACTAGATACCTGGCAATAGCATAAACATATAAAGGCCATTATGACAAATCTACAGCTAACATCATACTCCATGGTGAAAAGCTGAAAGCATTTACTCTAAGATCAGGAACAAGACAAGGATGCCCAGTCTCACTACTTTTATTCAACATAGTTTTGGAAATCCTAGCCATGGCAATCAGAGAAGAAAAAGAAATAAAAGGAATTCAAATTGGAAAGGAAGCAGTAAAACTGTCACTGTTTGCAGATGACATAATACTAGACATAGAAAATCTTAAAGATGCCACCAGAAAATTACCAAAGATCATCAATGAATTCAGTAAAGCTGAAGGATACAAAATTAATATACAGAAATCTGCTGCATTTCTAAATGGTAACAATGAACTATCAGAAAGAGAAATTTAAAAAACATTCCCATTTACCACTGTATTAAAAAGAATAAAATACCTAGGAATAAATCTACCTAAGAAGGGTATATTTGTATCTCTATACTCAGAAAACTGTAAGACTCTGAGGAAAGACAACACAAACTGATGGAAAGATATACTGTGTTCTTAGATTGGAAGAATTAATACTGCTAAAATGACCACATTACCCAAGGAAATCTATAGATTCAAGTACTATCCCTATCAAAATACTTATGGCATTTTTCACAGAAATAGAACAAAAAAATTTTTTAGAACAAACAATTTTAAAATCTGAATGGAGACACAAAAGATCCCAAATAGCCAAAACAATCTTAAGAAGAACAAAGCTGGAAGAATCACACCCCCGAGTTCAGACCATACTACAAAGATACAGTCATCAAAACAGTATGGTACTGTACCTCCCTTGTGGTCCAGTGGTTAGGAATCTGCCTGCCAATGCAGGGGACATGCATTTGATCCCTGGTCCAGGAAGACTCCACCTGCTGTGGGACAACTAAGCCCATGCACCACAACTTCCAAGCCCACACTCTAGAGCCCACACTCTGCAACAAGAGAACCCACTGCAATGAAAAGCCCATGCACCACAAACTAAAGAGCAGCCCCTGCTCGCCACAACTAGAGGAAGTCCATGTGCAGCAATGAGCACAGCCAAAAATAAATAAATAAACAAATAATAAAATTTAAAAAGAAAACAGTATGGCACTGTCTCAAAAACAGATACATAGATCAATGGAGAATAGAATAGAGAACACAGAAATAAACCTATGCACTTACTGTCAATTAATCTATGACAAAGGAGGAAGAATATACAAAGGAGAAAAGGCAGTCTCTTCAATAAGTGGTGCTGGAAAAACTGGACAGCCACATGTAAAAGAATGAAATTAGAATATTCTTATATCATATACAAAAATAAACTGAAAATGGATTAAAGACCTAAATACCTAAATAAGACCAGATACCATAAAACTCCTAGAAGAAAACATAGGCAGAACACTCTTTGACATAAATTGTAGCAGTATTTTTTTGGAGCTATCTCCAAGAGCAAAGGAAATAAAAGCAAAAAGAAACAAATGGAACCTAATTAAATGTAAAAGCTTTTGCACAGCATAGGAAATCACTGACAATACTAAAAGGCAGCTTACTGAATGGCAGAAAATATTTACAAGTGACATGACTGATAAGGGGTTAATATCCCACACATATAAGAGTTCATACAACTCAACATCAAAAAAAAAAACAAACTCAAACAACCTAATTTTTAAAATGGACAGAAGATATGAATAGACAATTTTCCAGAGAGGAAATGCAGATGGCCAACATACACACATGAAAAGATGCTCAACATCATTAGCCATCAGGGAAATGCAAATAAAAACCACATTTGATTTGTCAGAATGGCTATCATCAAAAAGTACATAAATGAGAAATGCTGGCGAGGATGTAAAGAAAAGGGAACCCTCTTCAAGTTGGTGGAGTAGGACATGCACTCATCTTCTCTTGCAACAGCACCAAAATCGCAACTAGCTCTTGAACAACCATTGACAGGAGGGTGCTGGAACCCACCAAAAAAAGATACCCCATGTCCAAAGACAAAGAAGAAGCCTCAGTGAGATGATAGGAGGGACACATTCACCATAAAATCAAATTTCAGACCCACCAGGTGAGTGACCCACAAACTGGAGAAAAATAGTACCAAAGAAATTCTCCCACTGTTGTGAAGGTTCTGAACCCCATGTCAGGCTTCCCAGCTGAGGGATCCAAAAATGGGACTGGGAATTCCCAAGGAATCTGACCTTGAAGGCCAACAGGATTTGATTATAGGACTTCCATAGCACTGGGGGAAACAGAGACTCCAGCCTTGGAAGCCACAAACAAAATCTTGCCCACATCAAGACCCAGAGGAAAGGAGCAGTGACCTTATAGGAGACTGAACCAAAACTACCTGATAGTGTTGGAGGGTCTCCTGCGGAGGCATGAATAGGCAGGGGCTCATCACAGGGACGGGGGCACTGGTAGCAGCAGTATAGGAAGGTCACCCTTAGCGTAAGCCCTCTTGGAGGTGGCCACTAACCCTAGAGCTCCTAGACCCCAGGGTTAGGTAGCCGCAGGCCAAACAACTAACAGGGAGGGAGTGCAACCTAACCCATCAGCAGATAATTGGATTAAAGCTATGTTCAAGCTGGTTTTAGAAAAGGCAGAGGAACCAGAGATCAAACTGCCAAAATCCACTGGATCATCGAAAAAGCAAGAGAGTTCCAGAAAAACATCTATTTCTGCTTTATTGACTATGCCAAAGTCTTTCACTGTGTGGCTCACAATAAACTGGAAAATTCTGAAAGAAATGGGAATACCAGACCACCTGACCTGCCTCTTGAGAAATCTGTATGCAGGTCAGGAAGCAACAGTTAGAACTGGACATGGAACAACAGACGGGTTCCAAATAGGAAAAGGAGTACGTCAAGGCTGTATATGGTCACCCTGCTTACTTAACTTATATGCAGAGTACATCATGAGAAACGTTGGGCTGGAGGAAGCACAAGCTGAAATCAAGATTGCCGGGAGAAATAGCAATAACCTCAGATGTGCAGATGACACCACCCTTATGGCAGAAAGTGATAAAGAACTAAAGAGCCTCTTGAAAGTGAAAGAGGAGAGTGAAAAGTTGGCTTAAAGCTCAACATTCAGATAACTAAGATCATGGCATCCGGTCCCATCACTTCATGGCAAATAGATGGGGAAACAGTGGAAACAGTGACTGACTTTATTTTTCTGGATTCCAAAATCACTGCAGATGGTGATTGCACCCATGAAATTAAAAGATGCTTACACCTTGGAAAGAAAGTTATGACCAACCTAGATAGCATATTAAAAAGCAGAGACATTACTTTGCCAACAAAGGTCCGTCTAGTCAAGGCTATTGTTTTTCCATGTATGGATGTGAGAACTGGACTATAAAGAAAGCTGAGCACCAAAGAATTGATGCTTTTGAACTGTGGTGTTGGAGAAGACTCTTGAGAGTCCCTTGGACTGCAAGGAGAGCCAACCAGTCCATCCTAAAGGAGATCAGTCCTGGGTGTTCATTGGAAGGACTGATGTTGAAGCTGAAACTCCAATACTTTGGCTACGTGATGTGAAGAGCTGACTCACTTGAAAAGACCCTGATGCTGGGAAAGATTGAGGGCAGGAGGAGAAGGGAACGACAGAGGATGAGATGGTTGGATGGCATCACCAACTCAATGGACATGGGTTTGGGTGGACTCTGGGAGTTGGTGATGGACAGGCAGCCTGGCGTGCTGTGGTTCATGGGGTCACAAAGAGTCGGACACGACTGAGCGACTGAACTGAACTGAGCAAGGCCCTGCCCACCACAGCAATACCCAGTTTTGCCATCAGTCCCTACCATCAGGAAGCTTACTCAAGTCTCTTAGCCTCCTCCATAAGAGGGCAGACAGAAAAAGCAAGAAGAACCACAATGCCAAAGCAGCTTACAATGCCAAACCAGGTTACAGGGAGATAATCGAGATGAAAAAGCAGAAAGTTATGCCCCACGTGAAGGGACAAGACAAAACCCCAGAAAAACAACTAAATGAAGTGGAGATAGGCAACCCTCCAGAAAAAGAATTCAGAATAATGATAGTGAAGATGATCCAGGATCTTGGGGAAACAACGGAGAAGATGCAAGAAATGCTTATAAAAGACCTAGAAGAACTAAAGACTAAATAAACAGAGATGAATACTACACTAGGAGGAATCAATAGCATAATAACTGAGGCAGAAGAATGGATAAATGACCTGGAGAAAAGAATGGTGGAAATCACTGCCACAGAACAGAACATAGGAAAAAGAACAACAAAAAAAATGAAGACAGCCTAAGAGACTTCTGGGACAACATTAAACACACCAACATTCGCATTATAGGAGTCCCAAAGGAAGAAGAGAGTGAGAAAGGACCTGAGAAAATATCTGAAGAGATACTAGCTGAAAACTTCCCTCACATGGCAAAGGAAATAGTCAACTAAGTCCAAGAAGCACAGACAGTCCCAGGTAGGATAAATCCAAGGAGGAACACACTGAAACACATAATAATCACACTGACAAAAATTAAAGATAAATATAAAATATTAAAAGCAACAAGGGAAAAACAACAAATAACATACAAGGGAACTCCCATCAAGTTATCAGCTGATTTCTCAACAAACTCTACAAACCAGAAGGGAATGGTACAATATATTTAAAGTGATGAAAGGGAAGAAACTACAACCAAGAATACTCTACCCAGCAAGAGTTGGCTGTGTAGAGTCTGGCTCTATGCTTTTTGTCTGGCTATTCTCCATTCAGATTTGATGGAGCAATCAAAAGCTTTCCAGACAAGCAAAAATTAAGAGAATTCAGCACTATCCAACCAGCTTTACGACAAAAGCGAAAACAGGAAGCACAAGAGAAGAAAAAGACTTACATAAAATAAACCCAATTAAAATAGTAATAGGATCATACATATCAATAATTATCTTAAATGTAAATGGATTAAATGCACCAACCAAAAGACATAGACTGGCTGGGTAATGAAAACATGTGCATGTATGCACTTCCACTTACTACATCACTCTGCTTGACCGCCCCCCCCCAAACTGTATATAGTTACTTTATATTGTTAGGTTAATCATGCCCCCATTATGGCTTGCAATTATAATCATCCTTTTGGATTGTGAAAGCTGGTAAACATCATTCTATATCACCAAAGCTACCATTTAATAGAAAAACCTGTAATCATTTTTTAAAATCCAGATGCATATCAGAATTATCTTTGAATTTTTTGAAAAATACAAATGCCCATATATTGCTTTTTTTTTCCTCCAAAGCTCCAGATATATTTCTAATGAGCAGCCATGTTTAAAAACAACTGGACTATATGATGATATTTTACTTTTATCTAGCGTCACTTTTTTTATTTCATATTCAGTGCTCCCATTTCATTTAGTTTAAGTTTTCCAGTTTCTCCATCTCTTTTTTTCTTTGATGTTCTTTCTCAAGCATAGTAGAAAAATATTTGTATACATATATATATAAATAATATGTATAATACATATATTTTAGAAAACTTATGAATTTTTGCCTAAAAAATTTATGACATATTGATCCACTTGTTTGACTTAGTATGAATAGAATGATAAATTCTAATTAAAAAAATAGATATGCAACAAGCAACAAAAGTTTATAGTGTATAGCACAGGAAACTATAGTCAATATCTTGTAATAACCTATAATGGAAAATAATTTGAAAAATAATATGTGTATATGTACAACCAAACCACCCTGCTGTGCACCTGTAACATTGTAAGTATATTCAATAAAACATATATATTAAGAAAAAAAAGAAACGGGAACCCTGGTGGAAATGTAAATTAGTGCAGCCACTATGGAAAACAGCCTGGAGTTTTCCCAAAAAAACTAAAAATAGAACTACCATATGATCCAGCAATTTCACTCCTGGGTATACACTAGAAAAAACCAAAAGTACTAATTCAAAAAGATACATGCATCCCAATTTTCAAAGCAGCATTATTTACAATTGCTAAGATATAGAAGCAACGTAAGTGTCCATCAACAGATGAATGGATAAAGAAGATATGATATATATGTATGTATATATAGGCTTCCTTGATGGCTCAGATGGTAAAGAATATGCCTGCAATGTGGAAGACCTGGGTTTGATCCCTGGGTAGGAAAGATCCCTTGCAGTAGGAAATGGCAATCCACTTCAGTATTCTTGCCTGGAAAATTCCATGGACAGAGAAACCTGGTGGGCTACACTCCATGGGGTCACAAAAAGTTGGGCACAAATGAGCAACTGAGCATGCATGCATATGTATATGCACATATTTATACACATTGGAATACTACTAGCCGTAAAAAAGAATGAAATTTTGCATCTGCAGCAACATGGATGGACTTGGAGGGCATAATGTTAAGTGACATGTCAGACATGGCAAGACAAATACTGTAAGCTATCACTTATATGTGGAATCTAAAAAATACAACAAACTAGTGAAAATAACAAACAAGAAGCAGATTCATAGATACTGAGAACAAACTAGTGGTTACCAGTGAGGGGGGAAAAGGCAGGGGGGCTTTATAGGAGTAGGCGATCAAGAGGTATAAACTATAAGGTAAAAAATAAACTGCAAGGATGTACTGTACAACATGGGAAATATACAATACAGTTTTACAATAATTATAAATGAAGCTTAACTTTAAAAACTGTGAATCACTACATTGTACACCTTTTCCCTATATAATATTGTATATCAACTACAGTTCAGTTTAAAAATGATTTTAAAAAAAGAACCATTCTAGAATATAGTAGAGTTTCTATTGTTGTGGTTGCTTTAAATACCAACAGTGCCCCACAGGAAAATGGTAGTAATCTGCAGGTTCCACAGGCAGATTTTTATAATGTAAAATAAATGTTTCACTACAACTCTCAAAGAGTTGAGAAAAAGCCAAAACAAGTTACTTCTAGGAAGGCAGTGTGGCACAAAAGAAATCTCTATGGACTGAGAGAATCAGAGGTTCAGATTTGGAACCTAAATATCTATCTATGCAATGTGATAAAGCAATGTGAAAGTCTCTCAGTTGTGTCCAACTCGTTGTGACCCCACGGGATATACAGTCCATGGAATTCTCAAGGACAGAATACTGGAATGGGTAAGCCTTTCCCTTCTCCAGGGGATCTCCCCAACCCAGGGATCAAACCCAGGTCTCCCACATTGCAGGAGGATTCCTTACCAGCTGAGCCACAAGGGAAATGCTTTGTAAATATTAATTGAGCAACAACCATGTGAAATAGTTTCTTAGTAGAATTAATTCTACAAATATTGAGAATGTAGTGCTGTACAAGCCAGGCACAATGCCAGACAATAGGAATGCATCAGAGAGTAAAACAAAGTCGCTGCCCTTGTGGATCTCACACTGTGATAAACTCACACAGAGTAAATGAAGAGGTTAGAGGTTAGAAGAGCTATGAAGGAAGATAAAGTTGAGTAAATTGTGTAGGGATTGTGGGAGAAGGCCACGTGATAATGTTGAAGCATTATTACAAAAGTACTATATTTGTTTACAAAAACACAAAACCTGCAAACAATACAGAAGACCTCACTGTACAGTTAAATGATGAAGGCCCTTTTCTATCTTCAACCAAATTTCACTTCCCAGAGGCAACCACAGTTAACAGTGTGGGAGGTTACATACTAACACAAGATTCTCCCTAGATTAACTATCCTGTTTAATTCCTCCATTATGACTTCCACTTAAAATATTTATATTTATTTATATTTAGATTACATTCCATTTTTTACTAGAAGCAATTCAGGTCATAACAGAAAAAATTTTTTAAATAACCAAAACCACAGAAACACATTTCATGATACCACTCACCCACAGACAGCATCATTAAAACCCATGTTTTCTTTTGCAAAATCTCGAACCTAGAATGACAAGTAGAGCCACATGTTCCAATTAACACAACTACTAAACAGTGATTCTCAGTTCAAACTTGGAACTCCTTTGTCTCTAAGCCTCTCAATTTAAAAAGAAAAAGTATAGGAAAGTGTAAAATACAGAAAAATAAAACAAGAAATCTTAAATTACTTTATTAATATAGTTTATTTTTACAAAACCAGAATTATTCTGTGTATGCATATCATTTTCAAATCTGCTTTTTTTACTTAATTACATACCATTAACATTTTTCTGACATTGAAGAATTCTACCATGTGATTCTTAATGGTCATAATATATGTAACCAATTTATGTGCCATAACATTTAATCACCCCTTCATGGATCACAGCCTTGTTGTGGCGAATTGGATGGCATAACTCAATGAAGTTATGAGCTATGCCATATAGGGCCACCCAAGACAGACACATCATAGTAGAGAGTTCTGATAAAATGTGGTCCACTGGAGGAGGGAATGGCAAACCACTCCAGTATTCTTGCCACTAAAACCTCATGAACAGTATGATAAGGCAGAAAGATATGACACCAAAAGATGAGCCCCCTGATTGGAAGGTGTCCCATATGCTACTAGGGAAGAGCAGAGGGCAATTATTAATAGCTTCAGAAAGGATGAAGCAACTGGGCTAAAGTGGATACAATGCTCAGTTGTGGATGTGGCTGGTAATGAAAGTAAAGCACAATGCTGTCAAGAACAACACTGCACAGGAACCTGGAACATTAGGTCTATGAATTAAGATATATTAGACATGGTCAAGCAGGAGATGGTAAGAGTGAAACATTGACATCTTAGGAATCGGTGAACTAAAATGGACAGGAATGGAGAATTTAATACAGATGACCATTGTATCTATTACTTTGAGCAAGAATCCCTTAGAAGAAATGGAGTAGCCCTTGTAGTCAACAAGAGTCTGAAATGCAGTACCTAAACAGAGATCATTCTGTCTTTTTCCAAGGCAAACCATCAATATCACAGTAATCCAAGTGTATGCCCCAACCACTAATGACAAAAAAACTGAAGTCGAACAGAGAAGCTGTTGTAATGAGAAGACTGCCCACTGAAACTAGAGAGTAGACCTCACTCATGGCAACTAGAGAAAGTCCTTGCACAGCAACAAACACCTAGCACTGCCAATTAAAAAAAAAAAAAAAAACAGAAAGATTGCCAGGAGAAATATCAACAACCTCAGATATACAGGTGATACCACTCTAGTGTCAGCAGGTGAAAAGAAACTAAAGAATCTCTTGATGAAGATGAAAGAGGAGAGTAAAAAAGCTGACCTAAAACTCAACATTCAGGAAACTAAGATCATGGAATCTGGTCATATCAACTTCATAACAAACAGATGGAGAAAAACTGGAAGCAGTGACAGATTTTATTTTCTTGGTCTCCAAAATCACTGCAGACAGTGATGGTGGCCATGAAATTAAAAAACACTTGCTCCTTGGAAGAAAAGCCATGATAAACCTAGACAGTGTATTAAAAAAGCAAAGACATCACTTTGCTGACAAAGGTGAATCTAGTCAAAGTTATGGTTTTTCCAGCAGTCATGTACGGATGTGACAGTTGGACCATAAAGAAGGCTGAGCGCTGAAGAATTGATGCTTTCAAACTGTAGTACTGGAGAAGACCCCTGAGAGTCCCCTGGACTGCAAGATTAAAGCAGTCAATCCTAAAGGAAATCAATCCTGAATATTCACTGGAAAGACTGATGCTGAAGCTAAAGCTCCAATAGTCTGGCCACCTGATGTAAAGAGCCGACACTGACTGGCAAAGATCCGGATGCTGGGAAAGAACTTAAGGCAAAAGGAGAAGTGGGCAACAAAGGATGAGATGATTAGATAACATTACCAACTCAATGAACATGAATCTGAGCACACTCTGGAAGATGGTGAAGGACAGGGAAGCCTTGCGTCCTTGGGGTCACAAAGAGTCAGACAAGACTTAGCAACTGAACAACATTTAACCAATGCTTTATGTTTGATTTTCAAATTATTTCCAACTTTTGAAAAGATAGTATCTTACCAACATTTTTCCAGATAAATCTTTATGCGCATCTATGATTAATTCCAGGAAGTAAGATTACTAGTCCGAAATATACATGTAACTTAACAATTTTAAAACACATTGCCAAATTGACCTCCTCAAATGTATTATTTCACATTCCCATTAGTGTGTGTAAGTGGCAATTCCGCTGCACTCCTGATAGAAATAGGATGCAGTTTTAATTTGCATTTTTATCAAGGACAGACATTTTTTCTGCTTTTACTTTGATTTCTTACTGTCTGATTTTTTCTCTATTTTTTATTGGGTCAAGTCATGATTTGTTCTTTACTAGAAATTCTGGATCCTTGAATTTGGAGAACTAGATAGGTCTGAAAAAATTGGGGGACAGAGAGGACACACTTTTTCTATCAAGAAAACACATGAGATTTTTTTAAAAAGTTCTTAGCATCCTTTCACTTTAAAAAATGATGGGAGGAATATTTTAACAGAAAAAAAGACATAATAAATAAAGGATGGTTTTTCCCAAGAGTGGTTGGCAATAGTTTATATTTTTCTGAGACCGGAGAAATTTTCATTCAAGCTCGGACTGACTGACTGTCTTTGTAGTAGGATTTGGGAACCACTGCACTCATCATGCTGCAATTCTAGGTTTAGTCTCATTTGAAAAATGAGGTGGTTAGACTAGTGATCTGGTAGAGAAATCCTCTTATCTCTTAATTTCAAGGCATTTCTTTCATATACAATCTTACTTTAATTATCTATTTGAGAGTTATACCATATGCATCCATTTCCCATAAGCTTTGAAATAGATTCTATCCATTTTAAAAAGTTAAAAAAAAATTTATTTCCCTGCACCTAAATGCAGCATGCAGGATCTTTCAGTTGTGGCATTTGAACACTAAACTGAGGCAAGTGGGATCTAGTTCCCTGACCAGGGATCCAACTGGGCCCCCTGCAATGGGAGCAAGGAGTCTTAGCCACTGGAACATCAGGGAAGTCCCTAATTTTTTTTTTTATGTTTCATTTTATGTTTTTGACTGTGCTGCCTACAGGATCTTGGTTCCCCAACAGGGATCGAACCCAGCAATAGAAGAGAAAGTCCTAACCACAGGACCACCAGATAATTCCCTATATATATATGTAATTTTTTTAAGGTATATCTAATCTCATAGAAATTAGCCTCCAAGGCTAAATTTGGTGATAAAAGTGACAATTTCCACATTGCTCACAAATACATATCTCCCCATTCCATAGGCAAATACCTTTGTATAGAACCTTTAAGAAGGTTTCAGGGTGTGATTTTGGGATTCCTGGGGATTTACTTTTCATGAAAAACCTTTCTTTTGAGTTTTTGCATGTTATATGTGTCAGATGATTTTTCTCTATGTGCATTGAGTCAAAGAAGAAAAGTGACAACTGCTCTTCCTGCAGTCACTGAGTTAAGAGAGACATCTTAGGAGTGGCCACTGAAGGATGGCCAGCACCATGTTTCAGAGTTTTGTCCCCGGCTTTGAGAAAATTTCAATTTTGTCCAAGGGCCCAGATCATATTAAATTTTTAGATAGTGCTAAGTGCTAAACTCGAAGTCTAAGCTAGTCTAGCTCTAATTACGACATTAAGCTGATCAAGTCACTTTCATTAATAGTCTTCCTTAAAGAAGGAACAACACAAGTGATTGGTTTAGGGCTTGATGACAGTTAATAGTTTCACACTTTTTAACACAATAGGCATTCCTCAGAGAGCCTCACTCTTCCTGGATTGCTCCAAATGCCGAAACCATCCATTTAGGAGTATTTGTATCAGTGGGGCACTCTTAAATCACAACTTACTTACTCCTTAGAGTTGGTCAAAGCATTTGTGGCTCTTTAACTGTTGTTCCCCTCTCCCTCCTATATACTTCAGTACTAACTGCAGTCCAGTACTTAGCTAATGAGAAGTTAATTTCTTTATACAGTATGAAAGACTTATAAGCCTGTCTCTAATAATTATTTCTTCCCAGAATTTTAAGATATTCCAGAGGGAATAGCAGAGTATGAAATATTGAAAAAAGGAAGTTGTAGTTGAACACAGTTGTTTGGATTCATCTCAGGACAAACATACACAGAACATACATAAAAATATATTAAATGACTAGTGCTGGGGAAATTCCCTGGAGGTCCAGTGGTTAGGACTTTGCATTTTCACTGTTGAGGGCCCAGGCTCAATCCCTGGTGGGGGAACTAACATCCTGAAAGCCTTGGGGGGGGTGGGGAGGGGAACCATTGTTGGTAATACTATTCTAAAATAAAGATTATCTCTTACTAAAAAGTAATACATGTAGCAAAAGGTCTAAAACTGTTTTTCTTATTTTAAAGTTTTCACATCCAAATAAAATGATGACAATGACTTAAAAGTGAAACCAAAAATAAAGATAAAAGGTGAATTTTTTTTTGGGGGGGTTAATTCCTTTGTTTTGTTTCATTTTATTATAGGCAGTCAACATTAAATCCTCTTTTCATATCTCCTTCCATTAGAAAAGGTGAATATTTCTCTAATGTTTCTCTGGAAACACTGAATCTAGGGAATGTAGATACACTTTGAAAGCTGCAGCTTTCAAAAGAATTACCCCTCCCTTCATTAAACTAATAATATTAATATTTAACAACAGAAACTTAAGATTTAAAAAAGTCATATAGGAAATATTAGAATATTTGTTGAATTGAATTAACTTTCACATTCAAATTGAAACTGGGAATTTGACCTTAAATTAATACAGAATTCTAGAGGCAGAAATTTCTGATTTAAAAACAATCAGTAGGAATAAAAGAACTGTACAAAAAAATCTCCCTAATTGGACTGACATTTAGTGAAAAGAATTGTTCTTAAGAGAAAGTTTTCAATATAACAGGGTACAAAAGGAGTACACAGTACTATTATTTTTTCATGGCAATGAGGTTAGCAAAGCCCAGCCTAGAATTGTCCCTCCTTTAATGAGAGAGACTTAAGTTACAGAATCAGGCAAGCCAGTCCAGGTTTACCTCTTTCCCTTTAATGTGCTTGAAATCAGTTTGTTGTAAGTTGGACAGTTGCTTCTTTTCATACTGTTTACATGGTTATTTGCTCAAAATGCTCAAAAATTCTTTTGTACAGTAGACTTTGTATTCAGAGCCCCCAAAATATTTATTGAAGTCTATGAGAAACTATGCAGTATAATAAGCACTATTTTTTTAAATTACCTACGCTTTGTACCTATGCTCTTTCTATTTGAAGTGTATATAAATGAGCATGTAAAGGATCGGTTTTGTTTAATCCTTTTAAGAAGATCTCTGTTAAGTAGATAACAACAAAAAAATAAGACCAATTCCTTCCATAATTTGAAAAGTTATGGAAATAATGTAAATTCTTAGTATTACTCTGAAAGAATTCATTTTTTATTTACCTGAATACATGCTAATTTAACTAAGTCCCCTTCCTCCTGTACTGTGTATCCCACATCTATACATAACAAGTGAAGTTACAGCAGATGAAAAAAGAAAAAAAAAAATAAAAGAAATACCTAAGAATTTCCTCTTGTTTTGTGGAACATTTCCAACTCATGTATTCCAAGTATTTACTGTCCAATGCCTTTTTTTAAATGGATGGTAAAAGTGAAATCTGTATTTACAGAGCTGGTGTCTGGCAAATACATTGTATAAAATTGAAACTGCATTTTTTACGCGAGTCTAACAAAGAAAAGATTTTCAATTATTTGATATATAGAATGACTGAGCAGCAAGACTGCTTACTCAGAGACGACTTAAGAAACTCCCCATCCTCAGGATACAGTATTAGTGGATGAGATGTGGTACTACAGTGCAAAGCAGAAAGCACTAGAAAGGAAGCACAGATATCACTTTGTGCGTCAAATGCAAATGATTTCATAATTCACTACCACAAATGATTTAAGGGTTTAGGGTTATGTCACGATTTCAATAAAAGGAGGTGGGTGGGGGGACCCTCTACTCCTTTGTCCCCCTGACTCCGAGAACTCGGACGGTGTTGGGGAAAACTGGTGGCCGGTTCGGAAGGGGCAGAAGGGTCGATTGAGGGCTGGCGGTCCCTTGGGGGCGTCACCCCTTTCGAGGCCCATGGTGGTTTTGAGGACCACTACTCAGAACGTGGGGGTTTAGCTGGTTCTCACCCTGGCCCAAGCTCCCGATTACCTCTGACGAGCCCCAAAGATCAATGAGTAGCAGTCGAGGTCAGGTCCCCCAGCAGAAAGGCGGCGACGGCAGCAACATCGGCGGTTAAACCTTACAGCCTTTCATGAGGCCTGTCTAGAGCATCTGAAAAAGATTACACCACAGCTAAGGGTCCCTAGATGCGAGGGGGCGTAAATGAAGGCGGGGGGGGGGGAGGAGACGGAGGGAAGGAAAACGAGTAGGACCCAGGGAAAAGGGGGAGGGGAGGGGGCAGGACTACGTGGGGAAGGGCCAAAGGTTTACAGACTGGATCTCCGCGTTGCCATGGAAACGTATCCCTCCGCCCAGGATTCGCGTTTCAACCCCACGAGTTCCGTCCGCACCGCTTCTCTGCTGTTTCCGCCCAGCTCCTTTGTGCCGCGCAGAACGTCGAGATGACGCATGCGCAACGAAACCCAGCTGCCGCATATATAAGCGCGAACCCAGGCGCTTCCTCGTAGTGCCGCCGGGACCGTTGGGGAGTGAGGCGGTTTCGTTGGTTTTGTGTTGATCGTTCTCTGGGCGCTGCGAGCTGAAAGAGCCCAGCTCGCAGGCCAGTCATCATGTCGCGTTATGGGCGGTACGGAGGAGGTAAGAGGCTGGGGGCCAGTAAGGGAGGTTGCTGTGGGTGTAGTGAGTATTTAGAGGTCGTGAGGTTGGCGCGGCGGTTGGGAGACGGTTATTCCGCGTGCGTAATGGCGGCTTCGGCGCACACCGTACGAAGCTGGAGGCGGCAGCGGCGGGGTATCGCAGGAGGACAGCGGGTGGCTGGGGTAGGTCTGTGGCGGCTATCTTTCAGTTCTTGGGCATTTTAGTCTCCCGCCCAGCCCGAGCCAGGCCCTCAATCACTGTTTTGTTGTTGCCCTTCTTCGAGCTGCCCGCCTGCCCGCCCGTCCCCCACCCGCCCCCCCCCTCCGCCTCGGCTGCCATTTTGCGCACATTGACGAGCATGGTGGCGCATTTCTTTGGCGCTTTCCCGCCACTTTAGCTGACAGATGTGGTCGCAGCAGTAAAAGAAAGGATGAATTTAAGACTTAGAAAACTGGCAGCTTCGAGCTGCGCATTCTCGTCAAACGGTCGGATTGCTGAGTGGGAATGGAAGCGTGATCTTTAAGTCTGGCGGCCGGTGTTTCTCTTTTGGCTTTTTCGAGCACGGTTTATGGCTTCTGGGGCGGGGAGCTGGAGTCACGGGCGAGCCTGCGCCTGGGGCGCTTGCTGCAGAGTAGAGGAGTCGGTGCAGCCCCGCTCCCGGTTCGCCTTCCGCTGGGGCCGGCTCACCGAGGACGCCGCTGCCGCCGCCGGCCCGCGCGCTCTCCGTGTGCCTGGGGCTGCCGGGACTCGGGGGCGGGGCGGGGGCGGGACCGGGGCGGACTCCGCCCCGCGCCTCGGAGTATCCTACCACGCTGGTGTGCTCGTGTTTGGAGGTTTCCCGCGGGGCCCCCAACCCCCCATTGAATGTTAAGAACTTGGTTCGTACGCTTCGCTTTTCAGAAATGTACGAACTTCGTTGGTTTTAAGACTAAATTTAGTTCTTGATAGAGTACTAAGTATGTTTTGCACTGTTAAAGATGGATTTAAGCAAAGAATTCAAACTTAGGCCAGATTATTTGCATAACGTGCGCTCTTTTCTTTGCGTTTTTTTTAAACAGAAACCAAGGTGTATGTTGGTAACCTGGGAACTGGTGCTGGCAAAGGAGAGTTAGAAAGGGCTTTCAGTTATTATGGGCCTTTGAGAACTGTATGGATTGCCAGAAATCCTCCAGGATTTGCCTTTGTGGAATTTGAAGACCCTAGAGATGCAGAAGATGCAGTTCGAGGCCTGGATGGAAAGTAAGTGAGATCTTGGTGAGAATGTTCCTGTGCCAGGCTTGAATTCTGTAGTCTGGAGGAGTTTTTAAATAATTAGCTGATCACTTTATGAAGACAGGAACTGAAAGCAAAAGTGAAGTTTGAAGGACTTATAAAGATATAGCTGGGGATCGGGATGGGGAATACATGTAAATCCATGGCTGATTCATGTCGATGTATGGCAAAAACCACTACAATATTGTAAAGTAATTAGCCTCCAACTAATAAAAATAAATGGGAAAAAAAAAGATATAGCCGGGGCTTCTGAGGGCAAAGAGAGTGGTTGGAAAGTTCTAAATACAGAGCTTACTTTTTTTTTCTTTTTAGCATTACAGTTTTATTGTTGTTTTTTGTAGAGTTATTTGTGGTTCCCGAGTGAGAGTTGAACTATCAACAGGCATGCCTCGGAGATCTCGATTTGATAGACCACCTGCCCGACGTCCCTTTGATCCCAATGATAGATGCTATGAGTGTGGCGAAAAGGGACATTATGCTTATGATTGTCATCGCTATAGCCGCCGAAGAAGAAGCAGGTATTTATTTTAATAAAGGAATGGTTAGTGTACTAGTTAATCAAGTAATTTTTTTATTAGCAAGGCACAAACGTATTTTTCTGTAAACTTGAATGTTAATTGTTACAGGTGTATTTTACAATTTTTGTTTAATTAAAGAAATGTTAATGTATTAATAATCAACCTGGTCAAAACCTTTCAGGTTTCTTCGTTTGAGTCAGTCGCCTTGATTCAGAATGTCACGAGCCTTATGATATCATGCTGAGGCGCCTTGCAAATCCGACAATTAAGATCCTCCTAGACCTTGAGGTGATCAGCATAAGAGGCCAGATCCCCTCGAGTCATCTACACCTAGCTTCACCTTATTCTTTAAAGGGCAGAAAATTTGAGACGGTGATCGCCGTAACAGTAAATTTGGCTTACAATTGGGGGCCCCTCCGGTTTAGAAAGAGGAACACCAGATTGACCACATTCCCAACTAGAAAAATCTTCTTGCGTCAATCAAGCCTCACCTGGCTCATTTGGCTGTCAGTTTGATCGTCGTGTAGATTGAAGAAAACATCTAGATGCAGCGATCGGCTATAGATACTTCTAGATCGTCTAGATCTACTAGACCATGGGCCAAAGAGGGTCGACCTGCAAACTTGCAAGGTTTATTTTAAATACACATTACAGTGTTTTATATTATGTTAATCTAAAATGTAATTGAGCTTTTAACAAATCTTTTTTTAGGTAGTTTAAAAAAAAAAAAAAAAAACGACAACTAATAGGCCCAGAGTTTATTTCCAAATGAGACACTAAATTTAAATAGTTTTGAGATTTGGTTTCAGCAGAGGCACACCGACTCTAAAAGGAGTTGCCATCTAATATTATATTTTTTTCTGACTTGAAAAATAGGTCACGGTCTAGATCACATTCGAGATCCAGAGGTAGACGATACTCTCGCTCACGCAGCAGGAGCAGGGGAAGGAGGTGAGAGATCTTGTTTAAACTTTAACTGGTAAGAAGTGGTGAAGTTTAATTGGCGTCACATTGAAATTACTTTGATTTAACGTTTAGGTCAAGATCAGCATCTCCTCGGCGATCAAGATCTGTGTCTCTTCGTAGATCAAGATCAGCTTCACTCAGACGATCTAGGTCTGGTTCTATAAAAGGATCGAGGTATTTCCAGTATGTAGCACCTTTTTTCCCCCTTATTTGTATTTGGATTGTCCCGTCTTAATGACAGCGGTGGAGTATCTTACGGACCTAATTGAAATGGAATGCTTCAGAAGATATTGGGGGAAAAAAAGTTCACTATGAACATGTCCAAATGAAGAAAAGCCAACTAAAGATTTTAAGGGCGTTACAGAGGTGATGGGGGGTGTCTAAGGTATAAATCTTCAAATCATTCCAGTGAGCACTCTGGGTAAACATGTTGAAAACTTCTGGAGTCAGCTTATATCTGTTGAGATCTATTCTCATTTACCTATAAGTCAGTTTATAGACACATGATAATAGCACTAAAAGATGATAGTTACTTGGTCCCTGATGAGGCTCATTAGAACAAGGAAGAGATTCAGAAGCAAGTTAAAAAGTTTTTCTTTTTTTGAAGGTTGAGACCATGGAAAATTTAGGGTAATATACACATAGATTGAATGTGGCTTGTTTGACCAGATATTTGGTTTAGACACTGAAATTTGAGAAGTTAAAAATCAAATTAGATCCCTCAGCATTTTTTGTTTTCAAAGGTTATGGAACTTGATAACATTCTAGATAATAAAAGGAATTGACAATGCTACTCATGTCAGTGGTAGAGAATGCTACTGAGAATTATTGCTACTCAGTAACGGCACAGTCTTTATAAACGCTAGAATTCAAAAACTTGTCCAGTTGAAAACCTGAACTATAGATAAATGCATTTAACTTGGTTGCAGGACCTCAAGATGTATATGTCACCCTCATTTGGTTTGTGTTGACAGATTGATGGTCCTGAACCATAATAGTTTGTTGATCCATGAACAGAGCTCTACCCAGTCATAGGAGTTTTCGCTGAACTTAACGCCTGAAGAAGCAAAGTTTCCGTTCAGGAGGTTGATAGGATTCTTTTAACACCAGTTTTCTCAAATACCATAAATTTCTCTTGGATGCTACACTCTGTTTAAGAATATTGTACGTCTGTACAGAAACTCATGATAGATTTTTGAAATGGTAGTTCCAAGTATTTGTCCAGTCTTAGACTGATAGGGCATCTTGGTCAGTCTTAGCCTCTTCCTAGCTTACCTTAAAAGGTACTCAGAAGGTGTTTAAGGAAATTACTCCTGTGGACTAATTGGTATAAATGTGTTTGTTTTTATTAAGATCCCGGTCCAGGTCGAGATCAAGATCCAGGTCTCTTTCACGGCCTCGAAGCAGGTAGAGTAAAAATCTTATTGATGCTGTTTTAGTTATGTGGCACCAATATCCAGAGTTCAAAGTGTTTTTGAATTGTTGGAATTTGTTAGCTATGAGCTAAGAAGTAAGTTGAGGAGGAGCACAGTTATCTTATTAGTAAACCAAACTTTATAACTTCCTTTATACGTGGCCTGTTCTGGCTGACTTTGTCAGCAGGGGCATGTCAAGCTATAGTGAAAAGTTGGTGAATTTGGGTTTATGTCATGTCCAAGCTATAATGAAAACTTGGTGAATTGGAGGTTGTATTAAGAGACCTGTGTTGGATTTGATAGATGTATGGAGAAGCATTCTGGGATCATTGTGCTTTGAGTATGAAAGATTATTTTATGAAGAACAAGTGTTAGAAGATTGACTTTTAGCAAAAAAAAAAAATGGTAGGGTTTTTGTTTCCAGTTTAACTGCAGTATAGTTTAAGCTCAGGACACTTGGGGGTTCATTTCATTGTATTGTAACTGAAGGGGTTGGATAGTACTTTTCACACAAAAATAAAACACAACCTTTTCATGTTTTGACAGCCGATCAAAGTCCAGATCTCCATCTCCAAAAAGAAGGTAAGCTAAATAATTTGTTGCCATATCTTAACTGTCAAGTGTGGCCTCTGCAGAATTTTGCTTACTGCCTACTTCCCTGAGCTCTTTGGAGAATTGGTGCTATATGTTAAACTACTAAACAGAGTTTCTTAGATGACCCCCCCCCCCCAAAATCTCCAAAAAGCAAATAATTATTTTTACCTAAGTTTTGTAAGATTAGTGAAGAGGCTGTTAAACCTTACAGGGTTTTTTGTTTTTTTTTTTTTACACTTCTGCTATAGGAACTTACTACCCTTTGGCCACCTTAGCATTTCTTAATTTAGCTCTGACATACATGCAAGAAGAGTTTTGTTAGACACTAATTGGTTCCAAACTTAAATGTTTTTTTCTTTTTAGTCGTTCCCCATCAGGAAGTCCGAGAAGAAGTGCAAGTCCTGAAAGAGTGGACTGAAGTGCTCAAGTTCACCTTTTAGGGAAAAGTTATTTTGTTTACATTATTATAAGGGATTTGTGATGTCTGTAAAGTGTAACTTAGGGAGGGTATTTCAACCATCTAATCAAAATGGACCTGGACTATTACTCTGTAAATTTACAGCAGTAAGATAATACAAATTTTTGTTGAATGTATTAACATCCTATGGTCTGAAAATGTGGATTTTTATTTGGCACATTTAAAATAAAATGTTTCTAATTAGATTTTTGATTTGTGTTCAATATTAATACTCCTTAATTTGGTACACTTCAGGAGTCAACCTTGATATTAACCATATTCATACAGACCTACATTTAAAGTTTAACGATAAGTCTTAAACATAATTAACATATATATATACACACTTGGAAAATTCCTTTTTACCCTTAGAGCTTTGGGTCAGATGGTAAGAGCTTGAGTTGGGTCTCCCTAAACAGCATGGATGCATCATGACAAGTCCCTAAGTTCTGTTAGAGTTGGTATTCTTAGATGTTAGCAGTAAGGCTAATTTCTTATGTCGGGCTGTAGGGACCACTGACTTGCTATAAGTGAGCACACCAGGAACTAAGTAAGAAGTAGCTGGACTTGATGCTGGAGAAGCTGGATTTTGCAAAAGCCTACTGGAGGTTTTCAGGCTGTTCGATGGGGTGGTATCACGTTAGAACTCTCCATTCTAGAAAGTTATACTCAATGTTCTTTTGTTTTAAAGAAGTTTTATATCAAAACTTTTGCATGTTAGAGGAATTGTCTGAATTTGGAACAAAACCTTTATGTAAACCAGCTTTGCAAAATTATCCAGCCTAGATAGTCTCTTCTGTCTCTTCAAATGAATTGCCTTATTCTGAGCAGAGATATTAATTCCCAAGTTAGGTTTCTTCAGTTCCTGAAAACCAACATACTTCATCTTATTTTGCCAGGCTGGTGCAAAGTAATTAAAGTAATTAAAGATGTCAATCAGAAATGTTAATGAGACTAAAGCAGTCTGTAAATTCAATCTATATTTAGCAACACCTCACTGTAGTTACTTTTTGGCAGCATCTGACTTTAGAATATTAGCACCAGTAGATTGTTTATTTGGACTTTAAGCATCATAGGGCAGTGACAGTTAATTTTGAATTTTCTGGTCAAGCTTTTTCATGTATTCTCTAGCCTTGGTGCCAAACAAATTTTTTAGTGCTGATGGCACAGCTATCTGTCCTTGTTTCTGACACTTTCAAACAATATTACTGGATAGCATTACAGTTGGGAATACTGATCTGCCTCATGTTTACTGGTTTGAATGATCATTAGTATGTTCAAAGTTTGGGTGCTTTTGTTTTTGGAATTTTGACAACTGGCTGCGTTACATGGTTGCTGTAAAGCTATGTGTAATCAGCAGGCTTGTTTGTTGCACTTGGTCAGCTTTACTTGTTCTGTATATATAAAGATAAGTTTACTCAACAATAAATCTGCAGAGAATAAACAGTCCTGATACTCAATTTGTGGAATTGGGAGTTCTGAGCCCAGAGTAGGAATCATTAATTCTGTAGCTTTGGGATGGATTACTAGCAGCATCCTAGAGATTAGTTGTGAGAGGATAAAAATACGAAAGAGGGGTTAGGGGCAAAAAATGAATTTAATAAGCACAGAAAATTCTGTTTACCCTTGCAGGAAAGGGAGTACAGGGTATGTAGGTCAACACCTTTTTTGTAACCATGGCAACTCAGTACCTACATTTGGTATTCATCTTGATGAACTGGCTGGCACAGTGCACCTTTTTAAAAAAAACATTTCAAGGTTGGGACTGCTAAATGGATTGTGATTGATTTGAAAAGTGTTGGTTCATATTTAACCATTATTAACCTGGTAGCTGATTGAACATGTCAGACACTGCTTTGGACATAGAACCTTACTTGGCACTCTCTCCTAGGTGTAGAGGTAAGTAAAGCATGACAGGACTTGACTAAGCTAAGTATCAAGGCAAAGTGAAGTGCTGTGTTTTGCCATGTCCCCTCTATTGAGAAAGAAGAAACTTTGGGGGGTTCTTGAAATAATACCAATTTGTGACTAGGTTAAATGAATGATAGTGTGGTATTGTGATTTTCATCATTGTGTAGCCTATGTTGAAGTTGAGTGTTTTCCGGAATATAGTAAGCTAAGTAGGAATTGAAAGCTGTAAAGCTGACATGTTGACTGAGTTTTCAATGAAGGACAGTAGCAAAGAATTCACTAGATCTGGCTCTGAGCAATTAATTTCTTGGAGACCTTTACAGGGGAGGGTTGAATAGCCTAGAAGATGTTTATGTAATTTTATAGCTGGGAAGATGTGATGAAGGCATGGTTAAAGTAGAAAGAAATACTGGGGTCTTGGCTGGTGTTGGTGTTAATAACTTGGTTATTTTCTTTCCAGACCTAATGGGGAAAAGATGCTGGATAGAAGGGTAATTCTAGAACACAGAATGTAGCCAAATAATGAGCCCTCAAGGCTAGTTGCCAAAGCTAATGCTTTTCCCATTTCCCACAGGCTACTGGCCCAACCTATTTGCCATTTCATGTCACTTTTTGATTTGGTGTGTATAGCAAGAAGGCTCTACCCTGACTCTGAACCACCCAGTTACCTCCCCAAAAGCAACCATTGTCATTTGTAGAGATACTTTTCCCTTTTTTTGGCTGCACTGTGT
The DNA here is from genome assembly GCF_019320065.1 of Cervus canadensis. Lineage (NCBI taxonomy): Eukaryota > Metazoa > Chordata > Mammalia > Artiodactyla > Cervidae > Cervus > Cervus canadensis. Next base: position 20,497,925 of record NC_057390.1, on the reverse strand, counting down.
GGTTTGTGGAATCCTATTTGCCCAATCACGAATTGAACCTGGTACCTAGCTGTGAAAGCTCTGAGTCCTAACCACTGGACCGCCAGGGAAGTCCCACTCTCCTTGTTTCTTTTTTAAAAAGATTATTTATTAATGGCTGTGCTAGGTCTTGCGGGAAGTCAGGGCTCTAGTTGCAGTACATGAGCTTCTCCTTGCAGTGGCTTCTCATTGTGGCGCCTCAAGAGTGCAGGCTTAGTAGTTGTAGCAATGGGCTTAGTTGCCCCGCTGCATTTGGGATCTTCCTGGACTAGGGATCGAACCCATGTTCCCTGCATTGCCAGGCGGGTTCTTTACTAATGAGCCATCAAGGAGACCCTCCTTTTTTCTCTTAACACATACATAAGCCTTGTTTTTCTCATTTAATATCTTAGAGATCTTTTTTTCCTCCCCAGTTATTTTCATTAGTTGGAGGCTAATTACTTTACAATATTGTAGTGGTTTTTGCCATACATTGACATGAATCAGCCATGGATTTACATGTGTTCCCCATCCTGAACCCCCCTCCCACCTCCCTCCCCATCCCATCCCTCTGGGTCATCCCAGTGCACCAGCCCCGAGCACTAGTCTCATGCATCCAAAGTAAAAACGGCACTTTTTTAAAGCTGCGTACTATTAAGTTGCTTGGGTGTTGGATAATTTGTGCATTAAACTTCTGTGCTCCTTCAGTGTGCCAGGTACTGTTAGCTTTGGAATATAGAAGTGAACAGTCTTTCATCTTCATTGAGTTAAAGTTGTGGAAAGGAGATGAACAAACACCAGGTGGGTAATAAATGATATGGAGAATAATGATACAAAAGGATAGGGGATTGGTTGCATTTGTGTAAGGACTGGTCTAGGGAGGCTTCTGATGGTGACATTTGAGCAAGTGAGAGTAAGCCACACCAACTTCTGGGGCACAGTACAGCAAAGGCCTAAAGTAGTTGGAGGCTAGGAGGCCAAGAGGCAGTGATCAGAGGGAAGAGTGGGAAGTGATGGTTTAGGAAGGAGGATGTATGGATTATAGATCGTGTAGGACTTTGTATGCCTTGAAAGGGACTCCTTGTTTTCCTTAGTTTTTGAGCTACAAGTAGTAGCAGTTTAATCAGTTTTCTATTCATGGATGTGAGAGTTGTTTCTAATTACTATTACAGTGCTGCAGTGAATAACCTTACTCAGTATGTCACATGTGTGACCCTGTGCATGTATCTAGGATAATTCCTAGATGTTGAATTGCTGGGTCAGAGGGTCTGTGCATTTATATTTTTGCTGGTACTGTTTGCCCTGGTGGAAATGTACAGGAGAGCCTATTTCTCTCTGACATTGCCCGTTTGGTATACGTGGTGTAGCCACATGATGGGCCGTCAACGTTGTTGATTTTTACCGATCTTGTGCTGAAACATGGTATCTCAGCATGGTTTAATTTCGTGGTAAAATACATGTTTTTCCCCCAACTTCTGTAAATTGTCATGTATTCAAGTCTGGTTTAGGTTCCATTGCTCTCAGCACACTGACCTCTATAGGAGAACACTGGGATGCCAGTTTACTTCTCTGCAGGTATGCTGTCGCATTGTGACCGCAGGTACCTTGTTCTGTTTCTTCACTGCCTAGTGCTTATTAAAACTTAAACATCTGATGAATGAATTCATGGATGAGTGCATGAATTCTAATCTGTTAAACCAAACAAAATTGGAACTGTCTTTATAACTAATCACCATTTCAATTAAAAGCCCACATTTTCAGTTTAGTAGCCTATCAGACTCTGTCTGCATCTGCTTGCAGGGGACGTAGATCCTTAGGCTGCTGTTTACAATGCCCAGCTCTACTCTGCAATTCTAGTGCAAGGTTTGTGCCTCATCTGGGTTAACACTGAGAGGCTGAGAGTTCTGCTCAGAAAGAGTAGAGAATTTCTGTGCAGAAAATCTCTGCTAGGAAGGGTTCAAACTTACTTACCCTCCTCTCTTCAAGAACTGGTGAGCCCAGGTGAATCAGCCTAACCTACATAAGGAAGGTCAAATCATCCATTTCTTATGACAGATGCCTAAGTTTATGTCTTATCCACCTCTAGATTCCCTGGGAATCTAAGTGACTGAAGCTTGAAGAAGGGTGGATATGATCCTATTAAAAGACTGTTTTTATCTTGGTTAATAACATACCTTCAAGAAATCTGGGTTCTAGAAAATGAATCTTTTTCACTGCCAAGGATCAAAAAAATCTAGCTGTAAAGAAATATAATCGATGTGGCAGAGGTAAAGGGAGATAGGTCTGTTTGCCTTGGTCATTGTCGGGAGGACCATCACCAGAATGCCTGGGCCCCTGTAACAAGTTATGAGTTCTTTGAGAATGAGCACCCTGTGACATTTTGTGTTACAGTGGCTGAGTTGAGTAATTGCAACAGATTAAGTGCCACAAAGCTTAAAATACTTCGTCTCTTGCCCTTTACAGAATATGTTTGCAAATCCCTGATTTACACTTACCTCTTTTTTTCGGGGGCCATGATGCAAGGCCTGTGAGATCTTCCCCGACATTTCTCTAACTATTTACTCTTCACCATAATGGTGCCAGGATTGTCAGTCTGGTTGCTGGGGTCTTAACAAAACAAGACTTTTGGTCTGGGAAGATTGTTTCTCTGACTCAATCTTGAAGTGCTTCCTGAAGCTAGAGAGTAAATTCTAGCTAAGCACACTAATGCACTTATAATATTAGTGAATGTGGAGACTCATTACTATGAGGAAAGCTTTTACTTTATGCTAGGGCCAGTGGTTCTCATCCCTAGTTATAAATCAGGATCACCCAGGGAGATTTAAAAACAGTGTAATGAAATCAAAATTGCTGAGGGTAGCTTGGGCATTAATATTCTAAAAAATCTCCCTTAGTGATTCTAATATACAGCCACAATTGAAAACTACTGCTGAAGGGGTTAGTTCTAGCTAGCTCCTACTTCACTATAACGTTATTAGACAGACTGGCCTGGCTTACTGCTATTATCATAATAGATAAAAAGAGCAGCACTCAAGTGATTAAAAGGATTCTACAATACATCTTCCAGGATCCTTTAACCAACTGACCCTATGGAATGGAAACTTTCTATGAAAAAGTTTATATTAGTACCACTAGAGGTCACTGTGCTCAAGAGAAATACTTATTTTTTAAAAAGGTAACATTCTGTTCAAGGAATTTGAAGGGGTATTTATCAGAACTGTTTGGATTTTGTCCAACACTAAGTTCATTGGAAGGACTGATGCTGAAGCTGAAACTCCAATACTTTGGCTACCTCATGTGAAGAGTTGACTCATTGGAAAAGACCCTGATGCTGGGAGGGATTGGGGGCGGGAGGAGAAGGGGACGACAGAGGATGAGATGGCTGGATGGCATCACCGACTCGATGGGCATGAGTTTGAGTAAACTCCAGGAGTTTGTGATAGACAGGGAGGCCTGGCATGCTGCGATTCATGGGGTTGCAAAGTGTCGGACACGACTGAGCAACTGAACTGAAGTGAACTCCAAACGTGGCCCCTGGTCACAATAATTGCTTCAAAGCATCTAAGGCTCTACTGCATATACATTTATAATTGTTATAGCTTTGTGATGTGTTGATTGTTTTTATTGTCAAATATCTCTAGTCTTTATCTCAAATATCTGCTTGTTTTAAAGTCTTTTTTTTTTCCTGATATTAATATAGCCACTTTACCTATTTTATGGCTACTGTGTTTATATCTTTTTCATCTATTTACTTTCAGCTTATTGGTGCATATACAGTTGACCCTTAAATAGCACAGGTTTGACCAGCCTGGTCTTCCCTGTTGGCTCAGTCAGTAAAGAGTCTGCCTGCAATGCAGGAGACCCAGGTTCAATCCCCGGGTGAGGAAGATCCCCTGGAGAAGGAAATGGCAACCCACTCCAGTATTTTTGCCTGGAGAATTCCATGGACAGAGGAGCCTGGTGGGCCTACAGTGCATGGAGTCACAAAGAGTCAGACATGACTGAGTGACTAACACTTGACCAACATGGCCCACTTACACACGGATATTTTTTCAATAGATTCTATATACCTACATGATTTGCAGGTGTAGAACCGCAGATGCAGAAGACTGTAGTTACATGTGGGTTTTTGACTTGGTGGTCATGGTGGTGGGCTACTTCAAAGGTCAACTGTAGTTAGTCGCTAGATCTTGACTTTTAATTCAGTCTTAACAAACTGCCTTTTGGTTTGTTTAAGCCATCTACAGATAGAATTACTGGTATGGTTGGGTTTACGTTTGAGGTTTGTTTTCTGTATGTCTCCTGTCTTTTTACCATTTTGTATTAAATATTATTTTAGTGTACTATTCAAATTCCTCTTGATTTTTTAAAACTATTTTTTAGTTATCTCCTGAGTGGTTGTATCTTGTTACTGTTCAGTCACAAAGCTGTGTCTGACTCTTTGTGACCCCATGAACTGCAGCACACCAGGCTTCCCTGTCCTTTACCATCTCCCAGATCTTGCTCAAACTCAGGTCCATCGAATTAGTGACGCCGTCCAGCCATCTCATCCTCTGTTGTTCCCTTCTCCCGCCTTCACTCTTTCCTAGCATCAGGGTTTTTTCCAGTGAGTCAGTTCTTCGAATCAGGTGGCCAAAGTATTGGAGTTTCCGCTTTAGCATCAGTCCTTCCAAGGAATATTCAGGACTGAGTTCCTTTAGGATTGACTGGTTGGATCTCCTTGCAGTCCAAGGGACTCTCAAGAGTCTTCTCCAACACCATAGTTCTAAAGCATCAATTCTTCAGCGCTCAGCTTTCTTTATGGTCCAACTCACATCCATACATGACTACTGGAAAAACCATAGCTTTGACTGTAACAGCTGGATCTTAATTTATCACAATCTCCTTCAGATTAATAGTCTGGTAAAACCCCAAAATTTTGCTCCAGTATATTCTTTTCCCAAACTTCTCTCCCTGTGCTACATTACGTGTTACAAACTCAGTAACATGGTGTTTAATTATTGCCTCATACAACCTTCTGTCTTTTAAAGAAAAGATGAGAAAATTTACTGTTTCTGGTATTTTTCATTTCTTTCCATGGATTTGAGTTACTGTCTTAATTCCCTTGCAGCATTAAAGGAAAACTTCCTCTAGTATTTCTTGTAAGTAGTTCTGCTAGCAGTGAGTTTTCTGATTCTTTATCTGGAAATGTTTTTGTCCCACTTTTGCATTTGAAGGGTAACTTGGGGGTTTAAGCACATTGATTGTGCCCTTTACTGCCTCCTGCCCTCTGTTGCAGGCAGAAAGTCAGATGTTAACTGTATTGGTGGTCTCCTGTAGTGACGAGACTTTTTTCCTCTTGCTTTCAAATTTTTCTGTCTTCAGGTTCATTTATTTTTTTCTCCCTGCCATCTTTAATCTGCTTCTGAGCCTCTGTAGTTGGAACTATAATTTGTTCAACCTCAGAATTTTGCTTGGTTCTTTTTTTATAATCTCTATTCAGTATTTTGGCTATTTCTAAAAGAACATTCTTGTGTTTATTTTTAAGCTCAGCTTTGTAGGGGTTGCCCTGCGTCTGCATAGCTGGCTCAGTGGTCAGCAACTGGGTAGTAGTGCTCACACATTTCAACCCCGATCATTGTCCTCTGCTGATGGATCTGTGTGAAGGTAGGGAGTGGATTCAGTGTTTAGACATTTTTTCAAATCTGTTTTCGTTTTTGCTAAGTCCTTTTAATTTCCTTTGCATGTGCCTGCCGCATCAGAGTTGGCCAGGAGTGTGGGTGTGAATAGCTTGACCCCCTCTGGTCTTTGCTGTGCATGTGTAGCCTCTGATCACCCAGAGGTGTGCTTGTTCCAGCCACAGTTGCAACCTCAGGCTAGTAGAGCCATTAGCCTCCCTGCTTATAGAGCACCAAGATCATTATTTTTATTAACAAAGCAGTTGGGTATGGGTATCACCTGCCACTCCAAGCTGAGAGAACCTTCCCACCCCTGAAACCATAGCAGTAGCAGTCTCCTGGTCTTCATGCTCTGTTTCGCCCTGGCAGAAGCTCCACTGCAAGTGAGCTGGGGAAGGGAAGGGAATGGGGGCAGCCCCAGGCAAGGATGCCACACACAATCTTACATTTTCTACTCAAAGTTCAGCAGTTTTTCAAACAAACATGTCTTGTATGTTTTGGGTTAGTTGCCAGAGTGACAAACTTGTTTTGTCTCAGTTTTTTTCTACATTATAGTTGCTTTTTTGAGAAGAGAGTTTGCTGACTTCACTTAACCATAGCTGGCAGTGCTACCCAGATCATCTGAGACTTTCATTATGATTTGAGTAATTGAATTTGAGAAGCTGGAACTTAAAAGAAGATAAAAATTCCTTGATTGAAAAAGGATCACAGTCCTGTCCAAACTCTCCAAATAACCCAGGGAACTAGATCCCACATGCCACAACTAGGAGTTCACATGCCACAACAAAGATCAAAGATCCCACATGCTGCATGCAACTAAGACCTGGAGCAGCCAAATAAATACTTGAAAAAAAAGCCCATTGCAAACTTCTGATTCCATTGTTTCATTTTAAACAGTTAACAGTTATAACTGGTGATGGGAACTGGCTAGGGAACAGGGTATATGCTGTGCTTTCTGTTTTCTGCTGGTAGTTTTTCATGTTCTACTTTTTGCAAATGACCCATTTATTCTTTGATGCTAGCTAGTTTCCTTTAGTCTTTGGAGATTGAGCTTGTCATTGGTCACCTAACAGTCACAACAGTTCAACATCCATAGCATGCATCTTAGACTTTATAGCAATGATTGTGCAAATTATTTAATGTTAAATCTTACCTTGTTAGGCAAAATAGGTGGGAACTGGAAAAATGAAAATTTCAGTCAGCGATAAGAACTTGTGTCATGAATTTGAAACAAAGGAATACATAGATCGTTGAACTGAAATCAATAATATGCTCACCTATGAAAGATCAGAGCTCAGAATAATACAGTACTAGTTTGGTCGTGGGTGGGGGCTGGTGTATGGTAAAGAAGGCATGGACTTCTGGGGACCTGGAGACTTACTCTTGGTGGGGGTTGCATTTGAGTAGATATTTACATTTTCAACAAGTCTTTAATAATTCTATAATATATGGTGTTTTCCATACCAAATAATACCATGGTTTGTTTTCACCACTTCACATTAATTGTACTAGTGGCCAACTTTAGTTTCTGCCTGCAGACTTATACTCATCCTCCAGACAATTACAGTCTATTCCTTTTGCCTCAGAGGTGAGAAAACAGGCCAAGTGAAATTAGACTGTTTGCCCATGTAGTAAAAGCCAGGAGCAAAGTCAGTGGTCAGGGCTCCCAGCTCTGTCATGGTGCAATTCTACATCATCTAGTTGTTACTATTAGTCTTGTCTTCCCCAAAGAGATTTGTGATGTTCCTAAGGAACATACTATATCTTGGACATCACCTCTTGAACTGCTTAACTGCTTAATGTCAAGAGGACATCACCTCTTGAACTGTGATGTTCCTAAGGAACATACTATATCTTGGACATCACCTCTTGAACTGCTTAACTGCTTAATGTCAAGAGGACATCACCTCTTGAACTGTGATGTTCCTAAGGAACATACTATATCTTGGACATCACCTCTTGAACTGCTTAAAAGACCCAGGAGAGAACTGTTAAGTGCTCAGAAAATTCATTTTTAGTTCAAAGTGAACTAAAAAACAGTATCTTCAAGGGGTGGCAGAGGATGAGATGATTAGATAGCATCACCGACTCAATGGACATGAATCTGAGCAAACTCCAGGAGCTAGTGGAGGATACTATACTCTTATAGAGGATCCTGCAGCCTGGTGTGCTGTAAGTCCATGGGCCCAGAGAGTCAAACTCTCTGAGCAACTAAACAACAAGGAGAAAGGGGAAGTATGTAGGAAGGTCCACAGGCTGCTAGTAGATAGTATTCCCAGCTAGGGCTGGGACTGGAGAGCATAGTAGAATCCAGAACACACGGTTTATATTTGATCCATTTCCCAAAGGCTCACGCCTGACAGAATGAAGAAACTGGGAGTTTTTTGAAGGTACAGATTTTGATTTTATTTAAACTGATTATTAGTGTATAATAGTGTAAGATACATTTCTTTAAAAGCCACCAACCCAAACCCACCACTGATGATTCAGTTAGGAAAGGTGGGAAGCCCAGGCTGATCTACATAACACAGGTGCTCTCCAGTGCAATCTGCAGTTCTCTCGGCTAAGGTCCTCTCCTCACACTAACACAGCTCCTGTCTCCAGTGACCCTTCCTACGCCTGGGCTGAACTGGCCTTCTCAGTTAACTGTGAAGGCACAGAATCAAATTTACAGATGCTTTCTGGACATTTTGATCTCGCACCTTAAATCACATCATCTGTAAAGCTCAAACAGACTCACGCTTCTTTTTATAAAAGTGAATTTTGGAAGAAAGGCTGGCTAACAGTAAGGATTAGACTCCTCTGTGCCCATGAGTTGATGCTAGGGATGCTCCTGAAGACTGGAGTGGAGACAAAGAAGGGGACTTGAATTTGCATGTTTTTCATGCAAATAACCCGACTTAGAGTCTTGGTTAAAATTTTTCCTAGTGCAGTGTCTTTAGGTGAGTCATTTATCCCCTCTAAGCCTAAGGTGACTCACGTCTTCATCATTTGTTGCCTTATTGAGGCAGACAGGGTCCCTCTGCCAGCAGGCTGAATGAGCTAAGCGACCTGAAAACCCCATAGGATGCATAGGGCAAGGTGATGTGAGCTAGAGGAGGAGGGGGAAAAAAGGATTGAGTAGGATCAAAGAAAGAAAGGGTGAAAAGTAGAAAAGAAAGAGGCAGAATGGACAGATGGAGCCCAGGTGCCACTTCTGGGCTAGGATCAAGGCTGAGATGATGGGTGACATAGGTGGTGGGGTCCCTTTTCACTTCACAGAGAGGAGAGCTGGTCATTAGACCTGGCCTGGAGCCAGTCTTTGAGAAGGAAATCAACATTCAGACTTGACTACCCTGACTGCTACCATTTGTATGATTTTAAATCACAGAATCACTTTGAAAGCCTCTAAATCTTTAGGTCATCTCTTGATAGGAGAATCAGGCTGCTAAAGGGGCTCCCAGCCTGGCCTTGGAGCAGGTCATATCTCTACATTTTCTTAAGCCACAGAAAACTTGAACCAAGTGGTATGGTCATACTCCTCACCAGGCTTCAGCAACACAGGAGAAAAGTGGGGCTGTGAAGAGGAAAACAATACAGGTTACACCTTGCCAACCCAGGTTTCACCCTTAACCATTCAGGATGGCTTCTGGACTGGTCTCTAGACCAGTTCTAATGTGAACCAGGGTAAGAACCATTTATTATTGGTTTGCAATGAGATAAAGAACTTGAACCAGGATGAAAATCAACCACATCACTGAATACACTTTGTCACAGCAAGACTTTCTTAATGAAGGAAGAGGGGTTGATTTACATCCTGGTACAGGCTGCAAGCGTCTTATTATGGGCTTGAATGTTGAGGAGCATTACTCTAGGCAGTAGCTGGAAAAGAAAGGAGGAAGTGAAAGGATGAAAAGATTTGGAGGATCATCTTAACAGTGTGGTTGTATAAAATGAGTAAATATTGATAAGGAGAAAGAAACTGAATAAAGGCTTTGAAGGTACAAAATAAAGTTTTTTTTTAACATGTGAATGCCATGTTAGTAACATGGCTAAGAATTTCCTATGTTTATCTTGACTTGGAGAAGAGAACACACACAGACTTTTGAATCATACAGCTCTGACTTGAGTGTTGTGATCTCCGTCATCTGGTATGACCCTGGACATAGCACCACTCTAACAAGCTGGCTTGTGGACTTACCTGATTGACTGCATCAGGCCAGCTCTGAGTCTCAAGGCAGAATCCGGAGTGCTTGGGGTAGACTGCTCCACTCTTGCCCTTCAGCGTGCCATCCAGGAAGTTGCCCGTGTAAAACTGGACCCCAGGTTGGGTGGTGTACACTTCCAGGACCCGCCCGCTTCCAGCATGATAGACCCTAGAGATAAAGCCAGATAACGTATGTGTAGGTCCAGGGTGAAAAAGCAGACAGGGAGAAGCTGGGAAGCAGCTTTGAGATGGGAGTCAGACCCAGCCATGCAGCCAGGCAGGATACGGAAGAGACAAAGATGAGAAGAGCATGGTAGGAGATTCTCGCAGCCTCTCAGAGGAGGCGTAAGTAGGTGGTTTGTTTTTTGTTTTTTAAGTAGGTGGTTTTGAAGATCTGCAGTAGCACCTTCCCACTCTGAGCTTGGCTTCCCTGGGGAAGGCAAAAGCGACTTACCCTAGTCAGATACGTTTGTGTGTGTCAGGGGAGCCAGGTTGGACAGAGGCAGTTTTAGGGCTCTGGGGGGAGACTGGAATAATTTCTCATAAGGAGTTGGAGCTCTCTGCTTGGTCTGACAAGACAACCAATTATGTCTTTTGAAAGAGAAGAGATGCTTTTCTAAGTTAAACTACCTGCTGCCCTGGGGCTAGAGCAGGCAGGGGGCTCCTTAGTCAGCTATCCCCCTAGAATAGACTGCTAGACTGTTCCCTTTTTAAAAAAAAAAAAAAAAAGAAAAGCCTCTACAGAGGAGAGAGTACCTACTTGGTCTTATATTTGGGGCCAAAGGGATATACATAAGGCTAGGTCTCTCATAGCCTTATCAAGGTAAAACATCCCACAATGAGGTTCAGGGAAAGATGTTTAGAAAGAGAAAGGCCAGGGATTGAACAGCGAGAGAAGGCAGGAGCGGGGAGAGGTCTCCTCAGGTGGAGGCCGTCTGGAGAGAGACGTGAGCAGGAGGCACAGATAGAGGAACACAGCTGGGGTTGGTGCTGGGGCTGTGAGGGAGGGAAGGCTTTTGAAGTTCTTTCTGTTTCTGTTAGAGCTTCAATCATTTTCTCTGCTTTATTTAAGGTCTGTCCACTCTACAAACATGTATTGATTATGTGCTAGTGCCAAGCATGGTGTTAGGTGTCAAGGTAGAGGGAGGGATTCACAAAGATGAGATGATGTGAAGTACTTGGAATTTAGTGAGAAGGACAGTGTGGACACAGATGCCTATCAGACAGGCTGGGGCTGGTGAGCACTATACAGGAAACGTAACCTCCAGCCTTCCATGCAAGGCAGCAGAGGAGTCAAGAAAGGACGAAGGACTCGGGAAGTTCAAGGAAAGCAGAGGTGACTTTAGCAGGAGGAACTGGAGCTTCTAACAGGAAAAAATACAAAGGCCTGAGAGATGGGGCAAAGATGGGGAGAGAGGAACCAAAGAGACAGAATGCCAGGCAGGGATAAAGGCAGATAGGTCCGGGGGGAGGGGGGCGCGGGGTGGGGGGGGGCGGCGGGGATGAAGTCACCCGTGGAATAAGAGCTTTGAAAAGACACTTGAGTTGTGGGAGATAGTCCCCCACAGCATAGTAACTGGCATTAATAGGGCCAGAGGAAAAGCTCCTTGAATAGGAGTTAGGATCTCTTCCCAACAGAGGCAGCAAATGAAAAGTACCTACCGTGCACAGAAACGCTTTTCTTTAGATCCCTTCAAACAGAAATTGTGGTCAAAGCCATTCATGTGGAACTCCTGCAGGTGTTTTCCAAGCTCCACTGGCTTCCTCAGGTCAAAGGCAGTTCCTTGCACTGAAGCTATTTCTCCTGGTGGGAAGAAGCAGAAAAAAAGAGTGATAAATGCCGGAATAAAATCTTTATACCCTAAAGACCCTACTGGTTCTACCCTCCCAGCCTTAATTTCAATTAGTAAAGGAGGTGGGAGTCAGATCTTACGAAGAATAAATTATTAGATTTCCTTAATTGTAAGGTGCTACTGATTGCAAGATGATAAAATTCAGAATCATTCAAGTGTGGGAAAAAGTACAGAAATCAAGGAAGCACTTCATTTTCATTAAAGGATAAGGTGGATAAAGGTTGTCCTAACTTTTGAGTCAGTTACCTTGTTGACATTTCTTGCTTTAATCCTGAGATACCCCAGGGCTCATATCCAAGCATGAGCACCTGGTACTGGCTAACCAGATGCTAACAATGGCCCTGAGACTAGTGATTTTCAAACCATTTGGTGCCATTATTAGCCAAAGTGACACTGGTAACCACTCTTCCCCAGTCACTTCCCTGATCAGTCTTTATACTTGAACTGTAGGGGGAACTGTTAATAACAACACTGGGACAAATGAGTTAACCAGGACAGTCTGGGGCAAACCAGGATGTATGATCACTCTACTATTAGCCAGTTTTAGAGTCAAAGCTTTGTGTCTCTAGGAGTGACTCTTGAAGGTGTTTTAGTTGGCAAGCACTGCCCGCTTGCAGTGTGTAAGCCAGATTCCTCAACCTTTAATGGGTACATTTGTTCTTATCAAGGTGAGACATTCTGAAGCCTCTTTACGATGATGTGGGTGGGAGGGACCAGTCCTGGGGAGGACACTGCAGTGTGAAGACCCTCAACTTTTAAAGCGAAAAGTACAGAAGAAATCTGGATGGAAGCCCCATCTTGGTGGTTATTACACAACAAATGATGCCCAGTCAAGAACATCCCTTTGTGGCATCATAGAACTCAAGGATGTTGGGACCAGAAGGGTTTTCAGAGCTCGTCGTTTCCAAACCACTCATGTAACAGATGAGACTAAGATCCATAAAGCTTTTGATATTGTCCAAAAAACAACCCGTGATGTTAATATACACATCTCATCAATTTATTATAAGATACTTTCATATTTTAAAATCTCTGAAATCATATCATGTCATGTTTTAACTGGCAGAGATTTTTTTGTTTGTTTATTTCATAGTATGTAAAATAAGGGCTTCCCCAGTGGCTCAGCAGTAAAGAATCCACCCGAAATGCAGGAGACTTGGGTTCAATCCCTGGATCAGGAAGACCCCTTGGAGACAGAAAACAGCAACCCACTCCAGTATTCTTGTCTGGGAAATCCCATGGACAGGGCGGCCTGGCTACAGTCCACGGGGTTGCAAAAGAGTTGGATACAACTGAGTGACTAAATAACAACAATAATGTAAAATAATGGTGAAATGTACAATCAATGGCATTTCAGAGTTGATAAAATATGTGAAAATAGTTTACCCCATCATCTTCTCTACTAAAACCACTGAAGGAGAAGTCTGGGCTTCAAGGGTAGAAAAGAGGAATCAGAATAATCTTGTGAGTGAATTTTCTAGAGATCCAAGGGAAAGAGTGAATTTCTCAATAGACAATCCTCTAGACAGGGCTTGTCAAAAGACTGTAACATGGATTTTACATTCTTCTGAATATTGTGCCATTTTGCTTTACCTTTCATTCTTTTCCCAACTTTCAGGTCTGTTCTTTAGATGTTAGGCCGAGCCATCTCAAACAAGGTACACAAATATTTTGACTTTAGCTCCATCAAGAAAGCTGAGGGAATGTGGGGGAAGCCTTCCCCCAGAGGCATGTTCCTGGAATGTGTCAAAGCCAAAGCAACGGGCTAGGTGCCATTCACTCAGTCACTCTTTTGATTGATCAACACCTACTGTATGGCAGGCACTCTGATGGGCAGAGACGCCACACAGATGAGACATGGAACACATCTTTCTCAGCTGCTTGCAGCCTGAAGGAGGAGATGGACATATAAGCAGCTCATAACCATAGAGTGTAGAGTGCTCCAGCAGAGGCACGGCTGTAGAAAGAAGACAAGCAGTGCGAACGGGTTGGCTTAGATGTGGCAAACTGGGGAGATTTCATGGATGAAAGTTTAGCGGTTGAGCTGAGACCTGAGGTGAGATCATAGTAGGCTGAATGGGTGAAGAAGTTTGAAGAATAACTGACGTGGAGAAAAACAGCTTAAGTACAAGGTGATTTGTGCGTGTTTATTGCCGGGAGCCGTTATGGGGGGTCCTGCCCGTGACGAGGTCATGAAGAAAATACCGGGCAGGCAAGGCCGTCTAGGATAAGGGACCCCCCAGGTTGGCCTCGGCCTCTACCCCACCCTGTATCCTCCCCCCTTTTCTGCTGTTGTTCTTGTTTACCCTGTTGCGGATTCTTGTGTTGCCTGCCTAGAGCTCTCCTGCTCCTCTTTCACTGAATGAGGACCAACTTAAAAGCTAATTAATAAATCTCCTGGACGCTGGTACCCTATGAAGGGGCCAAGGATGAAGGAAATGCTTCAATTCAAACCCTTTTGCTGGCATTCTGGCTTGTGTGATAAATGTGTGCTCTCATTGCAAAAAATGCTCATGATTGTTCTAAACATCCTAAGCACAGTACGCTAACAAAAGAAACTATTAAGCATAGGCCCCTTCACGGGGTGAGAAAAGCTCCACAAATACGATAGCCACGAATGTGCCTAATAGAAAATACTTTAGATAGAGATTAGCTGGTGACTTCTTGCAGGTGGTTAACTTTTAGACTAAGAGCCTGTTTTGTGCCATATCTGCTGTTTCTGCAGTCCTTCGCATTTCTGTTCTTATAAAAATGTAATCCTATCTAGTTCCCATAGAGATGACACTTATTAGGAAGAAAATAGATTAATTATAAGAAAAACAGGGTCGGCTACTGAAGTTGCTTAAGTCACACCAGGTGCAAGCCATAAAATGTTAGCAGGCCTGAAGGCCAAATGATAAGAAAGACTCTTGTGAATGAAAAAGTATGTGGGTGACATCCTGTTTCTGTTGAAGGTCAAGTTGCTGTAATGTTTTGAGATGACCTGTGTGTAAGCAATATGCACTTCCCCCAAAGATGTTGTTAAGGGTATAAAGGAGCCGTGCAAAAATAAACTTGAGACTTAGCCCCGAGCTTTGTCTCACTCTCTCTCATTCGCCGACGCCGTTCATCCTGAGGGTTCCCCTGGATCCTGCTGGGGCTGGACCCCGACAAGTGGCACCTGAACAGGGACCCAAAGGTAAGTCTCTTATCGTCCAGTTTTCGGAACGGCTAGGACCCCAATCTGGGTGCCGCGGGCCCCCCTGCATAAGACAGGTAGGGTAAGGAGGGTGGGTAGGACCCCACTAGGGTGCTAAAGGCCCCCCCTACATAAGAAAGGTAGGGCAAAAAACGTGGGTAGGTTTGAGAAAAGACCCCACTAGGGCGATAAGGGCCCCCCTACATAAGAAAGGTAGGGTAAAAAGGTGGGTAGGTTCCAGCTTCTTTCTTTTCTAAGATTAACATTCTCTCCTTTTTCTTCTTCTAATTACTAACAGAAAACGGGTAACAGTGAGTCAAAAGAAAGAGAGCTTTTTATTGGAGTCATAATGCAACTCCTTAACCGCCGAGCAATTAAAGTTAAAAAGACCAGCGTTCAATCTTTTTTCACATTTGTACAGGAGCAATGTCCTTGGTTTCCAGGAGACAGCAGTTCTCCTGGGTTCCCTTACCCTACTGCTGTCCACCCGAGTGCCCTTCCCAATGGAGTCTCTTGCTTTGTCAGCACATGTGTCTCCTCGGACAATTCATTTCCGAGTGTTAGACAAGAGCCCGGTTTCGGGCCCTGGAAGGGGTCCCCCTTCCTGTTACTGGTGGGGACTCTTCTTCACTGAGACTGACATCCTGACCACTCGGGGTACTCAGAGGCCAGCTTGCCTGCCAATGGACCAGACCCAGTGACCACAACTGGGACCCTTTAGTCCCTGGTCTCCTCCTGACGTGGACAACTGGCTAGAGTGCTCTGACCGGTAAGGAACAAGAGACTTTATTGACCTTTCTCCCCTTCTCTCTCTCTTTCTTCTCCTTAGCCCTTCCTATCCTTCCGTTTTTCTAGTCCCCCGGTCCTGGACGCAGGAATCTAAAAAGCCTTTAAATTTTTTATTTGTTTCAACTTTTTATAAACTAGTAAATCTTATACTGTAACATCTAATTCATGACCAAACTTAGAAAATGAAGCTAGATCTTGCACTGTGTCTGTCTAAATATGTCTTGGTGTGTCTTTGTCTCTGGATATTATTTTTTAGGTTAATTTGTAAATGAGCTCTATTTAATTGGCTTTAAAAAAAAGGTAAGCGCTTACAAATCAAATAATTCTAAATTAAACAATAAATTCCATGTTCAGGTGAACTAGAAAATATTCAGTATTAAATACCTGATATTAATGTTTGTTTGTCGACCTATCTAATATAGACATGTCTTAAAACAATTAACATCAAGTAAAATATTTTCATTGTACCTAGGTTTAATATAAGTATTATATCTGTTACAAGTTTGTCAACAAGAAAATTACCTCAAATAAAGAAACTTCTAATAAATGTAAGTGAGATATGAGTTTATATATAAACTCTATTAAAAATAATTATTCTTTAGGAATATTTGTCTACAATAGTCTCTCCAGATTGGTGTAACTTAAATTTCTAAGGGTTATGCTAAATTAAGTATTGAAAGTCTATTAAATAATTAGGTCATTTCCAAATAAAATAAGATTTTGAAACATTTACTACTAAACACTGATTTCCTTTATCAGAAAAACTAAAGAAGTTTGGGACTGCTGATGAATAAAAGTAAGCTGATGCAAAAACTTGAATTTGACTTTTCTTTCTGTTAAAAGAACACACTTTCTTCAGATGTTGAACTGCATTTGACAATAGATTTAAGTTTATTTACCTCTTAAATGGTCTGTTCTATATTTGCCTCTAAAATCCTATATTGTTACTTTGGCTGAGTAAATAGCTATTGTTTCACAGTGACCTGTAGTCCCATCTGACTGAATGCTCTAAACCTTTCTGTTATTTGTTGACAAAACTTCCTAAATTATTCTGATGAAGGACTTTTAGCTTCTAGTTAACTTTGGGATGCTTCAGAGGGCCCCTGAAGCATCCCAAAGAAAGATATTAAACTGTGTTTATTTGGTTGGTTAAATTACATAAAAAAGATTATCAAATGAGTAATAAATCTGCTCATGTTATAATATATGGTAAAATTACTAATACAGATATCCTATATAGAGTTCTTAACATTTTGATATGTCTTAATATTCTAATGAAAAACCTGATGACTTCACAAAAGTTAACAAAGGACTGAATGAACCAGCGAATATGCTTATAACTTTTACAGTTTCTATCTAAAAATTTACAGGTTTGAATCTTATGTTTTCCAGGAGTAGGAAAAACCTTCCTCTCAAACTAATTATAGAAAAAATTTGGTCTCTCAACAGGGAATGCCTCAGAGTCCTGAATACATTTTCCTGCTAACCTGTGTCTCCCAAACTTAACTGGGCTTACTTATCCAACTCCCCTTTATTACAGGTCATAAAATAGACAGAGAAAGATGGATCATATCAACCAATGACTCCACCCATATGTTCCCTCCCTGAAACCCTCACACCCTGGGGAAGGGAAAAAAAACTAATAACATTTCTTTAGGCTATGAAGTCCTTCCATTGCCTGGGCCCAGAAAAATTATGCATAAACGTCGGCCGACAAACTTGGGCTTTCGTCCTACCTCCAAAAGGCTTTTGGACATTGCGGCCCTTTCTCTGTCTGTGAACCGCGTTTATACTACTAAAACTTTAGGGAAAGAACAAAAAACATTATATATTATGCTGCTTAAGTGGTTTAAAAGGTTACTAACACTATGTTGAAACATTACCATGACAAAGGACTTCTTGGTTGGCTTGACAGTGGAATGACACCCTCCTCCTACTCCTGGAATCATCCTCGATAAACAAATTGGGCCTGAACTATGAGACATATATAAAACATAAAAACTTGCTGCCAACACCAGACAACTTGAGACTCGGACCGAACATTTCACGGGGACTAGTTGTGGTCATAGTAACTATTTCTTTCGCTATAATCAGTCATACTTTATACAGTATTTTATACAGTAATTGCCTGTGTCCCACTTGCAATTTAATCTGTAACTTGTATTAATTGCCAATTTTGTGTGACTCCTGTTCAATTCAATCATAGTACCTACAACTGAAAACAAATCAAATTTCATTTACATGATAATGCCTCTCTGAATGTACTATTACTGCAAAAAAGAAAATCTTTGAAACATTTTCTAAATGTCTGCCCTCTACCACTAATTTGGAAACTTTAGCTCAACAAATTATCTGGGCTAAACCCACAAGGATGGTTTTAAAGTATTACCCACAACATCGGGTCTAGAACTGTAACTTTGGTGATTGTCTTGATAATTGTATTTGTTGTTTATCGTCACCTTTCTATAAGGTTAGGTAATACTGGCCAAACTCATTTGGTCAAGACCTTTTTTGCAGGTGTGATAAAATAAGAAAAATTGTCAAAAAGCATTTAACAGGAGGCTTCCCGTGTGCTGTTATAGATCTGTCAGGAAACCTCTGGCCCTTATTAATTCCTGAATATTCAGGAATTGAGGGGAGAGGCACGCCTTTCCCAGGGCTGAGAAATCCAGGCATTTCCTTTGTTAGTTTCTCATTATGGTGATAAGTACCCTCTTCTCTCTTTAAAAGGGATCCCCTTGTGTTCTGTAAGTCTAAAATTTTAATCTTTATCTTTGCTGAAAATAACTACAGTATATATGCCCATGCCATGTTGATTAAAACACCTTTGCTCCATCAGAGCTTTGGTCCCTGTAAAATAGCTCCAGCATAAGTTTAGATTTAGACAGATTACATGGACAGATTAGAACAATCTAGCATTCCTGATTAAATTTTACTGCCGCTGGAGCCGCCAGTGATTTCCTTAAGACCTTCTCCAACTTTATCTCTGCGAAAAATATCTTGTCTACTGTTTTCAGTTACATCGTTGTAATAGCGCTGATTCTTCTTATTATTGTTATTCTCCCTTGATTCGTCAGAACTCTTCGGCAGAACACTCAGAATCTCGCAACTGAGATCCATCTGGCTGTTTTGAAAAATAAAAAAGGGGGAGATGCCGGGAGCCGTTATGGGGGCTCCCGCCCACGACGAGGTCATGAAGAAAATACCGGGCAGGCAAGGCCGTCCGGGACCCCATCCATGACAAGGTCACGAGGAAAAAACCTGACAGGCAAGGCCGTCTAGGATAAGGGACCCCCCAGGTTGGCCTCGGCCTCTACCCCACCCTGTATCCTCCCCTCTTTTCTGCTGTTGTTCTTGTTTACCCTGCTGCGGATTCTTGTGTTGCCTGCCTAGAGCTCTCCTGCTCCTCTTTCACTGAATGAGGACCAACTTAAAAGCTAATTAATAAATCTCCTGGACGCTGGTACCCTATGAAGGGGCCAAGGATGAAGGAAATGCTTCAATTCAAACCCTTTTGCTGGCATTCTGGCTTGTGTGATAAATGTGTGCTCTCATTGCAAAAAATGCTCATGATTGTTCTAAACATCCTAAGCACAGTACGCTAACAAAAGAAACTATTAAGCATAGGCCCCTTCACGGGGTGAGAAAAGCTCCACAAATACGATAGCCACGAATGTGCCTAATAGAAAATACTTTAGATAGAGATTAGCTGGTGACTTCTTGCAGGTGGTTAACTTTTAGACTAAGAGCCTGTTTTGTGCCATATCTGCTGTTTCTGCAGTCCTTCGCATTTCTGTTCTTATAAAAATGTAATCCTATCTAGTTCCCATAGAGATGACACTTATTAGGAAGAAAATAGATTAATTATAAGAAAAACAGGGTCGGCTACTGAAGTTGCTTAAGTCACACCAGGTGCAAGCCATAAAATGTTAGCAGGCCTGAAGGCCAAATGATAAGAAAGACTCTTGTGAATGAAAAAGTATGTGGGTGACATCCTGTTTCTGTTGAAGGTCAAGTTGCTGTAATGTTTTGAGATGACCTGTGTGTAAGCAATATGCACTTCCCCCAAAGATGTTGTTAAGGGTATAAAGGGGCCGTGCAAAAATAAACTTGAGACTTAGCCCCGAGCTTTGTCTCACTCTCTCATTCGCCGACGCCGTTCATCCTGAGGGTTCCCCTGGATCCTGCTGGGGCTGGACCCCGGCAGTTTATCATATCAGTAATAGCCGCAGAAGCAGTAGTAGTAGTAGTAGGGTAGAACCTGCCTCAGATAAGGAAAGAGATTAAGCTAAATTAGATGAAATCACTTCTCTGGGCCTGGGGTTTTTCATCAGTGCAATGGATAAATTGGACTAAATCACTGACTTTCAACCCCTACCCCTTTCCTGCAGAATTTATTGTTAATATTCAGAAAGGAGCTCAATAAACAAACACACACATAAAATAAATATACATATATAGTTGACCCTTGAAAAACATGGGTTTGAAATGTGTGTTCCACTTATGTGTGGATTTTTTTCAATACTATTACAGTACCACACTGTCCTTGACTGGTTGAATACTTGGATTTGGAAGGCCAACTGTCAAGTTATGGGTGGATTTTCAACTGCATGGAGGATTAGTGCCCCTAACCTCTGCACTGTTCAAAGATCAAATGTACACAACATAAAATACATATATGTAGGGACTTCCCTGGTGGTCCAGTGCTTAAGAAACCACCTGCCAATGCAGGGCCACAACTAGAGAAAGCCTGTGTGCAGCAATGAAGACCCAGCACAACCAAAAATATACAAATAAAAATTTACAAATACAAATATGTATAAGCTAGAGTGAAGCCAGTACAGGCTCTGAGCAGCTCAGCTAGAAAACCCTAGGAACAGATAATAGCAGAGGCGTTTGCCCTCTTACCCTAGAAGTATGTCTCAGTAGTGAGAAGCCCCTGGTCCTAGGCTCTTTCCCCAAATGCAAGGAATCCTAGGTTCCTCTGCAGCAGGCCAAGCAATCTGGCCAATCTTTCTTGAGAGGGAAAGCGGAAAGGGATAGAACCTTACACAATGATACAATTTAGTCCTTTTAAAAGTTTTGTATTGTCTGAGAACTTTATAATATATTTTAGAGGTAAGTACAGACATTAGATGTTTAACATATTCTTTCAGGATGTGAGTCATTTTTCCTTTCATGTGGTCAGTTGGAGATGTTTTAGGAATTTGGTTTCGTCTGTTTTTTGAGAGACATACTATGCAAAGTGGAGCTAGAATCTTAGAGGCTAAGAAAAATTAGGAACATGGATCTTACCATTAAAAAAATTAAATAGGTAAACAGAGAACTGACTTTTAGCCATTTAAAGCATTTGGTTCTGCTTCTGTGAGTTCCTAAATACTAAGTAACAGGGATGTACAGCCTTTGGGTGAAAAGAGGGTATTCTTTTTTTAACTCAGAGCTTCTGCTCAGAAATGTATTCTTCCTGATGTGTGGAGTTCACACAGAGCTGCAAGGGTATCTGGGGTCCCAAGCACCTGAGAGGGACATGGAGGCCTGGCCAAGACCATTCTAAAGTCTCGTGTCCACGTTCAACCAAGAGAATCTTTCTCTTACCAGAGTTAGCTTTAGGAAAAGTTAAGTAGTGTTCTTGAAAACATCTTTTTTTTTTTTGAAAACATCTTTTAAAAAGCATTTATTTCCTTTGTCTTGGTTCTACTTTTCCAAAAAAAATTCTTGAGTAGGTAATATTTACACATGTAATCAGTTTAAAAGATGACAAACGTAAAAGGTACAAAGTAATACTCTGTAGTGTAAAGAAGTTCTCTCTCTTCCATTCCCCACAGACCCAACTTCTTTCAACAGAAGCAACCACAGTCACTTGTTTCTCACGTACCTTCCAGAGATGCTACAAGAATACCCAAGTATCTAAGTGCATGTCCACAAAACACAGCCTGTATCCACCTTGATCTTTTCACTCAGTTTATCTTGGAGGCTGTTGCTAAATGTATGCCCATATTTCATTAGACAACTCCACTGCACTCGTATTTTTCTCCATTTTTCTCTGATAATCTATTTAAAATTTCTTTTGGGGCTCACAATTGCAAATTTATATATTTTCCTAGAAAATTATCCATTTCATCTATATTACTCTCATGTTTATTTGCAAAGAGTTGAGGAAAGAAATAATTTATGATCCTTTCAGTTCCATCTGTCTGTGGTTATTTGCCTATGCTCATATCTAATTCTGTGGACTGAATAGGTTATCTACTGTTATATTTATTTTATTGAGTTATTTTCCCCCTCAGTGAAGTGACTCTTGAACTTATGAGTACTACCTTTTCTGATTCTTTTCAAAATTATAATTTCTTTTATTTTTGTTAATTTTTCTTTTGTTCTCTTGGATTTATTTTTAAATTCTTTTTCAAATATCTTGTATTATATGCCTAATTCATTTAATTTCACAAGTTTTAATTAACATATAAGTAGTGCTAAATTTTTCTGAGTACTACTTTAATTATATCACACGTAGGCATTTCATTATAGATAATTATAATATTATACTATTTATTTACTATATAGTCCTATATATTATGTATACATTTCCATTATACATAATTATTTTTCTGATATCCCTAGTTCTGGGGTTTGGCTTCCTTTAAGAAAAAATTTTTTTTTACTTCCTTTTTCTTTTGGCCACACCACTCAGCATGTGGGATCTTAGTTACCTGACCAGGGATCTAACCCGCAGCTCTTGAATTGGAAGCGTGGAGTCTTAACCACTGGGCCACCAGTGAAGTCCCTTGACTTCTCTTTTGATCCAAGAATTATTAAGAGTTAAAACATTTCTAAGTCAGTATTAGCTGCATTGTATTTTGTGAAACTGCTAGAGGTTTTCTTCACGGTCTGAGATACAGTCACTTTGGGGTGAACTTTCATTGTGAACTGCATCTGTTATCATTTCCAAGTGTCTTCCTTTGTGGAATCGAATGCTTTCTGTCCTGAAATCAGTCTTTTCTGATATTCAGATTGAGACCCTCTGCTACTTGGGCTTTCGCTTGCTTGGTTTGCTTTCGAGTGCTCATGTTTTGAACCTTTCAAACCAAGTTAATCACTTGGTTTGTATATGGCATTCTGTTGGGGTTTTTTGTGTGATTTAATCTGAGACTGTTTAATAGGGGCTATTAAGATGCATGGACTTCCCAGATGGCACTGGCGGTAAAGAACCTGACTGACAGTGCAGGAGACGTAAGAGACTTAGACTGGACATAAGGTCCCCCGGAGGAGGGCATGGCAACTCACTCCAGTATTCTTGCCTGGAGCATCCCATGGACTGAGGAGCCTGGTAGGGCTACAGTCCATAGGGTCACAAAGAGTTGGACATGAATGAAGCAACTTAGCACGCATGCATTAAGATGACATATGTATATTCTAAGTGTTCTTTGTCACTGTATTTTATGGTATGTGTTTATGAATTCTAGTTGCTTTGTTAAAAAAAATCTTTTACAATATGGTCTGTG
This sequence comes from Cervus canadensis, assembly GCF_019320065.1. Taxonomy (NCBI): domain Eukaryota; kingdom Metazoa; phylum Chordata; class Mammalia; order Artiodactyla; family Cervidae; genus Cervus; species Cervus canadensis. The sequence continues at coordinate 20,474,766 of NC_057390.1, read as the reverse complement.
TTTGTATATGCCTAATAATTTAGAAAGTTTGTGTTTTTGTTTTAGTGGTTACATCTATATACAAGAAACTTCAACATAATATACTCAATTCTCTGTTTCTTAGAATCTTCTGAACTCCTTCCTCCCCTTTTCTCCTCTGCTTCCTGAGTTGGGTTTCTGACACTTTCTAATGTAATTCTAATAATGGCACTTTTTTTCCCGGTAGATGGTGCTAGAGACACAATATAAAGAGCTTACTTTACAAACATCCACACTGAGTTCAGTCAAGTCCTCTAAACCTTGAGCAGTTCTGATGGCTGAACTTGTTGGATCTCTAATGTCAAATCCTGGGCAGTAGTGACCCCACCAGGGTGTAACTACTGTCCTCTGAAGTCTGGGTGACCAACCACCTCCCACACCAACTTTAAAAAAGACAACAGTTAGACTGGGAAAAAGCAGCTGTTTTCACGGGTTCAACAAGATTTTAATCTTAACCAACACATTCCGAGTGATCATTTATGTTTTGCTTTCTTTCCTAACTTTAAATGGTGTTCACAATATTTAGTTCTTTCTTAAAGCCATATATGACTCAAAATCTAACCCTTTTAAGATAATCCTAATGCAATTGCTTGGGTCAGTCAAGATTATTTACTTTTCTTGAGTTTAAAGAAAAAAGAAAGGCATGGAATTTTCATGAAGGAAGCACCCCAGGGCATCTTTCAAGTCTATTAACCTGATATTGTGCAATCTACAAATCAGTGTTTACTTTAGGTTTTCTCTCTGTAAAACAAAGCTGCTATTATTTGTTGCCCTACACATTACATGGAAATATTTGATAAATGATATGCTTGAACATTTTCAGGAAGATGGAATAAATAAATGGGCCAAATTTCAGGGAATATCTATATATAACACAAGTAGAGAATAGAGAGGGTAAGAATTTAAGAATAGCAGAGAAGTCCTGACTCAAAAATTAGACAATGGGGATAATCCTAAAATGAGATTTTTGCTAAATGAGAAGAAAAAGAGAAGGTTCCAATCGAATCTTTCCCAGCCTTGTGCCCTAACACACTCCCTCATGTACTTAGTGGTCAGGCATATGAAAACTTTAGTATTTGTCTCCCAGATTCACTATGTCTTTGGACTCTTTCTTATAACTGGAGTGAGCTTTCTGCACCCACGCCATTCTGGCAAAGTCCACTGTGTTATTTAAGAATGCTTATTCTCCAATACTGTTTCCTCTGTGAGGGAATATATCATCCACAGCTAGAACAAACCCCCTTTTTGACTTTGTTCATCCTACTTTGAACATACTTTCCCCCAAACATTCATCACATTAAGGCATAACTCTAGGATTATATCAAGCTATATATCTATGGGGTATGTGAGCCCCTAAAGTGCAGGGACTGTATGTGTCCTACTGACTTTTGTATCTTCTGAGCATTAAGCAGAGCCTTTACTTGATTGAAAACCTGATGAATGAATCAAGTAAACAGACAAAAAAACAGGGGAAACTGTGAATGTTGTAGCATCCTGTGACAAAGTCAGAATGAAAGATTTAGAAAGAACCTTAGGAATTACCTTATCTAGTCTTTTGCAGATGAGGTTGGGACCCAGACAGCTAAGGGGACTTGCCCAAGGTGACATGTCTCCATCGTGTCAGAGTCTCCAGGCCCCTACTCAGGCACTTTTCACCTCCCCTTGGATGGGCTTGGCCACAACCCCTCCCACCCTTAACCCCCAAATACTCTTGATTTTTCTAAGAATTTGGAAAATGAATGTGCAGTTCTTTTAATTTGTGTTTATCTGCATATGTGAGTTCCTGCTCTGGTGCTAAGAATAGAAGGAGATGTCAAAATAGCTCTATCAGCAACGCTGAGTGTACAGAAAATGAAGCGGAAATGAAGAGGGTGCCTTCAGAGAGGATGTCACATCACCAGACTTCGGTTTTGAAGCCACCAGAAAGGTATGGTGTCAGCAGAGAGAAGCTGTTTTCTTTTTCTTTGAAAGGCCACACTCCAAAGACAAGTGGGATCTTAGTGCCCCAACCAGGGATTGAACCTGCGTCCCCTGCATTTGAAGCGTGAAATCTTAACCACTGGACCACCAGGAAAGTCCCCAAGAAGCTGTTTTCTGATGAGGATTTCTTACTATCCTGAATAAGGGTGGGTGTGTGCTAAGGTCTAAGCAGCAATGCCTTGCAGATGCTGGGCTCTGACCCAAAGATATGGAGTTATAGCTCTGGGACAGGGGAGTGTCTTGAGGCAGTACTTCTGTTTCCCCATTTCAGGGAAAGTCTGATTGCAGGCCCAACTAAGGACCCACTTGAGGTTGCATGACCCACTTGAGGTCATGAATTCTGAGTGAGACTAGCTTTATGGTGGCAACTGTAAAGAGTATGGAGGGGTAGGACTATTTAGGGTTGGGCTTTGTTAGGACAGCACAAAGAAAAAGAGAGGGCAAGGGCATTGAGAGCATGTGGAAAGGGGTGATCCTAATAAGGGGCTTTTGATCTTAGTAGGGAGTAGGGAAGGAGGTGAGGAACAGTGGAAGGATGGTAGGATCAAGTGACTACAAGTTCTTGTGGCACTGAAGAATTACTGAAGCTGAAACAGACATCTTAAATTATGATAATAGAAGGCAGCAATAAGAGGTAGTGACAAAGTCAGGGGTATGACCCACAGACCATAGGAGTGAGTAGCTGCAAGGCTTGGAGGACAAGATCATTGCAAGAGGATGTCAAGAACCTGAAAGGTCAAGGGATCATCAATACGGATAATAAAATAATTAAGAATTATGACAAGAGTGTTGTTGGAGTGACAGTGAGCCAGGAATAAGGTCAAGTCTATAGAGTAGCTCTACAAAGAGAGCTCATGGGGGTGTCACTGTAGCAGCTACAGCTGCCTCATTCTTGCAAGAAGATAATGTGGACCTGGGCAGTGGAAACGGGACTCTCTATCATTCCAGATCTCTGTCGTAAGGCCTTAAGTCTTCCTCTATCTGCATTCCTGAGAGAGTTATAATTACCTGCTCTCTGGAAGTAAAGGAAAAACTCACCCTTCGTGAAACTCATCTGTCTTGATTCATATCTCTTCTCTCAAATGAGGGGTTCTTATAGGAACTTGGCCTTTTCCCCATGACTGCTTGTGGCACACTGCATTTTTCAAAGATGGCCACTCCAGGACAGATCGATCCCACAGGCTCTGCTTACATGTGATGTTGACACTCCTTCACTGAGAGGCGGAGTCTTGTTTCCTCCCTTAAGCCTGGATGGACCCCTGTAACTGCCTCACCCAATAGAATGTGGCACAAGTGATGCTCTGTGATTTCTGAGGCCAGGTTGTAAACACAGAGTGGCTTTGGCTTGGTCCTCTCTGCCTCAGAACATCTGCTCTTGAACCTGGCTGCCAAGTTTTAAGGCAACTCAAGTTGCATCAAAAAGCCATGTCAAAAGGGGTATTTTGGCTGACAGCCTCCAACCAACAGTCAGCATCAACTGCCAGACAGGCAAGTGAATAAGCCTTCTGATGATTCCCATCCTGGCTCTCATCTTCCAACAGAGGTCCTAGACATCAATATGCAGAGACAAGATATGCCCTGTCTAAATTCCTGACCACAGTGAGAGATAATAAAGTGTTATATAGCGATAGATAACTAGTATACTGCCTTGGGATGTTTTCACCTCTTGGCACTTGACAAGTCCTAACAGGAGGTGAATTTACCCCTCCCTGCTATCTTTACATAGTCAGAAGTCCCTTTAGATGATTTTGCCTTAAGAACACTAACCCTTGCAATTACTTTTGGACAGGGAACAAACAAATATAAATTTGTTAGCTCACCCTTTTTTGAGTATCTTTTATGTACCAGGCATTAATCTGACCTCAGGGGGTCTTCCCTGGTGGTCCAGTGGTTAAGAATCTACCTCGTAATGTGTGGGTTCGATCCCTGGTCAGGGAACTAAGATCCTAGATGCTGCGGAGCATCTAAGCCTGCATGCTGAAACCACTGACCTCACATGCCACAGCTAGAGAGTCTGAAAGCCACAAGAGAAGATCTTGCATGACCCAATAAAGATCTCGAGTGCTTCAACTAAGACCCAAGGCAGTCAAATTAGTGAATTAATTAAACTAAAACAAAACTACAACTGACCTCATGGGACTTAGAATCTGATGAAAGAGACAGACAAAAAAATAAAACCTTACAGGAGAGTATGACAGATGCAGTGAGTATGGTGTTCACAGGACCCTGACGGAGGTGGCAGCAGCAGCCTAGTGCAGCCAGCGAGGTCAGGAAAGGTTTTCCAAAGGTGTGGCATGAGGCTAATCTGGAAAGGTAAGTCAGAACTGGCTAATGACAAAGGTGTCGGACTACTGTCACCTGTGAATGACAAGAGTGGTCACGTGAGTGTCACTCTGGCAACTACAGCTCCTCATTCTTGCAAGATGAGGTATATCTGATTATTGAAAACAAGATTCTCTAACATTCCAGATCTCTGTCACAAGGCATTAAATCTGTCACAGGGATGGACTCTTGTTGTCCCTATTTGGGGTGAAGGCAAGACAGTTATGTTACACATATCCTATGGGCTCCTAGCTCTGACAGTTTTTGGGGCAAAAGACTTAAGAAATAGAGCAGAAGGTAAATTAGTCCTTATGAACTCCTGACTAAACACTGACTACTGAAATGATGTTCTGTGTAACATCTGGACATGAATACTCTTCTCAGTAACTGACTGAGAAAATTCACCTGGGGTGAATTTTAATGCAGTGCTTTTAATTTCCCATCATCTGAAATAACTCTTTTTACTACCTGGTGGCCCTAGTGCCTGACTCTGAGAAGATAAACAGATGGTCACTGCAGGAGTCACTGGGTCGTCATGTTTATTCATTTTTTAGCCTTCTCCTTTTTGGCAGGTCCCCTTTCTAACTTATCTCACACAACCCAGCAACATAAGTGCACAATGAAAACTAGAATCCCTCCAGACAGTCCTTAGCACAAGTAACTCCTGTTTACAATAACAATTAAAAACCATTTTGAGAAAACAGAAGCACAGACATTCTAGAAAAATTTTTTGGGGGAGGGGTAGGTGGGAAGATATTTTCTCTAATAATTTCTTCTCCTTTGAAAAATAAATAGTAAAAAAAAATTAAGTATGTTATTCAAAAATTATTTTCTATGATTTGTCCTATACATTGACTTATGAATCTATGTAAGATGTCTTAGGATTTAGACAGACTTACCAACTGACCTTCATAAATTTCTTTTCCTCTGTAAAATTCAATTTTCCCACTTGTAAAATGGAGCTAATAGTGTTATCTACCAAATACAGATACTGTGATTTTTTTTGTTCTTTTTTTGTTTGTCTGTTTGTTTTTGTCTGAACCGTGCAGGTTGCAGGATCTTAGTTCCCCAATCAGGGATGAAACCCATGCCCTCGGCGGTGAAAGCACAGAGCCCTAACCCCTGGACTGGCAGGGAAATCCCAGGTGCTGTGATGTTTAAGTGAGAGAATGCCATGAAGGGGGTTGTATCTCTTGGCCAGCACCTGGCACATAGTTAGTGCTCTGTCTGTCACACACACACACTCCAGAAATACAGAGAACAGAACAATTATTTATTATGGTCTTTAAGTTATCAATACTAAAGAAAAGTACACTACTTCCTCCAAAGAGCACTGGCATTTTCATTAAAAAAGATTTCTCTTTTTTGAAACTTTCTCTCTTAGTGATTTTTAAATCTAAAACAATGGTTTTTTTAAAGTGTCTCTGAATCATGGGCTCCTTTGAGAATATTCTAAAAGTTATGGGCTCTCTCTGCAAGAAAATGTACACACACACACACACACACACACAATGTTTCTAGAACCTCCAAAGTCCAGTGATACATGCCTGGTTAAGAATCTCTGATCTATATAGCCTGGTGAGTATTTTCTGCCTATCCCACTACTTGTCACAAAACAAGCTGCCCTCTGACGCTAAAATGCACCTTTGAAATGTTGCAGTCCCATAACCTGAGGTGTTTAGTCAAGAAATGCAGACTGAGTGTCTCCTGGCAGATTCCTCCTGTAGCAATGTTGTTAAGGCCTTGCGCAATACACCAGGGCCTCCTTCCAGACTGTTTATGACTCCTCCATATTCTTGCAGCATGGACAGCTAATATGTGAAAGGACACAGAAGCTAGTCTTAATCTGAGGCAAGTCAACAGCCCAAAGAAACTGCAGGAAAATGATGTATCTGAGAAAATGGAACTTGCCCCCATGACAGCTGATTAAGCAAATTGTCCTCTTGGTCACAGGATATATCAGAGTCATCATCACCAATTATTATTACCAGCTTCAGAAGCATCCCGTTCACTTGTTGGGAAAACTCAATAGATGTCAGAATGGATTTTAGAGTCAGAAAGGCCTGGATTTAATCCTGGCTTTCTTTGCTATAAAAAAATGGTGGAGTAGTAGTACAGTTGCTACTAGGGAACATAGCCAAGGGCAATAACAGCATAGACTGTGGAGTAAGGGAAACTTGGCTAGAAATGTTGACTCCACCAATGACTTACCCGTTTAACTTTGTGCAGGTTACCTGACCCCTCCAAATGCCCATTTTTTCCAAATGAGGCTTAACTGAAGCATAATGCCTATTTCAAAGGTTAATTCAATGAGCTAAGGCATGTATATATGCTTAGCTCAGTGTCTGGTACATATTAAACACACAGTAAATGGTGACAATGATGATGATGATGGTGGTCATGCTGCTGCTGCTGCTAAGTCACGTCAGTCGTGTCCAACTCTTTGCGACCCCAGAGATGGTAGCCCACCAGGCTCCCGTCTGTGGGATTCTCCAGGCAAGAATACTGGAGTGGGTTGCCATTTCCTTCTCCAGTGCATGAAAGTGAAAAGTGAAAAGTGAAATTGCAGTTGCTCAGCCATGTCCGACTCTTTGCGACCCCATGGACTGTAGCCTACCAGACTCCTCTGTCCATGGGATTTCCCAAGCAAGAGTACTGGAGTGGGTTGCCATTGCCTTCTCCAGATGGTGGTCATAATAATAGCTAATACTTAATAAACTCTTAACTAAATTCCAGGAACTGTTGTATGCACTTTACGCACATTACCTCATTAAATCTTCACAACCAATGAGGTAGGTCCAGTTATTACCTCCACTTTACACATAAGGCCCGCAGAGGTAAAGTACACTGTTCAGCATCATGGAGCTGGTGAGAATTGAAGTCTAAGCAGTCAAGGTTTGAGTCTGTGTTAACTACTGTGTTTTTCTGATCATGATGAGTCAAAATCAGCCCTTTTAAATAGCCATTCATGGTCGTACCAAGAACTCAATTCACTAAGGCCAGTGAATTGAGTCCATTTCTCTGGCTGGGGCTCCCTTGCCTGCCCCGTAAGTTTCATGGCCCCATGGTGGGGGACCTACTGCCCAGGAGCAGGTGCATTTCCAGGGTCAGAGGATATTGATCCAGGAGGGTTTGGGAAGGTGATATTGAAAGGAAGGTCAAGACTACCTTCCCAAACCCTCCTGCGTCCACTGGACTCTGGCCCTTAACTGCTCTGTCGTGAGAGGGACAGCCCTTCTACCTGACCACACAGAGATACAGTGTTTGGGGTTTGCTTGAGGATTTCAAAAGGTGAACACACTGGGGCAGAAGAATTTTCCCGCATGCTTGTTTTGCTGCTTCAGAGGCTCCAAGTACAAAGGGGGACCAGGAAGCCCAGGCTCACAGGAAACCCCTGGCCTTCTGCTCCCCACCAAGAGTCACAAGGCTTCCACAGTCATGGTTCACAGGAAGCCAACAAGAGCAGCAGGGACAGGTGGGCTGACGTTCTTACACCATGGAAAACAGTCACTGAACACAGAGAGCCAAATTACATGAACAGCCTAGGTCAGAGAACAGAACCTGTGAAGGAGAGGGGAGAAACCAGTCTGGTTTTTCTGGTCAGGTGACCCAGTGGCTGTGACAAGAAATGGCTTTATGTGGGGGATTTAGCCCCTCTGACCTCCATCAGTGCTTCGCCTTCTCACAAATCACCCCACACAAACATACCATCTAAGTTTCAAGGCACACGCCTGTTTCCCTCTTCCTGAATCTGCTGCCCCAAGCTCCTCCAACACAGAAATGTTGGTTCCATTATAGCTGCTCAGCCTCCTTTGGCTTAGTTTGAACACAGAAGTTCTGTGTTTGTACTAGTGGAGTTGGAGGCAGGCAGCCTTGAAACACAGGGCCAGCCGCTCCGGTCTCACTGCCTGCAAGAGGTGGTCATTATCCTCTCTGCGACAGTGTACTCTACATGCCCGGAGTTCTATTTTGTCTTTGCACCTGGCCCTGCCCACAAGGATAATCTCATACGCTACAAATCTGGGAGCAGTTCTCTGTCCTGCAGAAGAATTCTGGAGTGGAGACATAAAAGGAAAGAGGAAGCACGCGCCCCAGGAACCAAACGCAGTTGCATTCAAATATAAACCACTGGCTTCTCAGACTGGGTCACATGGCCTGCAGCTCAGGGAGCTTGGAGGGATGAAGCATCCGGGCTTCAGTGAGCAGAGTCTGCAGGGAGTCATCAAACGGCCTCTGATCTGTGGCTAATCTAGATGAAGATACAGGAGGTATTTTCCTCAAACGATGACAGAGAGCATGAAGCTGGAAGGCAGATACACTTGGGATAACAGAACCAGGAATCCAAAAGAAAGTATAAAGTGGGGGGTAAAGCACTGATTACAAGATGAAATTTATGGACAACAAGAACAGATACAGTCCTGCATGTGTCTGAAAAATAAAAACCCAAACCAAAGGATACCACCTAGGTTTAGATTATAACTCTTAATCCTAGGTACAAAACAATCTGAAGTTCTATTTCCCCACTAGTGAAACTGGGACACTGTAGCCCTTCCCTCATGAAGTTGTCATGAGGATTAAGAACAGTTAATACATGGTTCTTTGTACAGTGCTTCATACCCAGGCAGTATGGTTCCAGAGCAGGTGGTTCTTAACCATCATATTATCCTAACTCTCATAAAGGTTAAGTCTAGTTAGTACAATTATTACTGACTAAGGGAGAGACGTGGGCTTCCTTGGTGGCTCAGCAATAAAGAATCTGCTTGTGATGCAGGAGACATGGGTTTGATCCCTGGGTCAGAAGATCCCCTGGAGAAGGAAACAGCAGCCCACTCACTCCAGTATTCCTGCCTGGGGAATCTCATGGACAGAGGAGCCTGGCGGGCTACAGTCCATGGGGTTGCAAAGAGTCGGACACGATTTAGCGACTGAACCACCAACCAAGGAGAGATGTAGCTAAACCACAGTAGGTGTGAAAATGACTTTAAGGATGTGGTTGGCAGTCAGTTCGATGGAAGTTAGGTAAAGACTGTAATGAGGTGTTGACAGTTCTTGTTACTGTTTGCAGCAGAGGCATCACAGGATGACCTGAGGATGTTCCGCCTCAAGAAGAAATGACTTTGAAGTGACAGGACAGCTGCCTGCTAAAGTTATGAGCCTGCTGTTTAGGGACCCAAGGCCCAGAACTAAGCCAGGTGGGGGCCAGCCCTAGGTAGACAGATTTCAGCTCAACATCAGGAAGGCCTTTCTGACATGCTGGCCCAGGATGGGCAGTGAGCATCCTGTCCAGTGTCAGCAAAGCCAACAGTTCTGAGATTCAAATATTTGACAGGTGAGTGGTGGTTGGAGAAGATAAGGTCCTGTCCAGCTGGGACATTCCAGGGCTATAGGTACAACGGCCCATGTGACAAACACATGCAGAAAGTTGTTCCCTTCGGGGGCACCCTGTGATATCTGGTTAACTCTTTCTTCTTTTTTAAATAAAAATCTCAGCTTGTCTTACCTAAGGAAGCCATTGATTGAGAGAATGGCTTTCCAGAATGAGCTACAAAGAAAGGATTTTTGTAAGAGAGGCCCTGGGTCTTCCCTGGTGGTCCAGTGGTTGAGAATTCACCTTGCAAGGCAGGATCCCTGGTCCAGGAAGAATGCATGTGCTGCAGGGCAACAAAGCCCATACACCACAACTACTGAAGCCTGCATGCTCTAGAGCCCATGCCCCACAACAGAAGAAGGCATCAAGCATCGAAGCTAGAGAGTAGCCCCTGCTCACCACAACTAGAGAGAGCCTACGGGCAGCAATGAAGACCCAGCGCAGCCAACAATAAATAAAATTTTTTTTTTTTTTAAAAAGCATTAACGTGTGAAGTGCTGGAGCAGAGTGGGGTATAGAGATAGCTAAGGGGTAGCAGGAGGACTCGGGATTGTTGAGAAGAGGAGTCAATGAGCAGAAATAGGTGCCCAGGGTGGGGAAAGCAACAAAAGTTACAGGAGGTTACACAGAGTTGTGTAGAGCCTTTTCAACAGCTACTCAAAGCACGGACCAGGGACCATCAGCGCAGGCATCACCTGGTGCTTGTTAGAAACAGGCCCCACCCACACCAAGTCAGAGTCATCGACAAGTCCACCAGGTGACCCGTGTGCACTTTAAAGGTGAAAGGCAGGGATGTGGAAACCACCTAAGAGAGACCCGGGCTCACGTGTGCTGTGCTTCCGTCTCCAAAAGAAAAAGAAAAAAAGGTGGGGCCGGAGGAAGACCTGGAGTCTGGTCTCCGTGGGGATGGCCCAGCTGTGCCTTCCAGCCCAAGCCGCTCCAGTGAAAGTCTATAACTTCAGTCGGGTTCCGAACAGTCAGCCAAATCTGCATAAGGAAGCCAGCGGTAATGGGGCCTGTGGGCACAGCTACTCATCTGACATCTAATTAAGCCATCTTGATGAGTCATCTCTAGAATGCCCGTTATTATTTTAGGAAATGACATAAAGAGAATGATAATTAAAAGTAACAGCCTCGGTGTGAATTTGGACTTCATTCCAGTGGTTGGCAAGTTAAGCACCTTGGGATTTTTTTTTTAAGGTAACATTTCTATAAATTTTCATAGATCACACAACCTCAAAGCTTGTCTCTGCTACAGGTTTTTTTCTCTTTCCTTTGCCATTGCTTTGAGTTTGCAGCTTTATGCTACTGCTGTTTTTTTTTTTTTTTTCTTTTTTCCCCACTGAGAACTTTTTGATCTTGACTTACAGTGGGGGAGGGCACTGCTTCTGGATATTCCATGCCATCTAAAGCAGAAAATGCCGAACAGCGTCACATGACATTTTTCAGGTGAGAAGGCAATTTTACACTTCACAGATGGGCCCGTGTGAGGCCTGTTCATGCAAAGGATTTTTCCACCCCAGACTTTCATCTGGATGGTATCTGGGGATTTGTGCTGAAGTTCACCCACTGCCTTCCTGCTAGACCCTCTCTCCTCCCGAGCACCAACGTGTTCCCCTGGTCTTCAAGGTATCCGTCAGGGCGCTCACATCCTTTGTCACCTGCCCGGGCCCACTGTCTATGACCTGAGCCACTCGGTCAGTAACACCCTCGCTGTCCGGCCTTACGCCCTGCCCCTCCTCCTGCTCCTCCTTCCTGACAAAATGCAACAAGGGATCATCCCACAATCCACCTTCTCTGCTTCTATCTCCAGCTACTGAGAGAGATGGAGAGAACCCCCAGAAACAACTGAACCCACCACAATTTCAGAGTCGCTGTCCTCTCCTGGATTCTCAGCAGCACTTGCAAACATCTCACTCCTCTTCAGTCAGCTCTGCTCCTCTCCCACCAAAGCCCTCCTCTTCCTTGATCCTGCATTTCCATCTTAGGGAGGCATCCTCTTCCCTCTTTTCGAGTTGTTTGAACGCAGATTCAACACCAGGGGCTTCCTGAGCTCACTTAGGCAGCTTTTACAAGTTCAGATTCCCTGGCTCTACATTCGAGCAAATGAATGAGACTCTCTAGGGAGGTCCCGAGATGCCGTTATCTAGACATTGCCTTAGCTGGGAACCTCTCACTGGCCTACATTCCCTGACCCTCTCGCCTCATTTCCAGTTACTCACCAGCTGTCAGCCTGCCTTCTCTCCTCACACTCTGAGAAACAGGGCAGCAGTGCCAGTCACTACAACCCAGGCACTCCACCCAGGTTTCCCAGGACCTCTCTGGGAACTGACGTGGCCGGGCACTCCAAGACTGCTGGGTACGTTTTCTCTTTTTTTCGCCTTCTTCCTCTGACCATCTTCCTCAATGCCATTAGTGTCAGTCTTTCTTGCACTTTAAATAAATTTGGTGGTGGCCTCCAGTTCCCCTGGGTTCAGCCCTCAGACCCCTTGACCATCTCAGTCTATGGCTCCTCCCTGGGAAATCCATGCGGCTTAATCTACAAAACACATGCTGAATTGCACTCCGCTCTCATTTCTCTCCTAACCTATCCATTCGTCCAACTCCTTGCTGGACATCCCCACCTGGTTGCCCCCCAGGCATCTTAACCTCAAATATCCCTGAGACCAAATCCACAGTTCCCCCAGCCCCTCCCTTCCTTCATTCCAGCCCTGTGCCAGCTCCTCCTCCTTATCCTGTGCTACTTAATATCTCTTAATATCTCCATTTCTGCTGCCCGGGAGCTGCCCTAGAAACCCAGAGGCCATCCTATAGCCTTCTGCTTCCTCATCTACCACATGTCATTCAGGCTTCCTGACTTTTACCTCTTAAATATTGTAAGACTACACTTCTCCCATCTGACTTCTTGTTCCGGTCATCCTTATTTCTTACTTGGACTACTGAAATAGACTCTACCTCAGACTCTGTCTCTAGTCAAGCCCCACTCCTGACAGTGGCTGGGGTGATATTTGTAAAATGCCAGTCTTGCTAGGTCCATCCCCTGACTTAAATGCTTCAAAGTCTTCCAGGAATGAAAGATATCCTAGCTCCTTAGGATGGCACAGAATGCCCATGGTGACTATATTCAACTACCAGGCTGGGACCAGGGTGAGGCAATCAAGGACCCAGGGTTCAAAACTTAAGGAGACACTCATTCTCGGGTGCTGACCCTGCACCTTCATGGCCATGAGAGTGAGTGCTGCCTTACATTTTGCACCATAAAATTGCCCCACCCTAGCCTCCACCCTGCCCAAACTGTCTCTGTAGCTTTTGACTTAACAGTCCACCCCCCACTCCCACATTTTGTGCTTAGTACTCTTACTCTCCTTGTTGCTAGACCCTCACAGACACACTTCCCAAAGCTCAGAGTGATATCCAGAACGCCTCTTCCAAGCCTATCTCTATGGTCCCTTAGTTCCATGGGCATCACCGCTACCACTGCCCTGACTACATCAGAGTCTCCATTCCCTGTGAGCTTTCTCAAGAGCACAGATACTGTTTCTCTGGCTAGCACCCCAGGCAGCACGTAGCAGTCCACAGGTGTTCTACCAATGTTAGCTGAACTGAATACAAGTCTGCTCTGAGAACTCGCTTGAGTTAGCCTCAGACCCACAGCTACCTTTCATCCCATTCAGAATGACCTCTTAAGGACTGCTATGCGCCAGCTATAAACGAGAGTCAGGCCTCTGTCCAGACCTCCGAGGGCAGAGGGGTGGCTGTTAAACCATCAGCTTTCAAAGGGTGTTAGTCGGAGTTCTAGCAAACTCCCCCTCTGACAAATTAACTTGATGTTAGTCTGAACTTTCCAGAGGAGTTATACAATGTCTGGCCAAGCGCTATTTCTGAGCTTTCTTCCTGCCAAATTTTCACCATGCTGGCTCATGCTTGCCAATCTTGTAGCAGTGATATTTTCTAGCAGGGAACACGAGTAGCTTTGGGAGTTATTCTGGATCTCATAAAGTTGTTCCTGGGCCATTTTATAGAGTGGGATTCAGTAACACATTCCCTCGGGGGGTATTATTGCTGCCAGGAGAGGTCCTTGGAGTTTCTACTGTTGAACTTCCTTGAGTACCCTGTAGGAGGGATCTGTCATAGACAAAACAGCTCTAGGGTAAATAACAGTCTATAAGACCCGATGCACCAGTGTTACTCCGTTAGTGTCATTCAAGTACTTTCTTAACTGTAGCCTTATTTAGGGGCTTCCCTGGCGACTCTGACAGTAAAGTGAAAGTGAAGTCGCTCAGTCGTGTCCGACTCTTTGCCGCCCCATGGACTGTAGCCTACCAGGCTTCTCTGTCCATGAGATTTTCCAGACAAGAATACTGGAGTGGGTTACCATTTCCTTCTCCAGGAGATCTTCCCGACCCAGGGACTGAACCCGGGTCTCCCTCATTGTAGGCAGACACTTTACGGTCTGAGCCACCAGGGAAGACCTGACAGTAAAGTGTCTGCCTGAACTGCGGGAGACCCAGGTTTGATCCCTGGGTCGGGAAGATACCCTGGAGGAAGAAATGGCAACCCACTCCAGTACTCTTGCCTGGAAAATTCCATGGACAGAGGAGCCTGGTGGGCTACAGTCCATGGGGTCGCAGAGAATGAGAACACTCAGAACATGACTGAGTGACTTCACTTTCACTTTATTTCTTTGGGGATGCGACCTGTGCTATGTCCATAGCTGTATGTTCTCCACACAGCCTGGGTATATCTAATTTGCTCAGCCTTTTACCTTCCCCAGGGCTGTATTGTACCTGGCACCTAGTACGTGATATCATCTGGTGACAGGGCATGGGAGGAGAAACTTGGGGGACAGCCTTGGACCTGGAGGGGCTAGTCTCCAGAACTGCAGAGCTGAGGGTAACAGACAGAACACCATGCTCTGGCTTTCCACTTACAGGGAGGCCCAGGAATACTGGAGTGGGTAGTCTACCCCTTCTCCAGGCGATCTTCCTGACCCAGGGATCGAACCCAGGTGACCGCATTGTGGGCAGATTCTTTACCATCTGAGCCACAGGGATGGGGAAAGGAAGGAGTAATTGATAGCATGTGCAGGGTGGCTACTTCTTGGTTTCACTTTTCTGTTTAGCATAGATAAAGTTTTCTAGCTTCAAGCCAAAGAAACCCAACCTGAAACTCCCGTCTAGCTCCCTACTTTGGATCTATAACTACTAAATCCTGATAGAATATCTGAAGTAGACGTAGGCTTAATGGAGAGGAAAATAAGCCTGGGCACATAAACTCTGAAACAGATTATGTCATTACAAAACCCCCAGAGCAACAAAGAATCCACTGTTTCCAGGAAGTAGGGGAAATATTTCTAAGGAGGAAGTGGGAGGCTTGAGGAGAGTGGGGGTCTGTGCAGCAAGGAAGGGTTATCAGCTGGTCCCAGTGGTTGGGAGGGAGGTACTGAAACAGCGTGAGGCCTGAGTGAGGCACCAGGGAAGCAGCTGGTGTCTGGCCTGGGAGCCATGTAAAACTTTTTTTTAAACTGGAAAGTATTATAAAGTAAGATTTGCATTTTGGCTAGATAACTTTAGTAACTAGATGGAGGACAAATCTAGAGAGATTTTTCACCCCCTGGTTAGAGAACTGTTGTCCGCATTCATTTGTTCTTTCACTGATCCCAATTTATGAAGTTTGTAATATAAGCCAGGCACTGATCTAGAGAAGAAAAGATAGCCTACACCAGGACTCAGTAACACATATTGAGGAGACGGGTTCAAGAAATACTTTGTTGTTAAAAATCATCAAGACCTTGGAACTTCCCTGGCGGGCCAATGCAGGGGAAACGGGTTCGATCCCTGGTCCAGGAAGATCCCACATGCAGCAAGGCAACTAGGCCCAGGTTCTACAAATACTGAACTCAGGAGCCACAACTACTGAAGCCCTCATGCCCTAGAGCTCATGCTGCACAACAGGAGAAGCCACTGTAACGAGCAGCCTGCGCACTGCAGCTAGACAGCAGCCCCCCTCTCGGCAACTAGAGAAAGCCTGTGTGGAGCAAGGAAGACTCAGCACAACCATAAATGAACAAAAGTTTTAAAAAATCCTAGTGACTAACAACATGGGGATAGGTGGGGGGAGGGACTGAAAAGGAAAGAGGAAGCACACTGATGGATGGTTGGAACTAATACTGTGTCCAGAGGATTTTTAGAGTATGCTCTGTATGATACCATAATGATGGATACATGTCATTATACCTTTGTCCAAACCCACTGAATTACACCACACAAGAGTGAACCCTAGGGAATTCCCTGGTGGTTCAGTGGTTAGGAATCTGCTTCCACTGCAGGAACTAAGATCCTGCAAGATGCACGGCACCGCCAAAAAAAAAAAAGTGAACCCTAATGTAAATTGTGAACGTTGGGTGATAAAGATGTGTCAGCGTAGGTTTATCAATTATCATAAGTGCACCATCCTGGTGGAGGATGTTGATAACGGGGAGGTTATGCATATGTGGGGCTTCTCTGATGGCTCAGTGGTAAAGAATCCAGCTGCCAATGCAGGAGACGCAACCTGCTCCAGTATTCTTGCCTGGGAAATTCCATGGACTGGGGAACCTGGCGGAATACAGTCCATGGGGTAGCAAGAGAGTTGGACATACTTCAGTCGCTCAGTCTTGTCTGACTCTTTGTGACCCCATGGACTGCAACATGCCAGGCTTCCCTGTCCATCACCAACTCCCAGAGCTTACTCAAACTCATGTCCATCGAGTCAGTGATGCCATCCAACCATCTTATCCTCTGTCGTCCCCTTCTCCTCCTGCCTTCAATCTTTCCCAGCATCAGGGTCTTTTCCAAGGAGTCAGTTCTTTGTATCAGATGGCCAAAGTATTGGAGTTTCAGCTTCAACATCAATCCTTCCAATGAATATTCAGGGCTGAATAAGTTGGACACAACTTAGCAGCTAAACAACAGTAACATGCATATGTCAGAATAGAGGGTATGGAAAATATCTGTATTTTCTGTTCAATTTTTCTGTGAACCTAAAACTTCTCTAAAAAAGATTAAGCCTTATTAAAAAAAATCAGTAGGACCTGACGATGATATTGAGCGGGGTTGGGAGGTAGTATGAAAAGGTAAGAGGAAATCTATTGATGGAGGGTTGAAACTAATACTATACCCATTACTTTAGAATTACATAAAGTCCAAAGGAGTTTTCTGTAAGAAGCTCTGCAAAGATTAAAACACATAGATCAAAACAGTCTTCATTTGCACTATCTTTGAACCAGGAGACTACTTTGGAATTTGTTATTTCTCCAGGTCAGAGAGTTAGACCTGCCCTAGGGAAGTAATTATAAAATCAACTGAATTGTAGGTTGAACCCAGAGAGGTTGAAATAAAATACAAACGTCTTGCTGAGCTTCTCTCTGCAGCCTCGTGGTAAGCCTTTCCTACCAGTTCTAATTTTGTCAAAATGGGGTTGCTTTCATGTAATTTTAGAAGAAGCTTTCAAAAATGGAGAGCAGCAAGAACCGCAAGTGAACACAGATGGGCTGGGGGACAGGGTGGATTTCATTTTATAAAAATGAAAAGTATCACATCTCAAGGAAGAGAAGAAGATGAGTCTTTACTAATGTTACTTTAAGAGGCAAATCAAATCATTCACTTTGTTAACTTAATTCCTTATCTACAACTACGAGTAAAGAATAGCAAAATTAGAAGAAGGAAAAAAAAAAAGCTGTGTGCTCTAAATGCCTATAAAGACACATGTTTAGTTCTGCACTATGTTGTATGCATCATAAAGTCTTGCTGGGCAGGTGGCCCAGATCGCCTCCAAGTCTCACAGTTCTGTAAGGCAAAAGGATGAAATATAATATTTACAGCCCTGGGAATGAATTAATCCCTGGAGAAAAGAAGGACTGAATTTTCTCACCTGCTCACATTCAGCGGGCTCAGAACCTGAGCAGGGCGCCAAGGACCGGTTTCCTCCTGTTGCCACAGGGCAGGATACCAGATTCAAGCCTTGAAGCTAAATATCTGACCTGTCAGTGCTGGGTCTCTGTGGACTTCCACCTGTTTTTCCTGGTAAACAGCTTCTAGGAGTTTCACCTCTGGGAAACTGCAGGGACAGCCCTGACGACAACATCAAAAACATTCTCAAGAATAGCTGAAGATGCCTCAGGTCACAGAGTA
This sequence comes from Cervus canadensis, assembly GCF_019320065.1. Taxonomy (NCBI): domain Eukaryota; kingdom Metazoa; phylum Chordata; class Mammalia; order Artiodactyla; family Cervidae; genus Cervus; species Cervus canadensis. Next base: position 20,456,907 of record NC_057390.1, on the reverse strand, counting down.
TGTGCCCATCCTAAGCAGTAGCAAATGCTATATGGGCTGCACATTTTTTTTTTTTTTAAGTGGAGAAAAACAGCTGCTCAGAAGAAGCTAAGCTCCACGAACTGCTGATATGCAAACCCAGCGTTGACAGCTGAGCTGCAGCTTTGCTCCTGGTCTACAGGTGAAATGAGCTCTCAGCCTTGCAGAGACCTGTTGGTGCAGGAGAGAGGTGTCTGTGAGCAAGGACCAGGCCTCACACTTGCTGGGGCATTTCTGGTGGGCTTTGAGGAAAAGGACAGCCTTCTACCAGAGCAGAGAAAGGGGAAGAATGAAGAGGCCACATAGTGCAGGCTGTTGTCTTCCATGCTTTTTTGACAGAAAGGGCTGAAGACATTTTATATGTCCTCCCAAAACTGTCACCAGGAAGAAAGGCAGGAGTAGAACAGCTGCCCAAGGTTGCTGGAGGTCCTTGCGCCCTGCCTGTAGTAGAGGTCTAAAGGCAGCTATGGGACTTCCCTGGTGCTCCAGTGGTTAAGAATCCGCCTGCCAATGCAAGGGACACGGGCTTGATTCCTGGTCTAGGAAGATCTCACAAGCCGTGGGGAAACTAAGCCTGTGCGTCACAACTACTGAAGCCCTTGTGCCCTAGAGCTCTTTCTCTGCAACAAGAGGAGCCACTGCAATGAGAAGCACAGACTCTGCGGCTAGAATAAAGCCCTCATGCAGCAACGAAAACCCAGTGGAGCCAAAAATAAAATTAGAAAAAAATAATAAACACGGCTATAAGTTTAAGATGAGGGGATCTCATCATATTATGCTTGCTTTGGTTCCCTGAAATTCTCTGTCAGAGTATTCCTTTCCTCTCTCTGTAATAACACCCAATCAGTAAGACTGAGAAAAACAAAATGGAGGACAGGACTTTACTTCTACCCAAACACACATGGGGGGAAAGTTCCTTTTTACTGACTAGCTCAGCCATAGTATTACAACTACTGTACAGTAAGAGGTGTTACTTTCTCATACAATGGGTTTTCCCATTACCTGAAAAGTTATTTACTGAGGGTCTGTAACCAAGGTAAAACACCCCCAAAGTTTAGATCTGCATCAGCATTTCCCTTAAGAGCTCAGGTTACAGCTTTCATGAAGGAGGTGAAAAACAAATATAAATTAACAGCCACAAAAGATGGAGACTTGGCTTCTATCTTTGTCTCTCTCTCTTTTTTCTTTGTAAATATTTTGAACAAACTTGTTTTCTGTTTTCTTTGCAGAAAAGCAGAAATAAACTGAGAAAAAGGAGAAACGGGAAGGAAAATAGTGAGAGAAGTGGGGAGGCCACCTGTATAAAAGGTGGCAGAAGAATGAGAACTGACAACCATCCAAAGCTTTATTTATTTAGTTCCTAGCTTTCTGTTTCTTGGCTATATGGTGATCCTGTCTGTCTATATAGTCAAAAAATTCATTTACTTTTCTTTTTTTCCCTCTCTTTTCTTCCTTTCCCATCTCCCAGAACATTTTTTGACATCTAACCATCTGTAGGATACAGGTCTAGTTAAGAGCCTCAGTTTTAATACCAGACTGCCTTGGTTTGATCCCCAGCCTTTCACTGCTCTTTAACTGAGTGCCCCTCAGTACGTGACTCAAACTCCTTGTGTTAGTTCCCACCCTCCATTAAATAAGAAAAATGAGCAGAACCTGGTTATAGGGTTGTGGTATGGACTCTTTATTTATAAAGGGCTCTCTGAAATGCCAGCCATGATTATCATAAACCCTCACCTCATCTCTCAGGTACACAGTATCTTCCTTTGACTCAACACGACTGCCGTCTCTAGTTACTGTATATCAGTTCCCAGAACTCTTAATGAGTGCGGCTGGTCTAACAGGTTTCTTGTAGCCTGTCTCAAGGAAGTGGGCTTGGGGTTCAGTGCAGCCCAGTTCTGGCTGAATACCTGGTACACCTGTGAGTCTGCCCTGGGTAGATTGACGAACCCCAGGCAAGCCTAGGGTCATCCAGGGCCAACCCAGGATTACAGCCGTACCAGAGCCTGGTGCAGATCTGACCTGGCCCCCACAAACCTCTATTGATCCATCCATAATTTTCTGCCACCAAAGGCATGTCCTGAATGCTTCAGAAGCCGAGCACTTCCCTGGGGACAGTCTTGCTGTTTCCTGCACTGCCCATTCTTATTCATCTCCATCCAAAACATCTTTCTCCTTCTCACTACCTGGCAAAATTCTACGTGCCCTTCCAAGATTTATTTCATTCTCATCTCTTCTATCTGGGAATTACATCTATCTTGACATTATTTTCCAGGTTAGTGGATAATATTCTGGCTGACTCCTCCACCAGTCAATTTCTGGTGAGCCCAGCTACACTGGGGAGGCTTTTTTTTTTTTTCATGGTACAATAAAAGCACATGGGGCTGGTGCACTGGGAAGACCCAGAGGGATGGGATGGGGAGGGAGGTGGGGGGGATCGGGATGGGGAACACATGTAAATCCATGTGATTCATGTCAATGTATGGCAAAATTGTAAATTTTGTAAAGTTGCCACTACAATATTGTAAAGTAATTAGCCTCCAACTAATAAAAATAAATGGGAAAAAAAATAAATAAAAGCACATATTGGGCAAGAAAAATTTTTTTCTAAGAAGAAACATATTTCTGAATGTTTAAACCATATAACAAACTCCCACAACAAAAGCAGAAACTATCATGAAATTTTTAATCTTCACCCTTTGAAGTCCATCATCTTCAGAGCCAGGTAAACAGAGCCTCAAAATCCACCATCATTACCAAAATTGGGGAGGCATTTCTGAATGACCAAATGACTCTGGACTGGCCTCAGTTAAGTCACTTGCCTGTGGGCTTTTGGGTAATGTTAAGAGTCAGATAAGAGAGAATGGATACATTTATATGTATTCTGAGTTACTTTGCTGTCCACCTGAAACTATCACAACATTGTTAATTGGCTATACTCTAATATAAAATAAAAAGTTTAAAAAAGAGATGTAATCTGAGCTCCTACAGATTTCTTCTTGGCTGAAAGTTGGCCAGACATGTGAAATCTTACATCACTGAGGAGGAGAATAGAAGTTACCGCCCTTTTTGGAAGAAGTTCCAAAGGAACAATAGCTGTTTCCTAAGCATTTCTGAGAAAGAAGGAAGAAAAAAAAATCCCTATAATTTCAGTTTAAGTGCCACTGGGCAAACAGATATAATCTATGAGGGAACAGCTAAAGTATGATTATGTAAAAGAAAATCACAAATTTTTCAAGAGCTCTGAAGTTGTTGCAACTTATTTATGTAATAGAGTTCTAAAAAATTTGAAGGATGTGAAGATTGCAGTAAAATGTTATACTAAGAGCCTTATAGAATTACAGAATGTAAGAGTTACAAGTGACTTTATAGACCAATTGTTGGTTCTTAATCATGAGTATGGGGCTTCCTCGGTGGTTCAGCGGTAAAGAATCTGCCTGCCACAGCCAAATAAATATGTTTTAAATGCCTTCATAGTAGCATCTAGACTGATACTTGGCCAAACAACTGAGCACCAGAGCCCAGTCCAGCTGACACAAAATGAACCATCACAACCTGGGTCGGGGAAGCTGGTGACCACAGAACCTCTAAGTGAGAGAAAGGAGTGCATCCCCACGGGTGCACCCCTCCCCAGTGGAAACCCTGAAATCCTTCAAAAAGCAATTTGGAAAAAGGAGGGGGAAGGGCAAAGAGTGGGAGCTCCACAGCAGTAATTGTCTAGAAGGGCCAAGCCTCACAGTCAATATTATTCTGAGCACAACACCCACATTCTTAAGCCACTGGATAAATTCTTCATCCTCTTTAGGGTTTAGGCAATTCAATTTAGTATCATATAAATTGCTCAAGAGAGACAAAAAATTACTTCAAAGAAATCTAAAGCTTCACACATATATCACTTCAATTCATAATATTATTGTCAGTTATACTGACAATATAGTAATGTTAGTATTGCAATTTTGCAACTGTTTTAAGTGCAGAACAAAGCAAATAAACAAAACATATTGATGCTATTAGAAACCAAGATTTTTAGCATAAAAGAGATGCACATATAAAATAAAAACAGAGTTAAGAAAAAAAAAGAAAAAAAAAAAAAAGAATCTGCCTGCCAAGGCAGGAGACACAAGTCTGATCCCTGGGTAGGGAAGATCCCTTGGAGGAAGGCATGGCAACCCACTCCAGTATTCTTGCAAGGAAATTCCCATGGGCAGAGGAGCCTGGTGGGCTATAGTCCATGGGGTAGCAAAGAGTTGGACATGACTGAAGCAATTGAGTGCACAGGCAATCATGAATACACGATAAAATTTTCACTGGTCCACAGAAAACTAAGATAGATTTGGATAATCAGTTGCCACATTCTTTTACAAAGTAAGATAAGTTCAATTTAAAAGGTCCTTCTTTATTCCAAGATTAAATTTTTCCCATTTTTGTGGTATTAATATATTCTTTCTTTTGTGAAAAACGGTGACTATGAATGGTAGTTTTTTTTTTTTTAATGTAGCCTATTTAGCTCTGCTTCTTATTATTATCCCAATCAGTTAAATTTTTTAAATCAAAATATAATATGCATGTATTCCCAATTAATTTTAATAGCTCTGTATTTGTAACAGCTTTCCAGCCTTGGCAAAATGAAAAGTTGAACAACCTGAGATAAATCTCCCTAATTTTTTAAAATAATATTTATGGGTATGATTTATAAAAATTTATGAACCCTGATTGAGTTCAACATCCTATTTACAAAAAAAAAAAGTCTAGAGAGTTTAAATATTAAAGTATTATACATGCACTGAAGGTCCCATAGCCAGTCAGTAGCCAAGCCAAGACTGGAACCTGGGCTCTTGCTTCCTGAAAGTTCAGAGCTTTTACAGCCTACTCAGCCTCACCGGTGTCCAGGATTAGTACAGAGGGGAGAATTTGACCTAAAGCTACTTACAGTGCAGAACTGTGATGAATGTGAGTTTTACGTGGTCAATTAGATTACTTGTTAAGTTATATTGTGCTTGGCCACAATTATCTCTTACAATCATGACAAATAATCTTTACCTGGCATGAATTAGGCATTTTTTGTGTGTGTGATTTTCATCTGATCAAAACTCAGTAGGATAGCATAAAATTTTATAAATATACAGAAAGAAATATGCCCTTATTTCATTACCTCGCTTGTAAGCTGCTTACCTCATTTTCTTGTCAGTCACACAACAGTAGCTGCCACTATTTTTCCCTTGCAGCTCACAATATAACAGTTCCAATGCAATAATTCTGCATCTACCTATTGAGCCATGTCCATATCAGATAACACAGGTTATCAGACCAAGGTAAATATAAAAAACCCTGGAGCCAGGAAAACATTCAACTCTGTGATGCTAAAAAATTGTAATCAGGGGAGCTGATGAAGAAAGCATTTGTCTTTCTAGACTTCTGCTCTGCCTTCCCTTCATCCTCTACTTTTACTTTAGATTTCTTTGATGATGCTTTTAACATTCACCTTATCTCTGATTTTAACAAAATAAGAATATGTACATACTGCTTTGGGGGTAATTACTCCAAGTTAATTTCTATAACCTGCCACAAATAACAGTACCCCTGCAAGTCATCTTGTTGTCATCCATCTGTCCCCTGGAGCCAGATGGGGGTACACATATGATCTAGTACAAAATTACACCCGTCAATCCTAGAGATAACACATGAACCAAGGTTCCTTTTTTCTTTTTTTAAACTGAGATAACTCACATACCATTTCAAAGTGCACAGTTCAGCAATGCTTAGTGTATTTACAAGGTTGTGCAACCATCACCACTATCCAGTTCCAGAATCTTTCATCCCCGAAGAAATCTCATACTCATTATCGCTCCCCATTCTCCTCTGTCCCTAGCCCCTGGGAAACCACTAATCAACTCTCTATCTCTATGGATTTGCCTATTGAACCAAGGTACTTTTGATCCCAAATAATAATAACCAAGGTGACCTCAATTCAGAACCCAGGAGACACACAAACACACAGATACACACACACACACCCCCCCATGAAATTCCTCTCTGGCAACACCTCACCTTCCCTTCTGATGTGCAGGACTCCTTCTTCCATGCCATTCCCCTGTGTTTCAGAGGTGATATACCCTCATTTGTCCTACTCAAGGTGCACGCCATCCCACCCTTTTCTTCTTCTGTCAAAAACCATGACAAGTTCTCTCAGGGTCCTGCATTTGTAGGGTAATGCTTAGGTAAATTCCCTTCTGCTAAGATGCTAAGAAATAACAGATTGACACTTTAGTGGAGACCTTCTGAAGTCTAAGGCTCAGCTGGGATGACCATCTGACCCAGTTTGTTTGGGACTATCTCAGCATATGCCTGTTACCGTGGCTTAATTATTAACAGCATTCCTTCTCTCTCAAAAGTGTCATGGTTTGATCGTCTAAGTACATGGTCTCCCAACCTTACCCAAAATAAATGACTAATCATGGCAACTATGGGCATTGTGTCAGGCCAACAGGGGAAATAAATTTAGGGAAATGAAGTTTTAATGTTTCTCACATTGCACCCCAGCTCTGCATTCCTATAAAAGGTTTAAATTCACCAACCTGTAGGAATCAGGACTTCATCCACAGGCAAAAAAGCATCAGCTTCTATAGTGACTTCATGGTCATATATATTTGGGGAACCCTGGGAGAGAAAAAGTAGAGAAAGAAATGAAGATTTAATGCTCAGTCTTATATATTTGCTTTACAACTTCTCTTGCAGAAATGATTTCAAGTATTGATGAAAACTTTAGAAATCTCATTTGACCGATGAGGACGACTAATATGTTCACTTAAGTTAGGTAGGTAGGGGCTCAAAATATTAGCCGATACATCTGAAAGAAGCTTTCAAGGGTGACCCCAGCATGACTTTTCTGAATGGAATGATGAAAGTGAAAAGTCAGACAGACAACGGTGGTTTGAAAGCCTTTAGGGTTTTCACTTATTAGCAGAGGGGTTTCTTCTGCTCGCCTCACATCCCAGGCAAAGAGAAGAGCAAGGGTCAGTGACATGTAACACAGGTGCTGGGTGTTCAAAGCATTGCCTGTAGGCTCACTAGGGGTGGGCCATGTCACCACTTCTCTGGCCTAGTTCCCACCCAGAAGTCCCCCACTCCCTGCCACAAAGCATAAGACTGGGAGTCAGAACTGGGGTCCCAGCTCCTCCATAAAGACAGCCTGCCCTCCTGGCAGAGTCCAAGGCTGGTACATGAAGTGTCAGTTGGTGGTCAGAAAGGCCTGGGGTCTAATCCTGGCTCCCAGTGAGTGGCCCAGGGAAGTCATTAAACCTCCTGGAATCTCACTTCCTTCAGCATAAGACTGGGCTGATGCCCTCATTCTGTCCAGGGTTCTCGTGGGGAACAGTTTAGTCAAATGTGCTTGCAAACTAGAAAATACACATATATGCTTCTAACAAGAAGGATTATATTTTAATAGCAGTATTTTTTAGTTAATTAAAAAAATTATTTATTTATTTATGGCCGTGCTGGGTCTTTACTGCTGCACGGGCTTTTCTCCAGTTTCAGAGAGCTGGGCTACTCTTCAGTTGCGGTGCGAGGGCTTCTCACTGCTGTGGCTTCTCTTGTCGCAGAGCACAGGCCCCAGGGCGCACGGGCTTCAGCAGTTGTGGCGCGCAGGCTCAGGACTGTGGTTCCGAGGCTCTAGAGCACAAGCTCGATAGCTGTGGTGCAGGCTCAGTTCTCTGCACCATGTGGGATCTTCCCCGGTCAGGGATCTAACCTGTGTCTGATGCGTTGGCAGGCGGATTCTTGACCACTGAGCACCAGGGAAGCCCTAACAGCAGTGTTTTAGAGCTTCCCAGCAAAAGATGTGGGATGGAAAGCAGCTGAGGGCTTTGCTGAGTGAATGCTCAAAAGTAAACTACACCAGTTGTTTTCAACTGGGCATGATTTTGCCCCACAGGTGTCCTGAGACATATCTGATTGTCATGACCAGGGACAGTCATGCTCCTGGGGAAGTAGTTCTGGGAAGAGGCCATGGATTCCATCAAACAGCCGACCACGCCCAGGACAGCCTCCCCACCCCCACATCGAGGAATTATCTGGCCCAAAATGTCAACAGTGTTGAGGCTGAGAAACCCAGAGCCGAGGTAAATTGAAGGCCCTGCAGTTTCCTGAGAAGTAGGCAGAGAGAGGCAGTGCGCTCTGGGGATAAACTGAAAACAGACTCTATGGTGAGATGGCCTCGGCCGCACAATCAAATGGAGTCATCCTGAGGAGAAAGGCCAAGATTTTAGAGGCCATGAGAATCGATGTCTACACACGACAGAGACTAGTTTATTTACACTACCAAGAGGCTCTGTTTCTGAGGAACTAGGACTCTCTTGGGTTGTCCAGTGGTCAGGGGTAGGAGTGGGCGGGAGACAAGGCTGGAGCAGAGGCCTCTGCCCACACCTTCTTAGCCACTCCTTTCATCCCTGACCTGACCTGGGAAGGCAGGTCCAAGATGGCAGTGGCCTGCATCGCTGCCTACAGCTGTTATAGCCTAGAAGGGTCTCTCTCCTGTGTGACTCTCCCTGTGTCATCGTCTCATGCCTCAGGCTATGAGAGCACCCAAGAGGCCCCTCGGACTGAGGAAGAGAATTTGGGACTCTTTCCTTGGCTCTAATTATTTGTTCAATGCTCACCTCAAGGTTGAGTAGTATTCCACTGTATGAATATATCACTTGTTTATCTGTTCTCCTGTTAATATTGACTTCTGAGTTGCTTTGAATTTTTTTTTTTTATTATGAATAGAGTGTCTTAGGAATTTCCTTTTACTTTTTTTTTTTTTAACACTAGGGCAGGAAGAAAATGATTCCATATGAAAATCACAGACCAATAAATTGAGTCCAAGATGTTGAGAAGAAGTCTGGGAGGAGAAAGAAAGGAACACTGACTAGGCACCCACTCTCTTAATTGCTGAGTCACTAAACAGCAGTAACACTCCTTCAGTAAAGAAAGCATGCTTTTCAGTCTATGACTCTCTTACTCGGAATAATGCAAAGTCTCCTCTAGTGGAATATTACTGTTGGATTATTTTCTTTTCCAGGCTGATGAAAACTTGGCAAGGAATGCTGAGTCACAAACAGAACTGAGGCCCATCTCTGAGTTCAGTGTTTGCTTTTGTTAACTTTGTTTGATTGCTACTATTTGTATTAAAAATGTTAACCATTTAGAGCTCACTATGGCTTGGATGGGGGCATTAAAGACCTTTTTGTGCATTGCCATGACCATCACCTTAATTCAACTCTAATCACCTCTAGCAAGAGAGACACCGTTGGTTCTTACCCAAAAGCCATCTAACTCCATTATTAGCAAACACCCTCCTTTTCCCCTGGCAGAATACTGACTAGTTGATTCATCCTATAATGAGGATATATTCAGGGATAGGACCCCCACCTGGGCCCCAGAGAGCAAACTTTGATTTGTCTAATTCCCTTGCTGGTGATTGGGTTAAGCAGAGCATAAGACACACTCTGGCCAACAAAATGTGAGGAAAGTCTGTTGAGGAGCTTCTGGAAAAAGTTTTGCTTCTTCTTAAAAATGGAACATTAGAGATATGAAAAAAAAGAGTAGGTTCTTTTTTAAAAATCTCTGGATGTGACTATATGAAAAGGTGACTCGTGGAGCTGTGGCAACCATTTTGTAATTATGAGGGGATAAGCCTGAAGACAAAAACCATAACACTGAAAAAGCAGAATGGAATGAAGGAAGAAATTGGGTCCTTGATAACATACCTACAAAGACATACCAGAACCATAACTATTGCTTTTCATCTCAAATTGCCCCAGGCCTGCTTTCATAGCTCTTAAGGCAAAGTTTCAGTTTTGTTTTTTAAAAAAAGTTCACCCATTTTTGCGTTAGATAAGAAAGGAACAGCCAAAAAAAAAAAAAAAACCCTCAACTAATCTACAATCTACATACCTTTTCCATTCTTTGAAAAACACCGTGCTTTCCTGTCTCTAGGCCTTCAACACTCAAACTTAGAAGTGATGAGTCAAAGCTTGACCCCCTATGTAGGACAAAACTTTGCTTATTAAATTTAAAGGACAAACAAAAAGAAAATATACATGATGAGTTGACTGCTTTAAATATTAAGTTTTGAGCTATTTTTCCTGGGGAGGGTTTAAAACACACGATAATACTTTTCCGGTGGGGCAAGAGATGTTCTGAAAATTCAGAGAGACCCCTTGACCCCAGGCTGATTAACTGCCCAGCAACACTTACGTGTCTGCTCCAAAGGCTGGTGGCCCTCACCCAGCCCCACTCGTGAAGCTACTGGCTGTGGATCTGAGCTGTACTTTCTAAGATAGCACACGCAAGGGAGTTCGCCCTGACCACTTTTCTGTGTGGGGTCTGTGATCTGGGAAACTATCCAGCCTCTGGAAAAAAAAAAAATTAGAAATACCTGTCCCTCCAAGTCCTTGTAGTATTGGAAGGGTGGAAAATTCTGGTCAGGAGGGTCCTCCTCTCGGGTAAACAGAAAGAGCCTTAGTGAACCTTACATCCCCATTTTGTGTCCTTCATTGGAACACACAGGCAGATGTAATACTTCACACCTAATTTCTCTATTTCTCAATCTATTCCTTTAGACCACCCCCTTGGTTACAAAATGTGGAAAATAGTGAAAAACCACCACGATCTGCTACCCACATAATACCATTAATATTTTGTGCTATTTCTGTGAAGTTTCTTTCTGAACTTATTTTTAAAAGTGGGGTTTTATGCTTATGACTGCAGAGTCTTTTATGGCTTCTGCATGTTTGTCTTATTATTATTATTATTATTTTGTTTAAGATCTCAAGAAGGATGGTTCCTGAACATAAGGAATGAGCAAGTGAAGAACCATCTTTCTTATTTTCAAAGGAAGAGCTTTGGAAATTATGTAAGAACAAATTAGCTCATGCTATTTGAAAAGATTCTAGAAAAAAATCAGCAGATCACCAGCAAACTCCAAAAAAGTATAAAAATGTTAGGGATTACTAGCTGGCTGTGAACATCAGCTTGTGGTAGGAAATCATGCCAAAGTGATTCAAGTATAGTGACAATGATGAAGAAAAAAGATGAAATGAAAGAAAGAGAAAGAAAGAGAAGAGAAAGATGAAGAGAAAGTCATAGACGGAATCGAGAGTTTAGCTAAGCCTTTTATTCTGTGCCATGTAATAGCTTCCTCAATAAGTTAAAATATTACAGCTAGGGGGAATGAGGTAGTTTAGAAGGAATTACCTAAGAGGGTCTCTCCCTGTCTTCACAGCACTCTTCAGGTGGGTTTGTACAGTGGGAGCACCCCAATACACCCCATTTCCTAAAAGGGACTGGGCTAAGTACATTTCCAAGGATCCAATGTGGAAAATGCCTTACTTAGAAGTAATTTTTAGGGGAGGGGGAGGAGTGGAACAGGGGAAGCAAATGTAAGCCCTTGTCACAGTTAGAGGAGAGGGAGTTGTTTTTTTTGTTTTTTTTTTTTAATATTTTTATTTGTTTATTTATTTGGCTGAGCCTGGAGGATCTTCAGTTGTGGCATGCAAACTCTTAGTCGCAGCATGTGAACTCTTAGTTTCGGCATGTGGGATCTAGTTCCCTGACCAGGGATCGAACCTGGGACCCCTGCTTTGGGAGCTCAGAGTCTTAGCCACTGGACCACCTGGGAAGTCCCAGATGAGAGGGAGTTCTTGAAAGCGCTAGTTTTACCTGTCTGAGCATGTGGGCAGCACAAGCTACTCAATGTACTCCCTTCCCTATAATTTCCATTTGTTGAGCAGCTACTATGAGGCAGATGCTTTGCTGGGTGCTGTTCCTCACTCCAAGGGTGACCCCATCTCCAGGGTAATTCCCTAGTGGGTTAGTCTCTTCAGTCACAGCCCCCCTCCACCCCCAGGTCATTCCACACAGCTCAATGCAAGAGAGAAGAGGCAAGTGACACTTCACACTACAGCAGGTGAGCAGAGGCAAGTTCACTTACCTGGCCGGCCAGGTTGAAGTAAGAATGATTGGTCAGATTGACCGGGGTGGTCTGACTGGCCTGTGCGCGATAGTTGACCACGAGCTCGCCGCCATCCAGCGTGTACGTCACCCAGACCTTTAAGTCTCCAGGGTAGCCTTCCTCACCATCTGGACTGACCCGTGAGAACTCGACACCATTTGACAGCACCCGAGGGGTCCAGAGGACCTGGAAGAAAGTGTTTTCAAAGCTACTTAGTCACTCCAGTGCCGAGCTAAATGCCACATTGCAATATTTAAGGACAGCTTGGAACCTAAAAAATGAAACTAGTGAGGATAACCAAACAGGAGCAGACTCACAGGTAGAACAAACTAGTGTTGCCATTGGGGTTACCGTAAGGATAGAGGATTAAATGTACAAACGTCTATGTATAAAATAAACAACCTACAAGGATCTATTGTACAGCATGGGGAATATAGCCAATAGCTTCCCTTGTGGCTCAGCTGGTAAAGAATCCACCTGCAATGTGGGAGACCTGGGTTTGATCCCTGGGTTGGGGAAATCCCCTGGAGAAGGGAAAGGCTACCCACTCCACTATTCTGGCCTGGAGAATTCCAAGGACTGTATAGTCCATGGGGTCACAAAGAGTTGGACATGGCTGAGCGACTTTCACTTTCACTTATAGTAACTTTATTGATTTAGAGAAGAGGTTAATTTTTTTTTTTTGGCTGCACTGGGTCTTCATTGTTGCACGGGCTTTTCTATAGTTGCGGCGAGTAGGGGCTACTCTCTAGTTGCACTGTGTGGGCTTCTCACTGCGGGGGCTTCTCTTGTGGCAGAGCATGGGCTCTAGGTGTGCGGGCTTCAGTAGCTGTGGTTCCCAGGCTCTAGAGCACAAGCTGAGTAGTTGTGGTACATGGGCTTAGTAGCTCTGCAGCATGTGGGATATTTCAGCACCAGGGATTGAACCTGGGTCTCCTGCATTGGCAAGCAGATTCTTTACTACTGAACCATCAGGGAAGAGCCTATAATAACTTTAAATGGAATGTAATCTTTAAAAATTGTGAATCACTATGTTATATACCTGAAATTTGTACGTAATCTTCTATGCCTTATCGAGTGCCCATTATGAGCCCAGGGACTCACTAGAAACATCATACACACTATCTTTTCTGTCTCAGGACTGACTTAAAGTGGGTACCATTATCCTCTTTTAAAGATGAGAGAGCAGAAGCTCAGAAAGGATAAACTGCTTGTTCCAGGCCACACAGCTAGTAAAATGCTGGATTTAAATCAAGTGGTCTAATCCTAGAGCCTGACTCCTTATTCTACACCATCAGAGGATGAGGTAGCCAGAGACCTCCAGTCCCTTTGGGGAGCCCTGGGATCACTAGTAAAGGGGACCTTTGCTGACATGAGACCTTCATTTGTTGGGTGCTCATTAGCCACTGACCTGGTGCTTTACACAAACCATTTGATAAGGATTTGGCTGAACCAACTAAAATTACCATTTTTGTAGGTCAAAACAGTTGTGCACTGGTAATTTCATATGGGTACAACTAATATCATTACCCCCATTTTACAGATTAGCAAACCGAGTTCAGTGGTGTTAACTTGCCCTTAAAGTGGGCGGTGTTAACTCTACCTCCCACATTCTAGAGGATGGAGTAGAACCCTTTCACACTTCATGCAGTTATTTAAAGGGAAAAAAAAAATCTTGTTTAAAGTCATACATGTAATAAGTGACAGAGCTAGGGTTCAAACTTAGCCTGACAGTCTACACTATTCCACATTTTTACTTTCAGTGAATGTTTTATTCCAATCTTCATTTTCAACAGCAGAGTTGAGACCAAACACTGTCATTCCAAATAGACTTGGGAGACAGTAACTTGTGTGGGCCATAAGAGTGGCCCACGAGCCCAGGCTCTGCCTACCCACTCCTGACATGCCTGCATCTCTCACCGACACTACATTTGCCAGGAAGTGAGGCCCGGTAGGAAGGGAGGTCTCTGCCTTCACCTACAGTGAAAGCAGCTGGCATCTGAAACGAATTCAGTGACCTTGGTAAAAAATTAATTTTACACCCTAATTATCTCCTGGAAATGGTAAACTTTTGAGACACTTAAAATATAAAACCTGGTATATGTGTGATTAAAGAAAAAGGTCAATTAAAGTCAATCCTAAAGGAACTCAGTCCTGAATATTCATTGGAAGGACTGATGCTGAAACTGAAACTCCAATACTTTGGTCACCTGATGCAAAGAACTGACACATTGGAAAAGACCCTGATGCTGGGAAAGATTGAAGGCAGGAGAAGGGGACAACAGAGGATGAGGTGGTTGGATGGCATCACCGACTCGATGGACATGAGTTTGAGCAAGCTCTGGGAGTTGGTGACGGACAGGGAAGCCTGGAGTGCTGCAGTCCATCAGGTCGCAAAGTGTCAGATGTGACTGAGAGACTGAACTGAACTGAAAGAAAAAGGAATCCCCCAAGTGGGAAATTTTATAAATAAAATATTTGAAATAAAATGGTCTTAACTTGCTACCTAGTTTTTCTCCTTTAGAGAAAGGATACAATGGAAAGATTTTTGTGTAAGTCAATATCATCAGACAAAGTGGAAAGTACAATTCCTATTCACAGGAGGATTTCCCTGATTCAGTAGTTTCCAAATTTTCCTGAAAACTTCCAAATTTTTTTCTCTAGACCTACTTACACCATTTCTAATCCTGTCAGGTTACTCAAATTTCATTGTTAAAAAAATGTGTTGGTATAAATAAGAAAACAATTACCTGCAAACAGACAATTATGCAGTAATTGTTGAGATCAAACAAAACTGAAAACGAAGTTCATGTGATACTGCTCATGTTGCTCCATGAAAACCTAGTGTCCTAAAACTTTCAACGGCTTCATGATTATATTCCGAGTCTTTCCCCACCCTCTGTGAGCTGTTGCACAGCCACTCTCTCAAATATCCACTTTTTAAATGACATGCTATCTTTTCTTGAAGAACAGTTCAACTCCAACCTCCCTAGCTGCCATTAATTCCAGTTCCTGTAGCACACCTCTGGCATCTATATTATGGGGCTCGTTGCCTATAACTGTTATTCATGTAACTTACTACATGATACTCACTATACTAGAGTATCAGCAATCTCCATCCCACTATGCTCCCTGGTTCACAGAAGAGGCTCAGTAAACACACGGCAGAGGAGGATATAAACACTCACTCTCTTCATGTGTTTGTTCCTACAGGGCGTGCCCTGTACGTGACACCGCAGAAAACTCCATGTGGAACAGAGGCCGCAGGAACAAGCTAGAACAAGGTGCTGAGGCTCCTCTGAAGACCCCTGGCCAAACAAAGCTGAAGCTAACTTCCTCTGGTTGGGGTTTGCCCATGGACCTGGCATATTCCAGAGACCCTCTGCCCTCATATTGCCAGCACAGAAGCCATCCTCTGCCTTCAGCCATCTCTGGCATGAGGAGTTTCATCATGGAGGAAAGGGGAAGTAATGGGGCTGTCTGGTTCTAAGCCACAGACAGGAAGCTGATAGAACAGGGGAAACAGAGAGTGACCAACTTCCTTCATCAGGATAGCTGGTGGTTAAGAGGTAGAAAAGAAGAAATTGCGATTCTTAACATGCCATATATGTTCCTGTCTTCTCCGGCTTTTCTCTAGGAAATAACCTGGGTGGTATAATTTAAAGGAAAGCTCACTACCAAAATTACCTCTCTGAAATTAGACTAGTAAGAGAATCACTGAGCTCAACCTGCAGACTCCCACACAACTAGGAAAGAACAGGAAGCCAGGCATTCCCACCTCAGGGAGAAGCTGTCTGATCAATTTGTTTTCCTAACCTGCTTTTCCAGGAATTCACTTACAGGATGGGAGTTAATGTGGAAAGGGAGAACTGGGGAGAATCTGACGTCATTTTGAGGCGTGAGACCCTTCACTGGGAGGGTAGCCTGGATATGGCAGCACAGTACATGCCAGTCGGGGTCGGGGGGAAGAGCTTATAGACAGATTCTAGGGGGATGCTGGGTTGGGGGGATGCCAGTGACTATGGCAGACACCAGCAACTGTAGTATAGGAATGAGGGCTTTGGGTCAGGCAGCCCAACTTACGAGTTGTGTGGCCTTTCAGGGCCTCAGATTTCTCATCTGGTGATAATACGGGGTTCTAATAAGAGTGGGAGATAATATATGCAAATGATTTGTGCAGGAAGTGGTACATATTGTCTTTAATCCACTTTTCTGTTCTGCCTAAAGTCAACTCTCTGATCCCAAAACTGTGAGACAGGCGTTCGTTTCCTGTCTTTCCTAAGTCAAAGGTTGTCATCCTTTCACTCAGGGGCTCCCCTGCCTACTATAGTCAGATTAGCTAGAGACAGCTGGGTCCTGGAACACAGTCAGCAATCTGCGTCCCCCCAGGCCCAAACCATGAGCGCAGCCTCCTTCCTGGATCACCTTACCACGCATTGACTCCAGGGCCTAGGGCTGTGCCTGGCAAAGGCAAGGCATGCTTGAAGGTACTCAGTGAAGTGTGCCAGGTGAGGACACTGTGCAATGACTTCAACTCACCTTGTCAAACCCTTTGACTCCTCCATGCAGGCTGTTGGGCCCGTTGTTAATGGCCAGTTTATACTCCTTCCCATCCAATGTGAACGTTCCTTTGGCAATTCGGTTGGCCACCCTGCCAACCACAGCTCCAAAGTAGGGCTGCTTTTGGAGGTACCCTGCAAGGATATGGGATGACAGCGATTTTAAAACCTTCAAGCCAAAGATGAGGTCCACACTGCTGCCCACCACCTCCTTCTGAGGGCAGCTGTAAGTATTAACAACATGGGCATACTATGTGTGCATGGAAGCAGGGAAAATTGGTGTTCTTTACACACGACCCTTCCCCTTTCCAAAAGTAATTCATATTCTTTACAAACATTTAAAAAGACTAAAGGACAAAGAAGAAACCAAAATCATCCTGACCTTCTCACTAGAGAGAACCACTGTTAATATTTGGGTTTTTTTTTGGCTGCGCTGGGTCTTGGTTGCACATGAGCTACTCGCTAGTTGCAGGGCACAAGCTTCTCACGGCAGTGGCTCCTCCTGTTGAGGAGCATGGGAGCTGGGCCCCAGGGCATGCAGGCTCCAGCAGTTGTGGTGCTGATTTACTTGTCCCACAGCATGTGGAACCTTCCCAGGTGAGGAACTGAACCTATGTCCCCTCCGTTGACAGGCAGATGCTTAACCACTGGACCACCAGGGAAGTCCACCATTTATATTTGTATGTATATCTATATTGGTCTTTTTTTTTTTTTGGCTTATTGTATTGGCCACATAACATGGCTTGCAGGATCCCAGTTCCTTGGTGGTGGTGGCGGTTTAATCACTAAGTTGTGTCCGCCTCTTGCAACCCCATAAACTGTAGCCTGCCAAATTCCTCTGTCCATGGGATTCTCCAGGCAAGAATACTGGAGTGGGTTGCCATTTCCTTCTCTAGGGGATTTTTCCAACCGAGGAACTGAACTCGGGTCTCTTGGATTGAAGGCAGATTCTTTACCAACTGAGCTACAAGGGAAGCCCCACCAGTTCCCATTCCCTGACCTAGGATCAACTGAGTGCCTCCTGCAGTGGAAACTCACAGTCCTAACCACTGGAATGCCAGGGAATTCCCTCCTATGTAGATCTGCATATTCCCTTTAATATTTGAGTATACGTGTGCATATGCTTTTCAGATGGGCTTCTTTCACTTAATAACATGCATTTAAGGTTGCTCCATATATTTTTGTGGACTGATTTCTTTCTAGCACAGCATAATATTCCATTGTCTGGATGTACCATAGTTTACTTATCCATTCACCTATTGAAGGGCATCTTGGTTGCTTCCAAGTTTTGGCAATTATGGATAAAGCTACTACAAATATTCATATGCAGGTTTTTGTATGGACATATATTTTTAACTCCCTTGAGTAAAATACCAAGGAATGTGACTGCTGGACCATATAAGAGTATGTTTAATCTTGCAAGAAACTGCCAACTATCTCCCAAAGCAGCTATACCATTTTGTATTCCCAGCAACGAATGACAGTTCCTGTTGCTCCATGTGCTTGCCAGCATTTGGTGTTGTCAGTGTTCTGGACTTTGGCCATTCTAATAGGTCTCAATGTTGTTTTAATTTCCCTTTCCCTGATGACATATAATGTGGAACAAATTTCATTTGCTTTCCAGGAGCTCGAAATGTGAAACGCAGGACTTCTGTTCAAAAATCATTTAGCTACATCTCCTTTTGACTCCTACCTTGATTCATTCAACTGGTGTACACCAATCCCCTACTCGTTGCCAGCCACATGCTTGGCATAGGAGACAAGGATAAATTCAACAGCAAGCTGCATCATGGACTTGCAAGAATTCTCTCAGAAGGGACCACTTTCTGGCAACAATTAATAAGCCCACACTTTTAAACCCTTAGTTTAGATGAAGAGTTTTTAAGGATTAAACGGTAAGGATAGCAGAAATGACTGCTCCTAACTGTCTCTGAGAAACTCTTCAGAACAAATGGATTTTATATTACTTTCTTAAGTTACTAAGTGTTTTTTTGACTGCACTGGGTCTTTGTAAGAAAAAGCACAGCAACTTTTTGTTGCAGCACACAGGCTTTCTCTGGTTGCAGCACAAGAACCTCTCCTTGAGGTCCTTGGGCTTAGTTGCCCATTGGCATGTGGGATCTCAGCCCCCTGACCAGAACCCAAGTCTCATGAATTGGAAGGTGGATTCTTAACCACTGGACCACCACATAAGTCCCTATTACTAAGCTTTTAAATCAAATCAAAATTACAAAAAGTGACAGTCCCCCAAAGTCTGAATAGGGCTAAGAAGCTTGTTTCTGAAATGCAGAAAATACTATTTTCCATGAAAAAGGGCAGTTTCTAGGTCAAGCCAAGAATGATGGTTTAATCTAGTCAGTAACTGATGTTTGGCCCCAGGTAAATAGCAGGGAGGGAACACAGCTCCACCCATCAACAGAAAATTGGATTAAAGATTTACTGAGCATGGCCCCGCCCATCAAAACAAGACCCAGTTTCCTCAGTCAGTTTCTATCATCAGGAAGCTTCCATAAGCCTCTATCCTTCTCCATCAGAGGGCAGACAGACTGAAAACCACAGTCACAGAAAACTAACCAATCTAATGACATGGACGACAGCCTTGTCTAACTCAATGAAACTATGAGCCATGCCACATAGGGCCACCCAAGATGGATTGGTCATGGTGCAGAGGTCTGACAAAACGTGGTCCACTGGAGAAGGGAATGGCAAACCATTCAGTATTCTTGCCTTGAGAACCCCATGAGCAGTATGAAAAGGCAAAAACATAGAACACTGAAAGATGAACACCCCAGATCAGTAGGTGCCCAACATGCTACTGGAGAAGAGTGGAGAAATGACTCCAGAAAGAATGAAGAGATGGAGCCAAAGCAAAACAAACACCCAGGTGTGAATGTGACTGGTGATGGAAGCAAGGTCTGATTCTGTAAAGAGCAATATTGCATAGAAACCTGGAACGTCAGGTCCATGAATCAAGGACCTGATGGCAAGAGTGAACGCTGACATTTTAGGAATCAGCAAACCAAAATGGACTGGAATGGGTGAATTTAACTCAGATGACCATTATATCTACTACTGTGGGCAAGAATCCCTTAGAAGAAATGGAGTAGCCATCATACTCAACAAAAGAGTCCGAAATGCAGTACTTGCATGCAGTCTCAAAAAACGACAGAATGATCTCTGTTTGTCTCCAAGGCAAACCATTCACTATCACAGTAATCCAAGTCTATGCCCCGACCAGTAATGCTGAAGAAACTGAAGTTGAACAGTTCTATGAAGACCTACAAGACCTTCTAGAATTAGCACCCAAAAAAGATGTCCTGTTCATTATAGGGGACTGGAATGCAAAAGCAGGAAGTCAAGAAACACCTGGAGTAACAGGCAAATTTGGCCTTGGAGTACAGAATGAAGCAGAGCAAAGGCTAATACAGTTCTGTGAAGAGAATGCACTGGTCATAGAAAACACCCTCTTCCAACAACACAAGAGAAGACTCTACACATGGACATCACCAGATAGCCAACACTGAAATCAGACTGATTATATTCTTTGCAGCCAAAGATGGAGAAGCTCTATACAGTCAGCAAAAACAAAACCGGGAGCTGACTGTGGCTCAGATCATGAACATCTTATTGCCAAATTCAGACTTCATTTGAAGAAAGTAGGGAAAACCACTAGACAATTCAAGTATGACTAAATCAAATCCCTTATGATTATACAGTGGAAGGGAGAAATAGATTTAAGGGACTAGATCTGATAGACAGAGTGCCTGATGAACTATGCACGGAGGTTCGTGACATTGTACAGGAGACAGGGAGCAAGACCAACCCCAAGAAAAAGACCTGCAAAAAATCAAAATAGCTGCCTGAGGAGGCCTTACAAATAGCTGTGAAAAAAAGAGAAGCCCAAAGCAAAGGCAAAAAGGAAAGATATACCCATTTGAATGCAGAGTTCCAAAGAATAAAATGGAGATGATAAGAAAGACTTCCTCAGTGATCAGTGAAAAGAAATAGAGGAAAACAAAAGAATGGGAAAGACTAGAGATCTCTTCAAGAAAATTAGAGATACAAAGGAAACATTTCATGCAAAGATGGGCTCAATAAAGGACAGAAATGGTATGGAGCTAACAGAAGCAGGATATTAAGAAGAGGTGGCAAGAATACACAGAAGAACTGTACAAAAAAGATCTTCACGACTCAGATAATCATGATGGTGTGATCACTCACCTAGAGCCAGACATCCTGGAATGTCAAGTTAAGTGGGCCTTAGGAAGCATCACTATGAAAAAAGCTAGTGGAGGTGATGGAATTCGAGTTGAGCTATTTCAGGTCCTAAAAGATGATGCTGTCAAAGTGCTGCACTCAACATGCCAGCAAATCTGGAAAACTCAGCAGTGGCCACAGGACTGGAAAAGGTCAGTTTTCATTCCAATCCCAAAGAAAGGCAATGCCAAAGAAGGTTCAAACTACTGCATAATTCACACGCTCATCTCACATGCTAGCAAAGTAATGCTCAAAATTCTCCAAGCCAGGCTTCAACAATACGTGAACCGTGAACTTCCAGATGTTCAAGCTGGTTTTAGAAAAGGCAGAGGAATCAGAGACCAAATTGCCAACATCTGCTGGATCATTGAAAAAGCAAGAGAGTTCCAGAAAAACATCTATTTTTGCTTTAGTGACTATGCCAAAGCCTTTGACTGTGTGGATCACAATAAACTGTGGAAAATTCTTCAAGAAATGGGAATATCAGACCACCTGACCTGCCCTCTCAGAAATCTGTATGCAGGTCAGGAAGCAACAGTTAGAACTGGACATGGAACAACAGACTGGTTCCAAATAGGAAAAGGAGTATGTCAAGGCTGTATATTGTCACCCTGCTTATTTAACTTATATGCAGAGTACTTCGTGAGAAACGCTGGGCTGGAGGAAGCACAAGCTGGAATCAAGATTGCTGGGAGAAAATAGGAAAAGGAGTACGTCAAGGCTGTATATTGTCACCCTGCTTATTTAACTCATATGCAGAGTACATCATGAGAAACGCTGGGCTGGAGGAAGCATAAGATGAAATCAAGATTGCTGGGAGAAATATCAATAACCTCAGATATGCAGATGACACCACCCTTATGGCAGAAAGTGCAGAAGAACTAAAGAGCCTCTTGATGAAAGTGAAAAAGGACACTGAAAAATTTGGCTTAAAGCTGAACATTCAGATGGCATTTGGTTCCATCACTTCATGGCAAATAGAAGAAGAAACTGTTGAAAAAAGTGGCAGACTTTATTTTTTTGGGCTCCAAAATCACTGCAGATGATAACTGCAGCCATAAAATTAAAAGATGCTTACTCCTTGGAAGAAAAATTTTGACCAACCTAGACAGCATATTAAAAAGCTCCAAGAGTTTACATTACTTTGCCAACAAAGGTCCATCTAGTCAAGGCTATGGTTTTTCCAGTAGTCATGTATGGATGTGAGAGTTGGACTATAAAGAAAGCTGAGCACCGAAGAATTGATGCTTTTGATCTGTGGTGTTGGAGAAGACTCTTGAGAGTCCCTTGGACTGCAAGGAGATCCAACCAGTCCATCCTAAAGGAAATCAGTCCTGAATGTTCATTGGAAGGACTGATGTTGAAGCTGAAACTCCAATACTTTGGCCACCTGATGCATAGAGCTGACTCATTTGAAAAGATCCTGATGCTGGGAAAGGTTGAAGGCAGAAGGAGAAGGGGACGACAGAGGATGAGATGGTTTGATGCCATTACCGACTCAATGGGCATGAGTTTGA
Organism: Cervus canadensis; assembly: GCF_019320065.1. Classification (NCBI taxonomy): domain Eukaryota; kingdom Metazoa; phylum Chordata; class Mammalia; order Artiodactyla; family Cervidae; genus Cervus; species Cervus canadensis. The sequence goes on along the minus strand of NC_057390.1, from coordinate 20,434,564 downwards.
GTAATCTCCAAGAGTTGGTGATGGACAGGGAGACCTGGCATGCTGCAGTCCATGTGTCGCAAAGAGTCGGACACAGCTGAACGAATGAACTGAACTGATGTAGAGTAAAGGGTAGAGACAAAGTTTGTCCCTTTTTTCTGGGCAAGGGACTGGCCAGAATACATTAATAAACGGGGTATGGTCTTCTCCACTCCTCAAACATCCCAAGGATTCCAGCTATGACATCAACCTCAGACTGCCCAAACCTTAACAAGAGTGCCCTAAAAGTCTCATTTAAAATTGCTCAGGATTCTCAGACAAACCCTCCACACCCTGAATGACTTTCTTTTGGCCTTTTGAGGAAAATCAACACTAGTTTAATTGACGAGCACTTTAAACATCCCAAATCTTTTATATGTTTTACAATCGCTGCTGGTTGTCCCAAATGAATCTCCATGCCATTTTGTGCAGTGTTAACAAAGTGAAATAGGATGTTCGAGGAGTGTGAAGGAAGATATGTGGGGGCAAAGGAAGTAAAGATGATTAAAATTATTAATTGTTCAATATAGTCAGACACAATCATAGCCAATAGTACGTTTAATCATTATCTATTTGTTTCAGGTGAGGAAATAGTTCTAGAGAGGTTAAATAATTTGCCCAAAGTCACAGAGCTATAAGGGACAAAGCAGAGAATTTAAACTAGGAATCCTTAATGCTTCTAAAAGGACACTCTTGGGCATCTGTAATATGAAACTGCAGCCTCTAAACTGGTCCCTTTTCCTCCCACCACCTCTTATAAACTCAGGTTTTCTAAAAGCACTGTTGATTTTTTTTCTAATCTTTTCATAATGCCTCTCATGGCAGTAATAGCTGGGTGTTGGTAGCAACTGAGGTGAAGATGAAAGGAAAAGAATTGTGTTGATTATCTGGGTAGATTATTTATACCTGTAGCTCATGAGCAAATATTCTCACCAAGGTTTTGAAAGAAGTCATAATGACTGCAAGTGGGACACGCAGATGAAAAAACATTAAAAAATATTTTCAAGGGACTTTCCTGGTGGTCCAGTGGTAAAGAATCAGCCTTCCAAACCAGGGGACATAGGTTTGATCCCTGGTCAGGGAACTAAGGTGCCGTATGCCTAGGGGCAACTAAGCCTGCATGTCACAACTAGAAAAGCCTGCATGCTACAACGAAGACCCAGCAAGTCAAAAAAGAAGAAAAAAATTTTCAATACAAAAAATGGCAGAAGAAAAACCTCACAGGAGGCATTACTGACTTTTCTAGGCTATAACTAAAAGATCATATGATTTACCTCATTAGAATTCTACAGAACAAAGACCTCATTTCCTAGGGAGTATGTGAACTATTCTGACCTCCATTCGTGGCCATCATCCAAGTAGCTTACATAATCTATCTGGGAAATCAGAGAGTTCACATCTAACCTGGCAATTACAAAAGGACCATGTCTCATGGAATTATCCATGCTTAGCTCTTCCCTGTGGCTCAAAACATTTTGGGGACATAGTAACGTGAAGATAAACCCTGACTCTGTCACATCGTATTGCTTTAAACTATTTGCCTCAGTTTGTTTATATAATACTTACTCAGACATTCAAAGATTATCCAGTGAAAATCCAGCCTTCTTCCCATCCCTGTACCACAGCTACCCAGAGTTCCTTCTCAAACACAACTTCTGTCACCGATTTCTTAACACGGATTTTAATACACTAGAATTGATCAAAATAGTAATATGCTGCCATTCACACTATTATGATTAAGACAATTCTGCTTCTCATAATGACATATATGAAGTTCAACCCTGAAGATGGCTGAACATATCAGAAAGCCTTCCCATAATAAGAAAAACAGAGAAGCTAAAGGCAAAGGAGAAAAGGAAAGATATACCCATTTGAATGCAGAGTTCCAAAGAATAGCAAGGAGAGATAACTAAAGCCTTCCCCGGTGATCAATGCAAAGAAATACAGGAAACAAAAGAATGGGAAAGACTAGAGATCTCCTCAAGAAAATTAGAGATACCAAGGGAACATTTCATTCAAAGATGAGCACAATAAAGGACAGAAATGGTATAGACCTAACAAAAGCAGAAGATATTAAGAAGAGATGGCAAGATTACACAGAAGAACTATACAAAAAAGATCTTCACGACTCAGATAATCATGATGGTGTGATTACTCACCTAGAGCCAGACATCCTGGAATGTGAGGTCAAGTGGGCCTTAGGAAGCATCAATATGAAAAAAGCTAGTGGAGGTGATAGAATTCCAGTTGAGCTACTTCAAATCCTAAAAGATGATGCTGTCAAAGTGCTGCACTCAATATGCCAGCAAATCTGGAAAACTGAGCAGTGGCCACAGGACTGGAAAAGGTCAGTTTTCATTCCAATCCCAAAGAAAGGCAATGCCAAAGAAGGTTCAAACTACTGCACAATTGCACCCATCTCACATGCTAGCAAAGTAATGCTCAAAATTCTCCAAGCCAGGCTTCAACAAAACGTGAACCGTGAACTTCCAGATGTTCAAGCTGGATTGAGAAAAGGCAGAGGAACAAGAGATCAAATTGCCAACATCTGCTGGATCATCAAAAAAGGAAGAGAGTTCCAGAAAAACATCTACTTTTGCTTTACTGACGACACCAAAGCCTTTGACTGTGTGGATCACCAAAAACTGTGGAAAATTCTGAAAGAGATGGGAATATCAGACCACCTGACCTGCCCTCTCAGAAATCTGTATGCAGGTCAGGAAGCAACAGTTAAAACTGGACATGGAACAACAGACTGGTTCCAAATCGGGAAAGGAGTACCTCAAGGCTGTATATTGTCACCCTGCTTATTTAACTTATATGCAGAGTACATCATGCAAAATGCCGGGCTGGACGAAGCACAGGCTGGAATCAAGATTGCCAGGAGAAATATCAATAACCTCAGCTATGCAAATGACACCACCCTTATGGCAGAAAGTGAAGAAGAACTAAAGAGCCTCTTGATGAAAGTGAAAAAGGAGAGTGAAAAAGTTGGCTTAAAACTCAACATTCAGAAAACTAAGATCATGGCATTCGGTCCCATCACTTCATAGAAACAGTGAGAGATGTTTTTTTGGGGGGGACGCTCCAAAATCACTGCAGATGGTGACTGCAGCCATGAAATTAAAAGACGCTTGCTCCTTGGAAGAAAAGCTATGACCAACCTAAATAGCATATTAAAAAGCAGAGACATTACTTTCCCAACAAAGGTCCACCTAGTCAAAGCTATGGTTTTTCCAGTAGTCATATATGGATGTGAGAGTTGGAATATAAAGAAAGCTGAGCACCAAAGAAATTATGCTTTTGAACTGTGGCATTGGAGAAGACTCTTGAGAGTCCCTTGGACTGCAAGGAGATCCAACCAGTACATCCTAAAGGAAATCAGTCCTGAATGCTCATTGGAAGGACTGATGCTGAAACTGAAACTCCAATACTTTGGCCACCTGATGAGAAGAACCGACTCACTGGAGCAGACTCTGATGCTGGGAAAGATTGAAGGTGAGAGGAGAAGGGGACGACAGAGGATGAGATGGTTGGATGGTATCACCGACATGATGGACCTGAGTTTGAGTAGGCTCTGGGAGTTGGTGATGGACAGGGAAGCCTGGTGTGCTGCAGTCCTTGGGGTCGCAAAGAGTCGGACAAGACTGAGTAACTGAACTGAACTGTACCCTCATAATGACATATATGAAGTTCATCCCTGAAGATGGCTGAACATATCAGAATATGGTACTTGATATTCTAAATATGTCTTTGTCTTTTGAAAATAGCTTGCTTTCCTTTTTAAGTAAACAGTTAAATTATCTAAATTATAGCATAAGGTTGAAAATGTTTCTCTCGATCCAGCATCTGGAATACTTCACTTTTTTTGATGTGCCACACAGCTTGCAGGATATAGTTCCCCGACCAGGGATGGAACCTGTGCCCCCCTGCCCCCACCCCCAGCCAGCTGGAATGGAAGCTCGGAATCCTAACTGCTGGACCACCAGGGAATTCCCAGTACCTAGAATATACTTTAGATGCTTTGATTCGACCTGGCATTTTGTGGCACCAGTCATGGATGCTGACAAAAGAATGCCATTTAACTCTCTCAAGATATGTTAACAACATGGATGGGGGGCAATACAGTCAATAAAAGCTAGATCACTGTAATCCAAGGGGATCTATTTTTTTTCCTCCCTTTTAAGAACATTTGGTGATAATACTTTCTTTCACCTAGATTCCCACAAAACTCAGAGACTCACAGAGACAACGTATTCAACATTACTGCACTCACAAAATTGGCACTTCTATGCCTACTAAGAATCTGGTGCTTCTCAGGTGCCATATCATCATCATGGCACACTTTTCAAACGAATTGTGCAAAGATGCCTTTTGTTTTAAGATCCATGTGACTCTTATATCAGAACTGAAATTAGGAACTTTCCTGCTGGTCCGGTGGCTAAGACGCCACGCTCCCAATACAGGGGGCCCAGGTTTGATCCTTGGTCGGGAAATACACCCCACATGACGCAACTAAGAGTTTGCATGCTGCAACAGAGATCAAAGATCCAGAGTGCCGCAACTAGGACCCAATAAAGCAAGCAAATAAATATTTTTAATAAAAAAATTAATTAAAACTAGGAAGAAATGAGTGTGTGTACGAGTGGGGGGAGGGGAGGGGAGGGCAGGGTAGCTACCTTCTGAATGGTGATAAGGCAGAGATGTAAATGAGGTGATAAAAGCAGATACCATTTATCATCTCCAGTGCTTTATAGGCTCAGAAATTCTAGGTCATCCATCCAATTCTTCTTGGACTCCATGGGCAATTTTGCACCAGTTAAGTAATCTCTGTGATTCTGTTTCCGCCAAGCAAATGGTTATGCTAAAATAAAGATGACTCAGCAAACATGATTCTAAAGCATTCTCTTTTTTTGTCACTTGTCAACTCTCTTGCCTTCTGACTCTGAAGACAGGAGATAGGAACACCCACCCCAGAAACTGAAAGGGATGTAGAGAGTAAGGGGACAGTGGAGCTGATTTTCCCAGCCCCTGCACGTTCCCACCACTGAGTCTCCTATAATAGGCTTGCTGAAATTACCAGAGAAATTCTGCTGAATGTTACCTACACCTTCTCCAAGCCAAGCTGTGGAGGCTCCAAGGCAGTTAAAGACAACCCACCAAAAAAAAAAAAAAAAGACAACCCACCAGAGGGCAAGGAATAGAATCCTCAGGAATATTTAGAAAACATTTTTGTTAAGGAAATGAAGAGCCAATTTCAGTCTGCTAAGGGAAAACCAATTCTGTTTTCTGTTGACCTCCCATCCTGGGCTATGTTGCTGAAGAAGCAAACAGACAGAAAGACACACACCTAAAGGAAAACCTCAAACCTCCTCTCTAACAGATTTTGTCCACACGCTTACCACTGAGCAGAGAATTAATTCTCAAGCAATTGCCCTTTGCTAACTTTATTTCGATCTTTTTTTCTCTCTACTTATTCACTGTGCCAAGAAACAGCAAGCACTATGTACACTTTCCTTTGCCTCAAGAAACTGCAGTGAAGTTGCAGTTTTAATTATTTGTTTATGCCATTATTTGGCTAAGGTCTATCTCCACATCTAAACTGCAGGCTGCATGAGGGTGGGGACCTGTCTCCTGGAATGAGATAACTGAATCAACAATGATTGAATGCATGAATTAATACACGTTCTTAGCTGTCATGGATTCCTGCAGAATAAAATCCACGCCAGTTATAAGGAGACTCATTTCTCGACAGTCAGTTGGTCTTCCATGTTCTTCCAGTACACGGTTATCGATTAGCCAGGGGGTGTGGGACACCGAACTCCACAGAACAAAGCAGATAAGCTTCTGCACCCGCTGAGCTTACCTTAGGGAGCATTTCTGAAACAACCAGACCTCAAAGAGAATCTGATCAAGAAGAAAGGAAGTAGAAGACGCACGTCTTTAATTTTTTTCCCCTTCTTCAGAAATGGCAAGAGAAAGAGCTGGGAGCCACACCCGCTCCAGCCTGTGTGTCTCCTCTCCCGCCCTCTGAGATCAGGCAGTTCAAAGATCGCTCCAGGGTTGCTGAAGTTTTATCTTTCCCTCAACTGACTTTTTAATTAAGGCAAAGCCTGAAAGTATAACCGGAAGCTAACTGCTACAGCAGTTTCTGTTCACTTTGTCTTTTCCCAAACACTGGATCGCAACACACTGAGTCAGCCGGCTCCCAGCGGTCACAAGCTCGGTACTTCCCCTCGGTCGCCGCATCCCAGGCTGCTGGTGTGGGGCTGGGTGCGCGGCGGAATTCAACCCACCTTCCAACTCGTCAAAGCCGAGCACCACATCTGAGGCTCTGCCCTGCCTGTCTTTGACCTCCAGGGCTGTGATGGTGCAGCCCCAGGAGATGATGTCCACTCTCAGCTGGTCTGACTGCAGCTGGAACTTCTCCACTGTCCCTGCTCCCAGGGGCAGGTCTCCAAACACGGCTCTGGTCACCGAAACCATGCTGAGCTCAGGGTGTGCAGCTGCTCCACGTCCTTCGAACTCCCGCCGCTAACCCTGGAGCGGCAGAAATTTACTGGAGAAGGGGCGGGACGGCTCACACTCCTCCCCTTTCTTGCCTGGATTTAAGGAGTGACCACTCCTGCAAAAAAAATATCCTCTGGGACTTCTCTAAATCATTCCTCTGCCTGAGGGAAGGCAAAGTTTCCAGCTAGGCAGGCAAGTCCAGTCAGTTCTTTTCCTTTGGACCTCTGGCCGCATTGCATGTTGGGAATGGTAGTTTTGGGAATGTGAAATTGCATTTTGGGGCCTGTAGTCTTTCTAAACCGAAATCCTGACTGCAATGTTCTACCGCTTTTCCGGCACGAGGTTCTTAACAAGCAAAGATTCATCCGTTAATGGTGGCTGACTTTCAGATAAGACGCTGAGAATTGAAGAGATGAGAATTAGGAATAGTGAGGGGAGGAAATCTTGGGGGGAAATTTTGATTTTAACTCTTTGAACCAGATGGGAAAGAAGTACAAAGCTAATTTAGAAAAGGGGTAAATAACTGCAGGTTTCTCTGGACACTGACTGAGGATCCATTCTGTTTGTCCCGCACAAACAACTCTGAAGGTGTTTCTGCTTCTCACTGCAGAGAGTCTCTCCAGACTGCCAGCCTGGAGTTAGTAGCCTGCACAGGGTCCCATGTAGAGATTAGGACATAGTCAGAGGCAGTCTCTGACTTTCCTTTCCTCAGGGAACTGGGAATGGACCTTGGGTATATACCCATTCTTATTCCTAAAACCCAAAGTTCCTTTAAAAAGGGATTAAGGATAAATATTTATTAAGGTCCTAATAAATGTCAAATACTGTACTTTGATTGCTTCCCAGGTGACTCAGTGGTAAAGAATCCGCCTGCCAATGTAGGAGAGGCAGGTTCCTTGGGTCAGGAAGATGCCTTGGAAAAGGAAATGGCAACCTACTCCAATATTGTTGCCTGGAAAATTCCATGGACAGAAGATCCTGATGGACTACAGTCCATAGGGTTGAAAAGAGTCAGACACAATTGAGTGAGTGAACACGCAGTACTTTTGTTATCTCCTTTCCATAATCAGAAAAATGTTTTAAGTATATACTGCTAGAAAAGACACAGAGGTCATGGATAATTGTTATGCTTTGATGTGCCTCAGAATTATCTATAGAGATTAAAAAAAAATTACATATCCCCAGGCCCATACCTGGAGTTTCTGATTCTGTGAGTCTAGGGTGAAACTCAGGAATCTCCTCTTCTCACAGATTCTTCATGGTATTTTAATGCAGTCTATCTGGGACGAGGCCTTGAGAAATATTGCTCCAGGTTTTGATGACTAATCTCAGGTGTTTTTGGTTTTTCTTCCCCCACTGATGGCAGAGGACTAAAATAGAGATATGAAAGGCCTTATTAGGATTGTCAGATAAAATACAGGGGCCTGGTATTTCTTTGCTAATCTGTCCAGACAGTACTGGGCCTAGGAAGGGGAAGGATTCTGGAAGCCTAACAACATGTTTTACTCGACTGTCTATATACTCATCTCATCTTTGCTTGATAGTGCTTTTGTTTTGGTTTCTAGATACTTCAGAGGGGATCCAACTAGACAATGTGTGTTGTGCTCGCTTCGGCAGCGTATATACCAACTAGACAATGTATGATCAGTTGTTCAATCGTGTCCAGCTCTTTGTGGCCCCATGGACTGTAGCCTGCCAGGCTCTTCGGTCCATGGGATTCTTCAGGCAAGAATACTGGAGCGGGTTGCCATTTCCTTCTCCCAGGCATCTTCCCGACTCACTGATCGAAACTGGGTCTCCTGCTTGGCAGGCAGATTCTTTACTACTGAGTAACCTAGGAGTCCAGCTAGACTATGGTGAAAGCCAAAATGCACCTATGTCTAGGAAATTGGGAGAATTGGGGTCACGCTCTGGGAATCAAGTGCTAATAAAACAAAACTGTCTCTCAGTCATGTCTGTGTAGTTTGAAGGAATATTTAACATTCTTGTCACAAAGCCTCAATTCTCATTCATGAATCAAGGGAGTTCTGATAGAAAAGGGAAAAAAGAGAACTTGCAACAAGCTTCAGTGAAGCATAACATATAATAACAAAAAGACCCAAACAAGTCAAATTATAGACTGCGCTGCACTTACACGATAATGGCTAGGCACTCTTAGTGCTGCTTCATCAGAAATTCTCATAAACTCTGCCACCCTCATCAGCCCACTTAACATTTATGTCTGATTCATACATAAGCCCTTTGGGCAATGCTGTATTAGCAGGGATGACTTAGAATCTCTTCTGTGAGCAGGAAGACCAAATTTTCTTTTCTCAGCCACCAGTTCTCAATGTTCTGCCAAGCTCATGTTGTCACAGAAATAAACAAATGCATTTGGATGGCCAAAGACAAGTATTACTGTGGGTGTCTTGTAACTTGGCTTCGTAGAAAATGAAACATACCATGAGGCCTCTCTAAGAGCCGAAATTTTCCTTTAGGTTTGAAGGGTTTAACATAGTGTCCCACTTTGTGCTAAGTCAGCTGCCAGGCACAAATCTTGATTTTTCTTACCAAAATGTCTTATTTTCCTAGCCCTACAGTAATACTTTAAAGGAATATCTGTGAACTTAAAAAGAAGAAGAAGCCATTTAAATCTAAAGAAATGTTCTCTATCCCAAATGTTAGATTGGGTTAAAAACAAAGTAGTAATTTTGAGAGTGAAGTACTGTCAAATTTTAGGGGATATTTATTTTTATTTGGAGGGTAGAGGCTAAGGGTTTGTTTATGAGATAAAGAGTGTAAGAATTGTCATAGTTATGTCAAAGAGAAGTTGCTTACAGAGAATACCTTTTCTTTCCACCAGAGAGTGAGGTATAGGGAGAATAGGTCAAGAATAAGGTCTGTTTTTCTTCACAGATAGAGGTTAGTCCCCAAAGCTGAGTGCTAGCAAAGTCAGGAATGAGGAATCTCCATCTCTGGGCCCCACCTCCTCCTTCTACACAAAAACTGAGGTGGGCCCATCAGACCCTAAGCCCATGAAGATCAAGTCTCCAAAACCTTAAGCTGTTGACAGGCTGCTATGCAGAGGAAACTCTCTGAGATACAATAATACTAAGCTCTCTGAGACATAATAATAGCAAACTCTCCAAATTTCCTGGTGATCCAGTGCTTAAGATTCTGCACTTTCATTCACACAGCCTGGGTTCGATCCCTGGCAAGGAGCCAAGATCCCACAAGTTGGACGGCATGGCCAAAAAGGAAAAAAAAAAAAAAATGATAGTAAACTCTGAAATATAATAATAAAACCAATACCTCACAGTTTGTCAATAAGGAGACCTAGAATAGATTTTCAGTCAGACTGATACATTACCACCCTTCTATTTCCTTTCTCCTTGCTCTCCAATAATGTTTATTATCATTTCTTTTCACCAGACACTTAGTATGTACTATCTTAGATCACTCCTTATCTATCCACAAATACATTTTGTTGTTGTTACTTTTTACTCAACTATTAGCTCCCTGAGTCGATTTTTTGGGACTTCCCTGGTGGCTCAGATGGTAAAACATCTGCCTACAACGCGGGAGACGAGGGTTTGATCCCTGGGTCGGGGAGATTTCCTGGAGAAGGAAATGGCAACCCACTCCAGTATTCTTTCCTGGAAAATCCCATGGACAGAGGAACCTGGTAGGATACAGTCCATGGGGTTGCAAAGAGTCGGACACGACTGAGCAACTTCACTTTCTTTTCAATTTTTGACTTATGTATGTATATATATTTGTAACCCAAACAACACTATATTTGGTTTCAGATGAAAACTACTTGAATCTGGAAGCCACACGTACCTGGGAGAATGCCATCAAGCTCAAGAGAGGTAGGAGTCTTCACAGTTCAATTCATCTCCATTTCATCAACGAGTTTGAAATAGCTGCTGGGGAAGGTTTTATGGAGACTGGTAAGAAGTTGTTGAGGAAGATAGATTAAACCTTGCTGTATGACACGTTCATTTATCAAATAGTCAATGAATATATACCGGGCACTCTGCTACTGCTGATTGTACATTGGCAGGTAAAATATGACCCTTGCTTTCAAGATATTTACAATATAAAGTGAGGTAATGTTCATCTCTATCCTCCATAAAAACATAAGTAAAATCTTCAAAATTCAATTCATGAGTTTAGTTAATGCCAGACGAAACAAAGTACTGAGACTGGCCTCAAGATAGCTTTAATTTCAGACCTGCCCAAAGATGATCCACCACGTTGGGAATATTTTAGAATTCCCTAGCTCCAAGCACAATGACAGGCAATTTTAGCTGCTCAATAAATAACTATTGAATGAATACATGATATACATACATATATGCTGTGCTTTGTCACTCAGTTGTGTCTGACTCTGTGCGACTTTATGGACTGTACCCCGCCAGGCTCCTCTGTCCATGGGGATTCTCCAGGCAAGAATACTGGAGTGGGTTGCCATGTGCTCCTCCAGGGGATCTTCCCAACCCAGGGATCCAACCCAGGTCTCCTGTATTGCAGGCGGATTCTTTATCATTCTGGTGCCAGAAAACTTGAGTTCATGAGGCACCAGCACTTACTGTCTGGGCAGTTTATTCAGCCACTCTAGGCCTCAGTTTTCTCATCTATAAAATGGGAATATCACATGATTGACCCATCCAATTATTAATCGATCACTAGTAAGTAGAGTGCTAAAAATTGACTGAGCAACTAAGCACCCCTATGAGTCAACACTATTGTCTCACACAGAAATTGAGGCTTAAAGAGATAAAGTAACTTGTTCAAGATCACATGATTATAAGCCAGGAAACCAAGATTTGATCCTGGGCAGCTTGACTGCAGAGATAGGGGCATTTTGCCACTTCCTTATATGCTGCTAGTATTATGGTCAACTGATAACATGGATTCCAAAGCACTAACTAAATTCTAAAATATTACATCAATGTAAAATAGTCATCTTCTAATTATATGGTAATTACAAGTTTAAAAAAATCAGTTTCTGAAAGTAGGTTCAAGACGGCATTGTATTCACTTACTATAGTTAAAGAAGGGCCCAAGGAGAAGAACTAGTCCTTGGCACCCAAAGACCTTGGAAACAAGACACTCATCACCTCTGGACCCTTTATATATTCATTTTTTATTTGTTATTATGTCTCCTGCCAAGAAAATGAAGCTCCAAGAGAGCAGGAAATTTTACTGCTCCAAGAGAGCAGGAAATCCCAGTACTTAGGACAGATTAGTAGATAACTAAAAAATATTTGCTGAGTGACTGTTTGAGTGCTAGAAATGATGAGAAGCATCTCTTATATTAATACAAAGCTGGTACAAGTCTAAATTCATATAACCACTCTGGAGGACAACTCATCAATATCTAGTAAAGTCAAATTGCATATAACTCAGCAATGGTCCATAACCCAACAATTATATTCCTTGTAATATACCATAGATGATCTTTTGCATATAGGCATAAGAATATTTATGGCCGTAGTATGCATAAGAATGAAAATTTGCTAAAAAAGTGAAAATTTATTTTTGTTGGTTTTTTTTAAGATTTTTTTTAATGTTGACAATTTATAAAGTCTTTACTGAATTTGTTACAATATTGATTCTGTTTTATGTTTTGGTTTTTTTGGCCATTCAGTATGTGGGATCTTAGCTCCCAGACCAGGAATAGAACCTGCACCCACTGCATTGAAAGGCAAAGTCTTAACCACTATACCGCCAGGGAACTCCTGAAAGAGTGAGAATTTGGAAACAACCTAAGGTCTGTCAATTGAAAAATGAATAAAAGTACTGTGGTAGATCCATATTCCATGTAATGGAATATAGAATAACAGGAAAACGAAGCATAACAGGCTCCACAGGACCTCAAGCATGTATTTCATAATTATGATGCTTAAGGGAGAAACAGATCAGTGGCAGAAGGATACAGATACATCATTTATTGTTGTTGTTTAATTGCTAAGTCATGTCTGACTCTTTGCAATCCCATAGATTGTAGCCTGCCAGGTTCCTCTATCCATGGGATTTCCCAGGCAAGAACACTGGAGTGGGTTGCCATTTCCTTCTCTAGGGGATCTTTCTGACCCAGGGATTGAACTGGCTTCAACTGCATTGGCAGGTGGATTCTTTACCACTGAGCTACCAGGGAAGCCCATATCATTTATGTCAAATGCAAAATTTTGTAAAACACACTAGATATCCCAGAATTCAAGACATTAGCCCAGGGTCATTTAGCTTGGTAAGTTGTATAGCTAGGATTTGAATCCAGGGCACTCTATCAAAATGCCTCTGGTAAACACTGATAGTCAGATATGGATTCGACCCTATAGTGCTCTGTAAACTTTGGTGATTGATCTTTACTTAGTTTGAGTCAGTGGTGGTGCCAAGGGACTGGCCTGGAGGGTTGGTTGGGTCTTTTCTTCCTCCCATTCTTTGATATGAATAATAGATGTTTAAGCAAATTATGTAAAGCAGCTTTAAAACAAGTCCCTCATCCATTCCCTCTGATTTAACTATAACACCTATTTATATAAATTCTGGAGCCACAGCTAGCCTGAGCACATTATTTTCTTTTATACAGACTAGGTAGCTACTTCTAGGAATCTTTTGTGATAGCAATACTCTCAAAAGTCAGAACATTTTTTATTTCTGAAAAGTATAAACCAACTCAAACCCGGCTTAGGCAAAAAAGGGAATTTATTGACTAACAGCGAAAAGTCCAAAGATGTTCAGGCATGTTCAGGCATGGCTGGATCCGGACTAAAACTATGTCATTAGGACCTGGTATTTCTCTTCCTCTTATTTCTGTTTTCCACAATGCTGGCCCTTTTCCCAGCATTCCTTTTCTATCTATGATTTCTAGTATCCCCAGGCTTATATCATCCTATATAGCAATCTTGTGTGTGTGCGAAGTTGATTCAGTCATGTCTGACTCTTTTCGACCCTATGGGCTGTAGCCCACCAAACTCCTCTGTCTGTGGGATTCTCCAAGCAAGAATACTGGAGTGGGTTGCCATGCCCTCCTCCAGGGAATCTTCCTGACCCAGGGATCTTCCTGACCCAGGGGATCTTCCTGACCCAGGGATCTCTTGCATTGCCTGCATTGGCAGACGGGTTGTTTACCACTAGTGTGACCTGAGAAGCCCATACAACAATCTTAGAATAAAGCAAACTTCACATTCCCAATATTATCAACAGAAGTCCCAGTATTGAATCTCACTTGGTCACGTGCTCTTCTGAACCAATTAACTGGTAGTTGGTAGGTGGAGTCAGGCTCACCCAAGGATATGGACTGTGAGAGTGGGGAGGGGTGATTCCCCAAGGGAAAATCTGGATGTTATTCCCAAAGAGAAAATGGATACTGATCAGGTAAAAACAACATGTTCTCACCAAAAAGAGTAATGTCATTAGAGTATTAGAAGTTGGAAATAAAAAATAGCTACATACGGAGTCCTTGTAGAGAGTTCAAGCATTTAGAATATTTTGACACATCAGAATACATGTGTCTCATGAAGAACTTTCAACATTTTGTCAGTGGTTTCAGTAGCAGGTGTTGCCACATCCTCACATCTATTCTTGTTTTATCTTTGCCTTTTCTCTTGACTAATGTGGTATTGATGCAACTCTGCTTGAACCTTTCTCAACATTGTCAATTACTCTGCTGCTATTCAAAGGACAAGAGCTATCAACAGTTTAAAGCACCAGGGACTGGTTTTCTGGAAGACAATTTTTTCACAGACCAATGGGGTGCGGTGGAAAATGGTTTACAGATTATTTGAGAGCTTTACATTTATTATGCTCTTTATTTCTATTATTATTATGTTGTAATATATAATGAAATAATTATCCAACTCACCATATTGCAGAATCAGTGGGACCCCTGAGTTTCTTTTCCTGCAACTAGATGGTCCCATCTGGGGGCTATGGGGAACGACTATAAACACAGATGAAACTTAGCTTGCTACTGACCTCCTGCTGTATAGCCTGGTTCCTAACAGATTGAGAACCCCTGAACATTCTAGAGAGAATGCTAGCTCAGATTCAGTCTAGCCTGATGGGTATTAATCCTTGCCTTGTCAGAGTACAAGGCAGATGAGGGAGTTGCTCTCCAAGTTTATCTGAACTTCATTTCTCATGACATGGAATCTTATATCAAAACTCACAGGTGGATATAATTCTTGGCATAAAATAGCACTCAGAAAACATTTTAAGGGACTTCTCTAGTGCTCCTGTGGTTAAGACTCCACCCTCCCACTGCAGGAGGTGCAGGCCTGATTCCTGATGGTGGGGAGGGGACTAAGATGGTGTGCGGCACAGCCAAAAAAAAAAATTTGTTTTTTTAAAGATTATCTTACTCAAAAAAATGTGGAGAATCCACTTTCATGATTTTTCCAGGCTGATTCAGTCAGCTTGGATTCAGTCCCTTTCATTTCTGCTAATCATGGGAAACATAGTGTCATTTTCTCAATTCCTATCTGCTATTCCACTTGTTCAAGAGGTCCCAACACTTTTACAATTTCTTGCTTTTGGATAGTTCATGTTTGGCTCAGCTTCAGTGATAAATTTCTGACAAGATGTAACAATTATGGCTTAAAAGAGATACAAATTGACTTCTTTCCTAAAAACAGTCGGAGGTTCGTAAGTAAAATTCTAGGATTTTACTTTGCTTGCCAGTTAATAAATTACTGTTTCACAGATGCTGGCTGAAGATACAAGATTCCTAGGTCTGAGACAGAGGATTTAGCCACTCACTGCATTCAAGCAGAATGGGCATCATGTTGGTATTTGTTCCTCATGCCCTTCAAAACCCATGAAGGCAGCATGAAGGGACCAATACGGTCCCTTCATATAGTGGGTTTGAGAGTCAACTGGAATCTACCACTTTTACAGTGAGGGAGAGCAAGCCTGCTTTTTGTTTGAGAGAAGATATTACCTTGATATTATCTCTTGAGCCTGCTCATTGCAAACTCAACTCAGAAAATGGTTGGCTAAAGAGTGGTCAAGTCTTGCACTGCTGGCATACCCAAAAGGGGTGTTCAGGGATGCTCAAGCTCACAATTGCTTGTCTCAACAGGTCATCCAAGGTTAGGATGGCAGTTCTGCTTGCTGTGGTCATCTGGGACCTAGGTTCCCTCTAACCTGTTGCTTCATCATCTGTAGCGTGTGGCCTAATGTCCACTTAGCTAATGAGGTGTGCTACTATGTCCACATATAGAGGACTGGGGTAGAGAAGAGGAGACAGGGACTGCTGGAGAAAGGGCAGCCACCTCCCTTTAAGGACACATACTGAAAGTTCTATACTTCACTTCCCTTCATCTCCCATTGGCCAGAATGTGTTCATATAATCATGTCAAACTTTAGGATATGTTGGGAAATGTATAGTCTTTATTCTAGGTATTCTATTGTGGTGTATGTGGTTTAGTCCCTAAGTTGTATCTGACTCTTTGCAACCCCATGGACTGTAGCCTGCCAGGCTCCTCTGTCTATGGAATTTCTCAGGCAAGAATACTGGAGTGAACCCAGAGATGGAACCCAGGTCTCCTGCTTGGCCAATTCTTTACCACTAAGATACCTGGGAAGTCCTCCCACTGTTTGTACATAATAATAACCTGAGCCTGTGGCTTGGGTGTGTACTGGTCACAGCCAGAAATCTATGAGTACACACCTGGGATGGAACTACAAGTCCCATACTTTGAAGGCATTGCCCAAAGTGAGAAGACAAATGAATCATATGACTATCAGGGGTCTGGAAGAAGATAGAGAATTTACTCTAGAAAATGGTGTATTTGTGAGTAAGGTTCTGGAGGCTCCAAGGATAGGATCGGTGTGGCAAAGTCTGGAGGAGCTCTAGCTGGAGAAGTTTATTATGCCCAGAGGTGGGTGGTACAGGTTAGGGAACCATTTTGATGGTGATGGGTTCATTGATTGAGGAAGAGCCCAAGCCACACGGAATTTCCCCCCAACCCTCATGTAAGTGGCTTCCGTAAAAGACATTGAATACTCCAAGTCAGTTGGCCCAGACAAGGGCTATTTCTGTCATGGAAGAGGAGACAGAACCAAGTTGGAGGGAAAGATTTCTAAGAGTCAGTGTTGACCCAATATAGTTACAGTAAGGAATTCCCTAAGGCTGACTAGGTGTTGCCTGGCACTCTCCTTAGTAATACTCAGTTGAGGTTCCTGGGATGACCATGCATTTGGCAGGTGTTTTTCTCTAGATAATGGTGACTCTGGAGTATACTCTTCTAGTCCCGGGGAAGCTTCTCCTTCATGGAAGACTTGAGGCTCTACTCAAAGTGGAAGCACTTGGCCAGCTCATACTACTTGGACTTCAGCACATTAGGCCTCAGTCATCTCCCTTACCAAATTGACTGTGTCTCTCTCCCTACAGGTGGGTAAGACAATTATTGACAAGGTTAATTTTGTCCTGAACAGGGTTATAGCAGAAGAAATCCCTGTCAAAAATTATCACATATTAAAAAAAAAAACTAGGAATGAGGCCCCTTTGAATGGTTTCAGGTATGCCACCAGGTGTACCAAGAGATGTGGCATTGATTGATAAAACTATGGATTCTCCAGGAAGAGGAAGAGAGAAGAGAAGGCAAGGAAGTGAGGGGACAGCCTGCTAACATCAAACTCTGGGAGCACAGGAGGCCTTTCAGAGGTGAGGCCAAGATAGGAAGGCTTATCAGAAAAGACTTTACCTGGTCTCCTGGGGCACATTCTAGTGGACATAGCTGCGTAAGTTTATTGCAGCAACTTTGAGGCCTGAGGACAGGCTTGGCCACTGAAAAATAGCCAGGAGGAACAGAGGCAGAGAATCTAGTTAGAGGGAACGGGTCTGGCAGACACAAATGACCAGGTTCAAAATGTTTTGAAGCAGCTCAGGCGTGGTCCAGCCAGAGTTAAGGCAGTCAGCTAGTCCATAGATGATTCCAGTAAATGAGCTTGTGCCCTGTTGTGGAGCAGGCCCTTTGCTCCCTGGCTTGTTGGAGACTGTCTTCTGGGTGTGCTACTGATTACAGTCAGTACGGCAGAAGCCTAGAGGCAAATTCTGCCCTCCTTCTGGGTAGGCTTGAACAGAGAAAATTTTAGCCCCACTTCTTTTCCCCTTCAAAAGGTTAACACTGAATTTAGGTCAGAGAACTGCAGCGGAATTGACTGTTTCTTCTGGGCTCAACCACATTCTATAAAGAAGTGTGGTTATACAAGGGCCAGGTGAAGTCAGGAGGAGACAATGTGATGGGCCCCTATGTAGTGGTTTTTTCTGACACCACTTTTGATACTAAATGTATATTGTTTTTCCACATACCAACCAATTCTATGACACTAACTGGGTCCTCAACAATTCAGTTTCCACCCTATCTACATAGAATTAGGGTCAGATCCTATGAGTTAAGGGGCTCAGTCTCATGTGACTGCCCTTACTTCAAACCAGCTGCAAATGGGGTACCTGGGCAACCCACTCTTCTGGCTGGCTAACTACAAAGTTGCGAGTCCCCATGGGCTCCCCTCAGGGTTGTTAATGTTCTAGAATGACATAAAACTCCTGAAAAACACTTAATGTCTACCAGTTCCTTACAAAGAATATAACTGAGGGACAGCCAAATAGAAGAGATGTGTCAGAGAAGGAAAAAAATTTCCTTTACCCTTCTAGGTTCTTCTGATTAGTCTAAGAATTAAATTGACATGAGACAGATTAACAGAAGAAAATGAACCAAAAAGTAATAATATGTATACCTGGAAGAGACCCAGGACAGTTGAGTGCTGCTGCTGCTAAGTCATGTCAGTCATGTCTGACTCTGTGCCACCCCATAGATGGCAGCCCACCAGGCTCCCGTCCCTGGGATTCTCCAGACAAGAACACTGGAGTGGGTTGCCATTTCCTTCTCCAGTGCATGAAAGTGAAAAGTGAAAGTGAAGTCACTCAGTCGTGTCCTTTGCGACTCTTTGCGACTCCTTTGACTCTTTGCGACTCCATGGACTGTAGCCTACCAGGCTCCTCCATCCATGGGATTTCCCAGGCAAGAGTACTGGAGTGGGGTGCCATTGCCTTCTCCGAGGAAAGCTGAGTAACTCACCAAAATGGCCAGAGTCCTCACCTTACAACACCATCTTCAGTTCAAGACAAAAGAGGATGTTGGGGTTAGTGGTTTGGGACTTCAAAATGGAGGAAGACCACTGACAGGAGGTGGATAAGCAATGTTTGTTAGTAAATAAATGTTTGCTGGGCCAGGCAGAGGCAATAGGACACAGGGAGGAGTTTTGACAGACTTTGTTATGTTCCTGTCTGTCTATCATACCTAGTTTATACGATAGGTATCTATGGTGATAGTGCCCTTCCTGGAACAAGTCCTCTATGTATACTCTTAGGCAGTTAGGGGGAAGGTCACAAGTTCTTCCCGAGTCTCTTGGACCTTGATAGTTTTCAGTTCAATATACTCTGCATGCCAAAGAGATAATTGGATTCCCCTACAGATGCACAGGGCAAGTTATATGGGATAGGGGTGAGGAGTGGGGGTTGGTGCAGAGCTTTCATGCTATCTCCTGTTATGCCATCTTCCCACCACAGGAATGTGTTCACCAACCTGGAAGCTCACGGAACTTATTTTTTAGGTTTTTAATCAAGGTTATATTAGCTAGGCATGATTACTGGCCATTGGTTATTGAACTCAGTCTCCACCCCTTTTGCCTCCCTGAGGAAGTCAGGGGCTGGGGTTGAAAGTCTAGTCTTAATCACTTAATCACCACATCTTAATCACTTGGTTGATTTTTCTTGTGACCAGTTCCCATCCTGAAGCTATCTAGCATGCCCCCCACCAAACCCCTCCAAGGGTTATCTTATTAGTCATAAGACTAGTCACTATTAGCATAAGACCTTTATCACTCAAGACACTCATCACTCATGACACTCATTACTCAACAAACTCATCACTCAAATTCCAAGGATTTGGGAGCTTTGTGCCAGGAACTGGAGATAAAGACCAATTTTTTTTCTTTTTTTTTTTAAATACCATGGCCCACAACTGGACCCCAGCACCCACTCTGTCTATCAGAATAACTAGGTCAAGAAGGAGTCAAGAGAAATTTCCAGACAGGGCAGTGATTCTCATACTTTGGTGCATGTTAGAATATTCTGGGAAACGTATTAAAAATGTAGATTCCTGGATCTGACTCTCAGTCACTGAGGGAGGGACCAGAGTATCTGTATTTTTATTTATTCTTTTTTTTTTTTTTTTTTGGTGCATGCAGGATCTTAGTTCCCCGATCAGGGGTCAAACTTGTGCCCCTGAGGTGGAGGCTCAGAGTCTTAGCCACTGACCCACTAGGGAAGTCCCTGTAGTTTAATAAACTCCCTAAATGATTCCCACACTCACGGAAGTTTGAAAGCCAGGGAGTAAGCATTTCCTTTAGTCTTACCCCCAGCCCCAACACTACTCCTTTCTAGAAGCCTGTCCAGTCAGAGCCCCAAGTCTGACTGTAGGTTACCACCTTGCCCCGACTTAAAGACAAGGAAGAATTACAACTGAGTACAAAGGACTCCCAGATGAAGCTGATCATTAGGATCCTGGGGATTCTGCCTCAGATTGGAATCAGAATCAGGAATCAGAATTAACATCGGTCATTGTTGTGTCAGGTGTGTGCATGTTAGGCGTTCTCGGTGGTTTATCTGTGAGGGAAGTGTAAGGTTATAATTTCATGGCTGAGAAAGCCAAGACTTGAGAAGATGCAACCAAGTAGGTATGGTTAGTATTCAAACTCAGCCCTGCCTGTCCCCACTACCTACCTCAGACTTCGTTGTTGTTCAGTTGCTAAGTCGTGTCTCTTTGAGACCCCGTAGACTGCAACACGCCAGGCTTCCCTGTCCTTCACCATCTCCCAGAGTTTGCTCAGACTCATGTCCATTGAGTCGGTGATGCCATCCAATCATCTCATCTTCTGTTGTCCCCTTCTCGTCCTGCCTTCGACCTTTCTCAGCATCAGGGTCTTTTCCAGTGAGTCAGCTCTTTGCAACAGTCGGCCAAAGCATTGAGCTTCAGCTTCAGCATCAGTCCTTCCAATAAATATTCAGGGTTGATTTCCTTGAGGATTGATTTTACCAGCTGAGCCACCGAGGAAGTCCTACCTCAGAATGGTAAGTAATTAAAAGGGAACACGCTGAACCGGTGTGACTTAATTGTGAGTTGGAGTTGCCGCCACAGTACCGAGTGTCAGTCCCTCCATAACCATCGCTGTGGAAGTGGCCGCGCTGACATGGCAGCCCTGGACTGCCACGTAGGAAAAGCTTTTGCCTACAACTGTTACTAACTGAATAGCTACCTTCTCAGAACCTCTCTGGGAAATCACCAGTCCTGATGAGTGTTTCCCTGTCTTTTTGCTGAACTCAAATCCCTGAGGTAGAGGAGCCTAGCCAAGGGTTCTGGAAATTGCTGGGATTGTCACATCTCATGCTGCATCTAGCGTGGTTGAGTCCAGGTTGTTCCAGGAGTGTGTCCCGGAGAGTTCTGTGCATTTAAGTCCTGTCAGCAAGGCCAGGGTAGGCCTGGTGGGAGAGCAGCCCTTCAGTTCACGGTTGAGGTAGAGGGAGACAGGCTAGGGAGTCACCCAAGGCTTTTCAAGTCAGCCAAGGTCAAATCCAAGAGGAGCAGTGGGGACGTAAGCAGGAGAAGGAGTTTAGATGTCAGCAGCCAGAACTTTTAAGAGTTGGTCAGAAGGAAGTAGACCGGGGATGAGGACTGAGTGGCCAGCTTGGCCACCACCCCTGGAGTGTGTTGTGGGACAGGTGCAGGACCTTAGAGGAAGTATGTACATCTGGCCGGACTCTTTTCTACTTCCATGTAGGTCCTTCTGCGTCTAAAGTGGGAGTCCCCACTGTAACGTGCCATTGACTGAAGGGGCAAGGCCGGGAAACAGTGGTGTTACCAGGAGAAACTGGACAAGTGATTACCAGAGTGTGGATTCACCCATGAGTCCAAGGTCTGGTCCTCAGCCTTTCAGGCAAGAGACTCAGTCTTTTTTTATTAAAGTATAGTTGTTTGTTTTTTCACTTTGCCACACAGCTTGTGGGATCTCAGTTTCCCGACGAGGGATTGAATCTGGCGTTGGCAGGTGAAAGCCCTGAATCCTAACCACTAGGCCACCAGGGAACTCTCTCTTGAAGGACAGTTGAATTACAGTGTTCTGTTGAGGAAAATCCATCTCGTGAGAGCCCCAGGATGAGTCCTGCTTAGCGTGACTAATACCAGCTACGCTGTTAAGAGACTGATGTGTAAAACAAAAGCCCATTCTATCTCCTCAAAAGGAGGTTATGCTTTTCCACTGCCAGTCTCTAGAATGGACTAAGTTTATGATGGATTAATAATCAAGGACCATTTGATAAGCATGGATTGGAGCAGAAAGCTGGGGAGTTTGGGCTGGGGCTAGGCCCCCCAAAATGTACTTGCTTCATAAGTGGGCATTTCCTCTGATGACCGAATTGCTGATGTCCCACAGATTCAGGGTGGTGTGGCACATAAACAGCCAATGTTTGTAGTTTTGACTTGGCTTTTTTTGTGGGCTTCTGATTCAGAGTCAATTAATTCAACTTTGTTGTGCAGATAAAATGGATTTTTCCTACTACTTTGTCCATAACTGATGCGGTCTTCTCTAGAGCTCCCACCCACTGGTTAGTTATTGGTAGTGGTGACGACAAGTTAAATGTCCCATCTCGTTTAAAGCACAACAATGCCAATAATTTAATGAACCCTTAAGGTATGTTAAAATATAAACTGAAGCATTTAAAACTTTTTTTTTTTTTTTTTGCATTTAAAACTTTTAAAGAATTTGTTAGAGCAAAAATGGGTTACCATTGGGCAGCACCAAATCGGAAATAGTCAGGAACACTCTACCAATAGGAGCCCGAAGAGATACTTTTATAGAAAAAGGTGGAAGCAAAGTAAGGAAATTATTGATTGGCTATATATACACATGCACACACATATTTTGGCTATGTCATGAAGCTTGTGAGACCTTAGTTCCCTGAGCTGGGATCAAACCCAAGCCCTGCACAGTGAAACCGTGGAGCCTTAACCATCAGTCCGCCAGGGTCCTGATAGGCTGTATCTTAAAACCTAGTTGGCTATTTGTGATTGGTTGCCTTTAGGTTTCAATTTCCTAACATTGAGGCATTGACAGGCTTAGATTTCAGTTTGCTTACATAGGCCCCCATGGCATTAGAGCCACCTCAGTTTAATGGCCTCATTGAATTAATTTAAGTGGTATGTTAAATTTCTCTTCATTAAAACAAACCAAGCAAACAAAAAACCAAAACCAAACTCCCAGATAAACTCCCTTCTCCCTACTTCTTTTCCTAACGTGTCGAGTAGGTATTAAGAAAAGGGAGAGGTATGGCTTATGAGTATTTGTCACAGCAGGAAAAGCCAGGGTGCTTGGCTGGGCGTCCCTTGCCTCCTCTGCTCCCCTGTTCACTTGTTTGTTCTGGGCCTCACTGGTTTCCAAAGCTGCAGCCTGCTTTAGTTAATATGTGGCTCAGAACAGACTCGGCATTGCTTCCTAGAAATATTGACCCTCTCCCTTGCAGACTTGGCCTCCTCTTAATTCCTTCCGACTGAGCCTCTGCTTCATCCTCCACTGGCCTCCTGCCCTGGGATCTCCTGCAGCATCTGCACTGGGTTTTTTTTTGTTGTTGTTGTTTTTAATAACCTTTATCCTCTCTCATTAGTTATAGTGCTATAGTCTTCAACTAGTCTCTATGGCCTTCTCCAAGCTTTTTCTCTTTCTTAAATACCTGCATAATCACATCACTCCCTTCAAAACTTCTAAGAGCTTCCAGTTTGCTGCAGGATAAAGTTTAAACTTTAGTGTGCTTAGTCTGATATATAAAAGTGAACAATTTGACTTCAATTAGCTTTTTAGCCTCATCTTTGCTCTGGCTTCCCACGCCCATCTAACGCATCATACCCTTTCATGCCTCTGAGTTTATGTATTCTTCTGTATAGAATTTTACTTTCTCTTCTTCCTTTAAAGCCTAGCTCAAATGTGTCTCTGTAAAGCAACTTTTTATTTTTCTTTATTTTTGCATAGATCTGTAGTATGGCACTTAATAGCTTTTTAAGGAAGATAAAATATTTTAAATTAAACTTAAAAGCTTAAGGAAAATTGTGCAATTTTGTGTAATTCAATAAAGTATATACCAATTTGTATAATTCATGAAAGTATATAAGAATTTAAACCCCAATTAACTATAAATGGACTTCTTTGTGTACAAGCAGCAGCCCCTGGACATTAAAATAAACTCACTTTGAAAGACTCAAATATTTAGATAATTTTTAAATATGAAAAGTCTCATAACTGGCTTGTTAAAAGTGATTTTGGGACTTCTCTGGTGGTACAGTGGATAAGAATCCACCTGCCAATGCAGGGGACACAGATTTGATCCCTGGTCCAAGAAGATCCCACATGCCCCAGGGCAATCAAGGCTCATTTGCCACAACTACTGAAGCTTGTGCACCCTAGAGCCATGTTCCGCAGCAAGAGGAGCCACCTCAACAAGAAGCTCAGGCATTGCAACTAGAGAGTAGCTCCCCCTTACCACAACCAGAGAAAAGCCCACACAGCAAAGAAGACCCAGCCCAGCCAAAAATAAATAAATAAAAACTATACTTTAAAAAGTGCGTTTGGTTACAAGTAACTTAGCGACTGAACAACAATGACAAACTACTTGTTTGCAACAAGTAATAGTAGGTGAACAAAAAACAGTTTTTTTTTTTTTTCCCTCACATAATGAGAAATCCAGAGCTGAGCAGTCCAGCACTGGCTGCTGAGAAATGCTGACAAGGACCAAATGTTTCTGCTCTACCTTCCTTAGCTTATGGGTTTTTTTTCTCATGCTTGTCCCCTCATATCACCAACTGGCTGTTGCATCTCCAGGTCTCATGTCTGCTTTCTAGGTAGGAAGAAGGAGGAAGAGACAAAAGGGACAAAAGGGCTCTGCCAGTTGTAATTATCCCTTTTCATGTGGAACTAAAACTTTCCCTGGAAATCTCAAATGAGAGAGTTCTGCTTACACTGTATTGACTGGATCAAAGTCACATAGTTGCTTCTAGCAGCAAAAATGAAAAAAGAAATATAGTCATTGGGGGATTAGTTCCAGGACCTCTTTGGATACCAAAATCTGTGGATGCTTGAATCCCTTATACAAAATGGTGTAGTACTGGCACGTAATCTCCCCACATCCTCCCTGATACTTTAAATCATCTCTAGATGACTCAGAAAACCTAATACATGTAAATGCTATGTTAAAAGTTGTCCATACAATGTAAATGCTATGTAAATAGTTGCCAACATGTGCCAAATTCAAGTTTTGCCTTTTGCAACTTTCTAGAATCTTTTCCGGTTTTGAATATTTCCAATCTGAGGTTGGTTGAATCCATGGATGCTGAATCCACAGATACAGAACCCATAATACAGAAAGCCAATTTTAGTTTGCTGTCTAGTTCCTATATTGGAAAAGGGCAGGAGAAGAGGACATTCTGACTGACTGATGGGCTGTCAGTCCCCAAAATCTATCACAGGGCTCCACTGGGTTAGATTATTCATATGATAAATTATGAAGAAGGATCTTGATGAAAAGTGGGGAAAGAAAATAGTGAAATATTAGGATATATTAGATCAAAAACCTCAGGTCTGGCTTTTGTTTCCTGGCCTTAAAGCTGTAGCAAAGAGATTACTCACATCCAAGAGACTTCTTTTTATGGCACTCTTCTCTCTTCCAGATTCTTCCTCAAGAACAGATTTAAAAAAATCTTTGTTGAGATAATTCACAAACCATCAAGTTCATCCGTTTAAAGTGAACAATTCAATGATGTTGTATATTCACATAATTGTGCAACCACCACCCAAATCTAAGCTCAGAATATTTTTACTATCATAGAAAGTATCCCCTACCCAGCAGCAGTTACTCTTATTTCCATCCCCAGACCCCCCGGCCGAGGCAACCACTAATTTTCTTAGAGCAAAAAATTTTAAAAGAGTGATTTTCTGCTGGGAAGTCAGTAGGAACACTGTAAAAATGAGCTTTGGGGTAGGTAATTTGATTTAAATATGTCACAGAAGGCAATTCATCTGCTATAGTAGAGCTGTGTGTGTGTGTGTGAACTGGTGCAATATTGCACTCAGTGAAAGCAGAGCTTTTAAGCACCTTATCTCTTTTCTCATTTTGTCCTAAAGAATCATACAGTTTTCTAAATCTTGTCTTTTTTATATTTCAGCCTTTTTAAAAAAATAAAGATGAGATTTAGAAAGATATAAATTAGATATAAAGTTACAAAACTCATAATGCAAATGCAAAATCTCATTAGTGGGAAGAGTTTAATTAGAAAAAACAAAACCCTAAGGTTTTGGGGGGCCAAACATTTGCTGGTTAGAAGTGCTAACTGAGCCAGGTGCCTTTTCTTGTCCCCTGGGATGGTACAGCCCATGTCCCTGTTTGTGTTATTTGCAAGAGATAATATCATTTACCTACTGAAATGAAAATGAGCCAATGGGCCTAAGACTCGGAGTAACTGCTTTCATTATCGTTTGTAGCATTCCCTCTAACTGTCATCTCCTGCTCTACTTAGAGCCTGGTGTATCTAGATGAGAGTAAAAACAGGAAATGAAGCAGGTACTGAGCAAGCAGCTATCACCTAAATGTTCTAGGCCAGGGCTTTCTGATCAGAGGTTTGAGGACTCGTGGAGAGAAACAGAAAATTTGTGACAGTTAGTACTGAGAAATGAAAGACTGTGCCCGAACAAAAGTGAGGAAACATTTCAATGAGACAGCTTTTGATATTGGGTTACATTACACTTAAAGTAGAGATCTTACCCTGACACTATCAAACTATCAAGTTTCTTTTCCTCTTAGCTACTTTTTCCCTTTGCCTTTCATTGCCGTCATTATAGCAGGAAGACATTTTGTACCAGTTTGCTATTTAAAAAGTTAGCTTTCTGTTTATTTTTGTCTTTTTTTTTTTTGAGATTTAAATAAATTAACAGCTAAGTGGATGCTTTAATAACCAATAATTTCATCTCTGAAGGAAAGATAAATCCCAATTTAAAAACCTTTTTCCAGTTTGAAAAGTTCATAGGACTTCTCTGGTGGTCCGACTGTTAAGATTCTGCACTTCAGATTCTGCAGGGGGCAAGGGTTCAGATCCCTGATGAGGGAGCTAAGCATGGGGGAGCCCCATGCCACATGGCAAAGCCAGAAGAAAAGTTCATAAGTGGGAAAGTAATATTTCTGGTTTCTAGAACTGTGCATGAAAAAGTGAAAGTGTTAGTTGTTCAGTTGTGTCCGACTTTTTGTGACCCTGTATACTAAAGGCTGCCAGGCTCCTCTGTCCATGGAATTCTCCAGGCAAGAATACTGAAGTGGGTAGCCATTCCCATCTCCAGGGGATCTTCAACCCAGTGATTGAAACTCCCACATTGCAGGCAGATTCTCGACCATCTGAGCCACTTTCTAGAATTGTACATGGACTTCTTGATAAGCACACTTTTTAATTCTCTACTTTTTTCTTTTGTTTATTAATACTAAATTTTTGAGGCATGCAAAAAGTAGAGAAAATATAATAAAAAATCAAGTTTCAAATCTTGTTTAAGAAATGAAATATTACAAATATGATTGGCCCTTCTGTGTATCTTTCACCTAGTGCTTTTCTCACTTTTCCCACAAAAGAACCAAATTCATACTTGAATTCATTCATTCAAGTATGAATTTGGTTCTTACTCTCAGACATGCCTTTGTAATTGTGATACATAGTCATGTAATTCCTGTTAAAAAGAGACAACAGGCCCAAAGTGGAGTCACTAAGCTAAGTCCTCAGTCTCTGAAATGAGACTTAGTTCTCCCAGAAATGAAATCTTAAATCAGTCAATTAAGAGTCCCTTGATCAGCACTAGTTAGGTTATCTGAGACCCCTATCATCTCCAAAAGGAAAGTAACCGTGCAATAACCAATCTGCCTTTTTGCCAAGTACGACTTCCTTGTTCCTGCTCCCTTCTGCCTATAAAAATCATTTGGTGGAGCGTCTTGGAGCTCCCTTCTATCTTCCAGACTTGATGCTGCCCGATTTGTAAATTATTGAATACAGCCAATAATATCTTTAAAATGTTTTTAGTTGAATTTTGTCCTCAAATATCCCTAAACAAAATCAGGTTTTCTGCATATTTTAAACTTTTCAAAGTGAAAGAAGTGCTACAATACTGACATAAGCTTTGTTTTTGGGAAGGCCAACGAGCTGAATCCTGCTTCCAGATCATTCCTGGCACCTGGTTCTGGGGTCAAGCAGTGATCAATGATCACATGCTCTTGTAGTTAACTTTTTAGCTAATCAGTACAGCTATTCCAATTATTTGGACAAGACATGCAATTTGGATTTATTCTTAATATCTGGAAATTCCTTTTCAAATATAATTTAGCTTTGTGGATATAAGTTGGGGTGAAAAACCTCTTTGCATGCTTTTGTACATTGGAATTCTATCAGTCTTTGAAGTAAAAATATGTATTTATTATTGCAAGAAGAATGTGCCAGAATAATTCATGATGATTATAAAAGATATTAATTTTCCATGAAAATTATTAAGAACTTTTCAGTAGTTAAATAAATAGAGAAACAGATGGACAGTTAATACAACTATTAAGGGTGCATTTGTTAGATAGTTATAGGAAGAACAATAGATTTTTGTTGAGTGAATAAATTTAAATCCTTATGAAAATAATAAGTCAGAATAAGAGAGATTAGATTATATTATAATTTCAATAATTGTGTAATTATTAAGTAAATAAATATAGCAAATAAATAAATAAATTAATTAATTAATCATTAAATGGATTAAATACAATAATCTTTAAGAACTATTTAAAATTCTGTTTATATCATGAATTATTCAAGAAAGTGCCATTTGGGAAACTCCTTCTTTTTGTGAAGATAAATTTAAAGTGGAATGTCAATTTTGCCAACTCAAAATTTTACCAAAAGGGGAGAATTCCAAAATCATATCAAAATCAAAATATATCAAAATATAAAGTACATGAAAAAAAGAAAAAAGTATTAGAGAAAAATTAGATAATCCCCAAATACGTTGCTTTTCTACTGATCTTAGCTTAAAAGATCTTAGTATTACACATAGGTCGATCAGTGACTACAGGAGCAAAATAGCATCTGGGAGTGGTATCAGTTCAGTTCAGTTCAGTCGCTCAATCGTGTCAAACTCTTTGAGACCCCATAGACTACAGCACGCCAGGCTTCCCTGTCCATAACCAACTCCTGGAGCCTACTCAAACTCATGTCCATTGCGTCGGTGATGCCATCCAACCATCTCGTCCTCTGTCGTCCCCTTCTCCCTCCTTCAATCTTTCCCAACATCAGGGTCTTTTCCAATGAGTCGGTTCTTCTCATCAGGTGACCAAAGTATTGGAGCTTCAGCTTCAGCATAGTCCTTCCAATGAATATTCAAGACTGATTTCCTTTAGGATGGACTGGTTGGATCTCCTTGCAGTCCAAGAGACTCTCAAGAGTCTTCTCCAACACCACAGTTCAAAAGCATCAATTCTTCAGCGCTCAGCTTTCTTTATATTCCAACTCTCACATCCATACATGACTACTAGAAAAACCATAGCTTTGACTAGATGGACCTTTGTTGGCAAAGTAATGTCTCTGCTTTTTAATATGCCGTCTAGGTTGGTCATAACTTTCCTTCCAAGGAACAAGCATCTTTTAATTTCATGGCTGCAGTTACCATCTGCAGTGATTTTGGAGCCTCCCCCCCCCCCAAAAAAAAAGTCTGTTTATGTTTCCATTGTTTCCCCATATGTTTGCCATGAAGTGATGGGACCAAATGCCATGATCTTAGTTTTCTGAATGTTGAGTTTTAAGCCAACTTTTTCACTCTCCTCTTTCAGTTTCATCAAGAGGCTCTTTAGTTCTTCTTCACTTTCTGCCATAAGGGTGGTGTCATCTGCATATCTGAGGTTATTGATATTTCTCCTGGCAATCTTGTTCCAGCCTGTGCTTCATCCAGCCCAGCATTTCACATGATGTACTCTGCATATAAGTTAAATAAGCAGGGTGACAATATTCAGCCTTGATGTACTCCTTTCCCAATTTGGAACCAGTGTGTTGTTCCATGTCCAGTTCTAACTTGCTTCTTGACCTGCATACAGATTTCTCAGGAGGCAGGTCAGATGGTCTGGTATTCCTATTTCTTTAAGACTTTTCCACAGCTTGCTGTGATCCATACAGTCAAAGGCCTTGGCATAGTCAATAAAGCAGAAATAGATGTTTTTCTGGAACTCTTTTGCTTTTTCGATGATCCAGTGGATGTTGGCAATTTGATCTCTGGTTCCTCTGCCTTTTCTCAATCCAACCTGAACATCTGGAAGTTCACGGTTCATGTACTGTTGAAGCCTGGCTTGGAGAATTTTGAGCATTACTTTGCTAGCGTGTGAGATGAGTGCAATTGTGCGGTAGTTTGAAGTGGTATAGCCTGGATTTAAAATCAAGCAATTTGGCTCCAGAGTCCATGCTCTTACTCCTTTATTCTTATCTTGGCCTAATAAGAATAAAAGGGCCAGGGCATGCTCTAATATCCAGGTTATTTTAGTGCTGCACTGTTTATCTTTGTCCATACATCAAATTATTTCCTTAAGAATATGTCTATTTTCTTTTATAATATGAAATCAAATATGGAAGAAGCCATGTGGTTATGGAAGGGGCTTCAAGAATTTAACATTTTCAGTAATCCCATGAGAGGAGGGACCCTTCCATTAACATTTGCTAAAGACCTATTATTTCACAGTCAGGGAGTCCTTTCTGAAATGTCGGAAAGGAGATCAAGATAATGAGACTGATTGCACCATTGTGAGCACATCTACAAAAATGGTATATATGAGGTGTTCTTTAAAGAGGAAAGCATGATGCACATATAGTATGCTTGTATTATCAGGTTACTGTAGGCTACTTGCCTCTAAACTGAACAAACACAGGTCTAGTATACAAATTTTTTGCTGCTTCCTTTTTTATTGTGTACAGCTCAGGACTATTTAAGAACAATTTGATGCCATGGTTGCCATGGTAAATACTTTCCATAAGAACTAAGTAATTGTTGGAAGCTGTTACAATTTACCATTATTTAGTTTCAGAGTGATTTAAATGTTCTCACATTCCCTCTTCATGTAAACATTTTATCTGCATCAGAATTTCTTTTTTAATTTTCTCTGAAAAAGACATATCTCATTAAGGACTAAGACGCAGTAATTATAGTGAAAATATGCACATTTCCCCCCCCCCAAAGAATATGGTCAGCTTGGTTTTATGCTTTTTGATCTGCAGGACTTAGAGCATTTTGACTCTGACCTCACATTAATGTTGTTTTAAACCAGGTAACAGATAGGCCTCAACAGTTCAGGGGGACAAGCGGCCATCTTATCATAGAGGGAGTGTTTGGGAATGCTTACCTTATAGATTTGCTTTTTACCATCATACTGGAATCATAGATCATTCAAACTTGAAAAGACAAAATTTTAAATGCAGTTTTATAGCATAGATGAGTTCTGCAGCTGTGGTAACAATTTATTGCCGGGCGTCTGTGCCATGCTGCTAATCAATAATATGGTTCCCAAAGATATCAAGATAATAAAGTATCCTTAAAAAGCAAAGGACTCAACACAAAAATGACATCAAGAACTTGAGCTGATACAAACAGCATTAAGGAACATGATGGGGAGGACTTCTGTTACAACTGTTGCTTATTCACTAAGGTGTTTACCAACTCTTTGTGACCCTTTGGACGGATGGTAGCCCACCATGTTCCTCTGTCCATGGGATTTTCCAGGCACAGATATGAGAGTGAGTTGCTATTTCCCTCTCCAGGGGACCTTCCTGACCCAAGGATTGAACCTGCCTCTCCTGCATCTCCTGCATTGCAGGCGGATTCTTTACCCACTCAGCCACTGAGGGAGCCCCTTTGTTATAATGAGGTACTCATAAAAATAGACAACTCCGAAGAGCCAGAAGTGTCAGGTATATTTTAATCACAGGGTGAGAGACTTGCCAGGTATCCTTCTAGCACAAACCATTGCAGGGCAGAAGTCCCTCAAAATACAAAACTTATTTTCAAAGATGATACTGTGGAACATCAGTTGTGGACTTGTTCCTTTTTTCTTTCTGTTCTAGGATGAATAATAACCCTGCCCAATAGTGAGTTACCTGGACAAATGTAGATCTCCGTTTTCTCTGCTCTCTCTTCGGTCTTCCTCTCTCCCTTCCTCTTTCTCCTCCCCTCTCTCTCTTCCTTCCTTCCTTTCTTCTTCCCTCCTTCCTTCCTCTTTCCTCTCTTCTTTTCTTTCTTTCTCTTCCATCCTCCCTTCCTCCTGCCTTCTTTCCTTCTTCTTTCTCTTTTATTAGTAATAAGTGATATAACTTTAAGTCTGTGTGACTCTGTATTGGTGTCTGGGTGCTTCACATAGATAATTCTTATGTCCCTAACTGGGCTTCCCTCATAACTCAGTTGGTAAAGAATCTGCCTGCGATCCAGGAGACCCCAGTTCAATTCCTGGGATGGGAAGATCCCCTGGAGAAGGAATAGGCTACCCACTCCAGTTTTCTTGGGCTTCCTTTGTGGCTCAGCTGATAAAGAATCTGCCTGCAGTGCAGGAAACCTGGCTTCAATCCCTGGGTTGGGAAGATCCCCTGTAGAAGGGAAAGGCTACCTACTCCAGTATTCTGGCCTGGAAAATTCCGTGGGCTGTATAGTCCATGCAGTCCCAAAGAGTCAGACATGACTGAGTGACTTTCACAAAAAAAACCCAAAAAAACTCCCTAACTAGCTTCTGAAGAACAGTGACTATTTCCAAACAGAAAGCTCCTCAGTCCTTGACCCTGCAATTCTCCCTTGAGGCCTTCTAGAGTCCATTTTTTACAGTCTGCCTCAAAGCATTTTATCCAAGAATTCTTTACCAATGTACCATTTCTACTGCAATCTCTTCTATTAAAAACACACACACACACACAAAGCTGAGTTAAAAATACAGATAAATATAAAGTTTTCTCACCTCCCAGAATTGAGAGTGGTTGGCATTTTTTGCATATTTGTTTTTAGTCTTTATGTATATTTTTGTGTAAATAATAAAATATTCCCCAATACATTAATTACCTTGGATCCCCACCCATCATCACAGTCCAGCTCTGCCTCACCCCCTGTGCTTATCAACCATAAACTTGCTATGAATCCTTTAAGTTCTCTTTTCATATTTTCCACTGTCTTCTTTATTCTGTATCATAAATGTTTTCATTCTTTTTTTTTGTAAGGAACTCCAGGTATTGCCCTTGATCTTAGAACGTCCAGTTTTCCCTGCTAGATGGGGATGAACCAGGAGGCAATTGTATCTCCCAGAGGCCAGCCCTTGCTGACTATGATCTGTGAATATCCTCCAGCCACCAGATTTAGTTGGGGGCATGCTCTCGCCTAGGTATGTCTTGACTTCTCCCTGCTACAATTCTGCGTCTTGGTCCTTGATAACAGATTCATAGAAGAGCTCAAATAAACATATGATGTTGTACCTGACCACATTTGTGCCCTATTTTCTTGGGTTCTGTGACTAGAACTTTAACTTGGCTTTTGGTTTTCTAACTGATCTAATTTTCCTCTTGTTTGGCTGTCAGAAGCTCAAAACCAACATACCATAAACCCATATTAACAGGAAAGTTGGCTTTGTGGCATGGCTTTTATGTGTTAACCACATTATGGCTTTATTTTCTAACCTTCATTTATCTTCTGTCTTTTTCTAAAAATATCCTATTTACTTATTCAAGAGTTTATTGTGGACCACTTTTTAATAATTCTTTATTAAATAATCCAAATTCAATTCTTTATTATTGAATTTGTTACAATATTGTTTATGTTTCATGTTTTGATTTTTTGACCACAAGACATGTGGGATCTTAGTTCCCAACCAGGAATCAAACCTGTAATGGCTGCTTTGGAAGGTGAAGTCCTAACCATGGGACTCAACCAGGAAAGTCCCACCTTTTGTCTTAATGTTCTTTATTTGTACATTTTTTACCTTGTGGAGTTTACAAAACTGTCCAAGAGGCACCTCATTGTTTTAAATTGGGAGAATAAAACTCTCACAATCTGTTGTAGCAGGCAGGAGTTTTCATTATTTCTGATCCAGGAAAATTGAGTGATCTGACAGGTAGCCTCAAAAGAAAATTTATATTTAGGAAGATTAATTATTTCTTGTACTGAGGTACACATTAGGTGTGGTAGATGTCCTTTTTTACTTTTATGAATAATTTATACATTTCCTTTAATAGTTAAAATTTGAATGTATTAAATGAAATTCTAAATGAAACATGATTTGCAGCCATGGTTTGAAATTTTCTTTTTCTTTGAAAACCAAAAATAAAACCTTCATGCTATCCACTTAAATATTTTCCTTCTCCCTTTATTTTGAGGTAGAAGTAATGAAGATTCTTTTCCTAGGGCATTTTGGGGATCTGGAACTAACCTTAAGTAGGTGGTGTATGTAACCAATCTGCATGTATGGTCAGGAATTCTATGGGCCTCTCCTGTTTCCACACCGGCCTCTTACAGTCTCTAAATCACCAGTATTAAGAGCTATGTTCCTTTTGGTCTTTAGAAAGTTTTTTGAAATGTGAATATCCCTTGGAAAAGAAAACCATCTTATGAATTTATAAGCTTCCATGTTTGAAATTTGGCTGGGAAGAACAATATGAACAAATATAAAACAGATAAGTTTGGAGAGGATACAGAGAGTTATAAAGCAAAAGAGAAAACTGCTTTTAATTCTCCCTAGGATGAGCCCCTAGCAAAATTGAGAATAGTCCTTTCTTATTTCGGCTAAAATTTTAAGACTTTTCTTCCTTTCCTTTTCTTCTTTCTTTCCTTCTTCCCCAAATATAAAGTTCAAAAGGTTTTGGTCTAAAAAAAAAAAAAAAGAGTTCTTGTAAGAATTGACCAAAGAGGATAAAATCATTTACACCACATAAGAAATTTCCCATAAAGGAAATTTTCAGCAAATTTTTCCTTCAATGAGTCTCTATATTAGAATTTTTCTCTTCATAAATTCTTTAAACTGTTCCATAGAAAATCAAATTATACATATCTAAACTGTGGTTTCCCAAGACCATAAAGCTTCCTAAGATGAGTTTATGCATCAGTAGTGATGGCACCTGCCTAAACAAATTCTTCTGTGGAATTGTCAGCACTGCTGATAGGTTTAGGGCCAAGCTTCTGCCACATTTTGTAAGATAACAACCAAGTATCGCATGACCTTGACAGATTCTGCTCATATTTTAGCAAAACCACATTCTTCTTTGAGAAAGGTCAAACTCAGAGCAAGGGTATAGCTTCTTCCTTACTTATCTTTCATGATCTTGTCACCTATTTATCATATAGTAAGGACAAAGGGGAAATTTTCTTAATCTAGATACTTTACAATTTCATCCCAAGTACCTAATGTTCTGAGCCAATTATTCTTGGATTTATCATGCTTTTTTCTGAAGAATGATGCTAAATCTTATCACTTTGATAAGTTATTGACTACTCAGATTTTTTAAATTAAAAAAATTTAAAATAACTAAAAATTTGTGTTTCCTTTCTAGGCCTCTGGAAAACTATGTATCTCCTACCATTCCTCACCTTTTCTGTCAAACAACGTCTAATGTATTTGTTGGTCACAAAATTGAGCCAGATTTCACCAAGCAAAAGCCCTAAAGATGATTTCTTTTGGTAGTTCAGATTAGAAATTTATTTTGAAGATCCAAGTAGATGTTTGCCGTGAAGATGTAGGATAGAAGAGTGGGTGTTGGCCACGTTAAGCTGCATTCAGCTTAATCTTCAGAAATATTGTGGTAATGAATGGGGCTTCTTGGGAGACAGTTATCCTTGGGATGTGGTGACCGCCTGTTTAAAATATTGTCTGAAGTTGTATAGAAATTCAGCACTAAGTCAAGCTTAAAAACAGTCCCTAATGGCTGAATTAAATGTATGAAACTCAGTTTCCCAAACCTTGCTTGTGTTGAGTTGCTAAGTTCTGTCCAACTCTTTGGGACCCCATGGACTGTAGCCCGCCAGTCTCCTTTGCTCATGGGATTTCCCAGACAAGAATACTGGAATGGGTTGCCATTTCCTTCTCCAGGAGATCTTCCTGACCCAGAGATCAAATCGGTGTCTCTTGTATTGTCAGGAGGATTTTTTACCACTGAGCCACCAGGGAAACCCTTTCCCAAACTTTAGCAAGTAACTAAAACCTTCATTGTTGCCAAATGAAGCAGCAAGATATGGAAAGTGGGGGTGTGGGGGGTGGTGGTGGGGGGATGGGAAATCCCATACTGGGAGGCAGGATATTTGACCTTTCATCTAGCAAAGATGAATACTTTAATGTGACCCCAGACTTGTCATTTAAACTCTTTGCTTGAGTTGTCTCATCTTGGCAGACTTAAGGTCAAAAGCTGGGCCAGATGACCATTATTAAAACTTATATTTTAAAAGTAATCATGAGTGGACTTTCCTGGTGGTCCAGTGGTTAAGACTCTGAACTGCCAATGCAGGGGCCAGAGGTTTGATCCCTGAATGGAGAATTAAGATCCAACACGCTGTGTGACTCCACCAAAAGATTAAAACAAACAAAAGAAAACTAATCATGGGAATTCCCTGGTGGTCCAGTAGTTAGGACTTGGCACTTTCACTCCCTGGTTGTGAAACTAAGATCCCACAAGCTTCAGGGTACAGCCAGGAAAAAAAAGTCATGCTCGTTTTAACAAAACAAAATAAAGAACTGAAAAATGTAGAAAAGGATTAAAAAGAATATAGTGGTAGCCCATATAAACCATAATCTCACC